>NC_054832.1:45978432-46683932 GCF_018345385.1 Vulpes lagopus | reverse complement strand
GGGAAACTACGAACTGTATGACAGTTAAAGTGTCAATATTTTCAAAATATTAATATTTAATAATTATTATTAAATATTAAATTAGTAGATGAGGGAAGAGCAGGATGATGAGAAAGTCTGTTTTTATTAAAGTGATACACATAACACAATAAAAAAAAGTCCTGTGCCCTCTATAATAAGAAATAGCAATTCAGGTCCTAACATACCACCCTCATCCCCAATTTTCTCTCTCCGGAGGCATCCATTTAATATTTAAATATTAAATATTAATATTTCAAATCTATAAGCTTTTTAAAATCAATAATATAAAGTCAAATATTTGGATGAAAAGATAGAAGAAATAAGCATAATTCATGAGAGAAGAAATACAAAAGACCTATAGAAGATATTTTACAGTAATAAGTAAATAGTTCTAATCATGGCAACAACTCTATTGGCTATGTTAATTTATCCAACATTAACTATGCCTCAAAACTGATCTCTGAAATTAAGATGAAAATTAGTAATTAATTTACAGAGTTTCTGTGAGACTATATAAAATTAATATGTAAAATACTCACACAATGTTCAATTAATGTTGACTATAACTTATCATAATGTTACAAATATTATCCCCAAATTAAACACATTTTAAAAATACCCATGTTTGTAAGGATGTATGGAAATGTGCACATATGTATTGCTTATGATTATGTAAAATGAAATTAGTATCTAAGAGTTAAACTTGAGATTATGTATCAGAATGATTCAGGTAATATTGTTTACAATACTATCGAGGTAGAAACAACTGAGAAGTCCAAAAGGGAAGTGAGTTTTGGCAAAAAAAAAAACAACAAAAAAACAAAAAACCTGTAGTTAATTCATATAATGAAAACTTTTCAGCCATTAAAATGACACTGTAAATTAGTATATAACATTTTAAAATACTCATGCTCCTATTTGACAATGCAGGTTATCAAGTAGTGTGTAGAAATATATATGTAGCATATAGATAAATCTAAAAAGAGTGTATTTAAATGTAGACAGAGTTTTACAGTGTTTTTTCTCAAGGTGATGGTATTAGGGATGGATTTTATTTATTTTCATTGGAATGTGCTTACAATATACTTTTTTTTTACAATATACTTTTAAACATTAATTTATAATAATTGGCAAAGTAGGACAAACATCTAGGATGAAGGGCAATCAAGATCAATGAGAGCCTGCTTATATGTACTTCCAGCAGTATCATGAAGCTTTAGGGGTGACTGCTTAAAAGGGCTGTGCATGGCATGCCATCAATAATGTCAAATGTTACACAGAGTAAAAATAAGTAAGGATATTTTTGTCTATTAAAATTCATTGACTGTTTTTTAAGAGCAGCTTCCATGTCATGGTAGGAGATTCCAGACTGTGGTGAGTAAGCAACTGGATCCAAAATGAAGAAGATAAGGTTTATATAACATATTCAATAAAAGGGATTATGAAGAAAATAGGGGAATAAAAGCAATAAGAAAGAAAAGTGGACTGCAGGGAGTATTCTAGAGTTTTTGTTTTCAATTTTTTTTGGTCTGTTTGTTGGTTTTTGTACCTTTTTTTTCTCCTTTTATTTTATTTTTTTAATTTTTTAAAAAAGATTTTACTTATTTACTCATGAGAGACACAGACAGAGAGAGGCAGAGACACAGGCAGAGGGAGAAGCGGGCTCCCTGCAGGGAGCCCCATGCGGACTCAATCCTGGGTCTCCAGGATCACGCCCTAGGCCGAAGGCAGCGCTAAACTGCTGAGCCACCCGGGCTGCCCTCTCTTTATAATATAGAAAGGAGTTGAATGTGTTTAGAGAAGAAATCAATGGAGAAAGTTGAAGAATTGAGAGGTGCAGAAGGAGCAGTGATGAAATACCCAAAAGAGAAGGATTGGGTGAGAGATGGATCAAAGAGTCATAAATCTCAACCTGCATAGGAATCCCTGGAGTTATCTCATTAAAATGCATCCAGTAAGCTTAGAGTGCAACCTGAGATTCTGCATTTCTAACAAGCTCCCAAGTGATGCTGATACTGCTATTTTACAGACCTCAGATTAGCAAGAATCTAGACTGCTGGGTCTCAGACTCGTTGCACCCTGGAATTGACTGAAGAACTTTAAAAAATACCTAGGTTTTACCTGCAGAGATTTGATTTCATTACTGTGGATGATGTCTGACAGTTGGATTTTTAAAAAAATGGCTTATGTGATTATAATGTGTAGCAGAGTCTGAGAACCACCGGTCTATGCCACAGATAATGAGAGACAGGAAAACACTGCTTTCTCTGTGAGAAGAAAAACATAAAGACTGGTCCAGATACAGATTATCAGTGAGTAGAGGAGCGAAGAGCAGGATGATGAGAGAGTCTGTGTTTTTAGCGAAGTAATAAATATACACAATAATAAAAAGTCCTATGCCCTCTATAATAACAAAGAGCAGTGCAGGTCCCAACATACCACCCCAATCCCCAATTATCTCTCCCCAGAGGCATCCATTTTCAAATATTTTCGATGTTTCCTCTGATCATTATTAACCTTTTATGTCTAAATAAGTTTTCTTCTTACTATTTATTTTTTCATTTTTCTAAATTTTCCGTATTATTTGTTTTGTAGTTTTCTCAAATGCCTGGTGATCACTGGATGCTCATTCATATTAATGAAAAAACATTACAAGCTCATTAGAAGCTTGTTGTATTCAAGTATGACTGGCAAGTAGTAGCCTTCACCAGCAGTGTGACCCAGCAAAAATCTGGTCTTTTTGTTGAGAGACTCCCAAATATCAGTATCCATAGTCTCTTGGATGGTCCATTTTCCCAGAAAGCTGTTTCTACAATCTCTATCCCTACCCCCAGACAGCATATGCCTGGATGTCAGCATTCTGGGAGTCAACTGGGCAGAGAAGGTGGGGGATGAACAAGAAGAGTGGTGGTATTATAGGAGTGGAAAGAATCCTTCACATTTCAGTATGGCGATCAGCTTCCAATGAGCCTGATAGCTCCAAGTTCAGTCTTCTAAGCCTACCTTTCCAGAATGTAAATGTTCACTTCCTTCCAGAATAAAGGAGGAAAGGTATAGTTACCATATAATGTAGAGAAAAAGGGTATCTCAGGGCCTAACTACTCCTTATATAGATTGTCATCTCACCTTCTTACTTTCAGCCACACTCAAATCTCTTCTAGTTAATTTTACTGCATCCTTCAGTGTTTCTGCTGTCAGAGGACTTCCTTCTGTGCATATTTTGGTTCCCCTTCTTTCTCCTCTGAGTAGTGACTTGGGTTTTGCCAATATACTAAGTCAATTACAGATCTTATATGTGCTAACTTACGACCCTTTGGAGCCATATTTCATCCACTGTCACCCCTTTTTTTTCTTTTAGTTTCATGGTTTTTATGCTTTGTTTATACCTCTACTCAAATTTTAGAAAGTCACTGGAGGGAGCAGTAAGTAAAAAGTTAAATTCTTTATTTGATCAGAAGTCCTCTAGATTCTTATATAAATAAATAAACAAACATCTACTGGATGAGGAATATGGAAAAGGGAGAGGATAAGCATAGCTTCTATAGAAAATTTCAGAAGAATTATGCAAGCAATCTATGAAGGGCCTCTTTTTTTCTTTTTCAAAGTATTGAATAAAAGTTAAGGCCCCAATATATTATAATGCAGTTTTCCCTGGCATCTCTTCCCACCCACCCCCCACCTCAGTATCTCTTAAGAGCAGGAAGGTTCTAGAAGTAGCATTTTCATGTAGTGCAAAGAGTAGATGTTTTGGAGGGAAATAATCCTGAGTTTGGATTTCTGACTCATTTGCAGCTTTGTGGTAAAAAGAAAACTAATGTCCTATAAGCTTAATTTTCTTATCTGTATAATCAGATAAATAAAATCTACCTTGTAGAGTAATAGTGAAGATTGTTAAAAATCCTTACTATATTGCCTAGCACATAAATAATTTTTAATAAATATGTTGATAAAGAGGAAACTAGTTCATAGCATTAGGAGCTGTCTGGCATTAGGAGTGTTCTATTCAAGTGGGGTGCAAATAAAAGGGGGCAAAGGAACCGTAGGTGTGAAAAAACAATAGCTGAAGCTACGCACTGTGGGCCTCTGTGGCTAGAGAAAGGAATGAAGCCACACAGAGTTTAGGAAGGAGAAGAAAGCAAGGCTTTAAACTCTTAGTGAGATTAAGAAGTAACATGGTATAAATATGGGAAGGTGAAAGAGAGATGCGAAGCTTTAGCTGAGGAATACTGTCTTAGTATCTAAGATGTTACAGGTGTTTCAGTGCTGAGATATGTCAAGACTCAGTGCAGAATGTGTGGAGAAGGTTGCAAAAATTGTAATGATGATGACTGAAGTACCACAGAAATGTAATTTTGGGGCCAGTGCAATGGAGAATTAACATCTGTGTAGATACTGAAATATTCCACCCTGGTGCGTAGAGTTAGGGGCAGAAAAGATCTAAAAATGTATATAAAGAGGAACACTTATGGTCCCAATGAACCCTCTTCATCTTTTAGCTTAATTAGTTGCATTGGCCTCTAGTGTGGTTGGGTGCTTTTTAAGTTTCGCAGAGATCACCTTCACAAAAATAACCAGGGAACTACATATTAATCAATTTGGATTATTTATCCCAGTTCCAGACATTCTGTATTTTCAGAATAAACCCATGATTCTGATCAGGTATTACATGTGTCAGGTGTGTAGCAACACTTTCACTGGATCACTGGGTATGACTCAGATGAAGAGTCTCATCTATGGGTTCTCATTTCTATAATAAAGGAAAACACAATTTATATACCTCAGACAGTTTTGGATATGACTAATCTCTGGGGCACAACTTATGTGTGGCTGAAATAAATGTTTAATTTCTGGAGATAACAGATCTAGCAGTATTTATGAATTTGGATTTTACCATCTATTTTATCAGTAGCTATAAGGACCGAAATATAAGTACTGTTTTTTTTCACACTGCAGTTTTAATTCTTTGGTAAATTCTATATGATACGACCCATGGAGAAAAATGGGATATCTTAAAGCATTTTTTTAAAGATTTATTTTTTTTAGAGAGAGCAATGGGAGAGGCAGGAAAAGAGGGAGAGAAAGAATCCTCAAGCAGACTCCATGCCCAGCATAGAGCCTAACACAGGGCTTGATCCCAGGACCCCAAGATCATGACCTGAGCCAAAACCAAGAGTCAGAATTTCAACCCTCTGAGGTCCCAGGCACCCCGGGATATCTTAGAACATTTAAAGAACAAATACTTCTCAGTTAGGAAAGAAAAGTAGTTATGTCACATTTTATACAAGAGCCCATTATGCTTCAGTATTATTCTTTGATTTCCTTTTTCAGATGCTTTTTTAAAAGATTATTTTAGAGAGAGAGAGAGAGAGAATGAGTGGAAGGGGTGGAATGAGAGGGAGAGAGAATCTTTTTTTTTTTTTTTTTTAATTTATGATAGTCACACAGGGAGAGAGAGAAAGGCAGAGACACAGGCAGAGGGAGAAGCAGGCTCCATGCACCGGGAGCCCAACGTGGGACTCGATCCCAGGTCTCCAGGATCGCACCCTGGGCCAAAGACAGGCGCCAAACCGCTGCGCCACCCAGGGATCCCGGGAGAGAGAATCTTAAGCAGCCCCCACACCATGCCTGACAGGTAACTTGATCTCACCACCAGTAAGAATCTGAGCTTGAACCCAGAGTTGGAGGCTTAACTGACTAGCCTCTCAGGGGCCCCTCAGATGATTTTTAAAGGTCTAAGTGACTTGTCTTAGATTTTTCAGGTTATATATGTATATATAACAGAACCACACATCGAAATGCAGGCTTATCAGACTCTAAATAAAGTCTGTTCTGTTTTTTTAATAGCCTGCTCCATATAAACACATGCTTTCCTAAATTATTTAGTTTTAGAAGCCAAATTTATTTTATTTTGCTTTGGGTGTGGTCCAGAATTAGCATAACTGCAATAGCTTCAATTCTCCATTTTAACATTTGTATACATTTTGCAGAGATCATACATTAAAGCTGTTTAGGCTACAGCAGGGTTGAATACCATTGGTGTGTTTGCTGTTTGGTGATTCTTTTTTTAGGTGTTAACATAAAACCCATAGTTGAGTTAAAGACTTTGCCTTCAGTAACTTGAATTGCAATAAAGCAAACTTGACATGTTATCTGAACATTTTTCACAATCACATTCATTTCATTCAGTCAGCATAATTGAGTATATAGAAATCCTTGGTGATATACAATGTGCTAATGAATTGCCTTTGCTGCATACACAGGGATCTATATACTATATTAAAGGTTCAACAATGAATTATTGGTCTAGCATAAGTCTATACTAGTAATCAGAGACTTATTTGCAGGTAAATTGCTGGCTATTCATTAGCATGGCATATTCTGAAAAGAAAAATAGCCAGAGGTATTTCAGAAGATTAAGTAATACTAATTCTCTGACTACTTGGAAATCCAATAAAAAGTTTCTGATGGGTTTCCAGATAAGGTGCAACAGCCTTAAGTTCAGAAACAAAATAATCAATTCTTTAGAATGTTCTGTAAAGAAGGAAAAGTGATCAGTATTATTTTTCATTCGGAAAGGATAAAGTGAGTTTCAAAGAGCTGAAAACTGGGTACTTTGTAAGCTTCATTTTGTGGAGGAGAGATATTTTTGTGATAAAAGAAGAAAGAGGCAATTAATTTCTATCCAAATCTAAGTGGTGGTTTTGAAATCCTGTTGGTAGTTCCTCTCTGAAGATCTACCTATAATTTGTATTCATTTCCTCATTCTACCAACAAGACATCAAATATGAAGCACATCCTGACAAACATACATATTTAGCTTTATGTACACAATATATGTGTGTATTTAATTTAAAGTTATTTTATTTTTAGGTAACTCACCTTATAAATAGAAAAATTTGCAAATACCATCACATATTGCTGTACTTGAAGACGGATGTTAATGGGATGTTTTGTTTTGTTTTAATATAGGAGATACTACAAAATTGGGTGATGGAACCAATTCCGTAGAGAGGCTCACTAAAATTTCAACTTCAGTTTTAAAAGTATCACTAAAATGAAAACTCCTTTTGAAACAAAAAAGAAATACCACACACCTAATCCAATAGCAAAATCTGGAACACTGACAACATCAAATGCTGACAAGATACAGAACAACAGAGAATCTCATACATTGCTGGTGGAGATCCAAAATGGTACAGACACTTTGGAAGACAGTTTGACAGTTTCTTACAAAATTAGCCATACTTTTACCATACAATCCAACAATTGCACTCCTTGGTATTTACTTAAAATAATTGATAAATATTATCCACACAAAAGCCTATAGAAGGATATTTATAGTCACTTGACTTGTAATTGCCAAAACTTGGAAGTAACCAAGATGTCCTTTAGTAGGTAAGTGGATAAACAAACTGTAGTACATCTAGACAAGGGAGTATTATTTAGCCCTAAAAAGAAATGAACTCTCAGGTCATGAAAAGACAAAGAGGAATCTTAAATGCACATTAATAAGTGAAAAAAGCTAAGGTGAAAAGGCTACAAGTGGTATAGTTCCAACTATATGACAATAAAAAGATATAATAAAAAGATCAGTGGTTACCAGGGTTGGGGTGGAGATGAACAGGGAGAGCACAGAGGATTTTTAGATCAGTGAAAATACTATATATGATCTAATGATAGTTATATGCAATTATACTTTTGTCTAAACCCATATAACATGCAACACCAAGAACAAACTCTGTAAACTGTGAACTTCAGTGATTATGATGTATTAACAGGGGTTCATCCTTGGTTAAAAAAAAAGGTACCATTCTGATTAGTAACATTGATAATGAGGAAGGTTATACAGGGAATATGAAAGAAATCTTTATCTCCCTCTCGATTTTTTTAAATCCAAAAGGGCTCTAAAAACTAAAGTATTCATGCATATATGAATAAGTAAATAAATAAATAAATAAATAAATAAATAAATAAATGTTAAATTCTTTTAATCCCTGTGGACCTGGGTTTCACCACAACTTACCAGAATATGTTTTTGAATTTACTAAAACAAAATTCTCAACAAAATTAACCTATAGTATAAAAAATGATGGAGATCATGATTATTTCAATCCCTCCTCATTTTTTCCAATACTTTGTTAAGATAAATGCTTTAGTTATGTAAATAGTTTTTGCAAGTCGAGTTAATTTTCCATAATTCGTGTTACATTAATAATATGAATGTTAAATTTATGTGTAAAGAATATAAGATCCAATGAGCCATTTGTGGCAGGTTTCAGTAAGCATGAATGGAGTCAATATATTGAGACTTTCTCCAAGCATATCTTTAAACCTATGACAAAAATGTATTAAACCTACTGCTCTAGGCAGTCCACAAAGCCAATTTCTATTGAGAATGACTAAGATTTCTCATGAAGTAATGCCAGGGAAATAATTTCATAAAATCTTTTCAGCATATCCATATTCCAAAACACCTACAGGGCATTTCATTAATGAAAAATAGAGACTTTGAGATATTACTCAAATAAATCACAACATTCCCAATTGGCCTTTGGTTGATCTCATTAGTTTGGAGAAAATTGTTTAAACCTTCCCTAAATTATATGGTATTTTACAGTCACAGAATTTATCTGTTGATTGTCTATATGAAGAAATTATTATTCCGTGTATATTACACAGCACAACCTTTATGCCTTGCAAGCTAGATAATATATTTTATGTGTGAATATCACAACATTAATTTAAATGACTGGCTTATTAGAAAAACATTTTAGAGAGGGGGAATAGGGAGACTTTCGGTGTCCTTTCAAAATATAAAGAAATTTTGCCCTATAATCTCTTTTATATTGCATTGAAGTAAGTACAATTCAGAACAATAAGCTCTGAAATACTGATGAAACTGGACAGAATGTGTAAGATGCACACTGGCAAGTTTAATAACCTAAAAGAAGTCAACCTCCTGAATTTTCACTTTCGTATTCTGGGTTCAAAAATTAAGTAAGTCCCATAACATAAACTTATTCAATAACAAACATCATATGCTTCCTTTCTAGTAAAACACAATTTTTCCTTACAAAAGAAAAGTTAATACCAAAAATCTTGAATTAAAGATGATATATACATGTTATATGCGTATCAAAAGGTAAAAATTTTTGCTTAATTAACAAAGAGGAAAAAAGTTTATATATCTCAATGATCAAAGACATGAAATAACCAAAAGATTATAGAACTCATTTTCTGAGGGCAAGTTGTGTATTATACTATGCATTCACATATAAAATGTGAACCATCCACATAAGAAAGTTAATTAGGGCACATTTAATTGTTTATCATTAAGTTTTGAATTTGTGAATTAAAATCACTATTTTTCCCCATCTGTGGATGTTTCAGCTGAACAGGGCTCCAACTAAGGTTTTTAAGAAATGTATTTCACAATGGAAAGTCTTTGGAATGGTTAAGGATATATGTAGTAGTTTAATGTTTATTATATTCATGATTGTTATTCCTCCATTTATTCACATACATTCTTGACCCACCCCACTCCTGGGTCAAATCTGCATATTGATGGAATGTGTAGTTGAAAGATCTCTGAATATGTAAAGAGAAGGAACTGGGAAGGCATGTAATGTGTTTTCACCCTTCTCCTAGAGTTGGCTGATGGTTTTTGCCTCCTATGAAAGAAGGGTCTAGGAATTGGGCAAGGATTCAGGCCTGTATACCACCATGGAGCACTACCACTAGTCTACTTCCATTCCCTCAATTTTTCTTCTAACACTGCTTAAAAGCAGGAAGCCATTGTGCCTGCAGCTCTCAGGAATTCTGAACTAGTACATTAGTCTGTACTTTACCTTTAAAAATTCATTAAAATTTTGTCTTCTTCTTACCTACTTTTACAGATGCTCTGGATTTTTTTCACTGTTAGGTATATTGCTGTTCTCCTGAAGTTTTCTGTGATCTAATTGGAAACCAAACTGGCAGATATCTAGTAATTTTTGTTTGTAAACTGGACATTGTAATGATATATATGTATATATACATATATATACACATATATATACATATGTAGATATGTAACTGGACATTGTAATGATATATATATATATTACATATATATATGTAATGATATATATATATATATATATATATATATATATATATATATATATATATAGCAGGGATTCTGGCTTCTGTGATAATTTGTGTTCTGGCAGAGAGTTAATTATTTAAATTATTACATGATCAACTTGAGTTTATTGGACTTTGTTTTATACTTTCTTGAACATCTGTTGAAGTCTGAGGTATTTCTAAGCCTTCCTAACTTGGCAAGGCTCTTAACTCCAAACACTATTTCCTATGGGAATAGCAAAATGAAACCATCTCTCAGTTCTTTTAACCTTCAAGCTATTAATTTCTGCTGGGATTCTTGGAATCTCTTCAAGTGTTTTTCAGGAGTCATGCAAGGATTTAAAGGAAGTTTATATGCAAATAAAGGGCTCTTCCTCGTGGCACCCATTTTATAGTATTTCTTTCCTCAATTTCTATCTGTTCTGGTAGCTGTGGGCTCTATCCTTTGAAACTTTGAGCCAATAAGAATGCAACACTTTACTTGAGTTCAAGACACTTAACATTGCATGCACTGCAGAGTACCCTCAGGGAAAAATCTCATGAACCTAAATCTTGCCCAGTGAGACTCAAATTCTTCCCTTTAAATACAGATTCCCTCTAGTCCTTGCCAGATGAGGAATAAAGAACTCTCCAGTACTGTTTTTTACATTTCATCCAGAATTTATAATTGTTATCTACAGACATGGTAATGTTATAAGCAATTCTGTGTTAATGTCCTAAAACTTCACCTTGGTTTCTCTTTATTTTTGAAATGGAGATTACAAAAATAATACCTATTCCTAAAGATGTTATAGGGATTTAATCAGACTATATATGCATATATATGGGTCTTTAGAGCAATGTCTAGCACATACTAGAAACTCAATACATATTAATTGCTTTTATTATAATAATTTCTAATGTCACTAAGACATCTTCACAATTCTTCAATCTTGAGTAACTGCTTTGTCACTCAAGACTTTGCTTTCTTGGTTCTAATTAGTTCCTCCCAAGACATAGAAATATGGTATTAAGCAAATATTTAGGTTATTCAAAATAGAAAACATGTTTAACTACAATTATATGGGCACTGATTGATGATGATTTAGCAAAAATTAACTGAAATCCGACTATATGCTATAACCATTCTTGATTCTAAAAATAAGAGTAGACAAGATACAGCTAATCCAGAATTCCTAGATAATGTCTTTCAGCCTGATTTTTCCCCATGGAGACAAGACCTTAATACTAAATTGTTCATAAGTAAGTGTAGTAAAATTACCAAACAAAATATCTAGAATTTCTACTGAATTATACTATTTCTGGAATTGACAGTGTTATCAGACACTACAAAATAAAAGTTTCAAACATGCATATTACATCTAATGACACCACTTTATTTTGCAAAGTGCTATAGTGGTCTTTTATAATAAAGTCAGAAGACCTATGGGGTAGCCTGGGTGACTCAGCAGTTTAGCACTGCCTTAGTCCAGGGCCTAGTCCTGGAGTTGCAGGATCCAGTCCCATGCCGGGCTCCCTGCATGGAGCCTGCTTCTCCCTCTGCCTGTGTCTCTGCCTCTCTCTCTCTCTCTCTCTGTGTGTGTCTCTCATGAATAAATAAAATCTTTAAAAAAAAAAGTCAGAAGACCTAAATAAAACTATCCCATCTAGTAAGATTTACTTTTTTTGTACATATAGAAATATTTACTTTTTAAAAATGTTTGTAACATAGCATAATAAGTCAAGATCATAAAGCAAGACAAAATACTCTAAAATATCAGTCATTCATAAATGAAAACCATTCATATAAAATATTACTATTTGTCTTCTGGCTGCTGAAAGATAATTTTATACATATAACAACATGATAACAGAAAGATGTTCATTCTCTATATTAAGATTATTGAACATATAGGAGCCTCGATGTCCATCAACAGATGAATGGATAAAGAAGATGTGGTCTATATTTACAATGGAATATTACTCAGCCATTAGAAAGGACGAATACCCACCATTTGCTTCATCATGGATGGAACGGGAGGGTATTATGCTGAGTGAAGTAAATCAGAGAAGGACAATCACTATATGGTTTCACTCATACAGAGAATATAAGAAATAGTGAAAGGGATTATAAGGGAAAGGAGGGGAACTGAATGGGAAAAATTAGGGGTAGTAGAAAGGGAGGCAGGCGGGGGGGATGGGGTGACTGGGTGATGGGCACTGAGGAGGGCACCTGACGGGATGAGCACTGGGTGTTATACTATATGTTGGCAAATTGAACTTCAATAAATAAATAAATATTTAGAAAAATATTATCTAGGGATCCCTGGGTGGCTCAGTGGTTTAGCCTGCCCTTGGCCCAGGGCGTGATCCTGGAGTCCCGGTATCAAGTCCCATGTCAGGCTCCCTGCATGGAGCCTGCTTTTCCCTCTGCCTCTGTCTCTGCCTCTCTCTCTGTGTATGTCTCTTGTGAATAAATAAATAAAGACTTTTAAAAAAAAAGAAAAAGAAAAAGATTATCTAACATCTGTCCTCAGATTTCCTGAGTGAAAATTAGCCTTTCATGAGAGAAATTATTTAGAGTTGACTAGTGTACTATCAAATATACTACATCAATATTTACTCATTCTCCACATCTTTTTCAGGGTGAAATACTTAACTGTAAACTTATTACCATCCATAAGTAACCCCCAAAATTTCACTGCACACTTCTTCATATAGGAATTGCTTCTCTTATATTGGCATACATATTTTCCAAAAGAATGTAATTTACTGAGTGAAAAAAAATCAATGAGAGTTTTAAAATATTCTTTGAATGTTAGTAAGAAGTCTTTATCTTAGTAGGCACCTAGGAGGAAAGCAACTATTGCCAGTTTGCTTTCAAATATCAATAAAACAATGTCACAATTAATGACTCAGAACCTTGAAAACTCTTTTTAAGTTCTTCCCATCCCCACTGCCATAACATTTATTTATTCACAGAATCAGCCTACATGTAATTTTATTTCAGTTTCTAATGGGTAGTTCAATAAACCTTGATTACATGATCCATTTGTTTTTAGAGATGTATGACATAGTGGTAAATTGTAATATAGCCACTGTATTAGGAGGCATAATACTATATGCCAAAAATAATCACATCTGTTAGCAAAATGACACAGAGTAAGCTAATTTCATTGGAGGTGGGGATATGACCTGAAAATCAGATTTGTCTTTTTTTTTTTAAGATTTTTATTTATTTTAGAGCATGCACGTGAGAGAGAGAGTAAGCACAGAGAGAGAGAGAGAGAGAGAGAGAGAGAGAGAAGCAGATGTCCTGCTGAGCAGAGAGCCCAATATGGGTCTTAATTCCAGGACCCTAAGATCATGACCTGAGCCAAAGGCAGCCGCTTAACCAACTGACCTACCCAGGCACCCTCAGATTTTTCTTTTCATATGATGATCACTTCTGATTATAAAGCCTGAGAGATGAATTTTAGATATGACTTCTTCCTCTGAAAACCCATTTACCTCAATTTTTCTACAAGTCAAAGTAACCATTAAGTGAAGCCAACTATGCCTCTGATTTAACTGAAAGGAACACTAAACTCAGGAATCACACTGTGGATACTCTTCCAGAATATAAATGTCACATGTCGTGGCCTAGGCAAAATCAATATTCTAGATTTAGACACGGGGCAAGCAATTTTTCTACCTTTTCTTTTGCAACAATGAAGAATTTGACATTAAAATCATAAATCAAACATTATGGTTTAGAACTAATACATGATTTGATCTCTAAAAGGTTTTTTTTTGGAAACGGAATCAAGCAATAATAATTCAATGAAGTTGCACTAAAGTGCTCAGAGCATCTTGTGTGAACAACAAAGACCTAATTCCTTAAGTCAGAGGATCTAATTCCTTGTCATTCCACCTTCAGTATGGACAAAAATGACTCCCTTGTTCTTGAAGACTGAACTCAAATTCTCAACAGCAGAACTAGAACAGTTTTTGAAATACACATTCAGAAGTTAAAAATTGGTCAATTTGTACCCTTTTGTGGTTTTAATTAATATTATAGATATCATCATGACTATTCTATTTATAGATTTTGAATTTATATGTTAGCTTTACCCATTTGAAGATCTATAATAGAATGAAAGTATATTATTAGTAACTTGGGTTTTTCACATTTAGCTTAGTTTCAAGAAGTGACAAATTTCTATCCATAAAAGAACATGTTGAAGGTAAAGAGGGATATATCTTAAAAGATAAGGCAAGTTCTTTTGTTTTTCTCCTAAATATGTTATTTCAATTTTTTCTTTTCTTTGTCTTTTCTTTTTTCTTATTTGTTTATTTAGTTACTGTGATTGATGTATTACTCCAGTATGACACTCACTGATTTCAAACTATATTACAAAGTTATAAGCAATCAAAACAGTATGGCACTGGCATAAAAACAGACACATAGGTCAATGGAACAGAATACAGATCTCAAATAAACCCATGGATATACAGTCAATCAATTTTTGACAAAAGATGCCAAGAATATACAATAGGGAAATGATAGTATCTTTAACAAATAGTGTTGGGAAAACTAGATAGCCAAATGCAAAAGAATAAAACAGGTCCCCTATCTTACTTGATAAACAAAAATATACTCAAAATGGATTAAAGACTTGAATGGAAGACCCAGAAATGTAAAAATCCTAGGAGGAAAACATAGTGGGTAAGCTCCCTGACAGCAATCTTTGCAAAAGTAAATACAAAAAACTCCAAACTCCAAAATTACGTGAGACTACGCCAAATTAAAAACCTCTGCATAGCAAAGGAAACTATTAGCAAAATGAAAAGGCAACCTATGGAATAGGATAAACTATTTGTAAACCACATATCCTAAAAGGAGTTAATATCCAACATATTTAAGAAATCCTTTTAAACAATAGCAAAAAGTCAAATAACCCAGTTAAAAAATAAGCAAAAGTCCTGAATAGATACTTTTCCAAATATATATATGTATATATAAATGACCAAGAGACACATGAAGAGATGCTCAATATTACTAATCATTAAGAAATGCAAATCAAAACCACAATGTGATATCATTTCACACCTGTAGGATGTCTGTTATCAAAAAGACAAGAGATAACAAGTGCTGGTGAGGTTGTAGAGAAAAGGAACCTTTATATACTGTTGGTGGGAACATAAAATGATGTAGCCACTATGGAAAACAGTATGAAGGTTTCTCAAGAAGTTAAAAATAGAACTGCCATATGACCCAGCAATTCCACTTCTGGATATATATCCAAAGAAAAATAAAATCATCATCTTGAAAGATATCTGTACTCCCATAACTGCACCATGATTCACAATAGCCAAGATACAAAACCAACCTTAATGTCTATCAATGGATCAATGGACAAAGAAAATGTGCTATGTAGATACAGTGTAATATTCAGCCTTAAAAATAAGGAAATCCTGCCACTTGTGACAACATAGATGAACCTGGAGAGCATAACACTAAGTAGAATAAGCCAGACAGAGAAAGACAAACGCTGCATGTACATGGTATCACTTACATATGCAATCTAAGCAAACAACAACTCCCCCCAAGAAGGTTAAACTCATAAGAAACAGAGAGTAGAAGTGGTTTCTGGGCTGGGGAGGAGAAATAGGGAGAGGTAGGTAGAAATGCACAACTTTCAGCTACAAGATGAAAAAAGTCTGAGGATCTAATGTATAACGTAGTTGATAAGTTGATAACACTGTATTGTGTAAGTAACATTTGTAAAGAAAGTAGAACTTTCTAGAGAAAATTTCTCTAGTTTTCTAGAGAATCCAGACTCAAAAACCCTACTCAACATGTCCCCTGACATCCATTAAAAACTTTCTGATGTCAGCAGAGATAAGTGCTGAACCTCAATTAAAATATTCATAAAAAATTTTTTCCCTATACTTGTTTCTCAAACAACAGTGAGATCTACTTAAGGACAGAAATGGAGAGTCTCCAAACTCCAAACTCCTCTTTTATAGGATCTAAAGGAACTTGTTTTTCAGCAATGGAAAAGAAAAGAAAAACTCCAAATATTACAAAATAATATGCAGACATGTGAGTGTTTGGCATATATGTTTATCAAGGATTAAAGCTTCAGTGGGTGAAAAGAGGAAGAAAAGTAGATTGGTATTGACATAATACCATGGTAAACACTGTTTCATTAAGCCTCATGGATGTGAGAACTAGAGGACTGTCACTATAAAATATTTAAACAACATGTGAGAAAAATGAAATTGAAGGGAAAGGAGTGACATAGATACTTCTGAAAAGTTCTGACAAAGCATTGCCAAGTACAGAAAGTGGGAAAGATCGAGAAAAGAAAAGATATAGCCTAATGATATGCATTTAAAAAATTAGAACAGATTTTATAAATAATATATAAAGCTTTTTAAATAATTCATTAACTGGGTTTTTTTTTCCTTCACACCTAATCTTCTAGAGCCCTCCTTTTCCCCATAGAGTTGGTAAGTCTGGATATTTTCAATATGAAACGTGTTCTGCTAGGCCATGAATTCATTTAATAGTCACTCCTGTCAATATTACCATTTCTTGCATGTATTCTTAATACTTAAAAACAACTTGCCAATCATTTTGAATATACATTTATTAAGACCTGCGTACTTTGGCAAATGTGCTATTTTACAAATTTTCATTTAAACAAAGGAGAAACATGAAGCCAAAGAGCTTGTCTTACTGTCAACAAACAAAAACACACAATCACATATCAGATCATGGGTCTGCTTATAGGTCCTGTTTGACAGGCTACAGGTTTTACCCTTCATATGTTTTTTTCCAAGTTGGTCTCTCAACCCAGGGACTGTTACTGATTCTTGCTCTAAATATAAAGGCAATGAACTCTTCTTCCCAAAATCAACATCTAGTATGACATACAGTGGCAACCTCATGCAGCAGTCTTGGTACCAAATTTTCTCTGCCCTTCAGTCTCAATAATTTCAGAGAATTGGATTAGAAAGAGCAATGGCATATAGTCCAAGGATTAAAGCACTGGAAGTAACATCCTCAATATAACAATTTATTTAGGTAGGAATAATATAAAGTTAGTGTCTTTAAAAGAAAACGTGATTGTACTTTTTAAAACTGTAACATTACTAGTAAAATAATTAGGCAATATATTTATTGGCTTTCAATCAGCATCAACTATAGATGCTAAGATTTTAAGTGTGTCTTTTTCTGTTTATTCACTAATTCCTCATATATTTAAGTATCTACTAAGTGCTAGGGATTATGCTTGGTGCTAAGGATATAACAGCAACTGAAAAAGCTTTGTTTCTTCCACTTAAGGGCATTAGAGTCTAGCAGGTTGTATCAGTGGCAATGTGTTACAGAAGAACCAGAAGGAATAGCAGTTTTCATAACTGTCATGAATTTGAAATAGTGATTTAACACCTTCTAGGAGAATTATAATCATACTTAGAACGTTTCAAAGTAGAGTTTGGACAGTTTTATTTAATAGTCAAAAGGAGTCAATATATTAGCAGAGGTTTTAAGAGGTAGACAGTCCCAAAAGCACTATTCAAACACTTTGTAATGTAACCAGGGTACGGGGAACTCATCCGTGGACTGTTGAACATTTGTCCTATGGCCCATTGACTAGTCTCAACTAGTGCTCAGGATTTAATATTGAGAAACATTAGGGGAGTTAATTCATTATATCCTAAAGAATGGGAGCTCAAAAAGGAAAAATATGATCTAATAGGCTAAATAAACATTTTTGTTCCTTAACATTCAAAATGTTTTTGTCTGATAGTGACTTAATAGAAAGAGAAATAAGAGATTCAACTTTTATACGATTCATATCTACTAAAATTTATTTCTTTATTGTCTTTGACGAGGATCGAGTTTGAAGTACTTGATAGTTTGTCCTTCTTTATGAATATCTGAAGAACTCTTGTCCATGCATTGAGGCCAGAAATTCAACCCCTTTACCTGCCTGGCTCCTTCAAGGCCCCACCCACTGAAAATTTAAGGACTGCAAATTTAAGTATTGGCTCTTGGCATTCTCCAACTATCTCAGCACCTACATATTTACACCTCTCCTATTCTTAATTTTGGAATCCATTTGACTGAGTTTTTAAATTAACTTTCATTCTTACTTTTATATTGCTCCCACAGGTTTATATCTTTCAGGACTTTACAATTTTATTGATTTACCAGCTTTATTATTCTTCTCTAGAATTAATATTTTATAATTCTACTTGTCTAAAAACCATATTGGTTTTTGCTTTTATTTCTTTGTGGTATCTTAGAACCATGCCAAACCATTATCTACTAGACTTCTCAGGTGTTTTATCTCATTTCCAGTTTTTGTACTTGGTAACTTTATTATTCTAATACTTTTAGTGTTTTATAATTTCTTAATTTTGCTATAACATGCTTTTTCCCTGAATTTTTCCTATGTTAAATAATAACTTCTGATACTGCATAGGAATAAAGCAATAAACGAAAGGCCAGGAAAAAAAAAAGAAAGATCAAAGAAATGAACTGGCAAAACATATCACAAACAATTTAAAATTACCATAATCTTTTGCTTTTTAATTCTCTGTGAAGAAGGGAAACACTTTGTGTTACATTTTATTTTTAGATAAAGAGTTCATTTGATTTACTAGAGTCAATACATTTTGAGAATTTCTCTTAGCATTTTTTTTTTTAACTTTCCTAGCCCAGCACTTCAGCATTCTCTCTTTTTTACTACCTGTGGACTCTGCCACAAACCCTAACTATACCAGCTAAGCCCACAGTGTGAGTCTGGACCAAGGTGCCTGCATATCCCTACTCCACTTGAAAATGAATATTTGGGAAATTCCCAGGTGGCTCAGCGGTTTAGCGCCACCTTTGGCCTAGGGCATGATCCTGGAGACTCAGGATCAAGTCCCACGTCAGGCTCCCTGCATGGAGCCTGCTTCTCCCTCTGCCTGTGTCTCTGCCTCTCTCTCTCTCTTTCTCTCTGTGTGTGTGTGTGTGTGTTTCTCATGAATAAATAAATAAAATCTTAAAGGAAAAGAAAAGGAATATTTTTCTCATCCCATGACTCTATCTTATCACAGGGCCTCAAGCAGATTAATATCAAAATTGTTAGGACTTAAGGAATATCAAATGAATTGTTAAATAAAATTCAAAGAAAGACAAATATTACTCGTGTTTTAGTTGTATTAAGACTGAGTTCTACCTCTGGGTTTTGAATCATTAAAGACTGATTTTTTTTTTTTTTTCCAGTAGCATAATCAGATGTTATAAAAAAAAGTCCCAACTCTGGTGGTTAGCTCAGATGATCTTATGATGACAGAAACATTCAATTTGTTGCTTTGTTAATGAGTATACTTAAAGTTTTATTTATACTACCAGTGCAAGCAAATTACTTCCACTGAACATTTATTTAAATTGCCCCATCACCTTGGATAGAACTGGTAGTGGCATGTAATAATAAAAATATGTGTATATGAATCCACACACACATGACTTTAGATATTTTCCTTTAATATATTAATATTAAACTCTGCCTATCTCTTCTCCAAGGCTTTTATTACCATCTTATATATCTTGCTCTGTCCACTTCTTTTTCTCCATCTAGTGTCTCTATCCCCACCTACTTTTTCCTATCAGCATTTAAAAGTCACTAAATGTCTTAATAAATGAATAAACAAAATATTTCATAAATTTATTCATTCAAAAAATAAACACACAGTGGGGAGTAGTAATGGGTAATGAAGAGTGAGAGATACAGGCTCCAGTTATTAAATAAATATGTCACAGGAATAAAAGGTATAGCATAGGGAATATGTAATAGCACTGTGCTATGACCGATGGTAGCTACATTTGTGGGGCATGTAGCATAACATATAGACTTGTCCAATCACTATGTTGTACACCTGAAACTAATGTAACACTGTGTGTCAATTATACTTCAATTAAAAAGTGAAACAAAGAAATTGCCAATAAAAAAAAGAAAAGAAAACAAGCAAAATCTGAGTAACTTTCATATCTAAGAGTATATACATGCATGGTGACTAAATATAACTTGGACAGGCTCCTTGAAAAGAACACAAGGCAAAAACTAAGAAAATCTAAATAAATTATGAACTTTAGTTATAAGAATTTACCAATAGGGATCCCTGGGTGGCGCAGCGGTTTGGCGCCTGCCTTTGGCCCAGGGCGCGATCCTGGAGACCCGGGATCGAATCCCACGTCAGGCTCCCGGTGCATGGAGCCTGCTTCTCCCTCTGCCTGTGTCTCTGCCTCTCTCTCTCTCTGTGTGTGTGACTATCATAAATAAATAAAAATTTAAAAAAAAAAAGAATTTACCAATATTAGCTCAGTAATTATAACAAATATACCATACTAATATAAGATGTTAATAACAGGGAAAACTGTGTAGTGTAGATGCAAATTCTGTGTACTAACTTCAAAACTTTTCTTTAACCTGAAACTACTCTGAAAAAAAATTTTTTTAATTTAACTTTTTGGTCTAACCTCTTTCACTTAGCAAAATGTTTTCAAAGTTCATCCATACTGTAGCCTTCATTCTTTTTAGGCCAAATAAAATTCTATTGTATGGATATACTAAAAACAAACAAAGAAAAACACAAATATAGAAACAAACTATAGTTTATGGATCAAGCACTAAGCTAAATTCTGGATAAAATGGAAATAAACATTTTGACCCTCATGACTTTACCGGCTAATGAGGAGAACTGAAACTAAACATATATTTGAAGAAATAGGATGTTATGAGGATAAAACATGGTTACTCATGTTTCTTCCAGATGTAACCCTTATTTCCCCTCCCTTTGGTAATCAAATCTCTTGAAAGAAATATCTTCACCCTCTATCCACAATTCTTTTTTTCTAGTTTACTTCTCATCTGACTTAATTCTGACTTCTGACCTTAATATTCAGTTGGGATTGTTTTCACCAAAGTCATTAAAGACTTCTTGTTGCTGAACCATACAGACTCAGATAAAGGGAAAAGCTTTAGTCCGGGGTTGGATGATCAGGGAAGGTGTCCCAGGATAAATGAAAATCCTATTAAATGTAGAAACTGAAATCACCCACCCAAGCACAAATTGGCATGAATGTAAAAAGGCACTAACTTAATTAAAGAAATATAAACTTTTAAAGCCAGAACGATGAATCCAAGATCTCTCAGGTTTCCACAGAAAAAAAATAATACTATGCTTACAGAAAAATGAGAATGAGCTGTCACTCATCAGTGGGACAGTGCTTTCAATGTTCTGAGAGATAATTATTTAACCCTAGAATTCTATACTAGCCATTGGCTAAGTGTAAAGGTAGAATAAAAAATTACCAGGATTCAGAAACCTTCCCCACTATATAACTTTTCTTCAGAAGTTACTTGAGGATATACTCTCATATTCTTTAAAATGAGAGAATAAAAACAAACTGGAAAAACGCACATGATTTAGTAAATAGTAAATAAAAACAGAAAAGAGAGATCCTAAAACATCTATGATGGCAGGCAGGAAAAAGACAAGATTAAAATGGTTAAAGGAGATGGGAAGCTTTGAGAGTATGGTTTCCAAAGCAAGAAGCAGAATTTATTAAAACATAAATATGGAGAAACATTTAAGCTACAGCAATGGTAAAAAATAAAAGGGGCGGAAAGAGGGGGAAAGGGAGGCAACTAAAAACCACCAGAGAAATAAGCCAGTTTGTTAAAGATGGCAGAACCACAAGTGGAATAGCCAAAGTTATTGAATCAACTGATCGGGTACATTAGATTCTTATGTCAGTAAGTAAATAAAATCTCTGAGCTCTGGTTAGTATCTGTTATTGCACCTAGTATTTCTTTAACTAATGCACTTTCCTAGGTCTACAATAATGCTTTTTTTTTGGCCTAAATTTCACCTTGTCTGATATTATAACCCATTTCTTCTCCCTCCCTTTATTGCTTTTTCTTCTCACTCTTTTTATCTTCCCTCTTCTTCTCTTCTCCTCCTCCTTTGCTATTGAATTTACTTGTGATAATTTTGGTTTAACTTTTAAAACTCAGTTTGTTTCAAATGTATCTATTGTGCATAACAAAGAGTCAGGTTTTCGTTTAGTGATCCAATCCGAAACTCTTTAATAGATGAATTTAGACTATTTACATTTATTGGTGTAATCGCTACTTTGTTCTTATTTCCTTCATATTATTGTTTTATACTTATAAGATTTTATTATGTAATATGTCTTCTACACTTACTTCCTCTAATATTTTGGATGATATGTCTTTTTGTTTGAGAGTTAATTCTGTAATTAAACTATAATTCTTTATATAGTTCCCTTAATCTTTTGTTTCTATAGACAGTATTTGTCATTTCCCTAAGAACAATAATAAAAGTAACACATCTCTACCTCCTCCACATCCTTTACTTATTTTTCTCCATGATAGGATTTTAGACAACAGTTTTTGCTCTTTATCCTATATCATGAACAGTTTTGTTAGAAATATGAGGCCAACTTGCCATGTTTCACCTTCATTAATGCTTTGATCTTTTTGCCTAACTGCCTGATTTCCATAGATTTGAAGACTTGTAATGTTGCTACATTTGTGTTCATCATTTTAAGTCATGTTCTCCTCTGACATTTAGTGTACCATTTAAATATCTACTTAAAAAGCATGCCTTATTTTCAGATTTTAAAAAATATAATGAATTATATGTGTACATTTACTTTCTTGTCTTTTTGGTAGATTACAATCATGCACATGGTGGGATCTCTTTTGCCATCCTTTATCATTTTCTTCCTAAAATTTTCAATACTTCCTATATACCATTTTATTTCATTTGATTGTCTAATTTTCCTCCACTATATTCCTTACTGACATTCTGTGGTGTTGGCTTTCCCAAAAGCTTCTTCCATTTCCCTCATTTCTTTCTTTATTTATTTTTAAAGATTTTATTTATTTATTCATGAGAGACACAGAGAGAGAGAGAAAGAGAGGCAGAGACACAGGCAGAGGGAGAAGCAGGTTCCATGCAGGAATCCTGACGTGGGACTTGATCCCAGGTCTCCAGCATCAGACCCTGGGCTGAAAGTGGCGCTAAACTGCTGAGCCATCAGGGCTGCCCCTTTATTTATTTTTTATTTATTTATTTTTAAAGATTTTATTTATTTATTCATGAGAGCATTTCCTTCATTTCTTTGATTCCTTTTATTTTTTCCTAACTTTTGTCAATTTACATACCATTTCCTACTGATATGTCATCTTTTTTTTCCTGCTTCTTGAAATTCTACTGCATGTATTTCTTTTAAGTTGTGACTGTTTTGTCATAGCTTTCTAATTCTTCATCATGGCAATACACCTGGTCACAATTTTCACTTGCTCAAGGGCAATGTTTTGCTGTAACTAATTACTCTTTGCCTTCTTACAACATTGTTGTAACTATGCTGTTTAAGTTTTTTTATTTCCTTACCCATTAATGATTAGGGTTTTTCTGAACCAACTCTGTGCAAGTTTTAGATGAGGCACACAAAGGAATCAAATCAAGGGAACATTTCAGACTAACAGGTTTCTTAACACACAAGTTTTCTTTTCTCTCTTTCTCCTAAGAAACTGAAGATATCTTGATACACCAGCCACCACCCCCCCCAAAAAAAAGAAGTTTGTCAGGTGATCTTACTATAGCTTCACATATTCAGGATTTCAAAATCATACTGTGTCCTGGGAAACATCTTGTGCCAACTCAGCTGACCCTAGTTTTCAACTTGATGTTAGAAAACAGAAAGTATAGACTTATACACATCACACAGTCCTTCATATCCAACATGGTTTTTTGTGCTAGTACTTTCTGAGATGCACTGCTTCTGGCTCCTCTCAGTGCTGTGACTTTTTCCCATGGCTTCTCAGCTTCATTTCTTCCTGCACAGCTTCTGCCTAATTTCAGCTCTGTTGGCAGCCCTTACCTCTAACACAACACCTGGGGATTTTTTTTTTTTTAAGAATTTTATTTTATTTTATTTATGATAGTCACAGAGAGAGAGAGAGAGAGGCAGAGACACAGGCAGAGGGAGGAGAAGCAGGCTCCATTCACCGGGAGCCCGACGTGGGATTCGATCCCGGGTCTCCAGGATCGCGCCCTGGGCCAAAGGCAGGCGCCAAACCGCTGCGCCACCCAGGGATCCCCAACACCTGGGGATTATAGTGCCTCTTCATTTTGCTGAATATGGAGTTTGTGATCGTTTTTGTTTTTGAATAACTTCCAGGAGGAAAAGGAAGGACATTTGTTGATTTACATAGTCCTATTACTACTAGAAATCTATCCAGATATTTTAAAAGAACTAATTTTGACTACTATTTACTGATTTTTCAATTTTTGGAAACTTTAATTTCCTATAATGAAAGAAAAAGTTCAAAAATCCTGCATCACTAAGCTCAAAGGCAAATATACTCCTATTTCTCCCATTCTTGTCACTAGCTAGAACCCAAGACTTGCCATTTATTGTTAACCTCCTTATACTCACTAACCTTTGTCTTACATTTTTCCTTATGTTCCTCCTTCTGGCTTACCTCCTAACTCAGGCAAATAAAACTGGAAACCACCCCTCAGGTGATGGCAACTGCCCTGACCAGATCTTCCTTTGGCCCAGACCACCAACACCTTTTGAACTAAACCCCCAACTCCTGCCTGCACAAATGGATCATGGATTGACCTCTGGAATGAGCTACCAATACTTTTATCTGATATAATACCAAAATCTCCACCAAGGAGGAGACTCAGCCTCATTTACATAACATACAATATACGAATAGGCATGTTTCCTTAAGTCACATGCACAACCTTATACCCACCTTTATATATGATGACAGGGGATCCCTATTTAAATATTCATCCTAATCCTAAACAAAAGAAATCCATTCATCTTCTTTCCAGGATTCAAGGCTTTGGGAGCTATTCTCTGTGATCTTACTGTGAATAAAAGTTTTCTTTGTGTGACACCTCAACCTGGTGCAGTTTCTGACTCACCAAGGAGCAAGCTCACATTGGTTCAATTACACTTCCAATTGTGCTCATTATAATTTTGCTGTTTTATTAAATTAATAGTCAGTGTCCACACAGATGTTATTAGGTGGTAATAAAAGAAGTTATAGGAATATATTTCATTTCTCATACTTTAAAAAGATTTTTCTTGAATTAAATGTTCACTACTTTTTGTTTGCTTACTAGTTTGCTATGCACTTACTAATTAATTCTCAATTCTTGTGATTTTTTTTTCAGTAACTAGATATATAAATTTCATTTTGTCATGAGGGTGTTCCTCCTGTATCACTCCATCCTTCTGTTCCACTATCTTTTTATACAAACTCTAGTCCTAATCTATGTTTTATCTTAGGACTTCCCTTGGAATTCTCTCAGTTGACTTCTTGTTGGATTTCCAGTTATTCCTTTTTATTACTTATGCATATACTCCCCAACAGCCTTTAAGAGAGGGCATACGAGTGATAATTTTAAGAAGTTGCATTTCTAAAAATCAATGAACTCTAATGTATATACATTGGCCACTACAGCAGGCAGATGGCTTGCAAAATTCCTGCTCTTCATGTGCACTCCCTATATGATTCTCCTCCCTTGAATGTAAGAGAAGTTTGTGAATATTATGGGATATTACCCCACAAACAGGTTACATTATACAGAAGAAGGGTTTGCAGATGCTTTATGGTCCCTAATCAGTTGGCTTCAAGTTGAAAAGTGTAGTATTCTGTATGGAACTGACTTAAGTTGAGCCTTCTGAGAGATTTAAATGAGAGTCTCTTGCTGGCTTTGTTGTGGAGAGGACACATGCAGATAACAAGAAGTGGCCTATAGAAGTAGAGTTGTTGGTCAACAGTCAGAGAGTGGGCACCTCAGTCCTACAACCACAAGGGCTGAATTTAGACAGCAATCAGTGAACTTGTAAAACAAGTGAGCCTCAAATGAAATCACAGCCCTTACAGATACTTTTATTCCAGTCTGAAGAAAACTTGACACATGAGATATAATGACTTTTTAAAGCCACTAAGTTGTGATAATTAGCTAAAGTATTGCCTCCTTTTTGTTAAGATCATGGTGTTGCAGCTGTTAAGTATGATGCTATTCTGACTCCTGACATTTTTCTATGTAACCAGGAGTTTTTTCCTCCTCAACTCTGGAAGCTTTTAGAGCACTTTACTTAAACCCAGTGGCCCAAAATATAGTGATTATAGAGTCTTTGCTCAATCATAGTGCTGGTCACTTTATGGGTTCTTTTCTTCTTCAAATGTGTGTCCTCAGCTTTAGGAAATTCTCCTCTTCTGCTTCTCTTTTTCTTATCGTTTTTCTTCTTGATTTCCTAGTTCCATTATAATTTGGATGTTGAAACTCCACATCTACCCTTCTCACTTTCTTATCTTTTATATTTTTCATCTTTGTATTCGGGTTCTACTTTCTCTGAAATATCTTCACTTTGTTTTCTAATGCTTTGACTAGTTTTTATAAAATGTCTTGTACTTAATATTAACAACTCTTCTTAATTCTACATTAACAACTCTATATTCTATATTTAGAATATAGAACTCTATATTCTAATATTAACAACTCTTAATTCTATATTAACAACTCTTCTTTTTAATAGCATCTAATATGTAGTATCTCCTCTTACCTAGCGGCATCAATTATAATTTTTGTTAAGTGTTCTCCAGCTGTCTGCATTGTCTTTTTTTCCCAACTTCCTTTTTGTCTGTTGGGATTTGTGGTTTCTTTTTTTTATTGTTTTAAATATTAGAGACTTTCTTCAAAGAAGGATGTCCCTTGGTGGTAAAACACTAAAATGTTCGTTGGAAGTTCCTGCATTTGCGTAGAGCCTCTTAGGGTGTAGGCTTTACTAAAGGATGATGAACTAAGGACAGGCTTTTAAATGGAGGTTCAATATCTGTAGATCATTTCTCTTGCACTGGTCAGTTTTCCCAGAAAGAATTCCTTTCCATCTCTTCACAATCTTTACTGCTATGTTCTATAAAGCAAGTGGGGAAGGGACTAGGGGTCTCGCCTCTTATATGGAATTTTTGCAAGAGCACCTTGATACATAGCAAGGTCTGTTGTCTGCAGATGCAGAGTCTCAGGTTCAAATGCTCCAGAGAGCAAAACTGTAGTCTTTTGATTTTGGAAGGGGGAGGGATTGCCAGAATTGGTGGTGAAAGAGAGAATCTGGCGGTACACCTACTTCTTAAACAGACTTTCAATCCATCGAGCTATTTTAAAAACCTCCCTGAGTGTGATCTTCAGGGTTTCCTCACGACTTCAATTCATGAAGTTTGCAGTTAATCTATAGAGGTGAATTTATGTATCTCTTAGCATCCTATACAGCCTTCCTTTCTCTCCATGTCCTAATTCAGATGACATTTGTCCATATTTTGGTTTCAGAATCTGTGAACAACTGTCAACAGTTGTCACCTTTGGGCTTATCCTCATTATTTTTGTTGAAAGTATGATATATAACACCTGTACAATAGCCTTTGTAGCTTAGAATTCTTTATCCATTCACTTTATTTTATTCATTTTTTTACCATTATATAGTCTTTTAACTTAATGTAAGATAGAAAATAAATTCTCAATTTTCTAACTTCAACAATATAGTCAATGAAGATACATTTCAATTAAAATAATTTCAAGTGTTACTGACACTACTCTCTTGATAAATTAAAAAATTAAAATGGAAAATTCATGAATTGTCCTGAAAAAATTATAGTTTAAGCCAATATTAACATGCAAGTTTAATTAAATTAGAATAAACCTTCGTTCTGTAATTTTGTTTGGTCTTACAATAAAGGGATATGTAATTTCTTTGTAAGTCCAATTATTCAGAGAGGTCAACTGTCTAAAATGTTAAAATTTCACTGATATAAACACATTCCTTTTTAGACATGGACAAGACTGAAATTCTACCTTTACTCATGCACTTTTATTCAAAAAAATAGAAGTTGTGTGCATCTGATTCTTGTTATTCTGCTTAACCAAGTATGTTTGGATTACCTGTATTTGGGGAAATAAGTGTTTGGCAAGGATTCTTCAAACAATTTCACTTTAAGTATGGTAAACGTATGTGATGTGAATGGAAATACTTGTTTGAAATCATATAAGATACTAACAGAAGATTTTCTATTTGTTGTGTGAGTGGGTAATGGAATGAGCAAATGTAGATTAAAGATATAGAATTTCATCACTGAATTTTACATAAAGGCTTTTATATTTCATAGGTATATTCAATTCTTTGAGGGTAATTCTTACACTTATGACTTCATTTTCTTGTATTTATGTTTATTATACACAGCCCTATTAACTGATATATCCTGAATATTTAAACAAATATTTTAACACCATCAAAGATGCTGGAGGAAATTTGGAGAGAGGGGTTTCTAACAAATAGGTGGAACTATTGATAATAAAACTATTTCTTATTAAAGGATTAATATATTTCAAGTAAAACATATATTTTACACATATTATTAAGACTGAAAAATGACAAGGTGAACAATAGCACTTGCTCAGAAGAGAAATAATGGTAAAAAGTTACAGGAATGTTTGAAAAATAAAAGTGGAAATGAATGGTTAGAAGAGATAAATGTTGAAAACTTCAAATGCAGCATGATGTGAGCATGAGTTTTGTTATTTTCCTCTCCCCCTCTATTATTTTTTCAATTCTCTTTTGGTTTCTATTTTAGTCTGAGAAATAAAACCTTTATACAAAACTACCAAAGAAATTATCCTACTGATATTTTTAGCTAAATCAGAACCAAGAAATATTACTTCGTGGTAAAGTATCCTGCCCAAAAAGTATGGATTGTTGACCAATTTTGTAGTTGTGTGGATTTGGGAGGGTCTCGCCATCCCATTTATGTGTTTATACAAACTTGACACAATGTTGTAATGATGAAGAAATTCAACTATAATCATGATGTTTACATCTACCAGTCACTAAAAACTGTGTTATTGAAGATTAATCTTTAATTCTGAAAATTTTACATAACAAGATGGATCAAAAATTTTATTCTCCAAAGTAAGTTATCCCAGCAAAGAGTTCTAAAATAAATCTATTGATCTTATTGTTTACAATGTAAAAAGTTGAGACAATAGCAAAACAAATTCTAGAATTTTTTTTTTAGAAAAAAATTGTTTAATTTTGCCAAAATGGAAATAGGTAAAACTCACTTAAGGTTAGGAATACAAAACTAGAAAACAAAGTATTACATAGATATATCTTTTTAGGGACGCATGGCTCAGTGGTTGGGTGGCTGCCTTTGGCTCGGGTCATGATCCCAGGATCCGGGATTGAGTCCCACATTGGGCTCCTATGAAGAGCCTGCTATTTTCCTCTGTCTATATCTCTGCCTCTCTCTCTCTCTCTCCCATGAATAAATAAATAAATCTTTTAAAAAAAAGATACATCTTTTTAATAATGTCAGGAATAAGATTCTGAATGTCATTGGTAGCATTAATCTAGCTATGTCCTATATTAAAAAGCTAGGGAATTTTGAATTTCTGATCTAAAAAGAAAATTTATTTGTTATGACAGTAACCCAATTCTGCAAGAAAACCACAACATACTTCTTTTCTGTTAGCTATGTCTTTAAACATGACTAGTTTAAAACAGAATCTGAACTCAAAATAATGAGGATTAATATAAATTAGAATTACAAAAATACCAACATGTTTTATGATTTGGTCATACAGTAATTTTTTGAAGATGATATGGGATCAATAGATGCAATGACACTGTCATTAAAAAGAAGAAATGGGGAGTACCTGGGTGGCTCAGTCAGTAAGGCAGCTGACTCTTGATTTTAGCTCAGGTCATGATCTCAGGGTCCTGCAACTTAGCCCAATGTCAGGCTTCATGGTCAGCAGGGGGTCTGCTTGAGGATTCCCTCCCCCTTTCTCTCTGCCTTTTCCTCCAGCCGTGTGCTCTCTCACTCTAAAATAAGTAAATAAATCCTAAAAAAAAAAAAAAAAAAAAGAGGAAATGGAAAATGGTATAATCCAAGATGTTTAGATGGAAGTGATAACCTAATTAACATTTTGATTGTGTGAGTGCCCAACTGGCCAGAGATTAATACTGTCATCTGGTTTTCACTTGGATGCCAATAAGTGCTTCTGCTCTTAGGATGCATCAGATTGTTACAGCACTATTACATATCCTTTATGTAATGAAACTCTAGTCATTTCTTTCTGTAACTAGACTTTTTTTTTTTTAAGTAATCTCCATGCCCAGTGTGAAACCTAATGCAGGGTTTGAACTCATGACCCTGAAACTCTGAGATCAAGACCCAGACACTTAACCAACTGAGCCACTCAGGTGCCCCTATAACTAGATTTTTTAATGATTAAAAAAAGGAGGAAAACATCAAGATGTTTTTGTCCTCTTTTATTCATCTTAACACATTCAGAAATCTTTTGTACTAATAATTTATCTCTTACTGCACCACTCAGGTACAAATTTCCCCAGGCCTAAAGTTATTTAAAATTTGACCTGATTTATATCTTAGTTTCAAAGAATAGACATATAAAATACCTGAGGGGAAACTCAGAGCTATCACTAATATTCATAGCTATAAGGCCCAAGGAACAAAAACAATCCAATTCTCTCCTTGAAACTCTCACCCTCACTAGCTTTCCTTTGCAGATTTTGTTTCTACCTTTCTATTAAATCTTTTATTATGCTTTTGTCAGGTCCTACTCCTCAGGCTCTCTTAATTTTTTATGTTCTCTATTGTTCTTTCACAGTCTTCTATTTTTATTTTGTAAATTCTCAATAATTTTATTTTTACCCAAACCTTCAATGAACATCCATGTATTGATGGCTCCCAAATAGGGGTTCTCAATCTAATTCAAACCTCTGCCTAAGGACTAATTCCTTCTAGGAACATTTAGCCAGATACTCTTCAGATACCTCAAAATCTTAGTACAGTTTTTATATTTGGGCCATTCTCCTGGAAATTAAATCTCTGCATCTTCTGCCCTATATTTTCAAAACAAAAGGGAACTACACTGGGATGTTCTTCTGCTACTGTGGGAGAAAGACACTATTTTAGATAAGGACAACTGAATTATAGAAGTAATTAGGTAGGGGCACCTGGGTGGCTCAATCAGTTAAGTATCTGACTTTGGCCCAGGTCATGATCTGGGGGTCCTGGATCAAGCCCTGCATCGGGCTTCCCACTCAGCAAGGAGTCTGTTTGTCTTTCTGCCCCACTCCCACCCCAGGCTTGTATGTTCTCTCTCCCAAATGAATAAATTAAAATATATATATATTTTTAAAGCAGGTAAAAAGGCAATTTAATTATCTTGTAAAATCCTACCTTAGAATATGTGAAGAAGTATTTTCCAGTACTGGCAATTTTTCTTTCATCTCTTTCTAAAGGTTCTGAGGAATTAGCATGGTATTTGAAACAGCAGCATATAGGAAATGGGGAACTGTCTACATGTAGATCTAGACAAGTTGCATGAAACATGACACCAATTTTGCTGACAACTAAATGAACACAGCATGTTTTAAATGCAATAGTTTAAAAAATATTTAATAATATCTAATTAAATTCTTAAAATCTTCAGTTTTATTTTAATAATTTTATTTTAAAATGTCATATTAATTTAGTATACTTTGACTTTTGATTTTCATAATTTTAGAAAAATAATTGTTTAAAATATCTTACTTTTTTGCCTTCAATTTACATTTTGGATGGAGATTATATTTAAATTGTACATACTTTAAATAGAATTATATTTTATTTTCAATTGTTTAACATCATTCAGTGAGTAAAATTCAACATGATAGTAATTGAAAGTACAAAAGTGTAGCCCAGAAAAGGAAAAAGATAAAAGGAGACAAGAAATAGAATTTTCCTGGGTAAAGCAAATTTTTCAAAGTAGAACAGGATGTATTTTTTTTAACAGTTCATTAGCTTGGTTTATAATTTTTAAATATTTAGAAATATGGCACGTGGGCCTCCATTTGTACTCTTGCCATAGGCTCTAAAAATGTAGGTGTAGTTATCAAATTCTTTGTATCCATCACCTCGCTTAATATCTTCCTCCAAATCTACTTTGCTTCATAAATTTTCTAACTTGATGATGACACAGCCCTCTACCTAATTACTTACACCAGAAACCTAAGCGTCACTTTAATTCTTCTTCACACCTAACATCTGGTCACTAAGATTTTATTTCCTAGTCCATTTTTTAAAAATATCTTCAGAACTATCCTTCCTGAGAGATCTTTCCTCCTCAGCCTCTACAAAGCAGTCTCTCCTACCCTTCCATCCAGTAATAAATCTAATTTCTTCCTTTTACTTTTAAGTTTGGAAATTATTAGATTGATGTACTTATTTATCCATGATTAATCCTCACCCTTCTTGAGAGTGTGGGTTTGGTCCAAGCAGGTTTATCTAGCTCATCTCTGTATTAAAGGATCTTAGAATACTATCTGAAACATATTAGCTACTCAAAAGATAACTTGTTAAATTAATGAATAAATTTTCTGTGTCCAGATAAAGAATGTTATCTTTATTTTTACAGGTGCGCTGACTGTTCAGAGGAACATTCTCTTAAATAACTGGATCTTCTTAGCTGCAGTGGGGATGAATGATGTACTCAAGCAAAATTAGGGTGATAGAAGAGTTGAATCCTCTAAGAATTTTCTTCTCTTCTGACAATCATTTGGACTTACTTTATTCTTGAAGAACCACTAACTTTTTAATAGCACATGATCACTATTTCTCTTAACAGGCTTTCATTTTTTTTCAATGATCAGAAAATAGTTAAACTACAAAGCCTGCAAATATAGGTGTTCTTTAACCTCTTACATGTTTTTTTTAATTTTAATTGATGCACATGAACAAAGGTTTTTTTTTTTTTCTATTGTCTTTTTTAAACTTCATGGTTCTTGATGTTGGACAATAAACATATTAGGTCAAATAGAGTTCAAGTTACATTAAACACAGCCTTGAAATGATACATTGACTAATGTATGTGGTTGTAGACATATGTGTTGTGTTTTTCCAATTAGATTCTTTGTCAGAAGTAAGTGCTCTCAGTATTTCTGGTAAATTCCATTACATCTTTTTTTTTTTTTTTTTTTTTTTTTTTTCATTTTTCTCTTTGCTATAGGGAGAATACAGGGTTTTGTTTTGTTTCTCAATTCCTTGCTTTGGCTGCATTATTTTAGTATATGGAACAGATGGCTTTCAAATTATTAAACTTGCTCTTAAGAAATGTCTTTGGAAATACAAACTTAGAAAACTTTAAGCAATTTTTCACATGGTTTTCATTGAATTAGTCCATGCAATCTAGTTTTGAAAATGGATAACATGATTCATAATTAAAATATTAAACTCCTAACTTCATCTATGTTTTCCTTAATGATTAAATACTTTAAAGGCAACTAAGAAGATCTAACTATATTAACGATCGATCAATGAATATAAAGTTTCAAAATAGATTTAAATTAATTCAGGGAAGCAGAGTAAAGAAAATGATTTTAATTCCCTTCAACAAGTCATTCATTTTCTCTTAGTTTCTTCATAAATTCTTTGGATTTGGAAATGAGTCTCCTACTCCTATCTGAATACTGAGTAAGTGTCCCTGTTCTGGCTATCCCCAATTACACTTCTTGTGTCACCGTCCTTTTCAAAAATTTCAGCAGCCACAGACACTAATGATAGCATCATCATTGATGCTTTCACCATTGAGGCCAATCTGAGGAGTTCAGCTCCTGGTAAGACCTTTGTGTGATCTCTCAGGCCTGGCCGTAATTAATTAAAAAGGCTTTCCCTGGCAGGTCTCCTGGGGGAAGCAGCCCTCCGGATCTAGTGCATGGTGGTGTTTGAAGAGAGAGGAGGCTGGGTTTGCAGTCAAGGGCACAGGGTTCTCTGTCAGTCATAGCCTTTGCAGATATGCATATCTAGCTGGACACCTTGGTTCTTAGATCTCTTTATCTGAGGCTTTTGGTAGAGGTCCTGAAGGCTTCTCTGCTAAAGCCTCCTTATGGGAGTGGCTGGGAGAGGAAACAGGACAATGGGACACTTTGCCCACTCCGACTCACTACTCCAGGGTCCATAAAACTGCTGGAGCCTTTTCTTTGGGACTTCCTCAACACTGAGACAACCACCACCTCCCCATGACCCACCTGACCCTCCAACGGTGTTGCCTGTAAGTCTGTAACCGCCCTTGACCCCAGAGGGCAGGGAGAGACAGAAGCAAGAGGTACCTCCTCCCCACCCCCCCAGATTGTAGGTGGCAGCTTTAATAAGCAAGGGAATGGACTTAGGAGGATTGTGTTCTACCAGTGGCTGCCACAGACCAGTGTATCTCCACACTCACTCACTCACCAAGGCTTGACGGTCCACATGGAGCCCTCACTGAGTCCAGTCAGAAGCGGTCCAGCTGGCTCTCCGGAGGCTGCATCACTGAAAATGCTCAGGGTGGTGAAAACTTCCCAGAAGTACCTTCCAAGGAGGGGGGGTGAAGGAGCCGGACTGCCCAGGGCTGGCTTGCCAGGCATCTGGCAATCACTTCCTCATCAGGACCTCCTCCCTTGAGCAGTGCCTGCCTGTTGCTTCCAGAAAATGGAACAGGGGAGTCAATGCTTTCTCCAGTTTAGGCTCTGGCTTGTACCATCGGAGTAAGTCATTAGAAAGCTTCACAGATGCTTTCCTTTTGAGCTTGTTGCTCTCATCTACCCCCTGACACCTGGCAGCTCAGCTGTCTCCCAGCTCCTTGGAGCTCCTGACGCAACCTGCCTTCCTCTCGGGTCATCACTCCAGCCTCCTGTGCCACGTCGGGCTTGGAGCACATCAAGGCCCAGACGACCTTAATAAGCTCACTGTCTTTTCTTCTAATGTTGTTTCCACTCTTCAGTAACTGCCTCGAATGGCTTTTTAAATTTTTTTTAGTTTTTTAAGTAGGCTCCCTGCCTTATGTGGGGATCACAACCCCTAAGATCAAGAGTCCAGTGTGGTAGGCACTGAGCCAGCCGGCTGCCCCTCACATGGCCATTTTAAATTTCATCTTTTCTGCAAAACTTCCTTTTTAGTTTTCTCCGCACTTTGGTGGGTGATTGTGGAAATTACCATTAACATATTTTAAATTAGAAAATGAGACCTTTATCATTAAAATATTTCAGATTGTAAAATGATGAGAAATGCCATTAAAATACTTTAAATTATAAAATTATAGATGCAACTTGGCTATGTCACAGTAGATCAGGAAAGGAGGAGAGAAAATTAAGTCTGTAATCCTATTGCCCTCCGGCAATCCTTATTATCATTTGGGCATATATCTTGAAGACATTTTTCATTACTATTTCTAAACAGTAAAATAGTAGTTACAATGTAGCTCCGAGTTTTTGTTCTTCCCACACCCAACATCATGGAGTTCACATAGCTTAATGTTGACATAAGGTCTTCAACATCATTGTTTTAATGAAGCTGTAATAATTTATAGTGAATTAATATAATTTGCTAAGCTATCTTGCTAAACACTTTTTTGAAATGTCACTATTTTAGTTTTATCAATGTGGCTAGCATGGGCAAGGTGGTAATCATGAGCATATATTACCATGTATAAGTTAGGACCAGAGCAGCTCAGGGTACTGCTCTGAAAAATTGGGAACCCCACATATTACCACAAGTATGAATGGGGAAAAAAATGAGAATCAGAAGCCTACAATATTACATAGGAAACATAGGACGATTATGATATATCCTTCGTATTCTTGGGTTTATAACTAGACCAGGAGTATTTTCAGATTTTCTTTCTCTTTTTTGGAAGTTTACATTGTCTTTAAGCTTTGCTTCTCTATTAGACTATATCAGGCCCTGTTAAGAAAGGCCCTGAGGGATGCCGGGGAAGCTCAGCGGTTGAGTGTCTGCCTTTGGCCCATGATCCCAGAGTCCCGGGATCAAGTCCCACATCCGATTCCCTGCATGGAGCCTGCTTCTCTCTCTGCCTGTGTCTCTGCCTCTCTCTCTCTCTCTCTCTCTCTCTGCATCTCTCATGAATAAATAAATAAAATCTTAAAAAAAAAAAAAAGGCGGTCCTGAGAATTGCATCTTAATATTACAAATTAACTACCTATCCCTTTTTTGTGACTATATTCTTCAATGCTACTTTCCCACCAAAATACTCCGAGATAGCTCCGGAATAAACAAAAACAGTTATTTTGTTGGTGAAGTTCCCTTTAAAAAGCTCCCTTCATGCTAGGATCAGAACTACCTTAAGTAAGCACTATTAAGGGGTGAAAAGCTTTGTCTCACAAGCCATAAAAAGCCAAGAAATAAGAGGAAAAAGCTTCATTGTAAATGATACAACGTAATACCTACAAAATAAACCATCATTTTATTGTATTAGAGAAGTAGAAAAAAATAGGAAAAACTAACGATTGATAAGAAATGCCCATTTGTCCTCTTATTGTTGAAACCTACGCACATTGCCATTTTCCTGGCCTGTGAACATTTACTAGATTAAGACAACTTGGTCCATCTGGCTGGGTCAGTGGGAGGATACAACTCTTGATCTCAGCATTGCAGGTTTGAACCCTGTGTGGGTGTAGAGATTGCTAAAAAAAAAAAAATAAACAAATTAAAAAAAAAAAAAAAGACAACTCATAGTAAAGGTTACCTGTCTTTAAATATGTGAAAGTTGTTACATAAAAATGGTGACTAGGAGAACATGAAAGAAGTGAACGCAAGTTACAGTGGGAGAGATTTAGACTAGCAATACTCATTTTTATTTTTTCCTGTAAAAGGGCCTGATAATATAGGGAGGCTATGAAGTGCAGTTTCTTATAAAAAGTCAGTACATCTAGGATATATTTCTGTCTATCTGGGATGGCATAAAAATGGTCCTACCTAAAAGCAAGATAAATAGCTAAATTATTTTTATCATTACCGTCAACATTATTTTTTAAACCTAGTAGCTACTGGGGCACCTGGGTGGCTCAGTGGTTGAGCATCTGCCTTTGGCCCAGGGTGAAATCTGGGGTTCCTGAGATAGAGCCTCACATCAGGCTCCCTGCATGGAGCCTGCTTCTCCCTCTGTCTACGTCTCTGCCTCTCTCTCTGTGTCTCTCATGAATAAGTAATTAAAATATTAAAAAATAAAATAAAAATAAAACTTAGTAGCTATTAATTTAGTCTTCCTTTGAGAAACAATAAATAAAAACAATAGAGTTTTGTCAGAGTTTTAACATACATAACTAGTGAAACATTACAAGAAATGAGGACAACGCTTTATTCTGTTCTCTATACGACTTCATAACATATGCATGTTTTCTATTTAGGTGATTTTTTTTTATAGCAGTTGGGAAAATTATACAAATGTCAAGCAAATACAAATAAGATTTTGTTTATGGTTAATATTCTATGGAGAAGTAGGTTTTACTGTTACTGCCTTAAATGTTAGATATCTCTCAATCTAACGGTAACCTTTTCTTTCTTATTTTCTTATTATGATCCACTGGTTCTCCTATTTGTTATTTACAAACATGGACTTTACGCAAACAATCTACACTTGACAGCTCAAACTGTTTTCACTAAAACTCTCTTAGGGAATTGGGTAAGTTATCAAATGAGTCAAGTAGATGATCTGGATGATTTGTATTTGATCTGTGCATTCCAGTCAAAAATCATGGGCTTAGTTGAGTTTTTGTTTTGATTTGAAGCTTGTCAAAGTTTCACAGTATTCTTTTTTTTTTTTTTTTTTTTTTTTTTTTTTTTTTTTTTTTTTTGCCAAAATACCACGTAAGGTCCATAGAATTCAAAAGCAAAAACTATGCACAAAACATTCCAGGTGCAAAAATAAAAAAGACAATAATATTGATATTAATTAGGGCCTGAGATCCACTCATCAATAGGAATACCATTTTCCAATTAAATAAAATAATGAATCAAAATTGAAAGGGAATCTTGATTAATTTTCAACTGTGAGGAATGTGTTTAGTGTGCCTCTTTACCATACTCCTCAAATAGAATAGTGAAGTGAGAATCTAGGCCAGCGTGCAAACATGTAGGAGGTGCGTGCCCCAGTGGGAGAGGGCAGGGACAGGGCTTGATATTAGCTGAACAGTATGTTTTCCATTCATGGGTATTCAAATGGGTTGGTGGGGAAGGAAGAAAACTACTGTCCCCAACCCCTTCTTTCCTGGGCGATTCCTATTGTTACCTTTATCACTCTCACTTCCCAATACTGACTGTTGAATATTCACTGTTGCTCTCTAGGGCAAGTTAGTATAATAATGAGTGGCTCATCTATCCTAGCAGCCAAAAACAGGATTTGAAGCTTACTCAAGCATCTTCTGCCTACATCTTTGGGCAAGTTCAATTTCCTATTGGTTTCTCATCTAAAAAATGAGGGAACAATGCAAACCTCATAGAATCATTGGAATATTTAAGTGAGTTGAAATGCCTAAAATGCCTAATTTAGTATCAGCAACTGTTAGGTGTAAGATAGTGCTGGTTCCCTTCTCCCTGAAGGACCCATTCTTTTTTGAAGACGAAGTGCCATTTTTGTTTCCCTCCCTTGCAAAGTCTTTTCCATTTTATCAATCTAGTCACCTGGGATGCCTTCTATCCTCTATTTTCAGGTCCTTTAATTTCATGCCTGAACTATTTCAATAGTCTCTTAACTTGTCTCTGATCTCCAGGTTCTTCGTTCACTGTTGCCAAACTAATCTCTCTAAGGTGTCGTTCTGACCCTGTCATTCTGCTGCTTTAAAATATTTAAAGAATTTCTAAACAGACACAATTTCTGACATTCAAAACTGCTTGCTAACATGGCAGACCAATCCTCCCCCGAATATGAAATACCCAGCATTTGTTTCTTAGTATCTGTAAATGCCAGGTGCTTTGCATGCATTTTCTCTAATCCATACAACAATACAGCAAGACAGGCATTATTATTCCCATTTTACAAGTAGGAAATGGAGGTTCAGACGGGTTTAAGGACTGGCTAAAATTCAGCAGCTGGAAGGCAAGGGAGTCTGAGCTCACATCTGGTTTTATTTCCCTGTAGTCACCACACACTACTTCCCAAGCAATTGTACCCTCACCCTATCCTGTCTGTATACCTATATTTCACATGTTTCCAATTATTTGATTACATGCTGGCATTCTACTACAAGGTATGGGCTCTTAGCATAAAGGGACGATGTCTTTTTCTTTTCAGTGTCTCTTAGCACTTGCCCAGTACAAAAAGGGACACTCAGGGAAGAAAATATATTGAATGAACACATCAATTAATTAGAGATGAAAAGGAAGGTGGGCTTTCAGAGAAGGGGTAACCTGAGCGCTTTGAAAATGAGGACGATACTAAAAGGTGTGAAAGTAGTGTGTGAGAATCAGATGGGAGGGTAGAGATGAAAACCAGCCCACATTTCAAGATATACCTTGTTTTTTCTTTTGCTTTCACAGCAATATCTTATACTACAGAGATTTAGGTGTTTTCCCGATATAAAACAACTGTATATTTTTTAGTTGCATAAATTATGAATTTTGCCTTTCCACATGTTGTCTTCTGTACTTAGTAATCATTGTGAAATGAATTAGTGTTTAATTCTCAGTGGACTTTATATGAACCAATGACTTTATTACTTAACGGTAGAGCTGGCTGTAAAAACACAGATAAGTCTTTAGTACCCAATTAAAACACTCAAGGTCTAATTCTGACCATATACAGCATAGTCTCATTCAAGGTTGGGTATTTAAATTTCTCTGTGCATGTATGTGTGTGCGTGTGTGTGTGCGTGCATGTGTACGATATCAATTCCACTTGGGTGGCTAAGAAATAATGAGTGCATTCATTTCCGCATTTAGGATTTACAAATGTGTTTATAAAGAACAATTTCATATCAGAGAGCAAGTGAATGAAAAAAGTTTAAGCAAATGAATTTAATCAGTCTGGTGATTCAAATTTGAAAACCAAAAACCAAAAACCAAAAACCAAAAACAGAATAGTTAAGCCCAAAGGGACCTCTAATAAAAGGCAAACTTGTTTTAAGGTATTAAAAATATGTAATGAAAGCCCCCCACACACATACATATTAGTAGGCTGCTGTGTTTCAGCAGTTTCTCTGCAGATGCCTATATTTTTGCATTTTTCAAGGATTTGAGTTTCCCTTGTGGTAGAGAATTGTCAATAAACCCTTTCACCATTCTTTGCAGTTCAGCGGCACAATGATTAGTGGAATAAGTAAGGCACAACCGCTCTTAGAAAACAATCCATATTTTAATACTAGTCAAGGAGAGAAATGTTGGCATTAACCTTAACTGAAAAGCAATTCCCTGGCCTTGTTGACATAGTTGATGACAAATAAAGGGCAAAGAAACAAATGTAAAAAATATCAGCTAATGAAAGAAACAGCAATAGTGGAAGTAAAGGATAGATTGCATGTTTATTTGGGACCTGGTAATTCAATCTCAGTCTGGAGTTTAGATTATTGATTATTTTATATCAGAGCATCAGAGTAAGGTAAAGCACCATGAAGCACTAATGGTTATTTATCGTGATTGTAAAAATGATTTTGGTTATTTTATTAGGCAAGTTCCCATTCTCTTTATGAGAGGTAGTACATGTCTGCATTGCTCCATAATTGGTTTCAGCTGCTAGCCATCTGACAAAGTTAATTATTACATGTCTGTGTCATGGTCCTAGGAGAGGTTCCAATATCTACCAAATTTAGTGTGAAGCAGTTCTACTAGGTAGTAAAAGAATGAAATCTTTATGCTTCCTTTATGCAAGAAACATGATCAATTTCTACTATGGACACAGTGGAATTTATCTTTTCATTTAAAATATTTTTATTTTTCCCCTCCAATTGCAAGCTACGATGATGATCTTTTTTTATTATTTTTTAAAAGTTTTTATTTAAATTCCAGTTGGTTAACATACAGCAGAATATTAGTTTCGGCTGTACGACATAGTGGATCCAACACTGCTGTACAACACCTCCATGTGACACCTTTCATGACAAGTGCACTCCTTAATCTCCATCACCTATTTAATATAAATGTGTTGTTTTGTTACTGGTCTCAGATTTTGTGGTGGAAGGATTTGGCTCATATCTTGGTTCCTATTCTCAATACAGTTGTGAGTGAGTGAGTGTGTGTGTTTGTGTGTGTGTGTGTGTTTCAAAAAGGAAATATAACAAATCTAAATATAGCAAATCACAGTTGTCACTTAAAAGAAATAAGGAAAACCATTACCAGACAACCCTGGGAAAATAAAAATTCCACAAAGAAGTTAGGATGACCACATAATTTCTCAAATGCAGACACTTTTGAAAGTCAAAGGAGATTTTATTCATATTAGATTAAGCTACATGAAAATTGATATATATATATATATATATATATATATATACACACACAAAGAAAACAAAGAACATCCTAAACAAATTGGGATATGAATATACCTTACATTTCCTCCTAGAAATGTTTTAATTCCCAAAGCAGGGCAGATATTTATATCAGATACACAGTCATATTTGGCTTGGTGTTATGACCTGACTGTCCAATATGTGAATGAAAGCTGTCAGTTACCACTGGGCACCTCTCTGCAATTAATGTCAATTTATAAATGGCAAACTTGCCACATTTCTCGTCATACTTTTATATAGTCCCAGCTCTAGGTTAAAGCAAATAGCTTTTCTTTGCTTGTGGGCTGTGTCTCTCTTTGCATACATATTTCTTCTTTTAATATTCCCCTTCGTCTGCCCGTATCCACTCACCATATACACTGTTCCTGGGTCAGCCTTCACACATTCTCCATTGAAACTTTTGTGCCCACTTGCCAAAGGAACGGGCTAAGTGATTGGCTATACAATCTATTAGTTTATACTGTAATACTAATGAATAATTCAATCCTAATTTGTTGTTCTACCTTGATGGAAAATTTTCATATTAATAGAACTCTTGAATAGCCTACAGCAAAGCAGGGGTGAGCCCAATGATGTTGAACACTGTAGGTGAAGGCATTTTTTTCCCTATCTTCATAACAAATCTTATAGACATTTGACTACTAATGTATTGCAGACTTTTAATCAATTGTTCTTTCATGTTCTTAACAGTATGGTACATGGAACTGTTATATTTCATCCCACCTAATAATAAGAGATTCTAAGCTCTCATATCACATCCAGAGTGTTGCTTTAATATCATCATAAATATGACTGCTCTAATTATGACTAATTATGTTTTTCTTTCCATATCTTACTATGAATGATTTCTATATCTTAAAAATAATTCCCAAGCGGAACTTCTTGACGATATGAACCAGAAAAATGTAGTCCCTAAAGTTCCAAATAAGATGATGTATTAGTTTACTAGGGTTGCTAAAACAAAGCACCATAAAACAAGGTGGCTTAAACAACAGAAAATTGTTTTTTCTTAATTCTGGAGACTTAGTAGTCTGACACAAGGTCTTAGCATTGCTGGTTTTTCTGAAGCCTCTTTCTTTGGCTTGTAGATGGCTGTCTTCTCCTTGTATCTTTACTTAGTCTTCCCTCTGTGTGTCAGTATCTTAATCTCCTCTGCTAGGATACCAGTCATATTGCATTAGGGGCCACCCTAATGACTTGACTTAACTTAATTACCTCTTGAAAGACCCTATCTCTCAACACAGTCACATTCTGAGGTATGGGTAGTGAGGATTTCAGCATATGAATGGGGGGGACACAACACAATTCAGGTCAAAATACAGGGTATCAGTCTTAACTATTCTTTTCAATGAACTCCATAACTTGGTTTGAAAATAAATCATATTTCATTTCCAAATCCAGTTTTCAGAAACAGACAAACCCTTTCTGAAATATTAATAGTCAGGATTATTTTAAAGCAGAAAGCACCACCAGCCAATTCTCTGTTAATGCATAGACAATGTACCTAAGTCATTTAAAGATCTATTTTGATAAACTTAAAAATTATTTTTCTGTGAAAAATCATTCTAATAAACCAATATAAATTTTACATATCCAGTGCATCTTCCAGTTGATATTTGACTCACAGCAAGAGAGGAAGCATAGTACAGTAGAAAAATCTTTGGTAAAAGGGAGTCCTAGATTTAAAAGCTACCTCTAAGACATTTAGTTATAGCTTGACCTGTAACTAAGCTAAGTTTTAGTTTCCTAATTAATAAAATGAGAATAATTGTTTTTACTTCAAGAAGTTGTTTTGCGAATTAAATCAGAGGAACTGAAATCCTTAATTTTGCAGCCATTCAAATAATGCTAGTCCCTTTCTCTTATTTATTTCATCTAATTTGGGTGGTATTCAATTGGTACTTGCATACTGAAAACCCAAACAGCTTCCAAAAGGTAACTCTCTTTAAAATAAGCTATAACATAGGCCTTCAGAGAATCTGGCTCAGCATGTACAAAAATAATAGCCTGTAATATAGAGAACGTAAATGTATTTTATTGTTTCTCCCCTGAAAAGCAGAAAGCATTGCCTATTTTTAGTTTTTAAAATCTGAGAGGGATCCCTGGGTGGCTCAGTGGTTTGGTGCGTGCCTTCAGCCCAGGGCATGGTCCTGGAGTCCAGGGATCAAGTCCCACATCGGGCTCTCTGCATGGAGCCTGCTTCTCCCTCTGCCTGTGTCTCTGACTCACTCTTTCTGTGTCTCTCATGAATAAATAAATAAAATCTTTAAAAAAATAAAATAAAATCTGAGAGGAGAAAACCCGAGGTCAGGGCAACCGATATACAGATCATCAATAAGAAAATTAAGGACAAAGAAATTACAATTTGAAAACATCACCCAGGAGCCCAAATAAAAGCATAATCCTACTAGAATGTTCACAATCACACAAATTCTCCTGTAGGTGATGTGACCAAAACTTAAGGAAATGGTCATTTCTGTATATTAATAAATGAAAAACTGGACCTTTATGGGGTGCTGTCCCCGTCACGTCACATGTTTACAGGTTGAAGAGTTGAGAAAAAAGTACCTACAATACAGTGATTGGTGCCCACATCCACTTCTGAGGATCGACATAAAATCCCATGCCAAGGAAATGTAGCGTGAAGCACGTGAACTTCATCTCTGCCATTGCCTATACTCTGGAGGATCTATCCTGTAATTGCTACAGAGCTGTAAGAGGATGCTGGTCAGAAAAGAAAACATTGAGTTAGAATATAATTTGAGTACCTATGTTGTCCACAAAAAACATTGCCAAGGGAAAGATTATGGTTTTCTTATATTTCTCTTTCAATTATCATCCAACATAGTAATTTTTATTTATAAACATTTGAAATCTGCCTTTACAGGCAGTTACAGTTACTTAATGTTGGAAATTACAGATAATATGGCCTAAGCTGTGTCTAAATAACTCACTGAAATAAGTACTTTGTTTGCATGGTGCTCTACAATGCCGTTTTATGTAAGGTTCCTTTTTTGTTTTCTGGGAGGTTTTTTTGTTTGTTTGTTTGGTTTCAATTTACTGCTGTTAAGACACATGGGGATTTCAAAACAAAAGAAACTTAGGAGGCAAAAAATGTGCAATTTATTTCAGCAGAGCAAACATAACTTCTAACAGTTGATAAAAATGCATTCATTCCTTTTAAATGTGTTTTCAAAACAAGGCTTTTGCCTTCAATTTCTACTAAACCAAATAAAAGTAATTCAAGCTTTTTTTGAAAATATTTGAAAAATTCTAGAAAAATGCTGTAACTTACTTGTGTGCATATTCCTGAAGGGCAAAAGGCAATCTTTTATCTCTGAATTCATAGTCTAACCGGAGTAGAATATAGGGAGTGTTTAATGTTTGTTAATTTACTTCAGTGCTGTGTTAAAAATAATAACATTTAAAATCATTCAATTAGATTTACATTCCAATGCACATAATCTGATATGCATAGTAAAAGACTTAATAATTGTTGAATTCTTTACCATTTCCCACAAGTAGTAAATATGAAGAAACCAGTGCATCAAAACTAACATTAGAGTGCTTCAGTTATAAGTCAACTTATGACTGTATTAACCTCACAAGTTAAAACAATTTACAAGAAAAGATCATCAATATTTCATTATTCAAATTTAAAATACAATAATTTATTTCCTACAAAAATGATTGAAAGGCCATTTTGCTATTCATGTGTAACAGCACTTTACTGAAAACATTTCTTGTTCATTCTTTGATTAATCCTACCATCTGGAGAGAAGCAGTCACAAATGACCTTCATAATTAACAGGTAAATCCTAAGTCCTAAAATCACTTGATTTCTATTGTTGTTTCAGTAACTAGCATAGTAAGATTATTGATAGAACACACGCACACACATAGTATTGATAAAACAGATTCCCAAACCCTAGAAAACAAGAAAAATAATTTTGGATCAATTAATACATTACCTCCTTTTGTATCTTTCTCTTGTTCTTTGATCTGGGAACAATAACAGCACATCTTTTTGTTCCATTACTTGATCCTTTCAGAGTTTCTTTGTTTTTAATTCCATTTTGGTATTTTAAGAGAATACCTAGCAACACATGGATTATGAATTCATGCTTTCATTACATAAATATTTATTAAAAGCTTACCATATGTTATTGTAGGCACCACATAAGTAAGCATATACACATACAATTTTACTTATTGTTTAAAGTTTGTTTACATGTGGCTTGACACCTACCTATGTCTGTGTATTTCTTTGCTAACACAAGACCATAAATTTCTGTAGAGAAGGAAAAGAATTCTCTTTAATTTTTTTGGTAGCTACTCGAGCATATGGCATTGCAATTGAAGATGGTAATTGTTTAAGTTAGAATTACACCAAGGAAACAGAAATACCTGAATCCCTTAACTCAATTACTTCTCCTCTCAACCTTCCTGAGAGAATAAGGCAAAATATTCTTTGTTACTTGTAAGGGCTTTGGTGTCAAACCATGGACCATGCCACATGCCCTGTAATACTCCCTTCCCTACACTAAGTGGGCCTTAGACGGGGATATGTGCCATTTTCACACCAAAACCCAGATCTTATTTTTGTTATTTTGAGGTCCTAGGTCTCCATGGAGACCTAAGAGCTGCCACCCAGAGGAGAGAACCGAAGCAAAGGAGTGAGTGCTGAATACAGGACAAAGACAGCCCCTAATTCCTAGAGAGGAGTTCCTTTCGGCTGCCGGAGCTAGATTTTCATAACCCAGTAAGATGAACAGAAAGGAAATGAAAGTTCTCCTTCAGGAGAATCTACATAAGCAAAGTGAAAAATCCATAAGGACCAATATGATCTTTAAATAATCTCAGTGACTACAACCACAAGCATAGTAGCCAATAATAATCTTTTTTTTTAGAGATTTTATTTATTTATTCATGAGAGAGACAGAGAGAGACAGAGGCAGAGACATAGGCAGAGGGAGAAGCAGGCTCTCTGCAGGGAGCCCCATGTGGGACTTGATCCTTGGTCTCCAGGATTAGGCCCTGAGCTGAAGGCAGATGCGCTTAACCGCTGAGCCACCAGGTGTCCCAATAATCTTAAATATTGCCATTTCATAGCTGTTAACTCTTCCTTGAGAGCAAGAGTTCCTGAGGCCTCAGTATGTACTGCTTGGTTGAAATAGCAAAGGATGAAGAGAAGAGCCTTGGAAGTTCTCCTTCCTAAGGTTCAGTAATTACAAAATTCATAGTATAAGAAGAAGAGATAGCATAAACTTAATAAGTTCAACTACTCCACTTTCTTAAAGGTCCCTTATAGATCTCTGACTATATAGAAATGTATATCTCAAATCTAATTCTTTCACCCCTCATGATTTATTGCTTGGATATACTATAATAATTTAACATTTCCTCGTATATTCTCTATGCCTGGTTCAGTTTGCCAGGTTCCACTCACTTACCTTGGAAGAATTTGGAAGATTATTCAGAATTCCTCACACTCTCTTGGCAGGATAAATGAAATGATGAAATAAAAGTAAAAATATGTGATAGTGCTTTTTATAAAGTTAAAAAGTGGAGGGGCAAACCTTTCAATATATGACCAAACTGTACCTAAGTACCTTCCTGAAACTACACCAGTTACTTATAGTTTCATGCTCCCTTTAGTTTCTGACCTTTCTGGTTTAAAGTTAGGAATTAGTGTTAATACAAAAAACATTTTTTTTAATTTTTACTGAAAACAAGATGATTCTGTATGAGGCATTCCCTTTTAAGTTGTCAGTCTTCTCCAAAGTGGTTCTATCAATTCATATTTCTCACTGCACATCCCTACAAGTTCCACATCCTTGGAATCACTTGCTGTCACTGATATATTTTTTAATGTTTTTATCACTAACTTGTGAGTAGTGATCTCATTGTGATTTTTATTACCATATTTCTGATTACTAGTGAGGTAAAGCATAGTATTACGTGCTTATTGGCCACTTGAATATTCCATATTTAACGAGACTGTTGAAATCTCTTGCCCATTTTTCTAAAAAATTGACTCGCCTATCTTTTCTTATTGAACAAAAAGTAGTCTCTATATATTCTGAACATATAGCCTTTATGAATCATCTATGTTGCAATTATATTTTCACTCATTTAAGGACAGTTTTTTTTCAAAGATTTTGTTTATTCATTCATGAGAAACACAGAGAGGACAGAGAGAGAGGCAGAGACACAGGCAGAGGGAGAAGCAGGCTCCACGCAGGGAGCCCGACATGGGACTTGATCCCGAGTCTCCAGGACCACACCCTGGACTTAAGCAGCGCTAAACCGCTGAGCCACCTGGGCTGCCCTTAATGACAGTTTTTGATGAGCAGGAGTTCCTAAATGTTATAGCCTAATTTATTAGAATTTTGTACATGGTTTTTGTTTCTTGTATCCCTTAAGAAAAGTTTTTATACCCCAAATTCATAGATATTATCTTGTTATAGTCTAAAAACATTTTTTTCTCTCACATTTAAACCTGGAATCCAATTAAAATTGAATTTGGCATATGATATGAAGTAGATATTATTTCATCTTTTCCCATAAATGACCATGAGCCATTTATAAAATTGTCTTTCATTTGTTTGTTTGGACTTCATTTTAAACATTTTCTTTTGGTTTATCTCCTAATTCATTAATTCTTCATTCTGTTATATCTAATCTGCTATTAATTTAAAACTTTGGTAATTGTATTTTTTAGTTATAGAATTCACAATTTGGTTTTTTTCTTTCACTTTCCAGTTCTCTGCCAAATTTTCTAATTTGGCACTTAATTCCCTGAAGGCATCAGACCTTTTATTATTTAAGTGCCATGACTCAAAAGTTCATTATCTGTGTCTCCTGTGGGTTGTTCCTATTGTCTTTTTTAATCTTGCTTTTTCAGTTTTATCTTTTTTTTTAAGATTTTTTATTTATTTATTCATGAGAGACACGGGGGGGGGGGCATGGACACAGACAGAGGGAGAAGCAGGCTCTGTGAAGGGAGCCCAATGTGGGACTCGATCCCGGGTCTCCAGGACCACGCCCTGGGCTGAAGGCGGTGCTAAACTGCTGAGCCACCTGGGCTGCCGTTTTTCAGTTTTATCTTGTCTTCTACTATGCATGGTTAAGTGAACATTAAAAAGAAAAATTGTAAAACTGATTAGGAGCTCTAGTATCTTCCTCACAATTGGGTTTCTATTTTGTTTTGTTTTATTCTATTTTATCTTCTTCTTGAAATCTAGGCTACAGGCAATAGCCATCTCCAATGATCACCTCACCTCTATTGAACAAAATATTCAAAGTTGGGTTGGGTTGTTCTCTGTTGTTCTTTCAACTTAAGGCTGTTTGTTAAAGATTGTATTTATTTATTTAAGAAAGAGAGAGCATGAGCAGGGGAGAGGGGCAGAGAGAGAGGTAGAAGCAGACTCCCCGCTGAGCAGGGAGCCTGATGCGGGGCTCAACCCCAGGACCCTGGGATCACCACCTGGGCCAAAGGCAGACTCGCTTAACTGACTCTGCTACCCAAGTGCCCGTAACTTGAGGCCTTTTGAAGTCGTTCTAATCGAAAGCCTAGATTGTGTATCTGGACCCATGCTTTTTTGTGAATCTTGAACTCTCCGTAAGAGTCTCCCAGTCTGTGTCCCAAGTTCTGCTTGGCTTCTCCGGCTCTTTGATGATGCTTTGAGAATGATCTCACTTTATAGAGAAAAATGCCCCTAAACTAGAGTGAATTATCTAGATTTCTCTTCTTTTCCAGATCTCGGCCTACAATTACTTACTATGTGATTTCTTACGTATGATTTTCAAATAATTGTTTCCTTTTTATGTATCTTGAGCCTTTGTAGTTTCTTTCACAGGAATGTTGATCCATATGACTTTAGACCACCACTGCCAGAAATGCAATCTACATCATTGATTATTTTTTCCTTTTCACATTCTACATGTAATCCTGATGGCTTCACCTAAAAACATTCTCTCAAAATAATAAATTCTTATTGTAAAAATATTCCAAGTTTCCAGCATCATTTTTTTTCCTCCACATTCTACAGCTTTCTTCATATCCTACAGGAATCCAATAAGAAGTCCTATTGGATACCTAAATATGTATCCCGAATGTGTTCAAGTCTTATTACCTCCATTATTATAATGTACCAAGCCTACATGACCTCTTGCCTGCATTACAATAGACTCCCCTCTGGTCTCATGGTTTTTATTCTTGCTATTTCAAAACTTATTTGGCACACAATGACCAGAGAGATAATGTTTAAACATAAATTAGATAAGAATACCTTCCTGTTCAGATTCCTCTAATGACCTGTCATTTATTCAGAGCAAAAACAAATCTTATGGTCAGCAAGACTCTATATGATCTGACCTCTGTTTATTTCCCTGACCTTCTCTCCTGATGTTTTCCTCATCACTCATCCTGCTTGAACTGTCGGCTGTCTGGTCCTCACAGTGTTTCTTGAATATGCATAGTTGTTTCCCTCTCAAGGCCTTTAAATTTGCTGTTCCCTCTGCCTGGAGTTTGTTTCATCTATCTCCATAGGTCTCATTCCCTCACTTTAATCAAGTTTCTTGCTCAGATGTCATTTTCTCAGTGAGAACTTTCTGGGCTGCATTATAACATCTTCTTCCCATATGCACCCTAGTTATATGCACCTTACCTTGTTTTATGTTTCTTTAGAATACTTCACTGCTTTTACGAACTTACTTAAATTTATTTTTGTCATATAAAACTCTTGGATTCTTTGTGGTGCATAATGATAGCCACCAAAAGTAGTAACAAGAAAATGAAGTACACCTCATCACCTTACTATGACAGTATAATGAAAGGATTTTTAGACCAAATTCTGCCACTTAGCCAAAGATTTATTAAACATTTACTTGCAAGCAAGTCCCAAAATTATTTATAAATTGTTCTGTAAAACACTGAAGTGCCAGTTCTATATTCTCGTAGGTAATCTGATATCTAAGTTTTATGAAAGGCTCATTTTAGGCAGACAAGATTACTTTTAAGCAAGATTAGGTACTCTTATTGTTAGCATTGGGCAAGTAGAAATCTACCCAATCAGAGGTTAGACAAAAGACCATTTATGGACGTTTTTGGTCTTCTCTCTAAGGCAAAACATACAGAGTTCGCTGTATTCTTATGCCCAGAGTATATGAATGTGGGTTTCTAAAATATTTTAGCCCAACCAAACATCTTGAATACTTTTAATTTCATCAATAAGAGCCTGAAGTATTTATGAAGATATCAATAACGAAACCCCTGCTAGTAATTGCCTCTATACTTTGTATTTCTTCTGTCTAACAATTCCTGGATTATAATATTTCATCTGCAGCACAACCTGCTCTAGAATTAAGGCAAGTACATATAAAATATGACACTGTCCATTTCAGCTTTAAAAAATTATAGACATTATAGTAACTACATAAAAGTACGTTATATGTTTCCTTGTTTTGTTACACTAAAAATAAATGCCTTGAGATCAAGCCTTTAGCTGGTTTGCTTATTTTTTATTCTCCAGCTCCTATAACAATGTCTAGCACATGGCAAACATGCAATGTTTCATGAAAGTATGTATGAATGGATTATCTGATAAAAACATAGATTATAGAGATAGAACTTAGGTTAAATTTAAATAAAATAATAATATTCCACAGATACTTCTTAAGTAAACCTTGACAGTTAATCAATCACCTAGGTAAAACTTGACTCTGTACTTTTGTTTTTCTTTGCTGTAGTTGACAAAAGATTCAGTAGTGGTAGCCTCCTGGAAAGACTTTCGTCTTTATATCTTATTTTTTTTAAAGCTTGTGATGATTTTTCTTATCATACTTCTGATTTAAACACTTGCTCGCAAATCTCTACTTTTAGAAGTGTTTTATTTATCTCTGGTGTTTAAAAGTCCAGAAAGAAATGTCCTTTTTATATTGTCAGTATTTTCTTTTATGAAGTTCTTTTAAAGTATGACCACTGAGGAAATGATTAGAAAAGATACTGCATAAAGAATATCATTTCTGGATGTGATATTCTAGGATCGATAAAATGCCGTCTTAGTAAACATTGACCACCACTACTTTACTTCACTCCAACTTCATTCCTCCATATTTGCTAAAATGCATTTAAAGGTTAATATGGGTTCAAATAACTACGTTCTATTTCAAAATGTGTTTATGCTCAAAATCTCTGTAAGTCACCTAAAGAAATGAGAACTTCCTCTGCATCCCTAATTTGAAACACTACCAATACAACTTATATACAGCAAAAACAGTAGGCTAGCTTTCTCACATGGGAATTTTCACATCAAATCCTCAGGATTTATTGATTTTATTGTAAGTTCAAGAATCTCCTATTTTAACATTATCATGGAAGGAAATGGTGTTCTGTATTTTAGAAAACAATCTAAATATATTCCAAAAATGAAATAGATATTTGTATTTTTCTTAGCATCTTGTGATTTCCCACTTATAATTTTGTCACATTTTGATAATGTTATGAAAATCCTATGCAATTAACCATTTTAGATATCAAGATCGCTTCCAGTACCTTTGATAATTATTTCTTCTGGTTTTATATTTTTTCGACCTGGAGCTTGGTGTCCAGGAGTATCCTCACATTCCTTTTAAACATATAAATTTCCATCATTGTCCAATAGATGGCCTAGTAAAACTTTCAGTGACAAAGAATATCATTCACCCAGTTTTCCTAATATAAGCTGAGTTCTTGTGGGTTTGGAGATAGTGAGCACTACATCCTAAGCACTTAAGTGCTCTGATGACCTTTAAAACCATTAGCACTGAGAAATTTTATTGCCTTCTTGAGGACTTGGTGAGCTTTTCATCAGTTTGGTACAGAGCTTACCATTTTGCTCGGTCATTTTTTATTGACTTTTGCTGGACCAGGGGCACCAAATCTCATCCAAGTTTATAAGAAGCCATTTCCAAATCTATATCAAAAACCAAGACTACCTAACATCTTGCTCTTTGGGGGCATAATAGCTGATGTTACGTAAAGCTGAAATAAAATAACTGGTACAGGATTAGATTATATAATGGCTGTCTCACATATAAGAATTCCCATAAAACTTAACCAGTTCATATACAGGCAAAATTATGACGTTAGAAGTCACTATAGCAGTTACCTTGAGAAAGAGGGAAGTGACTGGAACCATACATTGAGAATAGTTTCAAGGTACTGCTAAGGTTCTGTTTCTTAATCTGTATGTAGGTTACATAGGTGTATTCATTTTGCAAAACTCCACTGAATTCTTATGATATGTGCACATTTTTCAGTATACGTAATGATCTCATTAAATACTCATTTTAGATGTTGATGAAAAAGTAACTAAGAATTTGAAGAAAAATATGAATGCATTTGTGGATGGCCTCATTAATTATTGGAAAATGCACAAAATACATTTAGGGAAGTAATTACAGACTTATAGAATACAATAGTCTGCCCAGAGAAAGTAGGCAATAATGTAATAATTTTGTATGGTGATAGATTGGTAACTAGACTTATTGGGGGATGATTTTATAATGCATAAAAATATCAAATCACTCTGATGTACACCTCAAACTAATAGGATATTGGATGTTAATTTACTTCAATTAAAACAAACAAACAAAAAAAAACAGAGAATATGATAGTCTTCCCAGTACACAAATTTAGGAAACCTATGTAATCTGATAAAGGAAAATCAAGGATATGTCCTTAACTATATAGATTCCTGGCCTTCTGCTTCAGTCATTTTAACTTCATTATAGTTTTTGTTTACACTGGTATATTTTTAAGAATTGATAGATACCCTCTATCAGCTTTGGATTTTTCCATTACATTGTGCAAAGAGGTGCTCTGGCTGTCGAAATTCTGTCTCTCTGATATGATCTTTGTGTTTTCATTCTCTGACAACTCCAATTTTCCTAGGAGATCAGCATTCTCTCTAAATGTGGGGGAAAGGGGGAGGTTGAAAGCCCAATATTGCAAAGTTTTTATTTGGAATTTGAACTGAAATAATTCTTTTTTTAAAAAAAGGATTTATTTATTTTAAAGAGAGAGAGAGAGAGAGAAATCAAGGGAGAGGGGCAGAGGGAGAGGGAGAAGGAAAGAGAATTCCAAGCAGGATATCCCCCACGCCCCCCCACCAGCACAGAGCATGACACAGGAACCTATCCCAGGGCCCTGAGATCATGACCTGAACCAAAGTCAAGAGTCAGCCACTTAACCGACTGAGCCACCTAGGCATCCCTGACCTAATTTTTCTTAAAGCAGAAAGTGGTGACACAATCATATTTTCAGGATAACATTACATTTTCCCTTTAACAATCATATCCCAATATTCCCCAACAAATTACTACTATGTGGGTGTATAACTGTTTAAACACTTGATGCCTGATACTGTGTGAACTGCATTTTTATATATCACCAAACTACTTGCTCAATAAATTCCACTTTTATGACCCTCAGAGTTTCAGTTACAATATATTCTTTCTATATTTACTAAGTACACGTATCTAAAGATAGAAATAGGAGAAGGTGTATGAGAAAAGCAGCCTAATGTCACTAACTGGTGCATGGTTTAAAATGGAGCTATGCAGCTCACTGAGGCAATGAGAAAACCCTTTATCTGTGTTCTAACACAGGGAAATGTGAAACTGTAGTCAAAGCTTTGAAAAGGAAGTGTCTAGGTGGAAGTCTCCATTGCACACACCACATAACACTTCTTCCTTCAACTTCTGTAACACAGTTATTTAAATTCACTGCTCAGGGAGTCACTTGTGCTGTCTAGACTAATAAAATTACATCAGAAAAATCGAAAACACATCTCTGCTTTGAAAAGAAATCTACAGGACTAGAACTCACCTCCTCTCAAAAGCACATCTGGGAAAACTTACATGAATTATTTTAGACTCAGCTCTGTATCCTCTCCTCTGTGAAGCTTTTTTCATTTATGCAAAGGCAGATGGAGTACCTGCTTCCTGAGTTCAATTAGTACCTTCCATGCTATGTTTTTGTGTTCAGGAACTTTTCATACTATCTTATCAGATTTGTTTTCATATCTGCCTGCCTTTGTGGGCTCTGAATTCAGATAAAATTGTAATCAAGAATGGTGGATTTATGTATAATCAGTGTCTGTAAAGTGCCCCCCCCCCAAAAAGAGGCAGTTGAATCAATTAATAAGTAAATGAATAATGACCAATGCCAGCTTGCAGGAAAAGTCTATCACAGACTTCAAGATTTATTGGCATCCAATAGTGCATTTAACATAAAGAATTCACAACAGAAGATAAAAAAATCATCTTTGTCTCTCCTCCATTTGAATAGTTAGACAATAAATATATTTCCATTTTAAAATTCATAAAGCTTATATTTTCCAAATTTCAAAAAGGACAAAGCTTAATTTTAGTTCATTCCCATTTGAGAATCACATGTTCTTGCAGGAAGAGGTCATCGGCAACCACTCCCTGAGCTTTATGTGCCCACAACTGGGAGACTGGTCTCCCAGCAGATAGTAATGCACAGGAAGGAGTATATGACTCATATATTTCCTGAATCTGGTTTCATATTAGGGAAGTGAAACAATTAGGTAAATGAAAATATAGTTGATCTAATTCTTTAAAAATAAATGAGTACGTGATTGTTTAAATTTCTAATTTTTTTCTTAAGTTTATTTCCTCTTGAAAATAGCTCTCTTCTATGGATCTATAATAGAATGAAGGGCAGTTAGAGATCATATCATCTAGTCAAATATGATAGTTAGTTGTCCAACTCCTGGCAACATCTTTTCCTCTGTTTGTTTTTATTTCATTTCCTCTTTGCTGTTAGCCAATTGTTCTGTACTTTAGTATCTATATTACCTTAATACACATTCATTTTTTAACTTCTAGACAACATAACTATTATATTCTCCATTATTAATTTTATATATAATTTTTCTTATGTGGGCCTTTAAAAAGGTGTGTGTATTATATGTTATATACTAGGCATCATTTAGAAGTTTTCTTAGAACACAAAATAAGAACGTTTTATACAAAATAAGTTTTCTAAATATGAAACTACACAAAGTAATCTTGAATACGACATTTGGAAGCTTTGTATTTTAACCAAAATCTGTCAGAGGAATCAATATATGTAAAACACATTAACAGAATCCACTAAAAATCCACTTTATTTAATCAAGTGAAGTTATTTCCAATGAGGAAAAAAAAAATCTTCCCAGACTTATGTAAAAATAAAGTCTAAGATAGTGTTCTTTTCATTACCCTCATAGATTAGGTGCAGAGTTACTATATGCTTGCTTCCAAGATGTGATAAAACATATGACAAACCTTGGCCAAAGGAGTATTCATAGTATTTCATCTATAAATGTGTGACCATTACAATCAAGCCATCATCTAAAGTAACAGGAAGCTCAAATTTTAAAAATAAAAAGAATTAGTTGCAGTGTGATTCTGAAAGATCATAGAGGGTCATCCAACAGAATTTGCAACTCCAGCAATAAGACTTTAAAATCAATTCAAAGCCATGTCATTGAAGAGGAACAAAAGAGCTTTAGATTATAGGAATATAAAATTAGCTTCCCCATATTATATATTATGCCCCATGTAATGTGTTCTGAGAATACAATTAAAATAGAAAATATTTCAGTATAAAGGCTCCCTGGACATCTTATTACAATGGAGAGAATCAGAAGCCAGAATATTTAATATCGCCTAGTCATAGAAGTATAATATGCATTTGAAGAGATTTTCTTTAAAAATAAATATATTACCTTAAGAATTTTTAGGATTACAAGAATCTGCTAAGATATTAACACAAGTCTTAATGTTTATCCTAGAATGCATATACCTCAAATTCCTGTGCTGTGGGAGTTCAAATCAATGCAATCTTCTGTGTTCAGAATGCCATATTAAAAACTTGGCTTGTGAAAGCATGGGATGAAATAAACAATGGAAAAAGAGTTAACATGGCACAGAAGCTGATGATTGTTGTCCATTAAAAAAATAAGTCAAGTAATTAATTTAAAGCACAATTATATTAAACAAGGCAAATACACCTTTGTAATAGAGCACAGCTCCAAAGGAATGCTACCAACCCATCTCTGGTTAACAAGTTTTTCCTCTGAGAAAAGATTTTTAATTTCTTGTTTGCTTGTTTTTTGAAGTGGATAGATTGGTAAGGTAGAGGGAAGATGTTATCTAATTTAGAGTTAGAAATAGCAAGCTTTGCTTCTTCTCACAATCTCTTTCTCTCATTTCCTCCAGACCCAAAGTTGGATGTTTAAAATTCTGCATTTCTGTCTCCCTCTGGACACATGTACAGGTACACACAAACCCTTACACATACTTATTTGACAGTCTACCCTTTTACACAGATAAGGACATTGTTTTGTTGCAAAAAGGTTTAAATTCTTTAAAAAATTAATGAAACTTTAATCTTAAAAATTGTCTTTCTTGTCCCAGCTTATATTCACCTCTTTTCTGATTCTTTCACTTTTAATTTTATATGTGTTTCTCTAGTTTAAAAGTATATGAGTAGTATTTCCTTATTAGTATGCATCAATTTAGTCTAAGCCATTTCTTTTTTTTTTTAAGGATTTTATTCATTTATTCGTGAGAGACACAGAGAGAGGGGTAGAGATTTAGGCAGAGGGAGAAGCAGGCTCCCTGTGGAGAGCCTGATGCAGGACTCAATCCTAGACCCTCAGGATCACCACCCAAACCCAAGGCAGACACTCAACCACTGAGCCACCCAGGTGCCTCTAGTCTAAGCCATTTTCAAATGCCTTTTAGAACTGCCAAACACTATATCTGGTGCCAGTGATATTAAAATGAATAACTTATTCTGTTGGCCTAATGGAGTATTACATACTAAAGAGACAGTGGAGGGATGTGCAAATAGGTAAATTATAATACAAGGAGATAACTGCTGCATTAGAGTTATAAACAGAATAGCAAAAGAGTCAGATGGAAGTTCCCACCAAGCCTACCTGGGCATATTAGCTAATGCCTAACAAAGAGAGATCCATTTGAGTTGAATCACCATATTGGAATAAAAGTTTGCAAAGTGCAGAAAAAAACAAACACAGAGGAAATTCTTTATGCAAAAACAAAACTATCTTAAAAAATAACAATATAATAATAGGTAGGTTAAATGGCAAGAGATGGATGTACGGAGGCAGACATAGTTCAAGATTAACCTCACTAATTAATTTTACCTGGAGAACGATTTTACCAATCATGGGATAATGTTGAAATATGAAATGAAATATGGTTTACTTCCTCTACTTTCTGACCACTACAATCATAGAGATTGTGTACAGGTGTCCTGTTTCCTTACTAATAAATGTAACTTTTTGTAAATCTAAAGTAAATTCCCTGGAATACCTTAATTCTCATACCCCTTGCTACTCTGAGAACCTTTAAGGTACAGTTGTATGACTACTTTTAAAGATAAACACTTCTCTGCTGGATTCTAGGAAACATTCACCAGACAATTGGTTTTCCAATTATCTGGATAAAATTAATCCCATTATTTGTATGAAAATTATAATTTTCCTCCAGGAAACCCAGGAAAAGATTTCAAAGCTGACAAAAGTACAATGATATAAGTATTTATCTTGAACAAACTTACTGGAATTCCCAGTGAAGATTTTTGCAATTACCAACAGCCTTTGTAGAACTTTCTGTCAGAAATAACAAAAAATAATCTTGATTGGCCTTTTTTTTTTGGTCTAGAAAATGTAAATTGCAAAGCCCAGCATAAAGCAACCAAATATAGTTGCTTGGGTGCCTGTCATTGTAACTTCATATTTCTATATTTTTAAAATTTACACATTTGACACTATAATCTGTAGGCATGTGACCCAATATTCAAAATGTAACCATTTTTCTTTTAAGTGTTAAGGGAAGAAAACAGCAAACCCATAAAGAGGGAAAAAAAAGAAAAAACAAAGGAATTTTTCTTGCTGCACTGGCTCTAGTGAAAGAAATTTGAGAGTCTATGACCTTGCTCCCATTCCCTCAAATAATACTGAGGCCATTAATGAGACACAGTGAGACACACTGGTAGAAACTAAATTGGCCATTCCCAGAGTAAGTTCTTCCTAAATCCTGAGATAAATTTTTATTTGAAAAGCACTGCGGATCATCACTTGCCCGTTGATTTAGTTTACTTATTACATCTCACCTCCTACACCCACTCAAAGACTGACCCATCTCTAAATCTGCCATATCCTAAGTTAGCTATCTAATCTGAGAGCAAATAGTTCTGAGATATAAAAGCAAACTTCAGTGCATGTCCTGTCATGTATTTATTATGTGGAACTTCAATTTAAAACATTCCTCCTCTCTGTGAATCATACAAGACAGCAGTGAGCAATCTGGCCATAACGGAACACAAAATCCTTGTTGCCTCATATGGACAGGCAATACCCAGGAGATGGGGACATGACAATTACTTTTGAAGACAGTAATATATGGTTCTTTCTAGTTATTTAACAGATTTTGAAATATGGAAAGTTCTCAAAGTAGTTTAGCCTAAGATCTATCATTCATTCATTTTTTAAAACCCTATTGACTACAAGACATTATTATTATCCATTTTTTAAGCAATTTTGCAAATCTTATAACCATAACTAGCTCAGAATTTCTTTGCAAGCCTCCAGTACCTATGCTTTGTCATTTTGTTGTCATGGTTAATGTGGTTTGTCTACTCAAGATAGATCAAATCAAAACTATAAAGATCTCTTGGATTTTCCCTTCAAACTTACTCCCACAAAATTTCTTTGATGAGTTTCTCTTTCTTCAGTTGTGCAGAAAACTGAGGAACTGGACAACACAGTTCTAGGTAGACTTCGGTGGTTAATAATCATGGGGTTTCTGGGTGAATGCCAAGCATTCAGATTTTTATTGCCAAATCCAAACAAGGTAAACATAGAAGGAAGAACCTGATGGGAAGCCAAGTACTGAGGTAATTAAGAAAAAAAACTGGATTTGGGGTACTTTAAACCAGGCAAGACAGTGAGTCCTAGAGGCATTCCCTTCTAGAGAATCACATGCTTGTTAGAGCTTTCAGCAAGTCTCTCTATGCATCCGAACTCAATGAAATGCTTGGAGAAAGTCAAGGAACTAATTTACATAACATTTTGTTTCCCAAATATTTTTCAAACACTCTGAGATTTGGACAAATTGAATTATTTACTGTTTCTTATAGAACCCTTGAATTTTTTTTATTTGTGATTTAGCTCTCCATATTTACTTCAATTTCTCAATATCCAAAATACACATTAAGAAAAAAAGCACCTTGGGATCCCTGGGTGGCTCAGCAGTTTGGTGCTTGCTTTCAGCCCAGGGCATGATCCTGGAGACCCAGGATTGAGTTCTGCGTTGGGCTCCCTGCGTGGAGCCTGCTTCTCCTGACTGTGTCTCTGCCTCTCTCTCTCTATCTGTGTCTCCCATGAATAAATAAAATCTTTATTTTAAAAAAAGAAAAAAGAAAAAAAGAAAAAGAAAAAAGAAAGCACCTCTATTTATATTCGACACTTTCCATGAAGATAATCCAAGTTGCCTTAATTTGGAAGTAATTTATTTTGATTTTAAACTCCCATAAAATCTTTTCCTAACTCTTATAACACTTGTGGTTACTGTGTTAAGTATACTATTAGTGCATTAAGTGTACTATTAAGTATAATTGTGAGTTAAGTATACTATTATATACTAAATATATATCTTGATGTGTATGAACATTTTAACACATCCATGTGTATATATGCAATAGTTCCCTTCTTACTTTGGTAAGGACATTCAAAGCTCTTTTATTTTTATAATTTTTCATCTATTACTGTTTTATACCTAATAGGTGTTTCATAGAAATGTGCTGAATACATAAGTGAATGAAGGAAGGAAGTCAGGAATGAATGAAGGAAGGAATACAAATGACCAGGGGAACTCTAGGTCTTTGAGAACTACTAATTCACTCTGCCTTGTGAAAATTCCTTTACATTCTCTCTCTTCCCCCTTCTTCAGACTGTTGCCAATAAATATTAAGTTAGCAAGGTAAGATAACTTGATTATGTAAGTACATATCAAAGATTTTCCTATGGTTTCTCAGTACTAAAATTAGAGTTTTCAGAATTGCTTCCAGGTAAGTACACAATGAAAAAGCTGTGAAGTTACAAAAGTCTTGGAATATTGAAGAAAACACAACAAAAACATCTTTTTCTAAAAGAGAAAAAGTGGCTGCTATTGAAAGAGATAAATGAGAAATAATATTTAATGGGTCAATGAAGGCCAATGCATACCTTTGATTCTCTAGCTCTAAAGGTGAAGTAGACAAAGAGAGTCCAAAACTCACTGCAGAAGAAGGAAATGAGTCTCTTTCATTCCCACAAACTAGAAGCTTACATTTTTCCACATAGAAACAAATGTACTGGAGGTTAAGCAGTCTTTTGTAATCTGACCTAGGTACTTCATTGCCAGGTATAATGATACTCCTAAGAAAAATGCCTTACAAGTATTAAATAACCATCTTATCCATGACATTTCAGAAGACTCCAGGCCCAACTGAAGAGAATGTCAATCCCAATCCGTATTGCCTCTCTATGAATTGGTAACAGTGAGAATGTGATGTTACTGCCCTCTAATGGGTGGAATGTAACAGAATTAGCTCCAACTAAAATGTGTAAGAAAGTATCCATCTAACAACCATGGTGATGATGATAAAAGCTATGTCTCGTTACATTTATTTATTTATTTATTTATTTATTTAAGATTTTCTTTATTTATTCATGAGAGACACAGAGAGAGAGGCAGAGACACAGGCAGAGGGAGAAGCAGGCTCCATGCAGGGAGCCCGACGTGGGACTCAATCCTGGGTCTCCAGGATCAAGCCTGGGGCTGAAGGCGGCACTAAACCGCTGAGCCACCTGGGCTGCCCTTGTTACATTTATATAAGGGTTTTCAACTTATAAAATGTGCTTTGTATCCTTGTAAGTAGAAGAAGTATTATTAATCTTATTTTTAATAGAATATTGTGCAATTGAAAGAAAGGAATACTCATGTCCATGCCCAACAAAGTTAATGAATGCAACAGTTTAAGATATCTGTAGAGCATTTTAGTGGGTTCCTTGTAAATATAATCTTGACATCATAGCAAGGAATTCTACTACTTAGAAGATAAATTTATAAAATCTATTCTAATGTTTCATAGTTTAATGACATAAATTTATATTTCAAATTATACATTAAATGGAGGTATAATTGAATTGCATTTGTATTATATTAAAACATTCTAAATTAATGCTCATTTGTTTTCTCAGGAATTTGTTTTCATCTTCTTCAGATCTGTAACAGTTTATTGATATTATGTGATTGCACAGAATCAAAACATTTTAGTAATGAATAAGAGCTTCAAGTCCAAATCCTCATTTAATAAATGAGGAAACTATAGCAAAAAGAAATTATGTGAACTATACAAGTGCTTTTACCTTGTAACAGACAGGATTGAATTGGAATTTGTTCTAGTATCCCAGTGTTGCCCAAATTGTGTTTTCTAATACAGTCACAGGTATCTCAAGATATAGGTAGTATGTAGTTATTATTCAATTTGAACTTTAAAAAAAAAAACAAAAAAAAATTTGAACTTTTAACTTAATGAGAAATCACAAAAACTAATGTTAGTATAAGCTAAATCTCCTGGATAATCACTGCTATACCCTAATACCATCATATGATATGGTACCTACATTTATATGTGCTTACCATCACTCATGTCACACAGATCAAAAGGATATCACTTTTGTTTTGTTTGAATCAAAGCTTCAAAGTGACTTCCATTAAAGAAAACTGGTGGTTGGGATGCCTGGGTGGCTCAGGTTGAGCATCTGCCTTTGGCTCAGGGCATGATCCTGTAGTGCAGGGATTGAGTCCCACATGGGGATCCCTGCAGGGAGACTGCTTCTCCCTCTGCTTATGTCTCTGCCTCTCTCTGTGTGTCTCTCATGAATAAATAAATAAAATCTTGGAAAAAAAAAAGAAAAAAAGAAAACTGGTGGCAAAATTGAGTCAACACATTACAAGTCAATTATGCCAGGGAATGCCAAACCCAAGAGATCCTATTCTATAAGTATTTTTAAGAGTCTCTCTTTGAATGCACTCATTTGAAAGGAGTATGCTAGTAGCAAGGATTCTGTACTAAGTATACGCAAAAAATCAATTTCTGTTCTAGATTCCAATTTCATTTGTATTAGATTAGATTTTAAATGAACATGTGAGTAATGCAAAATGGTAACCTTACCTTTAAAATTGCCGAAAGATGGAAGTATTGAATAATGCCTCAATAATTATGAACCTAATTCTTAATCTAAACCATTGTTCAATCTAAACTAGCAAGCAAGTTTTGAAATAATACCATTCATTATGTGAAAAGTCAGTCTCTATTAGTAATACTGGAGTAAAAAAAGTTATAGAGGTAAGATAAAGTGAAAGTTCATGCTTTCTACCTCAATTCCAAATTAGCATAACCACAACATACTAATCATTTTATTTGCTTTACTCATTTGTTTCTATTTAATTTGTAAACTTTCTTAGGTTTCATACTTCCATAAGAACTATAAAAATAAGGTATCTAAACCTAGTTTTATATACCTGTATGTACATTTAAGTAACTTCATAATAAAAAAAAATTAAGTCCGCAGATCTAGGAGATTTTTTTTTCCTTTAAAAGAGAGCTAGATTTTTCAAGTTTAAGAAAATCTGAATTATAACAAGGTGGCATTGAGTGGCAGGAAAACACATCGGAAACTAAGAGCGGACAGTGGTACAGAGACAGAGAAAACCACCAAAGGAGGACTACATTGCAATCAGATTTAAAATTGCATCTTAAGGGGTGCCTGGGTAGCTCAATGGTCGAGCATCTGCCTTTGGCCCAGGGTGTGATCCTGGAGTCCTGAGATCGAGTCCCACTCCACTGCAGGGAGCCTGCTTCTCCCTCTGCCTATGTTTCTCTGTCTCTCATGAATAAATAAATAAAATCTTGATAAATAAATAAAGAAATGAAATTGTATCTTAAAAGTATTATGTTGCCTACGTCAATAGCCTGAGAAAATGAAAGCAACATATTAGGAAAAACCAAAATCACAAATGCTTTTTAGCTGCTCACATCTCTTGTTTTGACGGTATTTACGGTATTCTCATTAATAATATGCAATCATAAGGATGCACTTCAAAATGGAACAGAATAAAATTAATTTAGATCAACCTCATCTCTACCCTCTAGGATTCTCACATGTAAACAAAACACTCAGAGATGGAAGTGCATACAAGCACATAAACATTTCATTCACAGACCAACTATATGTTAACAAGACAAACTCAACAGGACTTAGAATTTGTCTTATTTGTATTAAAATATTTACTCTTCATGGTATATGTAATTGCACAGTATAAAAGAATCATTTTTATCCCTTATTTCATTCATGCAGCCAATTATTTCACCAATGATTTGTTGAACACTCACATGAAAGGCAATACAGCCAGGCTAATTTTCTCTTTTAAGTGGTGTTTTTGCTGTTCTTTACTGTTTTCTGCCTCCATTACTACCTGTTTCACCCTTTCATACACATTGTTCAGGCTGTCTTACACCAACTAGTGTGAAGGACACAAAGATTTTTTTTTTTTTTTTTAATCTTTAGGTTCTTTCCCTTGCTTGATTTCTAAGAGAAATGACATGAAATGGATGGAGATTGCCTGTGTCAAGATATACAGATCTACTGAAAAGTATGCCTTTAAAAAAACCTTCATATAGCTAGGATAAAAATTTGGGAAAGCCTTGTATAATGTCTAGAAATCACCAAAAAAAAATTCTTGAGCCAATTTTTACTTTCTTGAGATCTAGGAAAAATGTTTTTATATTTTTATGTTTGCATATATATACTTTGATGTTTCCTCTTTCATTTTGTATTTAGTATTCACCTACTTACATCTAAAATAGAGTAGTTCAATTTTTGAAGAATTCTTTTGATCATTAAGTTAATAATAATAATGCCTTCTTCTAGCTGATTCCTAAATAAAAATGATTGCTAATCATTTTCTGAATATTTTTTAAAAGACAGTAGGAAAAAAAATAGCCCAAATTTAAAGTTGAACTGGAGGCTGGTGGTAGACAATCTGAAATCCAAAAAACAGACTTAATAAGATTAAGACTTGACTCAGAAGCATTTGAGTATAGAGCAAACTAACAAACCAGAGTTCATTTTATAGTTAACCTCTTAATCTTCCATCATATTCCTAACTAAATTTGCCTCTGCTATTGCACTACTGTATTTCCTAGAATCTAAGACAGCATCAATTTAAGATATGCCATTTTATACGTGCCACCAAGAAAAAAAATATTTAAAACCAAAATTAATCAATTGGAATATAAAGCATGATTTCACAGATGACAAAATGTGATGAGGGAGGGGTGCCTGCATGGCTCAATCTGTTGAGCATCTGACCCTTGGTTTCAGCTCAGGTCATGAACTCATGGTCCTGGGATGGAGCCCATATTAGGGGCTGTGCTCAGTATAGAGTCTTTTTCAGATTCTCTTTTTCCATCTCCCTCCAGCTCAGGTGCCTTCTCTCTCTTTCTCTCTCTCTCAAATAAATGAATAAAATATTTTAAAAAAACCTGTGAAGAAATGGGTATCTAGAACCAAAGAAATATTCCATAGGATAAAATATATATGACCCTGATTTAAAGTGTTAACAATAGCAAAATTTCAGGTATCAGCCCTTATATTTGTAATATAGGTCAATACCAAAGTACTTTTGTACCAGACATGCTTATTCTCATGTAAAAATTCACATATGTATATGGTTGTTTATTTTGATTTGTAAGACTAAGTATCCATTGTAAAGGCTGTTATAGATTTTGTAGTAAATTTGCAAAGTCTATATTTGTAAAGCTCAAGTATTAATTTACAAGAAGCCAATAATGTTTGCTAGAAGCTTCAAGTTTGCTTTTTTTGTACCCAAATTTTGGGACAATCAGCTTGACATGAAATTTAAGAGAAATTTGAAAACAATATATTTTAAAAGTTAAGTAAAAATAAGTTAATGAGGGGATCCCTGAGTGGCTCCGTGGTTTAGCACCTGCCTTTGGCCCAGGGTGCGATCATGGAGTCCCAGGATCGAGTCCCACGTCGGGCTCCTGGCATGGAGCCTGCTTCTCGCTCCTCCTGTGTCTCTGCCCCTCTCTCTCTCTCTCTCTCTTTCTCTCTCTCTATCATAAATAAATAAATAAATCTTTTTAAAAAAACAAGTTAATGAGTATATTAAAAATATTAGCTTTATATAAAGTATGTGTATATACATTGATGGTTAAAATTTTAAACATTAGTGAGGGGATCCCTGGGTGGCGCAGCGGTTTGGCGCCTGCCTTTGGCCCAGGGCGCGATCCTGGAGACCCGGGATCGAATCCCACGTCGGGCTCCCGGTGCATGGAGCCTGCTCCTCCCTCTGCCTGTGTCTCTGGCTCTGTCTCTCCTTCTATCTCTCAAGAATAAATAAATAAAATCTTTTTTAAAAAAAAAACAAAAAAAAAATAAACATTAGTGAAAATGATGAATACTGTTATTTGTCATTGCTAAAGTGATTCCTCATGACTAATATTTATGAAATTTTCATGTAACTCAAAATGATTATAAGTAAAGAAATTATTATAGGTAAACTGCTTATATCATATTAAATGTTCAAGTTCTAAATTTTTCCAAAAGATCATAGGTCACCATTTAAACAGATGGTGGTGTGATCACTGGGAAAGCATTCAACCATGCTGTCATTTAATGTGTTTGACAGCCTTGAAATGAAAGAAGCTATCTATGACTGTCGGGTTTGGCAGCAGGTGACAATCATGGTCAATATGATTTAATGATCTCTTCAAAACTCATTGCCTAGAGCCTATGCAGATTATAATTTTGAAAATAAGTCAACACATTCGTAGGAAAATTTCCTTAGTCTATACAAAGACACAGGTGATTATTATTTTAGTGGGTACAGTGGTTTCTCACAAACATACTGTAATAACCAATATGTTAGCTTCTCATTATTTCACATTATTAGGTATTGTCACTATTTTGTTTTAACATTTTGGTCTTGCTGAGTTAAGAGTAATATACATAACTGTATAAATTGATAGAGGTCAACCATTTATCAGTCTTTTGGAGGAAATCCAAAAAGGAGATGTGAATCACGGTATTTTATAATTCAGCTTATTCAGATTTAATTCAAGAATTTTTTGCCCTAACTGCCTGTCATTTCACACTAAACATGTATTTTACTAGAGCAAGAATGCTACATTCTTGAGTAGACCACTTAAAGTCTACATTCCATTTTCTTTATTTTCTCTCCACTTTTGCTAATATATTTTAAATGGAATTAGATGAATGCATTTCACTGTACCACATCAGAAGCAAATGAGGCCATGGGGAGGCTGTAGGTGCAACTGAGTTCACCTAACTTTAATGTCTTTATGAGGGACCAGTAACTGAATACTCCTCAGCACCTTGTGAAATTAACAGACTGCCACTTACATGCAGGTCTAGGGTAACATATCAGTAGTATATTTGTCTAATTACTGAAGTTTCCAAATCCCTCATGAACAAAGCAGAAGTAATGAACCCTTTTAAATAATGTAACAGTAATGTTATAATATCCCAATGCTTCACAGTAAGCCACTTTCTCCAAGTAGGAATTATAGACTTTGTATGTATGAAAAACAAGAGAAATCACAGATGTGTGTCACACTTTGTAGAAATGTTGGAGGACATTTTACAATGCTGATGAATGTCCTAAACTACTTTAAGAAAAATCTAAAACACAAGAATACAGGCACAGTATGACTGTTTCAATACCTTGCTAGGCCCTCCAATAGATATAAAGAGGAATGAATGAAAAATAATACTGAAATATTCATTATATGGTCTTCTGCATAACTTATCAATTTAACACATGGCTGAGTAAAGCTACATAAATATTTTTCATGGTTATAGTGACATTTGTTTTCATTTCTATCAAACAATGAAACTTATATACATATATTATTGTGATTCTTCAACAAGCTGTTAACATGTCATTAGGATTTGAAATCTTGACTAATGACATACCCGTGCTGCTAAAGTCTGACAATATTGTAGATTGTGTTAGATACCTTCATTGAGTTGTTTGTCCATGTATTTTTCGTAAAGATTTATTCTTTTTAAGTAGGGTTCACACCCAGTGTGGAACTCAAACTCACGACACCAAGGTCAAGAGTCTCATGCTCCACCGACTAAGCCAAACAGGCACCTCTGTAGAGATTTATTTTTGTTCACAGAAATGCAGGTGAGAAGTAGGATAAAAAATAAAATAAGGTCATGAGAAAAACTTTAAAAATCTATCAGAAAATATATTTTAAAATCATTGTTATTTGTACTTACTTAAAAGCATGACTAGAAAGAAATAAAGCATAGTTTAAGAAATAAATCATGATCATAGACCTGGCATGAACTGAAACAAAGAAGACTGAACTATAAAATTAAAGACAATAAATGGTTCAGTATCATTCTGAAAGTTCCTAATGTACACTCTTGGGGACTTTAGTTAAATTAATTCTTGAATTTAAGTTATTTCCTTTTTTTATGCTGCAACTTATTGCCTAAAACTATAAAGATGGGCCTATCTCTTAAGCAACATGATGAAAAGTTCACCAGCCTTTTTTAATACCCCTCAACTTTTCTTCTGAAAGTCATTAACTTACATTCATCTTTCCCTTTTCTCCTTCCCAAAGTGTAAAATACTTTTCTTCTGAACCGTCTCTAAGCTTAATCATACATCATTTAAAGTGCTAAAAACAATGCATACTTTCTAATAACTATCTCACCTGTTCTGAGTTTAGCAGTACAATTCTTTTTGTCTATTGTAATGAGACATATTTCAATTTATTCAAACCAATTCCTTGTTCATTTTTTAAAATGGAACCGTGGCTCCTTATTCATGTTCAGTTTATTAGAAAGTAGCTGTCATTTTGTGTGTTAGAAAATGTATATTAATATCTTGATGAAATTAGTTAAGGAGGAAAATGGCAGTGGCCAAAGAAGCTTGAAAAAATTGCCTCAAAAGAAATTAAAAATAGAAAGAGAGAGAGAGAGAGGAAAAAAATCATTACTGCTGTAAGAGTCTCAAGGCTTATTTATAAATAAATGCTGAACCAGGTAATTGCCATGTGGGTGAACTGCTATTAGTAGAAATCATTACCAAAGGGAACAGAGATTTATTTAATCATTCTAATTTTAAAAGATCATCATTTTATGATGGTTTCCCACTGGATCCATAAATAAGTTTATCTATATTGCATTTACCACACACAGTGTGCATTGCCATGGATTTCTGCTTTGATCTTATGTCACTAATTCTAAAATGTAGGATACTTGGAGGCTTTTGCCATTTTTTTCCCCTCCAAATTCAATTCACCATTTAATTACAGGAACATATACCTTATCTGATAATTTAGTTCTATGATTTTTAGATCCTAATTGAACTAAAAGATCCAGAAAACTCACAGCAAACCTTTGAATCTAAAAGAGAACATTAATAATAGTATCAAAATAATAAGTAGTCAGTTTTAAAACTTTTTCTCTTATCTCTGAAAAAAATCAGTTTATCAAATTTAATAATGCAATAGCTTTACTGACTTAACCATAATTAGAAGATATTAGAAATTCTCACTTTATATTTCTTCGAGGCAATTTCCCCACCTAAAAATTATAGAACTATTCCAAACATAGCACTTAGTTACAGATAACTCCCACTTGGTGTCAGTGATCCATCCACTTCAAAAAACCAGACATCTGATGTCACAATGTTAACCACCAGTGTACATCCCATTATTTAAAATGGCTTTCTATGTCAACCCAAAACCCTTAAACAAACACTAGAATAACAAACTTATGTTAAGATGCAAAGAAAAAATTTAAAACATATTTTGTTCCATAAAGTTTAGGTCTTAAAAGCCAAGGGGCATTCTAGTGGGAAAACACTGCCTAGGAGATCTTTCTACAAGGTTTGCCTGTTATGCCTCTAAGGCTGTAAAACATTAAAGGATGATGACTTCATATATTACTGTAACCACAGTATAAATATGAAAAAATAGTTATGCAGGATTAAACTACTTTTGCTTTTAAACTAAACACTTTAAAAAATAATAATAAAATAAACTAGCCATTTTTGCCTTTTAAGAACTGTGGGATAAATCACATCAGTGAGGTTCTAAATCTTCATGTCATCCACTTACAATGATTAAAAAAGAAGAACAGAAAGGAATTTCTATGGTCATTCTTAATAGAAACATAAAAATCATTCTTTTATGTGTTGAGGAGGAAAAAATAATTATGTATCCTTCAAGATTCTTCTGGTTAGTCAAATAATTATTGGACATGAGATAGATTAATAAGAGAAGATCAAATTAAATTATGTATGTATGAGCGATCTACACAAACATGAGAGCTTCCATTACAGGCAAAATTAAGCACATATGTGGCATTCTGGACTAAGGAAAAGGGCATAGAGGTCTAGGGCTTCAAAAAAGAAGGAAGGTAATTCACAAGAAGAATGCACAGAGTAATGTTTGGTAAACAAATGTTTGCTGGGCCATCCAGAAACATGGGACATAGAGAGGACTTTGATAAAACAGGCCTTGCTAGGTTCCTCTCTGTTTAAGAAATAAACCATGATCATAGACCTGGCATGAACTGAAACAAAGAAGACTGCACTATAAAATTAAAGACAATAAATGGATCAGTATCAATCTGAAAGATTTCCTAAATGTACACTCTTAGGGACTTTAGTTAAATTAATTCTTGAATTAGTTATTTCCTTTTGTTATGCTGCAACTTATTGCCTAAAACTATAAAGATGGGCCTATCTCTTAAGCAACATGATGAAAAGTTCACCAGCCTTTTTTATACCCCTCAACTTTTCTTCTGAAAGTCATTAACTTACATTCATCTTTCCCTTTTCTCCTTCCCAAAATGTAAAATACTTTTCTTCTGGTACAGGTTCTCTAAATTCCTCTAGGCAGTTGAGAGGATGGGAGGCTTTGGTCAAGTTTGGTCTTCTGTTTCTTAAAATAATCCTTCTAATATTCACATACACACATATTTGGGACGGCAGATTTTGCTCACCTGCATATCCTATATAATAGCAAGACTCTGGAATAGATGAAACATTATTTGCTTTATCATATCGATAGGTTTTTCAGTGTGCAAAAACCAAAATTCCAATAGAGAATTAAAGTCTAAAATATATATACCCAGTTTTAATAGGACTATAAAAAGAAGATCTACCTAACTACCAAAAAACTAGCTCAATTCCAAGGGAGTTTTTTGTTTATGTATTTTTAATCCCTAGCTTGTAACGTCATTGATCTAAATTTTAAGCAACTTTGTTTAGTGCTGCAAGCAGGTGAAAGATGGCCTTAATGTAGCAAGAAAATAATTTTTTCATTTTTACCCCCCTGAAAGTTTTCATAAGGAATCTAAGACGGAACCTTTAAAAGCCTTTTGAGGCTCAAAGCCAAGCCAAGAACTTTATTTGCGTCCATCTCTCTTTTCTCAAGTTCTCAAAAGTATCCAGTTTCTTGGGCTTGCCAGGAATTGATCTTCTTAATCACCTGTAAAACTGGGAAACAACCTGTAAACCCCATGCCAATTTTCCCAAAAGGGGTCTGTAAACTAGTTCCATAACGTCAATCTTGTTCTTCAGTAGCACCTGCCTATGATGTAGTTTCGGAATATAGGTGAGGTTTGGTGGGGTGAGGTCCAGAGCCAATGATGAAGACAGAATTCTTGAGATGTCTTTAGTGCAAAATCGTGGTTTTATTAAAGCACAGAGACAGGACCCATGGGCAGGAGATGCTGCTGCCCTGGGATTGTGAAGGGTGGCTGATTATATACTTGGGAGCTGGGGGAGGGAAGGAAAAGGGGGGTTTTCAAAAGAATTTTTGTATTCAGAAAACCTACTAGATTTTGGAGGCCTTGCCATTGTCAAGTTAAGGTTGTTTTTCCCTCTAGTAAAGCATTAACATTAAGATAGTTGGGAGTTTCCTTCTGGAAGTTAAGTTATTGATAAGAATGCTTTTTCTCTTGAGATCAGTAAGACATTTTGTAAACTGAGAGAGTCTCGAGTCTATAGGACTACAATCTCTATAGGTTAACTATTTTGTTTTTCCTTTCCCTTAGCTTTAGGGCAGCCAGGAGTGCCTGAGGAATGAGGAATATCATATATATCCCACCTGTTGTGGGGGGTTGTTTGTGGGATGTCAGCTTATGCTTTTTCCTCAGCTAGCCTTCTGTTCTCTCATCACTTATACCCAAATAAATTACCACCAATCTTAACATGGCAATCCAGGCAAGGCCTTGGTTGTATAACCAATGTTTCCAATAATGCCCTAGAAAAAAAGAATAGATTCTCATTGGACCTATTCAAAAAGCTGTATTGCCATGAAAGGCTCAGGGAGGAAGAATAAGATACCACTTATAAACATTTAATTTCAACTTACTAAAGTAGAGTCTAATAATTATTATGAGGTATAGGCTGTTTAGGCAGAAAGAGAAAGGGCTTCTTTATATAGCCAGAGAATAGAACATTAAAACGTCAACAATATTCCAAATAAAAAACTAGAATTATCTCTCATCAGTGAACTCAGTCTTCTATAATTCTTTTTCATTGTATCTTTTAGTTACAGAGCCTCATGTATCCAAATGCTTCTTGAGTAAAATTCTGGAAATTTTGATTCAGTTTCACTAGTTTGTATCAAAGTTTAAGTGATGCCATCAGAAGCCTGTATCCAAAATTACCTAGCAGTGTTCTTTTGTTTCATGATTTCTGTAACTCTAGTGCTCAGAGTTCTTGGTCACACTGATCAGAAGAATAATGAGGTAGACCAGATGAAGAATGGTGGGCAGCAAAGAAGTTTATTGAGTGATAATAGTACAAAGCTCCTGAAGAGGGAGGGGATCCAAGAGGGTTGCTGTTGGAGTTTCTAAGCCTATGGGTTTTTAAGAGATTATTGGTAGGCTGTTTTAATTTGATTAACCCTCCATGGGCCAGTCGCCCAATCAGGTTTTTGTCCCTGTGCTTATCTACCTGTCAGATAGTTGTAGTTGTTTACATGTGAAAAGGTGGAAGGTTCCTTTCAGGATGGTGTAGAGTAACAGGTTGGGGTCTTTTTCCTTTTAAGGTTAGTTAAGGGTAGTTTCCTCTAAGGAAGAGGGGGAGGCTCAGCAAGAGAACCTACTGGACATCTCAGTGAAAAACCTCCAAAACTGTTAAAGGATAATTTGAGAAACAGGTAAAATCGTGACTCACCTACAGACATAAAAACTGATAAGTGTTAAAGAATTTATTTTACTCATACGATGTAAAGGAACAAGGCAGATATAATAACAGGTCAAAGGTACATAAGAAAAAGCATAAATGTATGTACAGTAAAGGGATGTTGCCATGAATTATAAATGTATTTTTTTTCTTTTCCATGGGAAGAAGGAAGTCAATTAAAATCATTACCAGATAGGATGGAATTTATCTAAAATTTTAAAAGAGTTACAAAATAGCTCAAAGACAATGACCAGGGTTACAATCTGACAAATAAAGAAGGGTGAACTAGAGATGATATGTAGTTTTCCATTGGAAAAAAAAAATTGTTTTCAACGAAAGTAATCCAATATTTTATACCCATATTATCATTGCCAAAATGGTACAATCAATATGACTTGCAGAAGCATGTAAGGTGACCACACAAAATATAGGATTGCTTTATTGTTTCTCATTGCTTTAGATTCCCCAAGTATTGAGAAGGTACCATGTTAGGAAGCAGAGATTCACAGTTACACATTCCACCTTCAATTCTTTATGAGCATGGGCATTCATTATTAATTGACAAAAGTAAAAAAATTGCTCTTTTTTGGTTTTGTTTTGATCATATTTTGCAACCACCTAGAGGAGAAAGGATTCTTGAGTACAAAGTATTTATCAAACCATCCCTCCTCCATGATAATACAAACCTAGACATAATGTTATTAAGAGGTGAGGCTCTATTTCAGTGCCTCCCGGCTGTGGATTTCACTGTGTCTCACTCTTTTGTCGAATATGTCAAGGACCAAAAATTATCTGCTAACTTCTAGAATTCCTCATTTGATTCAAACTGGCAAACCTCAGTGCTATAGTAAGTGCACTCTCACCAAAATTGTTCAATTCTAGCCTATAATTTAAAGAATCCTCTCTTCTATTCTATTGATCTATTCCTGCCTTGTTAAGGTCACTGTTTGATAGAATGAGTTCCTGCAATATACCTCCTGGTTAGTATATCCACACTTCCCTACATTTCATGGGGATCATAAACACAATGAGTGGGTATTGCACAGTGACCAGCAGAACAGGAAGCCATCTGGGGACAATCACACTAAAATCATATTATGGAAATACTAAAAATCGAGGAGAACAGCATCATGATGAGTAGGTTATTTTGGTGAAGTGGATCTCAATGAGTTCCAACCCTCAGTGACTGAGGTTCACGCATTCAGTTCTGGTGTTCGCAGCACTACTGCTGTTGACCCTTTTTTATGAGCCTTCTGACAATTTAAGCTCCTGATTTCTGATGTTTGGCAAGAATAATGAAGGAGCATACACATTTTATTATTGATGCAGGAAAAAAAAAAGGATAAAGAAGCACTAAGTTTAGCTCTGCCTGTGTCTTGTTTTCATGACAATTTATCAGGGAAGCAGCCAGTTACCCAGGTTGCACTCAGCTCCTCATTCCAACCACAGGCTTTATTATATGTGCAGAACCACCAGATGCACATACCCTGCAAATTAGGGATAAAGCACCATCTGCCCATGTACAGGCTTCTGTTTTCCATAAAGGAAGCAGTGACTTTGCTATCTTTTGCCCCTTTTTTCATTCATATGCATGACTGGTGACAAGCTTACTACTCAGGCTAATTCCAGGACACGGAGTAAAGCTAGTGAACAAAGAAAGGCATTTGAAAACAATGAACCTAGACATTGCCTTTTCATACCGGGAAGGTTTTTGTCTTTCCTCCATTGTATTTCTCAAAATGGCTCACAAAATCACTGTGACCTTTTATTAATTTTTTTATTTCTTATAAAATTAATATATGACCATTGTATTACAGAAAACAAAATGAAAGGAGCAAAGACTAACAGGGATTTTTATACTAAAAAAATAAAATTAGGCCGTATTGTCTATTTATGTACCCTTTAAAATTATGATATATTGTATGCATATCTTCCTATATCATGTGCGGGCATTACCTGAGTGTCTTAAATATGATAGCTCACTAATGCAACTATTGAAATGGTATCACTATTATCTCTGTTTACAGGAGACAGCTGCAGCCCAAGTTCACACTGCCAGTTAGTGATAGAGCCATGATTTGACCAAATTTTAAGTGCTTCAACAGGCCATGTCTATGTCATCAAATTCATCTACAAGATAGTTTTTTAAAAAGATTTTATTAATGTATTTGAAGAACGAGAGGGGAGGGGCAAAGGGAAAGAGAAGCAGGTTCCATGCTGAGCAGGGAGCCCTGACATGGGGCCCATCCCAGGACCCTGGGATGATGACTGAGCTGAAAGGCAGATGTTTAACCAACTGAACCACCTAGGCACCCCACCTACAAGATAATTTTAATACAGTCTTTCTTGATATGGATATTTCAATCATTCCCCCATTATAAGAAATGTTAAACACTAGATTACAAAATCAGGTAAAATCAGCAGTTAACAAAACGAGGTAAATCTGTGTGGACTTGCACAGATTTAAAAATTGTGATAGAGGTTTTATTTAACCATTAAAGGAGGGAACTGGTGAGGTAATAAAACCACTTAAAGAGGGACACCTGGGTGGCTCAGTTGGTAAAGCATCTGACTCTTGGTTTCAGCTCAGGTCATGATCTCAGGGTCCTGGGATTGAGCCCTGCACAGGTCTCTTCACTCACTAAGGAGTCTGCTTGAGATTCTCTCCCTCTGCTCCTCCCCCTACTCACACTTGCTCGCACTCTCTCTAAAATAAACAAAATATTTTTAAAAAATCCACTTGAAAAGAGGAGCTATAGGTGAAAGAAAGAGAGACTGATTCATAGAGCAATAACAATAATGAAATGAATGTGCGAACAGGGGCAAAACGAGTTTCTTGCATGATGTGGGGGTGTTGGAGGGAGTCAGTTGAACCTCCAGGAGGTAAAATTTACATGCCTATAGACAAAAAAATATTTTGCAACACTATGAGTCATCTGCAGTTAGAGTTGAAAATACCTCTCCCAGGCACCGGGGTGGCTCAGTAGGTTAAGTGTCTGCCTTAGGCTCAGGTCATGATCCCAGGGTCCTGGGATAGGGCCCTGCACTGGACTCCGTGCTCAGTGGGAGCCTGCTTCTCCCTCTCCCTCTGTCTGCCACTCTTCCTGCTTGTGCTCACTCTCTCTTCCTGTCAAATAAATAAATAAAATCGGAAGGAAGGAAGGAAGGAAGGAAGGAAGGAAGGAAGGAAGGAAGGAAGGAAGGAGAAAGAAAGAAAGAAAGAAAGAAAGAAAGAAAGAAAGAAAGAAAGAAAGAAAGAAAGAAAGAAAGAAAGAAAGAAAGAAAGAAAGAAGAAAGAAAGAAAAAAAGAAAAGAAAAGAAAAGAAAAGAAAAGAAAAGAAAGAAAAAGACTCTCCTGAAACAAGATAGTACTAGAAGGTGTACTATAGACAATATATAGTTTTCTATCGAGGAAGTAACTTTACAGACCTTTAAACTGTTTCTAGTTTTTTATTATAAATAATGCTTCAGTAAATACTTTTACATGCATTTTATGCACATATTTATTAATTCATTTGAATAAATTCTTGTATGTGAAGGCATACTGTCAAAAGGCCTCCAGCAAATGAAGCTATGAGTGACTATATTCCCACACACAGAAAGACACTGAGTATTAAATTCTCTCGCTTTTTAATCTTCAATTTTTCATTCCATTTCAATAGCGACTAAAGGTGCATTTTATTTATCAGAGCAGAATTAAGGTTGCGGCATTTGACAAACTAAAAACTTGAAAAACATTACCTTGAGTACAGTGACCTCTGTCAAAGGCACTAAACGAATTTATCATAGAACCATGTTCTTAAGGAGATAATAAAAAGATATTTAGTCTATTACATTATCTCTTTGACAAAAAAAAAAAAAAAAACTGCATCCCTGGGTGGCTCAGCGGTTAAGCGCCTGCCTTGGGCCCAGGACGTGATCCTGGAGTCCCAGGATCGAGTCCCACATTGGGCCTCATATCAGGCTCCCTGCATGGAGCCTGCTTCTCCCTCTGCCTGTGTCTCTGCCTCTGTGTGTGTTTGTGTGTGTGTGTCTCTTATGAATAAACAAATAAAATCTAAAAAAAAAAAGAAGAAGAAAAGAAAAACTGCATGTCAGTTTTCCATATACATACATACATACATACATACAAATAAATACACATGAATTTTCAAGAAGTAATCAAGAAGAAAGGAAAGGAGAGTTATATGAATGAATCTACATGAATACTGACTGTATAAATAAGAATGTCTTATGAAGTTTAAAATAGACATAAAGGATTAAAATACATAGCAAAAATAACATATAATTTGAGGAGCAAAAAAGTTAAAATGTTCTGAAGTGTTTGCATAAGCAAAAATCTCTGAAAGAATATTCCAAGTCTTCTTGAAATACTATCTGTAATGGGTAAAACTGTGTCCTCAAAAAAGCTATGTTTAAACCATACCACCTGGTACCTGTAAATGTAACCTTACCTGGAAATAGGATTTCGCAAATGTAATCAAGTTGAAATGAGGTCATACTAGCTTAGGATAGGGCCTAATCCAGTGACTGGCATCCTTATTAGAAAAGGAGGATTTGGACGTAGAGACACACACAGGATGAATGCCATGTGGTGATGGAGGCAAAGAAGGGCAAGACACGTCTGAGCTAAGGAATGCCAAGTATTGCTGGCAACCATCCGAAGGTAAGAGAAAGGCATGGGACTAATTTCTCCATCAAAGCACCCAGAAGCAACTAATCCAACTAATACCCTGATATTGGACTTCCAGCCTATAGAACTGTGAGAGAATACATTTCTGTTGCCAGTTTGTTGCACTTTATTATGACAGCCCTAATAAAATAATACACTACTTATCTGGCCAAAACCATCTGATATACAACCTAAATAGCTCATATTTAATTCTCAGTAAAATTGCAATAACCAGTTTTTATATACTTTAAGACTGGGTGAATTTATACTTTTCTGTAAGGAAATATCTATTTTTAACTCTTTTCATAGATTTTTCTTACAGAACGTTTGTTTTATTTTAGCTCCTTTCTTTCAGTCTCTCATTCATATATAGAAACTGTCCAAATTTCAAAGTGTAAGTGTGTGTGTGTGTGTGTGTGTGTGTGTGTTACATACTTTTAAGTCTATTCTCATCTATAGTACTAACGTCAGTCATGGGCTAAATTCTCCTAATTTTTTTTCTCCTTAATCTTGCTACCCCACTACTTTCCTTCAAATGCTCTTAATATATTTTCTAAGAAGTAGACTCCATAGTCTACAGAGGAAAGTAGTGGTCATAATTCAAATCAGGAAGAATCTGTACAATTGAGACTTCATTTATGTCAATACTACCTCCTTCTTGGTCCCAAATAATTTCTCACCCGTCAAACTGCTCAGATTTAGGGCAAAAGCATTAGGTTCACAGCACTGGTGACAGTCTTCCATGATCAATCACACACTTTAAAATAATGTCCTAGTTTGATCTGGCTTAATATACTGCTGACCTTCAGATCCATTATAGAAAAACCATTTGTTTAAGTAGGATTCTGTTAGACAAGATGAAGGAATTAGCTGGAAATCAAGGACCTGACATCTTTACTTAATGATTATGTTTTAGTCAGTTTGGGCTGCATTAGCAAAATGCCCTAGATTGGGTAGCTTATAAACAAGAGAACTTTATTTCCTACAGTTCCAGAGGTTGGGAATTACAAGATACAGGTGTCAACACATTGGCTGTCTGGTGAGGGGTGGCTTCTTGGTTCACAGACAGCTGGTTCCTCATTGGTTTCTCATGTCCCACAGTAGCAGGAGAAATGACAAAGCTGTCTTGGGCCCCTTTTATAGGAATGTGCTAATCACACTCATGAGGGCTTCACCCTCCATCTCTAAAGGCCCTGCCTCTTAATCCATCACCTTCGGGGTTAGAATTTCAACATGAATTTCTGGAGGGGTTGGGTGGGGGGGGACACATTTAGTCAATAGCAATTACCAACAAATACACAGGAGCTCAGAAGCCTAGCCAATCAACACATCACTGATAACATTTTGTTAGGAATATTTGTAGGAAACCAGGAAAGAATGTAGAATATGTGTAACAGCATATTTTATTTTCGCCTTTATTTATATGGCATAATTTGTGCCACATGATGTTTAAGGTTTTCTATAAAAACACCTTAATCTCTTTGTGGCAGAAATAAAGAATATCACAGAACTTATGACACTATTTGAAAAAGTAAATTGACACTTAAATTTGGCATGCTTAGTTTATACTTCAATACTTAGAAAGAATGGTGTTAATCTCTTTTTTCTTGTCACTGCGTGCTATATCAGGAACAGCCAAATTGCTTGTATAAAGTTCAAACTAAATATAAAATCATTTTGTTCAGAACATGCCTTTACTCAGTGGTTAGGTGGCATTTTCTAAATGAGCCCTCTAAACAGTACTTGGGAAATTTTCTCCAAAAGGTCATTTTCTACTGCTTGAAAGGTCATTTTATCTTTAGAGTTTTTCTATGGCATAACCATGAGGGCATTATTTACCTGCTGTAGGGCTTTTTGCCCTCCACATAAAAGAAATAGGATGGATGGATGGATGGATGGATGGATGGATGGATGGATTTAATGTTGAGACCCACCTCTGCTCAATGCTTAGGAGTGACTACTAATGTAGAGTAATTTTATATTGAAGTCATTATGAGAAAAATTGTTTAAAAATTAGAGTATTAAATTGCTATAAGAGCACTTTTGATGTCCTAGAGGGGGCCCACTTTTTGTCCAACTGTCTTTCATTATAAAGCAAGAATGATAAAGCAATGATTGAGAGTATAAAGAGCACAAGAGACCAAAATGGCAGTGAGCATCTAAAGCAGTGTTTCTCAACCTTGACTGAACATCAGAATCACCTGAAGTGCTTTTTTTAATTTTTATTTATTTATGATAACCACACACAGAGAGAGAGGCAGAGACATAGGCAGAGGGAGAAGCAGGCTCCATGCACCGGGAGCCCAACGTGGGATTTGATCCCGGGTCTCCAAGATCACGCCCTGGGCCAAAGGCAGGCGCCAAACCGCTGCGCCACCCAGGGATCCCACCTGAAGTGCTTTTAAAGATACCAATGCCTATGTCCCAGCTCTAGGAATTCTGGTTTAATTGATCTAGGGTGGGGCCTGGGCAGTGGTAGTTTTAAGCTCCATAGGTGATTCTAAAATGCAATCAGGTTCAAGCCTCACCTTCTAGATTAGAAAAAAATGATCCTTAATCTTTTGTTGATCATTGACATCTTCGAGAATTTGTTGAAAGCAATGGTCTATACATAAAAATATCCACAAAAATATGGGGGAGGGGTTATGGACATTCCCTCTTAAACCTTTGAAAGAATTTGTCATATACCCAACCCACCCGTTACGAATCTCTAGTTTAGAAGGAGAAATAAAACTGTAAGAAATACTATAGCATTTTACTGGGTCCAATTAGAGCCAGAACTCTCTGTGATTTAACAGGGGAAGCTTAATATGAAGAATTACTGAATTGATAAAATAGCCGTAGTATATAATGAAACTGTATGACATAATATATAAGAGAGAGTATTTAAGGAAGAACTAACATGAAAACGGGGTACAGACCCCATTGGAGAAGGTTTAGTAGAACCCACTGGATGGCAAGGCAGTTTTCTCATACACAAAATCAGGTTGGATTAAAGACAAACAAAACCTGAAATCTTAAAACTCCTAGCAATCAACATAGGCGAAAAAACTCCTTGACACTGGTCTTAGCAAAGATTTTTTTGAGTGACACCAAAAGCACAGGCAATAAAATTAAATCAAAAATCTCTGCAAAACAAAGAAACAACCAACAAAATGAAAAGGCAACCAACAAAAGGGGAGATAATATTTGTAAATCATATATCTGATAAGCAATTAGTATCTAAAATATTTAAGGCACTCCTTCTATAGCAGAAATAGTAAAAAAAAAAAATTAATAAATAACCCAATTTGAAGAATGGGCAAAGGATTGGAGACATATTTCTCCAAAGAAAACAATGGTGAACATGTACATGAAAAGCTGCTCAACCTCGGTGTCCATCGAAAGATGAATGGATAAAGAAGATGTGGTTTATGTATACAATGGAATATCACTCAGCAATTAGAAACGACAAATACCCACCATTTGCTTCAACGTGGATGGAACTGGAGGGTATTATGCTGAGTGAAATAAGTCAATCGGAGAAGGACAGACAGTGTATGCTCTCATTCATTTGGGGAATATAAATAATAGTGAAAGGGAATATAAAGGAAGGGAGAAGAAATGTTGGGAAATATCAGGAAGGGAGACAGAACATAAAGACTCCTAACTCGGGGAAACGAACTAGGGGTGGTGGAAGGGGAGGAGGGCGGGTGTTGGAGGGGAATGGGTGACGGGCACTGAGGTGGACACTTGACGGGATGAGCACTGGGTGTTTTTCTGTATGTTGGTAAATTGAACACCAATAAAAATTAATTAAAAGAAAAAAAAAAAGAAAAGCTGCTCAATATTACTAATCCTCGGAGAAGGGCAAATCAAATACACCAATATATCACCTCATACCTATTAGGATGGCTATTATTTAAAAAAAAAAAATTACAAGTGCTGTGGAATATGGAAAAAAAGGGAATGCTGATACACCATTGGTGGGAATGCAAACTGGTACAGCCTTTATGGGAAACATATGAAGGTTCCTCAAAAAATTAAAACTAAAACTACCCTATGATCCAACAGTCTCACTGCTGGGTATATATCAGAAGGAAATAAAATCACTATATTGAAGAGATATCTGTATCCTTATGTTCGTTGCAGCACTATTCACAATAGTCAACAAACAAATGCCCATCAACAGATGAATGGATAAAGAAAATGTGGTATATACACACAATGAAATAATAATCAGCACTAAAGAAGGAGGAAAGTCTGTGATTGGTGATACGATGGATGAACCTCGAGGACATTATGCTACATATCATTTCACTTACATGTGGAATCTGAAAAAGTACACTGATAGAAGCAGAGAGTAGAATGTGGTTATCAGGGGCTGGGAGAAAGGTGAAATGATGAGATGCTGGTCGAAGGGTCCAAAGTTTCAGTTCTACAAGATATATAAATTCTGGAGACCTACTATACAGCATGCCTATGCCCATCGCTAACAACACTGTACTGTATACTTAAAATTTGCTGAAAAAAAAATTTGCTGAGAAGGTAGATCTTATGTTAAGTATCTTTACCTCTCTCTCTCTCTCTCTCTCACACACACACACACACACACACACACACACACAAATAATAGTAATACAAGGAGCAGGAGGAAATTTTGGGTGGCGATGGATATATCCATCGCCTTGATGATGGTGACAGTTTAATGGGTATATACATATCCCCAAATTCATTAAGTTGAGTATATTAAATAACCATTTTTATGTCAATTATACCTCAATAAATTGGTTTACCCCCCCCCCAAAAAAAAATAGAAGTGGTCTTAATCATTTCAGAGGACAGAAGAAAAATGAGAGTGTAGCATCAAGACAAGAAACACTAGGCAAAATTCTCTGGCTTCTTTACTGCATGAAATTCTCTATTTTGTCACTTCTTGAAGTATTCCTCTTGGCTTGCCTGCCTTCCTTCCTCCCTCCCTCTCCTTCCTTTATCTTCTTTTTTTTTTTAAGATTGCATTTATTTATTTGAGAGAGAGCACACAAACAATAAAGAGGGCACAGGGAGAGGAAGAAGCAAACTCCTTGCTGAGCAGGAGCCCAATGCGGGGCTCGATCCCAGGACCCTGAGATCATGACCTGATGCTTAACTAACTAAGCCACCCAGGCACCTTCTCTCCTTCCTTTTTTTTCCTTCCTTCTTTCCTTCCTTCCTCCCTCGCTTCCTTCTTTTTTCTTTCTTTCCTTCCTTCTTTTCTTCCTTTCTCTCTCCTTGCTTCCTTCCCTCTCCCTTCCTCCCCTTCCTTTTCTTTCTTCTTTCCAACCATCCATCCGTCCATCCATCCTTTCTCTCTTTCTCCTTTGTTCCCAATCAAATACTATCTAGTCCATGTGCCAAACCTCAATAATTGGTTATGCTATTTTTATCCAGGTGTTAATACCTAAAATAATTATTTTCCAATTGGCATAGTAATTTTAATTCAGTATATTGCCTTAGCACAAAAAAATGAGTATGGTGGGCATTTCAGACACTGTTAAATGAGTAATGGGAAGCAATAAAATATACTCCACAGTTTTCAAAATAAACATTATCTGCTTTCTTAGGGTGATCCCAAACACTGAGTTCTAAACTCAGGCTTAATGATGAAAAAACAAAACAAGCAACAATTAAATCCCCTTCTACACTGCTGCAAAATTTGCTTTTTCACAAATGGTATTTCTTCATTCCATGAGTTGTCAAAATAATTGTTTGGGGGTGCTTGCATTAAATAAAAAATAACCTACAACCCTTCAGAGCCACCTACGCTGAAGCAATATATGCTTGTGTTTAAAGCTAGGGATGAATAACTAGGAGACATCCAAGTTGTGCCTGTCAGGTGAGCTAAATGAAGCCAATCTGAAACTTGACTGTCAGTGGAAAGAAACCTCAGAAAGTATTGCCAGTCCTTTCAAATTGTGAAAACGTCTATGCTACTCTGGGCAATTTACATGTTCAATGCAATCCCTATCAAAATACCATGGACTTTCTTCACAGAGTTGGAACAAATCATCTTTAAGATTTGTGTGCAATCAGAAAAGACCCTGAAAGCCAGGGGAATATTGAAAAAGAAAACCAGACCCGGGGCATCACAATGCCGGATTTTAAGCTGTACTACAAAGCTGTGATCATCAAGACATTGTGGTACTGGCACAAAAACAGACACATAGATCAATGGAACAGAATAGAGAACCTGGAAATGGGCCCTCAACTCTATGGTCAACTAATACTCGACAAAGCAGGAAAGACTATCCACTGGAAAAAGGACAGTCTCTTCAATAAATGGTGCTGGGAAAATTGGACAGCCATGTGCAGAAGAATGAAACTAGACCATTCTCTTATACCAGACACAAAGGTAAACTCAAAATGAATGAAAGATCTAAATGTGAGACAAGAATCCATCAAAATCCTAGAAGACATAGACATGGCCAACAGGCACATGAGAAAATGCTCCGCATCACTGGCCATCAGGGAAATACAAATCAAAACCACAATGAGATACCACCTCACACCAGTGAGAATGGTGAAAATTAACAAGACAGGAAACCACAGATGTTGGAGAGGATGTGGATAAAGGGGAACCCTCTTGCACTGTTGGTGGGAATGTGAACTGGTATAGCCACTCTGGAAAACTGTGTGGAGGTTCCTCAAAGAGTTAAAAATAGAGCTACCCTGCAACTCAGCCATTGCACTGCTGGGGATTTACCTCAATATACAGATTCAGTGAAATGGCAGGACACCTGCACCCCCATGTTCATAGCAGCAATGTCCACAATAGCCAAACTGTGGAACGAGCCTCGGTGTCCATAGAAAGATGAATGCACTAAAGAAGATGTGGTCTATGTATACAATGGAATATTCCTCAGCCATTAGAAATGACAAATACCCACCATTTGCTTCAACGTGGATGGAACTGGAGGGTATTATGCTGAGTAAAGTCAGAGAAGGAGAAACATTATATGGTCTCATTCATACGGGGAACATAAAACATAGGGAAAGGGATTACAGGGGAAAGGAGAGAAAATGAGTGGGAAATATCAGTGAGGGAGACAACATGAGAGACTCCTAACTCTGGGAAACGAACAAGGGGTAGTGGAAGGGGAGGTGAATGGGGAGATGGGGTGACTGGGTGACAGGCACAGGGCGGGGCACTTGACGGGATGAACACTGGGTGTTATACTATATGTTGGCAAATCGAGCTCCAATAAAAAAAATACAAAAAAACAAAAACAAAACAAAAGTACCACAGATACCATTATATACAGGCTGCTGTATAATATCAATAGTAGAATCCAGATCAGCCACAAGATTAAACTGAAAGACCTGCCACTATTTCACCCAGCAAATGACTATCTAAAATTGTTCCAGGTGAAGAAACATGTGACTCTCTCTTATTACTAAGAAAAATCACTAAATCACATTCTAATATAATCAGAACATATAGTTTTTATTATTTATCTTTTCAACTTTGCCTTTATATATAATATGAAATCAGAAATATTCCTAGAAGGTAATCCCCGTAATAAGGCATGGGCAAAATGGGTAAAGGGGTCAAGAGGTACAAATTTTCAGTTATAAAATAAATCATGGGGATATAATATAGAGCATGAGGACTATATTCAATAATACTGTATTATGTTTTTGAATGCTGCTAAGAGAGTAAATCTTAAAAGTTCTTATGACAACAACCACAAAAAATTCTGTATCTTGGGGCACCTGTGTAGGTCAATTGGTTAAGCCTCTGCCATCAACTCAGGTCATGATCATAGGGTCCTGGGATCATGCCCCATATCGGGCTCCTGCTCGGTGGGGAGCCTGCTTTTCCCTCTCTCTTTGCTGCTCCCCCTGCTTGCACTTGCTCTCTCTCTCCCTCTCTCTGCCAAATAAATAAATAAAATCTTTTTTTAAAAAATCCTGTATCGGGGCACCTGGGTGCCTAGTGGTTGAGCGTCTGCCTTTGGCTCAGGTCATGACCCCAGGGTCCTGGATCGAGTCCCGCCTCAGGCTCCTCACAGGGAGCCTACTCCTCCTTCTGCCTATGTCTCTGCCTCTCTCTTTGTATCTCTTATGAATAAATAAATAAAATATTTTAAAAATAAATAAGTAAATTAAAAATTAAAAATCCTATATCTTTACATGGTGACAGATGGTAACTAGACTTATTGTGTTGATCATTTTGCAGGGTATACAAATATGGAGTTATTATATTGTACACCTGAAATTAATATACTGTTTTATGTCATTTATAGCTGGTATATCTCCTCTCTGATCCACATCTTTCTTCTACAATGGGCTTCAACCAACACATATGGCATTGACCAGTCTCGAACAAGAAAATTAAAATCATACCATAAGACATGGAGGAGACATAAAATGAAGAGATTTGAGGACCTTTTCAACGAATATAAGGAGAACTGTCTGGCATTTTTAACAGCTGCTTTGTAATAACATTGTTAGCACATTTTACGTCTAAAATATTCTATCAATATAAAAATCGAAACAGCATAGCACATGTGATATTCTGTTATTTCTCAATTTCTTGTGATTTGATGTACCAAAATTCAAAATTTAGGGCAGTCCCAGTGGCCCAGCAGTTTAGCGCTGCCTTTGGCCCAGGGTGTGATCCTGGACACCCAGGATCGAGTCCCACATCAGGCTCCCTGCATGGAGCCTGCTTCTCCCTCTGCCTGTGTCTCTGCCTCTCTCTCTCTCTCTCTCTCTCTGCATCTCTCATGAATAAATAAATAAAATCTTTTAAAAAATTCAAAATTTATAAGGGAACATATAAGAGAATTATATGACATTTGTAGTGATTGTATCATTTCTGTATAAAAAATTACGTGATTGAAATTACTTATTAATTAGTTGCTAAGATGAAAAAACTGTTAAACTCTTAGAGACATGAAATATTACAGTCCTTTTCTCTAACTTACAGGATGTTTCTCTCCATTAATCTGTCAGTGAATTGATAGATACAATTATGTGAATTAAACTGGATACAACTGCTCTTTTTTAAAAGACAAATGCTAACAGGATTTCACAATCTCTGTCTTCATTAAGTACCACGTACCTTCGTTAGACAATGTATTCAATTTTTTTACAAAAGGCAAAGCCAAAAATACTTAGTAGTGTAGATATTATGAGTTGATCAAAAGAACAGTGCTGTAGATCTATTGCTCTTCTAATACCACTTCTAGTCCTAACTTTTGGAAACTTCCACTTTTCAATTGTTTGTGACTCTGTGACCTGACATCGAAATGATCCCACCATCCATGCTGTAAAAATAGGGAATTACCTAAGGTTGGGCCTAAACACATATTATTTTTTTTTTGCAGATATTGGAAAATAACATAATTAGTAAAACTGATGTTTATTTGAGGAAATCAAATAAACCAAAAAGATACTAAAAGAGAGTCGTCTTCTTATTCTTTGAGAACAACAGCTATAAACGGATGTATTGTGCTCACTGTATCCCCCAATACTCTGATAGGAAAACAGACTCTCCCAGGCATTTCAGGCAGCAAGGGCCCTGAAATGGGTTATCAGAGGCTTACACAGCCCTTGGAAGAGCTGGAAAATAAAGATCAGAGAGACCACTGCTAGAGTTCATGAAAATGCGAAGTACGAGATTTACAGAAAAGCTTTCCAGTCATTTCAAATGCTGGTAGCAACAATGTGGGTGATTCTCACAGGATGCCTGAAGTTGATGGTAAAACCCATGTCTATAGACTCCCTGCCCACACACCTGCTACTGCCAGAAAATAATGGCCTCTCCTTCTCTCAGAATGTTCAAACCTCTTCAAAATGTGCTACTCATTGCTAACGTCTAAACAAGAAACTCTGCTGATAAGGAGCTCAGGAGAATGTAGTTCAGGTATCTTTATTATGATGTGGGGGAGGGTGTAAAAGGCTACAGGGATGATACCACTCAGCAGGGAATCTGAAACAGAGATCTGTCCTGTACCCATTTTGTTTCTACTCAGAAGACTCTCTCCAGGTATAGGTCATTAGAGTTATAGGGGCCTGAAATGGAATTCTAATATTGTTAACCTCCTGATTCAGCCTTCCCTTAGATGTTCCAGTTACATAACCTAGTTGCTTCCTTTATTCCTTTACATTTGTGTGTGTGGGGGGGGGGGTCTATCTATAAAAACCGAGAGGGTCCAGGGCCGCCTCGGTGACTAAGTTGGTTAAGGGGCCAGCTCTTGATCTCCGCTTAGGTCAAGATCTTGAGGTCCTGAGATCAAGCCCAGCACAACTCTGTGCTCAGCAGGGAGCCTGCTTAGGATTCGCTCTCTCTCCCTCTCCCTCTGCCCCTCCCCCCTGCTCTTGCTCACTCTCTCTCTAAAAATAAACAAACAAACCAAAAGGGTCCTGATTACTGCAAAAAGAAACAAAACAGAGTAGTGGACTATGAACTTAATCATTAGGTTCTTCCTCTGGTTATGGGAAGACAATGCCTCGTAAATGGATGACGACTCAGCTCAGGCTGCCAGAACAAAATACGGATCGCTGGATGGCTTAAAACAACAGAAATTTCTCACAGTTCTAGAGGCTAGAAGTCTAAGATTAAGATGTTAGTGAGGTTGGGTTCTGGTGTCTCCTTTCATGACTTGTAGACAGGTGCCAACTCACTGTTTGCTCACATGGTTATTCCTCAGTGGGTGCTCAGGGAGGGAGAGAGTATGCTAAGGGCATCAATCCCATAATGAAAGACCTATGTTCATGACTTGATCTAACTCTGATTACCCCCCAAATACCTATCTCCAAATACTATTACACTTTGTGGGTTAGGGCTTCAATATACGTATTTTGAGAAACACAATTCAATCCATATCATTCTACCCTGGGACCCTCAAAAATTCATGCTTCTCTCAAATGCCAAATATATTCATTCTATCCCAAACGCCTCCAAAGTCTTAACTCATTCCAGTATCAATTCATCTAGAGACTCATTTAAATATAAATCAGTTATAAGTGACATTCAAAATACAGTTCATCCTAAAGTAAATTTCTTCCTCAGCTATGAATTTGTGAAACCAGACAAATTAAAAAAAAACATTTTTTAATGAATCCAGACACAGACCCACACCCTTCATTAAAGTTAAGTCAAATTGGATCATAGGCCTAAATGTAGAACACAAAACTATAAAACTCCTAGAGATTACTTAGAAAAAAATTCACTTAAGTGACCTTGAGTATAGCAGTGACTTTTAAGATGCATCAACAGAGTCACAATTCATGAAAGAAATAACTGATAAGCTGGGCTTCATTAAGTAATAATAATAAACCCTGCTCTGGAAGTGATGCTATTGAGAGAATGAGATGTGTCCCCATATATGCAAAAGACATGTCTGATTAAAGACTATTATCCAAAATATGCGAAGACCTCAAAGCTCAACAATGTGAAAATTAAAAACCTAATTTAAAAATGGTCAAGAGACCTGATCAGACACCTCACTGAAGAAGCTATAGAGATAGCAGGTAATCACATGAAAAGATTCTCTACTTCATCTGTCATTAGGGAATTGAAAATTAAAACAATAATGAGTTATTACTATATGCCTATTAGAATGGCCAAAATCTGTAGACTTCTCTAAAAACTGACATGTGTGGAGCGGCAGGAATTCTCATTCATTGCTGATGAGACTGCAAGGTGGGGCAGCCACTTTGGAAGACAGTTTGGTGCTTTCTTACAAATCTAAACACACTCTTATCATATAGCCCAGTTTCACATTCCTTTGCATTTACCCAAATGAGTTGAACACTTAAAAACTTATGTTCACACAAGAACGTGGACACAAATGTTTATAGGTGTTTGGCACTTATAGGTGCCATAACTTGGAATAATAAAGATGCCCTTCGGGAGATGAATGGCTAAACAAATTAGTACATCGAGTCAGTACAAAATTATTCAGGGATAAAAGAAATTAGCTATCAAACCATGAAAAGATATGGAAGACGTTTACATGCATATTACTAAGTGAAAGAAACGAAGCTGAAAAGACTGCATGATTCTGGCTGTAGGACATCCTGAGAAGATGAAACTATGGAGACAGTAAAAAGATCAGTGGTTTCCAGGTTTTAGGGACAGGGAACAATGAATAATAGGCAGGGCACAGAGGATATTTAGGGCAGTGAAAATACTTTGTACGATACTATAACGGTGGATATATGTCGCTGTACGATTTTCAAAACCCAGAGAACTTAACAACATCAAAAAGGAACCCAATATAGGGATGCCTGGGTGGCTCAGCAGTTGAGCATCTACCTTTGGCGCAGGTTGTGATCCCAGGATCTGGGTTCGAGTCCCGCATCAGGATTCCCTCGAGGAGCCTGCTTCTCTCTCTGCCTCTCTCTCTGTGTCTCTCATGAATAAATAAATAAAATCCTAAAAAAAAAAAAAAGAACCCAATTTAAACTATAGACTTTGGGTGACAATAATGTGTCAATGTAGGTTCATTGACTGTAACAAATGTATCACTGTAGTGAGGGATGCTGATAGTGGGGAAGGCTGTGCATTTGTGAGGGTAGGGGATTTATCGGGACTCTGCACATTGTGTGTTCAGTTTTGCTGTGAACCTAAAAACGCCTAAAAAATGAAATCTTTTTTAAAAGTGAAGTTAGGGGATCCCTGGGTGGCGCAGCGGTTTGGCACCTGCCTTTGGCCCAGGGCACGATCCTGGAGACCCGGGATCGAATCCCACATCGGGCTCCCGGTGCATGGAGCCTGCTTCTCCCTCTGCCTGTGTCTCTGCCTCTCTCTCTCTCTCTCTCTCTCTGTGACTATCATAAATAAATAAAAATTAAAAAAAAATAAAAATAAAAAAAATAAAAGTGAAGTTAGCCTATAACCCCAAATTACATGCCTAGGAATCTACCCAAGAGAGTGAAACTATATGTTCACATGAAGATTTGCAAAGGTTTATAAAGCATCCTTCAAAGTACCAAAAATTGGAATGTTCCCTAATAAGTTAATGGATAAACTATATCTGTTTACCCATACAGTGGAACACCATTCAACAATAGAAACGAAAAAAAAAAAAAAAAAACAATAGAAATGAATGATGTGCTGATAAAGTAAAAGAAGTTAGATGCAACATCACATACTGTATAATTCTATTCATGTAAAATGTCCAGAAAAAAACACATCTAGAGAAACACAAACAAAAAATCAGTGGTTGCTTAGGGCTGGTAGTAGGAAAGGAAACTGACTGCCAACACGTAAGAGGAATATTTAGGGGATGCCAAACGTATTTCAAAACTTAATTTTGATGGTTTCACAACTCTATAAATGTATATAAAATGTGTGAATTTTATATGCGAATTATAACTCAATAAAACAAAAAAAAATTGTTAAATTTGTAAATTGCTTTTTTAAAGCAAAGATTTATAATGAAATTATTAATGAAATTCAGAGGACTCAGAACAGGCAAAACAACTTAGCAAAAGAAGAACAAAGCCTGAGGGCTAACACTACCTGATTTGAAGACAAAATAAAACTACAGTAATCAATATAGCTTAGTAGTTGCATTAAGACAAATATTTAGATCAGTGGAATTGAATATAGAGTCCAGAAATATATTCACATGTATATAGAGAAATGATTTTTTACAAAATCCAAAGGCAATTTAGTAGAGAAAGGATAGTCTTTCAACAAATTATACTGAAACAACTGAATATCCTTATGCAAAAAGTGGATTTTGATCAATACCTTGCACCAGACATACAAATTAACTCAAAATTGATCCTAGACCTAAGCATAAAACCTAAAACAATAAAAGCCATAGGAGAAAATCTTTGTGACCTTGGGTTAGGGAAAGATTTCTTAAGTATGATATCAGAAACAAATTCTGTCAAGGAAAAACAATAAACTGGACTTCCATTAAAATTAAAAACTTCTGTTCTTTTAAAGATACTGGTAGAAGGGCAGCCCCAGTGGCGCAGCGGTTTAGCGCCGCCTGCAGCCCAGGGTGTGATCCTGGAGACCCGGGATCGAGTCCCATGTTGGGCTCCCTGCATGGAGCCTGCTTCTCCCTTTGCCTCTCCCTCTCTCTGTGTGTCTCTATGAATAAATACATAACTAATTCTTTAAAAAAAAAAAATACTGGTAGAAAAAAAAATACTGGTAGAAAAATAAAGAAATTTTAAAAAATAAAAATGAAATAAAATAAAAAGAAAAAAAGAAAAAGTAAGCCACAAACTGCTAAGAACTGTTTGCAAAGCACAGATCTGATAAAGGACTTGTATTCAGAGTATTTAGAGAACACTTGAAACCAAACAATAAGAGGGAGAAGCAGGCTCCATGCACTGGGAGCCGGACGTGGGATTCGATCCTGGGTCTCCAGGATCACGCCCTGGGCCAAAGGCAGGCGCTAAACCGCTGTGCCACCCAGGGATCCCGTGTGTATTCTTTTTAATCTGCTTTCTTCAGCATGATTATTTTGAGAGTCATTCGTGTCGCTAATTGTATCGATGGTTCATTTTTTGGGATTGCTCAGTTGGATTCCATCGTGTGAATATGCCATATTTGTTTATCTACCTGTTGATGGATGTTTTTGTTGTTTCTAGCTTTTGCCTACTTCAGATAAAATTGGTATGAATATTTGTGCACAAGTCTTTGTATAGACGTATCTTGCTTTGTGAGAGGATACTTAGGAGTAAAATGGCAGGATAACATATTTGGCGCTTGCTTACCAGTTTAACCTGCCAGGCTGTCTTTCAGGGTGGTGATGTCATTTTGCATGTCTGCCAGCTGTGCATGAGAGTTTTATTTTCTCCGCATTCTCACTAACACTTGATATAGCCAGTGATGTCTAAGTTTTAAAACACTGGCATGGAGCCTGCTTCTCCCTCTGCCTATGTCTCTGCCTCTCTCTCTCTCTCTCTCTCTCTGTGTGACAATCATAAATAAATAAAAATTTAAAAAAAAATACTTAAAAAAAAAAAGAATACACACTGTATTATTCCATTGATATAAGACCCTGGGATGTAAAAACTAACCTGCAGTGACAGAAAGCTGATCATTTGTTCCCAGGAAGGGAAAAGAGTTAGGTTGGGAGGGAGGAATTATAAAAGGACACTGAGAAATTTCAGAGAGTGATAGATAAGCTCATTTTCTTGACGACAATGATGTAGTTTCGTGGGTAAGTTGGTCAAAACAGCAGGTTGTAAGCTTTAACTCTGATTACATCTCAGTAAAGTGATGAGAGGAGGGGAGTAATCAACCAATTTAGAGAGGAGGTCAGGGGCCAAATCAGGCAGGCCTGGCAAGGTCCGTGAGGATTTTTAAACTTTAAGAAGGGGAAATCATTGAATTTTTCGTAGCAGTAATAAGAAACCTTTCAAATAGCATATAGTTTGGATGAATTAGGATGAAACAGAATTTTACCCAAGATACCCAAGATACCCAAGGTAACTTGCCCATACCAGGAGAGTACTCATGCTGATGGATGAAGGGGCATAGTCCCCTAAGAGCTGCTACCATGAAAACATAATGTTCCGCCAAAGGGCTGGGCTCTCAGAGTTATAGGAAATGCACCAACTAGTAACTAATACCAGAAGGAAGCTGACTACCTGCAGGATGGTTGTATCAGCTGTATATGGGTGTGAGGGTACAGTGGAATGCGGAATAGGTAAAGAATGATTAGGGATGGATTGTGCATGGAAGCAGCTGCCTAAGTTCAAAATTTTGTCAATACCCCTCTTGCAAATACTTCGCAATTCCAAAATGATCTTTTTTAATCAGCTTGGTCCTGTCATATTTCAGTAAATTTTCCTTGGCCGCTTTTTTTTTTTTTTTAATCTAAAGCAAGACATCGTATTATGTCAATCTTCTACAAATTAACACTATTTCTTACTGTCCTTTATTTCTCTAAGGGGAGACACTGCCATGGGAGCACAGGAAAAACATGTTTTTATCTTTTCCTCCATTAAGAATATATATGAAAAATTAAAATTGGCAGTAAGCCAGAAGGAAGAAGATCCTGGGATGTAGTGATTATGAATTATCACAATCGTAGCTGAGCTAAAGCGGAATGTCAGTAATTAATGAAAACTTAAACAGATTATTAAAGGTTCTTGTACAGTTTTCAAGTGCTAATGTAAATCAGCTACATAAAGCCAGGGCCTTGACTCATCCCCCAATATAACAGTTTTCCATGTCCCCTTTCCTGCCAATTTACTCAGAAGAATAGTCTGTTTTTCCTAAGAACAGAAGGTAAAAAGGACACGTCTCCTAATGAAAGCCATTTGTAACAAGAAACAATCTTTACTTAAGAAGGAAGTTAAAAGTTCAATAAAGTAATTAGGAAGCTAAAAATGCTCTTTAAATTACACCTTTTGAAGACTTCACTTGATGTTCTTTGCATCCAAAGTTGGTTATTTATTCCTAGACATGTGGAATTGATTTCTATTCTCCAGATATATATGCAAGGTCCTACTTGTTCAACAGACCTATGAATTTTGCAAGATTTCTCTGACAAAAATAAAAGATAAAATGTTAATTCTGTCCCTACCCCATCTACAACTATAAAAATGTGCCTTTCCCAGTAATGAAGCTAGAAATGTTAGTGTTAGAAATTACAATGATTTGCATGCAAATTTGCTAATCAACAAACAGGACCCTACCAAGTACAGATAAAATCTGGGTCTCAACTTAAAAGAGAAAAAAAAAAATCTCCATTAGATTTTTTAATGAAATCTAAGAGCTACCCTTTGGCATGGAGGAGGGAGGTGAAGGGGAATTCATTTAAAATAAACAGCAGCTTTAAAATTTTGAGTTGAAATGACTTTGGTTTATTTTTAAGCACTTTTTCTCACCTTATTACAAATTCTTTTAAATGAATTCTTTGTTAGTAGAACAATTTGTTGGTGAGAAAAAGCTCAGGTTATTACTTACCACTGTTAGGGAGAACATTACCTTAACAGAGGCTAACAGCATCTCAGTAGGGGAAAGTCAAGGTAAGGATATTTACTGAAGATGTGCATTCTGATTTACCAGATGACTGTAACGGGAATAGACTGGTCATGATTCTCTTTTCCGCATTTTTTAAATACTGTAGTAATATCAACTCGATGTACATTTCAGTGTTTTAATATTTCCCTCCTTGGGGAAGAGTTTACTGTCACAAAATTTTGAAAACCCTACTACACTTAGCACAGTGGCCTTGCTCAGAGTATATGATCAACAAAGACAGGTTTTAAATCAGATATGGATTAAAAATAAGATGTTTATTTTCCTGACCATTAACTTGAAATAATCATCATCAAAAAAAACTACCTATTGGCCCTAATAATGCCTAAAATAATTTTGATGCTTGTTGAACTTCTCTGCTTAAGACTTTACCAGTTACTGGAACATTTATCTTCACTTGATAATTATTCTTATTACCTCCACTAAATTCTAGGCAGGACAAATTAATAATGGCCTATATAACAAACATTACACAGTATCCAAAGGCTTTTATTGTCTGAAACATTAGATGTCCAAATGTTTGAAAGCATGAAATATTAAATAAATAAGCAAATAAAATCCTACCTTCTACTCTAAATAACTCTGATGGTTAATTTTATGCATCAACTTGGCTAGGATACGGTGCCCAGTTGTTTGGTTAAACATTATTCTAGATGTTGCTATGAAAGCATTTTACATTTAAAAACAGTTGCCTTGGGATGCCTGGGTGGCTCAGTAGGTGAGCCTCTGCCTTCAGCTCAGGTCGTGACCCAGGGTCCTGGGATTAAGTCCTGAATCAGGCTCCCTGCAGGGACCCTGCTTCTCCCTCTGCCTGTGTCTGCCTCTCTCTGCCTCTCTCTCTGTGTGTGCCTCTCGTGAATAAATAAATAAAATCTTTTAAAAAAAATAAAATAAAAACAGTTGCCTTTAAGGACATTTCCCTCCATAATGGAGATGTACCTCATCCAATTAGTTGAATCCTTTAAAGATTGTTTATTTACTCAGAGAAAGAGCACGGAGGTAGGGGGGAGAGGAAGAGAGAAAATCTTAAGCAATCTCACGCTGAGTGCAGAACCCGATGCAGGGCTCAACATGGGGCTCTATGTGGGGCTTGGTGAGGAACTCATTGAGGGGCTTGATCCACAATCCTGAGATCACAACCATGAGATCACAACCTGAGCCAAAACCAAGAGTCGGACGCTCCATCAACTATGCCACCCAGGTGCCCCTGGGAAAAGGCTTTTAAAGAATATTTATATGTCAGGGGTGCCTGGCTGGCTCAGATGGTGGAGGATGTGGCCCTTAATCTCAAGGTTTGAGCCCCACTCTGGGTGTAGAGATTATTTTTTAAAATATAATTTTTCAAACTGATTTCAATTCAATTAGTTAACATATAGTGTATCATTAGTTTCAGATACAGAGTTCAATTATTCACCCATTGCATGTAAAACCCAGTGCTCATTACATCACATGTCCTTCTTAATGCCCATCACCCAGTTACCCCCCCACCCCCCCTTCACCTCCCCTCCAGCAACCCTCAATTTGTTTCCTATAGTTAAGAGTCTCTTGGGACGCCTGGGTGGTTCGGTGGTTGAGCATCTGCCTTTGGCTCAGGGCCTGATCCCTGAGTCCACAGATCAAGTCCCGCATCAGGCTTCCTGCATGGATCCTGCTTCTCCCTCTGCCTACGTCTCTGCCTCTCTCAATCTGTGTGTGTGTGTGTGTGTGTGTGTGTGTGTGTGTGTGTCTTTCATGGATAAATAAATAAAATCTTTAAAAAAAAAGTCTCTGATAGTTTGTCTCCCTCTCTGATTTCATCTTATTTTATTTTTCCCTCCCTTCCTCTATGATCCTCTGTTTTGTTTTTTTTAAATTCTACATGAGTGAAACCATATGATAATTATCTTTCTCTGATTGACTTATTTCATTCAGCATAATACCCTCCAGTTCCATCCATGTCATTGTAAATGATTTCATCATTTTTTGATGGCTGAGTGATATTCCATTGTACATATATATACCACATCTTCTTTATTCATCTGTCGATGGACATCTAGGCTTTCCACTGGCTATTGTGGACATTGCTGCTATAAATATTTAGGTGCAGATCCCCCTTTAGATCACAACATTTGTATCCTTTGGGTAAATACCCAGGAGTGCAATTGCTGGGTCATAGGGTAGCTCTATTTTTAACTTCTTGAGGAACATCCATACTGTTTTCCAGAGTGGCTGTACCAGCTTGCATTCCTGGTAGGATGCAGTGTAAGAGGGTTCCCTTTTCTCTATATCCTTGCCAATATTGTTGTTTCCTAACTTGTTATTTTCAGCCATTCTGACTGTGGTAAGATGGTATCTCACTGGTTTTGATTTCCCTGATAATAAGTGATGTGAGCACTTTCCCCTGTGTCTGTTGGCCATGTGTATGTCTTCATTGGCGAAATGTCTATTCATGTCTTCTGCCCATTTCTTGACTGGATTATTTGTTCTTTGGGTGTTGAGTTTGATAAGTTCTTTATAGATCTTGAAAACTAGTCCTTTATCTGATATGTCATTTGCAAATATCTTCTCTCATTCTGTTGGTTTTATTTTGTTTTTGTCAACTGTTTCCTTTGCTGTGCAAAAGCTTCTTATCTTGATAAAGTCCCAATACTTCATTTTTGCCTTTGTTTCCTCTGCCTTTGGAGACATGTCTAGCAAGAAGTTGCTGTGGTCAAGGTCAAAGAGGTTGCTGTCTGCAGTATCTTCTATGATTTTGGTGGGTTTCTGTCTCAGACTTAGGTCTTTAGTCCATTTTGAGTCTATTTTCATGTATGGTGTGAGGAAATGGTCCAGTTTCATTCTTCTGATGTGGCTGTCCAATTTTCCCAACAAAATTTGTTGAAGAGACTGTCTTTTTCCCAATGAGTATTCTTTCCTGCTTTGTTGAAGATGAGTTGACCATTGAGTTGAGGGTCCATTTCTGGGTTCTGTATTCTGTTCCATTGATCTATGTGTTTGTTTTTGGGCCAGTACCATACTGTCTTGATGATTACAGCTTTATAATAGAGCTTAAAGTCTGGGATTATGATGCCACCAGCTTTGTTGTTTTGTTTGTTTGTTTGGTTTGTCTTTTTTTTTTTTTCTACATTCCTCTAGCTATTCAGGGTCTTTTCTGGTTCCATACAAATTTTAGGGTTAACTGTTCCAGTTCTTTGAAAAATGTTGATGGCATTTTGATAGGTATTTTAATAGGGACTACATTTATGTGGAAAACCCAAAAGACTCCACCCAAAAACTGCTAGATCTCATACAGGAATTCAGCAACAGGACAGGATATAAAATCAATGCACAGAAATCACATGCATGTCTATACAGTAATAATGAGATAGAAGAAAGAAAAATTAAGGTATCAATCCCATTTACAACTGCACCAAAAACCACAAGATACCTAGGAATAAATCTAACCAAAGAGGTAAAGGAGCTGTATTCTGAAAACTACAAAATACATATGAAAGAAATTGAGGAAGCCACTAAGAAATAGAAAAACATTCCATGCTCATAGACTGGAAGAACAAATATTGTTAAAATGTCTATACCACCAAGGGCAATCTACACATTCCAAAAAATTTAACCATTAAAAAATAAAATAAAAATAAAGACATTTACATGTCAAAGGTAACAGAAAGAATTTATAACTTTTCTAAAGTAAATGCTACAAGAAAAGGGAGGTGAAGACCTACAGCCAAAGTTTAATCAAGCTGAAAGGAATACTAAGGCTCACTTTGTCACACTTCATGGCAAACAGATATGATAGTGGGCACGTGACCAGGGGATCCACTGGTTCTATCAAATAAACTTACAGCATCTTAGATCAATGAAACGAGCTTTTGACAATATCCCTAAAGTACAAACCTGGAGAAAGATACTACAAGCACAGGGAACCATCTTCTAAGATGCAGTATGTACCCTAATCAATAAACATTATATGGTACTGCACCCTCAATAAGTGGACTGTATAGTTCTATGAACTAATGGGTAGAATAAATTTAATTTGCATATTTAAATTGCAGAGACAATTCCAAAGATCATGATTCTCAGAAGGAAATGCATCTACAATGGGGCACAGCAATATTCCCAGGCAATATTAAACTATAGCTGCTGCTCTGTCATTTCAAGTTTCTTCTTCTTTTTTTGTTACTTCAAGCTTCTCATGCCAAGAGACCAGGAGGTTCAAACTGGCTGCCAGAGCCCATTATGTGCCTCCCTTTTCAACACGTAACTTAGCATTAGCAGCTTGAAATTAGGCAAAATAGGAGTAGTTACACCATGGAAATTGCAAATGATAACAAATCAAGGATCCCCACCCTTACCCCCAGAACTGGCTGTTAAATATCTACCAGCAGACTACTGACAACAGGCAAGGAAAGGAGACTCTATCCCAGCAGGAGCAATTGATCTTAATAATCAGAAAGAGGTAGGTATTTCATTGGCAATAGCTCTGGTAACTCTTTGAACTCACAGGACTTGATATAGACTGAAGGCCACTGCTACCTCCTGATCACTTCCATGTGTCAGATAACTAGTTATTACTCCCACACATCACTAAGGAAACTCTCTGGACCCATTTACCACAAAGACTCTCAACCTTTTGGCCCTAGACAGTGGAAAGAGTTTTTTCTCTCCTTGTTTTACAAAACCCACCCATTCTCTCCACAGCAGGAAGGACAGTGGGAAGGGTCATTTCCTTCAGGGGAAACCCCCACCCTCACTCACAGGATGTGCTCTGATTTTCTTTTTTCCCCCTTTGGCATACACAAGGCAAGTTTCATCATTTTCAATATGTTTCCTGAAATCTTGTGTTGTTCTGTCTAAAATAAAACCATGTGGGGGAAAAAAACAATTCAGTATCTAAATATTTAGGAGTATATTTTCTCTAATTCTTGAAGGACAAAGTTTGTCTGAAGATAAACCCAATTTGTGTTACATTTTATAACTCAGTCCACAGTATCTACATTTGAAATTATTGTTCCTATACTAGGTGGGTAGTTATCTTGCTTTTTTTGGTAACTATCTTGATATTTTCTAAAACACAAGTATTTGTGTTAAAAAAAGAAAAAAAAAAGTAACTGACTTGATCTTCAGATTCAATTTGGCCACAATTACTAGACCACTTTAACAGCAACAACAAATGTTCCTCTTTACAGATATTCCACTACTACACCCACAAACTTTTTTCTCTCTAAAATGCATTTTTTTTAATGTGTAGACATCTTAGGGGATATTATGACATTTACTTTTAGCATACCATTCCTTTATTTCCCCCACAAGCTATTTTTATATTGACAAGTTGCAAATAATGATATGATATTCCATTATGGGATAGATGAGATATATAATAACTTGCTTATCAAAATGTAGTCATACATATATTTTATGTATAAAATTGCATGTTACACATTAAGAGAGTAGTAGAAAATCAACAAATCTCTGGGCATGTCCATTAGGATTTTTGGAAATACATTTCTGGAAATATATTTATTACTTTGACTTAAAAAGTATGTAAAATTCTGATATTTGCTACATCTTGCTAAGTGGATCTTCAGAAGAATGTATAGATTTTATTGTTCATAACTGTGTATGGGGCACATTTTCCCTTTCCCATTCAAACCCTCTCTTTAAAAAACCCAACTGTAAAAAACTGTACAGTGGTGATCATTTTGGCTGCTTTTTGGGTTTTATGATCACGGAAGTACTTAAGGACCATGCAGAAAACTTGCATCTTCTAGGTTCCAGATATTATCCAACTGGAGCAGAGGGAGCATTTGGCACCTATTATGGATTAAGTGGTGTCCCTGCACAATTTTTATGTTGAAGCCCTAATTCCCACTGTGACTGTCTATGGAGATAGGGTCTTTACAAAGGTAAATAAGATGATAAGGGTGAAGCTCTAATCCAACATGACTGATGTCCATATAGGAAGAGAAGTATCACCGTTGCATGCACATAGGGAAAAGCAAGTGAGTATACAGCAAGAAGGTGGCTGCCTGCAAACCAGGGAGAGGCCTCAGGAGAAACCAAACCTGCCAGCACCTTAATATTGAATTCCCACCCTCCAGAACTGCGAGTAAATAAATTTCTGTTGTTTTTTCTACGGAGTCTGTGGTATTTTGCAAGGGTAACCCTGTGAGGCTAATATAGTACCTGAAAAAGGTCAGATATGATTCCAGCCATAGCAGTAAGGCTTTGGAGGGGGCCTGACCTGGTTGTTGGTGTAGAGTAAAGGCTGAAGAAGCACCTTCTGAGCTGAATGTTTTTGTACATGGAGAGTCACAGGTCAAGGCTCCCAAAGCAGATATGTCTAACCAAAAGGTCCACTCCAGTGCAATGTGTGGCCCTCTCTTGAAAGATACTTTTCAGCTGCATATTCAGATGGCAGTCATAATGTATTGAGTATGTGGGAGAGGTTTCTGGTTTAGTGTAAAACTTCACCACACCAGAAACTACACAGTGGAGAGAAACCCATCTCTAGTGCAGGGTCTCAAATCTGAAGAACTACAGAGTCTATGTTCATAGAAGTCCTTCACACATGGGGAAAATGAGGATTCCCCAACCAACTCAAATCTTCTCAAACATCAAGTCAGGGGATCCCTGGGTGGTGCAGCGGTTTAGCGCCTGCCTTTGGCCCAGGGCGCGATCCTGGAGACCCGGATCGAATCCCACATTGGGCTCCCGGTGCATGGAGCTTGCTTCTCCCTCTGCCTATGTCTCCGCCTCTCTCTCTCTCTCTCTCTCTCTCTCTCTCTCTCAATGTGTGACTATCATAAATAAATTAAAAAAAAAAAAAAAACAAACATCAAGTCAGTCATAGTGAAAGATGAAGAGCCACAGGAGAACATCAAGTGGGAAGAGGTCTTTCACACTGAACAAAGGCATTACAAATGCACTGTGTGTGGGAGAAACTTAAATCACAACAGATACTTGTTCAGCACTAGAGAATACACACTGGATGAAACCCTTATAAATATGGTGAATGCAGGAGGAATCATTTGACCATAAATCCATACACCATAAATCAAACACTGGGAAGTTCACACTGGAGAAGCACCTTACAAGAACAACAAATGTGGGAATTCCTTTGGCCAGTGCTTCCACCTCATTCAACATCAAAGTGTTCACACTGGAGAAAAGACAAAAGTCTGCAGAAACTGGGAGAAAGCCTTTATCTACAACTCCGCACTTAATGAGCACTGGGGGATTCACAGTGGAGAAAGGCATTTTGAATGTAGCAAACTTTTTTGTTAATACAAAATCTCCAGCCTCATTAAACATTAAAGCATTCACAATGGAAAAAGGCCAAATGACACTGGGGCGGGGGGGGGGAGGCACTTGATAGGATGAGCACTGGGTGTTATTCTATATGTTGGCAAATTGAACACCAATAAAAAATAAATTTTAAAAAAAAAAGGAAAAAGGCTAAATGAATGAATGAGTGTGGGAAATCCTTTAGCTAGACCCCCTAGCCCAGTTCAACACTGGAGAGTCAGTTCATCCTGCAACAAGATCCTGTGAATGAAGTGGATGCTCTAGATAATGATTTAGCAAAAGGTCCAACCTCACTTGACATCAAAATGTTTACAAGAGAGAAAGGTCTTACGTGCAGAAGATTTCAGCCAAACGTGTGTTCCTGATTCAACACCAGAAAATTCACAGTCCAGGCTGTGCAGTGAAAGTACAGTGAATATAGGCCTTCAGGCAAAGGCCTAACTTTTTTCAGCACGAGAAAATTCACACTGGAGAAAGGCCTTAGGAATGTAGGAAATGACTTGCATCAGAGAGAAGCTATGAAAGTAGCCTTTACGAGGGAGAGAGCCATCATTTGAACCTCATTAATCCATATGCACACACTGAGGAGATTCCACTAGGTATGGAATAGTCAGGCACCCTCTGGAGCTACGTGGTGTATTCTCACACGCCCAAGGATTTTACCAGAGTTATGCAGTTACCAGTAGGTGTAGCAGAAGCTCTCTGAACTCCACCAGCTGGTGGGTGTCCACGTTGTACATTAGTAATCTTAATATGCTTAGAGAAGACAGACCTCTGTTTCTTCTCTCCAACTCTTGGAGAAATCTTGAGTATCCTGATTTCCATTCGGGGTCCCAGTCTCACCCCTCCTGTTTTACTCAAGTACAAAACTTCCCGGTTTTAATCTCTTCCCACTCATCCTATTGATGAGGGAGGGCTTTCCCTCAAGGTTGAAAAATGGCTGAACACATGATTCCCAGCGCTGAACAGATAAGATTGATAACGGTTTGATAATTATATTTATTCACAGACCAAGGGAGGAGGATGCTGCATATCACACAGAGCCACACAAGCTGCATTGAAGAACGAAGCAATCGGGCACTACAGGAAACAGATTTTGTAGTATCAAGAAGGTAAGGTGACTCCTGGTTCCTACAGGAAGGACAGGGTTGTTGGAATAATTCTGCAGGCCAGTGAGGAACTGAAACCCATTACTCAAGGATAACCAGGCACTGTACCAAATCCCATGACTAGAAGGTTTTTTTGGCTGGAGCTCTTATCCGTGGGGCAGATAAGAGGATAATTTGTAGTTAGGCCATTCAAGGCCCTCCTGATTTTACCATATATCAAGACAGCACATAATCTGCAGCCTTAATTTTAGGTCTTATAACCATACCAACTGCAGCCAAGAGAACCTGAACTTGGTTCTGCCTGCAACTAGCAGACGCTTACCTTCTTCACAGACATTGTTTGGTTTCAGATGATGCTCATGATGGATTTTTCCAGATTAAAAACTACCCAACTGGAGGATGATCTACTTCACATTGCTTTGGTTTTTATGATCATAAAAGATGTATTTGAAAACAAATAATTAATATGCTTTTTTTAGAGCAGTTTTAGGTTTTTTTGAAATTGAGCAAATAATGCAGGAAGTTCCCATAAACCACTTCTCTCCTCTGCTCTCAGTTTCTCTATTAACATCTTGCCTTAGTGTAATACATTTGGTATCATTGCTGAACCAGTATCAATTCATTATTATTAACTAAACCTTACAATCTACCTTGGGGTTATTTCTTTGTGCAATACAATTCTATGGGTTTTGATAAATGCATAATGTCATGAATCCATCATTACAGTATCATACAGAATATTTTTACTACCCTAAAATTCCCCGGGGTTTTACCTACTAATCCCCCCCCCCCATTGAACTCCTGAAAATCATTGATCTTTTTACTATCTCTACAGTTTTGTCTTTTCCAGAATGTCATATAGTTGGAATTATATGCTTACACAGCCTTTAAGACTGGCTTCTTAGGACACCTGGGCGGCTCAGTGGTTGAGCATCTGCCTTCGGCTCAGGATCCTGGAATCCTGGGATCGAGTTCCACATCAGGCTCCCTGTGAGGAGCCTGCTTCTCCCTCTGCCTATGTCTCTGCCTCTCTCTGTTTCTCATGAATAAATAAATAAAATCCTTAAAAAAAAAAAAAGACTGGCTTCTTTAAAAAGCAGTATCTGCTAAAGGTTCCTCTCTGTCTTTTGTGGCTTGATAGGCTCACTTCTTTCTAACACTAAATAATATCCCACTGTATGAATGTATGTACCATAGCTTGTTAATCCATTCACATTCTGAAGAAATTCTTGGTTGCAACCAATTTTTGGTAATTATGAATAAAACTTCTATAAACAAACAAAAATTTACTACTGCGATGAATGAAAATGATATACCATTATTGCTTTATTTGCATGTTTGCATTTATTTTATTTGCAAGTAATAGTGAATAATCGTTCAGGTTTTTTAGCCATGATTTTTTCTTTTGTCAACTGCCCATATCTGCTTGTGTGCTGTTCTTTTTTTGTTTTTGTTTTTAAGTAGGCTCTATACTGAGCTAGAATTCACAACCCTGAGCTCAAGACCTGAACAGAGATCAAGAGTTGGACACTTAACCAACTGAGCCACCCAGCTGCCCCACTTTTGTGCTTTTTAAAATATATCTATAGCTAGTTCTTATTTAATGTTTACTATGTAAAATGGATAATGTATATCTCCTTTACCCATACCTACCTTAACCCTGTATCTATGTGTTAGACTCTGTTATGTGACACTTTGCAGGTGAAGAAATGAAAGCAAGGAAAACTTACACAGTTTTCTTATATCATACAGCCAATGACTATGGGAGACAGACTGAATTAAGACTCTAATTCCAAAACCTATGTCCCTATCTACTCTTCCATTACTTTCTCTGTTGATCTATTTATCTATCAATATATACTTGTTACATAATTAACTTCATCTCTGCAATACATGGTACGTATGCCTCTATCCTATGGCTTTCCATCCTATGTGTTAAAGTCACCAAATTTATATCACCAGCCCCTATCACCTCTGATCTCTAGGTTGGTGGTTTAATACACACCTAAAATTCACAACACTCCCTTCCCCTGAAACGTTTTCTTCTCCAGTCCTCCCCATTTTTCATAATGATGCCACTACTCATCATTTCTAAGGTTTTTTTAAAAAAGTGCCATTGCCTTTATTGCTCTTTAATTTTCTAGATTACATCCATCATCAAGTCTTATTGACAGTATTTTCAAAATACTTTTCAATATAATCATTTCTGGTCATTTCTACTTCTCACACACAGGTCCAAGCCATCATCATCATCTCCTGACCAGCCAATTACCATGCTATTCTAAATGTTTTCATACTTTTTTTTCTTTTTTTAAAGTACAATATATATGGAGTAAACTATAAGTTGTGTTGATATTAAGGATCAAGATAAAGAAAACTTTCAGCATTTCTGAAGGCTCTCTCATTTTACTTTCCAAACACTATTCTTCTTCACATAGAGGTATTCATATTCTAACTTTAGTCACCATGGAGAAGTTTTCACTGCTCTTGAACTTTAGAATGGAATCATTCAGTTTATACTCTTTTCTACTTAGTTAATTTCAATCAATACATTGAGATTCATTCATCCATATTTTTGCAGGTAGCAAGTGTTCTTTTTTTTTTATTATTACATGGAATTTAATTGTATGATTACAGCACAATTTATTTATCAATTTAACATTGATGATTCAGATTATTTCCAGTTTGTGGCTGTTAAAAAGTAGCAGCAACTAACATTATTTTACATGTGTTATGATGGCCGTCGTATATTTCTCTTGATTTTTTACCAAGAAGTGGAACTTGAGGGTTATTAAACAAGCATATATTGAGATTCAGTAGGTACTAACAAATATTAATCAAATTTCCACCAAAATGTATATATATCCACCAATTCTTGTTTTTGTTGACCATTTTACACTGTAAAAATTGGGGTAGGAGTACATTAATAGGTTGTGTGTTTTTTATCTGCACTTCCCAGAGGACTATGGAACAAGCACTGTTTCATGCTTATTGGACAGCTGGACATCCTTTTCTCTGAAGTTCCTGTTCAAACATTTTACACATCTTTTTAAAATGGGCTTTAGCTTATGGTCACCTGGTGTCTCAGTCAGTTAAGTGTCTGACTCTTGATTTCGGCTCAGGTCATGATTTCAGGGTCATGAGATCAAGCCCTATTGGGCTCCCTGCTCCCTCTCAGCAGGGAGTCCGCTTGAGATTTTCTTCCTCTCCCTCTCCCTGTATCCCTCTCCCTACTTGCACTCTTTTTTCTCTCTAAATAAATAAATTTTTAAAAAGTGAGGTTGCTTATCTTATTCTTTTTGATTAATAGGAAATCTTTATACATTTGAATATATGCCTTTATCAGATATACATATTGAGAATATCTTCTACGAGGCTGTAGTTGGTCTTTTCATTCTTTCAATCATACCTGTCCTTTATTTTAATCATAACTTCAATAAAGAGAAGTTTTTTTTTATTTTATTGAAGTCTAATCCATTGTTATCATCCTTTTAAAGAAATATTTGCCTAACACAATGCCCTGAAGATATCTACATATTTTCTTCTATCAATCTTATTATTATATTGATCACACTAAGGCCTATTCTCCATTGTAAATTGTGCGTAGTAAGATAGAAAATCAAAATTAATTTTCCTTATATAGCTATCCAATTGTTCTAGCACTATGGAAAGACCATGCTTTCCTCACTAAATTGTGGTGGCATCTTTTGTCTAAACTTTGGTGACCTTACATATATGGATCCATTTTTTCATTTACTGTTCTCTTTCAGTAGTATTCTCTTGTCCTTATATCAATACCACATTGTGATAATTAATGTAGTTTTATACTATGTTTGATACCTAGAATTTTCATTACTACAACTTTTTTCTTCTCACTTAAACTGGCTTTGGCTATTCTAGCTACTTTGATTCTCTCATAAATTATAGAAACACTTTGGCAATATCTACCTATCCCCTCCCCTGCAAAAAATCCCATGTTGTAATTTAGAGTATAATATCATTGAGTTCAGAAACTAATGCGGGGAGAACTGACATCTCACAAATATTGTCTTTCAATCCATGAAAATGTGATAAAACTCCATTTATTTGTTTCCTTTAGTTTCTCTCAGCAATGTTTTCTAGATTTAGACAGAAATCTTGTACATCTCTCGTTAGATTTACCACTAGATAATTGAGGTATTTCTTTTATTCTTTTTAAGATTTTATTTATTTATTTATGAGAGACACAGAGAAAGGCATACATAGGCAGAGGGAGAAGCAGGCTCCCTGCAGGGAGCCCAATGTGGGACTCAATCCTGGGGTCAGAGCCTGAGCTGAAGGCAGAGGCTCAACCACTGAGCCACTTAAGCATCCCTTGAGGTATTTCTTTTAAGAGACCCTATTTTTTTTTAAAGATTTTCATTTATTTACTCATAAGAGACACAGAGAGAAGGCAGGGACATAGGCAGAAGAAGAAGCAGGCTCCTCGCAGGGAGCCTGATGTGGGACTCGATCCCAGGACTCTGGGATCACGCTGTGAGCCAAAGGCAGACACTCAACTGCTAAGCCACCCAGGTATCCCAAGAGATTCTATTTTTAAGTAATTGCTACATGTAACATGGGGCTCGAACTTACAACCCTGAGATCAAGAGTCACATGCTTCACTGACTGAGCCAGCCAGGCACCACAATAATCGAAGTACTTTTATGCTCTGTTAAATGCTACTGCTTATTTTTCTTTTTTTCAAATTATTTGTTGCCATCATATATGAAAAAATTCATATTTGCCTGTTGACCTTGTATTCAGCAACACTGCCAAATATGCTTAATTCAAAAACTTACTTGATTTCTGGGTATTTTCATATACAATCATGTCATTTTTAAAAGAGGATAGCTTCATTTCTCCCTTTCCTATATTTATATGTTTTATTCTCTTATTTTGCCTCCTGAGCTGGCTAAAGTCTTCATCAAAGTGTTGAATAGAAATGGCAATAATGTACATATTTTCTATTTTCCAGAATTCAGAAAAAAAAAATGCAGATCTTCCTCACCTTACTGTGGGGCTATAACCTAATAAACCCACTGTAAGTTGAAAACATCATAAATTGAAAATGCATTTAATACACCTAACCTCCTGAACATAGAGCTTAGCCTTGCCTACCTTAATCATACTCAGAACACTTACATTAGTGTACAGTTGGGCAAAATCATCAATACAAAGCCTACTTTGCAATAAAGTCTTGAATATCTCATGTAATTTGTTGAATACTGTACTGAAAGTGAAAAACAGAATGGCTGTATGAGTACAGAATGGTTATAAGTGCATTGGTTGTTTAACTTTGTGAAGGTATGGCTGGCTGGGAGCTGCAGTTTGCTGCTGCTGCCCAGCATCACGACAGAGTATTGATCATACCACATATCACAAGCCCTGGAAAAAATCGAGTCAAAATTTGAATTAAGCTCTCTACTAAATGCTTGCTTATCACTTTTGCACCATCATAAAGTCAAAAAGCTGTAAGTCAAACCATTCTAAGTCAAGGACTGTCTGGAATATTCCATTAGTATAAATGATGTTATTTGTAGGTTTTTTAATAGAAAAATTTATTAAATTAAGGAGTTTCTGTCCGGCACTAGTTTGCTAAAAGCTAAATCATGAATGGATGTCAAATTTTATCAAAATCTTTTTCTGTATCTTTTGAAAAGATCTATTAACTTCTTCCGATGAATGTGATATCCAACTGGTTGATTTTCAAATGCTAAGTCAAAATTACATTTCTGGAATGAATTCCACTAAATCTTGTGCTGTTAACCACAGAAAAATTTAGTGAAAAATACTGAGAGTTCCTATTACATCCTGATGCACCTCCCCCCCCTCCGCCCCCCGTACCACCACAGGACACATATCTTTCCCACTATCAAGATTCTGCACCACAGTGGTGCATTTGTTACAATCAACGTACCTACGCTGACATATTATTATCACCCAAAGTCTATAGTTTATATTAGGGTTTCTTTTTGGTATCGTATATTCTTTGGGTTTTGGCAAATGTGTAATTAGAAGAATCCACCATTACAGTATCTATGCAATAGTTTCACTGCCCTAAAAATCCACTAAGTTTTCTGTGAATCTAAAAATGTTCTAAAAGAATAGTCTATTTAAAAAAAATGATAGGAGAGGATTTTTTATCTTGGCATAAAGCACAAATATAAAATATTAATAGGATCTGAGAAGACTAACAATTTTTCCTGAAGAATTATGGACAGCAGAGCCATTAATATTTGAAAATATCATTGATGAATATTAGAATCCCTTGACAAAAATTTCCCACCTATTATTAGAGCCAAAAAAGCACAGATTTTTTAAACTCTCTATATTTACCTAACTACAATATTTATTTTTTAAATATAGTGTTCTGATTATTAGAGGTGATTTTAATTGTCATGCTAATAAAAATGCAGAAAGATACCACCTGGAATCTCAGCTAATTTCTGCCAAAAAACTGTCTTCAATTTTATAAGCTAATGATTTAGGTGGAGGGATGTTAATTCTTATATGAAACAATACAGTTGGTTGAGTAGCAGGCCATTCATTTGTCCTTGGCAAGACAAGGCAGGTTTCATAATCTTAAAAAGTCATTTGACTGTACTCAATGAGCATCAAATTGCTTTAAATGGGCTGTCCTGTTATAATACAGATATATTAGCTTTCAGCTATGTCCTTTATCCCAAGATATAGTTGGAACTATCTTTGAAGAAATGTCCTTCTCTAATAAAACAAAGTCCACACTAATGTTTATGCTCTTTCTCACATATTGTACTTTCTTTTGATACAAATCTAGACAATAACTTGCATCATGTTATTTTAATATCTATGTTTGTGTAAACATACACATAAAAACATTTATATAGCTTATACCTAAAGCCCAAAAGAGGAAAGATAATTACTAACAAGTACAGAATCTTATCTATGTGAGTGAGTGCCTTCAGATAGCCAGAAAGTATACTATGAACAGTTAAATGTATAGAAAGGTTAGACTGAGATTCGATTTAGACAGCATTAAATAAATGTACCTATGTGTCTATATCCTGTACATTAGCTAAGCAGTCTTTAGGTATTTTACTCAATCTAGAATCTCCTTTCTCATTTTAAATGTACTAAAATTCCTCCTATCTTCTATATTTGGCTTTTAGTCAAAACATGAATCTTCGTGATACAGAAGAAAGAGATTGGACTTGTATCTGATTTTTAATTGTAACACTATCATTTACTATTGGAATGACCCTGGGCAAGTTAATTTCTATGTACCTCAGTTTTCTCATCTTGAGAAATTCTTAGATGAAAATATTAACTTAGGGACACCTGGGTGGCTCAGCGGTTTAGAGCCTGCCTTTGGCCCATGGTGTGATCCTGGAGACCCGAGATCGAGTCCCACGTCAGGCTCCCTGCATGGAGCCTGCTTCTCCATCTGCCTGTGTCTCTGCCTCTCTCTCTCTCTCTCTCTCTTTCTGTGTCTCTCATGAATAAACAAATAAAATCTTAAAAAAAAAGAAAAAGGAAATATTAACTTAAATGTATGCAAAATACTTATCAGTCCCAATACTTTGCAAGTATTGTGATCAACAATATTATCATAGCTAATATTAATATGATCCTTAAAGAGTTATATTTATAGAAATATGGTTGTTTTTATATGAAGCTGTTATAATTTCTGCTCTAAAACATACACTTTTTGAGGCAAATAAAAATGAGTTCCTTTTTACAATAATTAATTTAGAGAACAAAGTAATTCACTGGCATGTCATTATGGTTTGGTACAGTTTCGCCTATTAAACTTCATGTGTTTTTGATGTAATTCTTCATCCCGACTTCTCATATTAGCCAAATATCTGACTCCAAATGAAAAGGTCATCTCTCATGAGAATTTATATTCCATGTGGGAACTTGGAAGTGCCCCAATTCTAATTTTGCCAAGATAAGCTCTTTAGTAAAATCTTACATCTCATTTCCTTGAGGTATGTTATAAAACAACATTCTTTCTTTGGCGGAGGGGGGAATGAAAAGGCTCTATTTTTAAAACTAGAAATATTAAGCTAAATTAAAACCTTAGAACATACTTTATTAAATCCTAGTTCTGTCTCATACCCACCCACGTGCATGTGTGTGTACACATACACACACACACACACACACACACATACACACCATACACAAGTTTGCCAAAGTTAATAAATTATATTTTATTACAATTGGGAGAAATGTTTCCTTTTAGAGGAGTTCTTTCTCCCATGTCTCTGACAAAGCATCAGATATTTTAGACTTCATAATTTAATCGGGGCAAAGTATAAGGTTAAGATATTGGCTTTTTATTAAGAGTATAAACTGAGTGGCTGTGATCTCAACCTTACCCTGTCTTCTGTGTAACCAAAGTTGAAGAATATTGGTTTTTAGAAAATATCTCCTTCTCTTGAAAATGCATTTCTTTTTTTTTTATGCTTTGATAGTAAATTTCAGAACACATAAAACCTAATTACCATATAAACTCTAGATAAAATACAGCCTTCCAGGAAAAAATGTCTTAGATTTTCCACCAATCAAAACTCAGGAATCTTTAGTTGGGTATTCCTTAGTACTTACTTGTCACATTAATCATAAAACACAGAGTTGGCTCCTTCTATCTGTGATTCCACAAACTCAGAATGTGGCTGGCATCTCACAGTCTCAGATGGATGCTTGAAATGCTGCCACATTCCAGTAAACAAGAATGTGAGAAAGAAATGAGACAGCTGACTCTCCTCCTTAGGGGTACAACCTAGAAGTTGCACTACCACTTCCACCACAAACATTGGCCAGAGTGTGAGCACATGATCTCATTTAGCTTCAGCGGATGCTGGGAACTGTAGTCCTGGCTGTTTTCAACTTAAAATTGAGAAAGGAGGCAGAGACACAAAGAGCACAGAAAAGTAATTCAATCACTAAAGGAAAAAGGGATAATACACATATTTGGCAAAAGTCTCTGTCATGTGGATTGAAATCTTTGTCTATTACCACATTTCATTATATCCAAGATATCAACAGCTATAAAATGTACAATTTATATAGACTATGAAACGAATAAAAAGTTACACAATGAATTTCTTATCCCTGAGTATTTTAAATCTTTTGAAAATACTCTTGATAGATTTATTGAGAGATAGGTGTGATTAGGCTTTGGAGGTGCCATCAAAGCCCATGTTTTCCATACAGCATTTGCCTTTGTGCCTACAAAAGCATTGGTGAAGCAGCATTCTCACCTCTATGATTTCTTCAAAGACACTGATGCCATCTGTAAATGTTGATGCTGATACTTTTTGATTTTATTAGAAAGTCTCAAAAAAAAAAAAAAACGTTTTTCAGAAAATACCTAAGACTCCTATTCCTTCCTCAAATGATCTACTGACTGAAATACTGATAGGTGCATTTTTTTTCTCCATTCAGGAAACTGGAAATAACATCTAAATCTATGATATATTTTTTAAAATATGCCAGGTCAACAGGAAGTAATGGTGTTTTCGGTGTTAGATGTATCTTGATTTTGGAGATGTGAAACTGTGAAAAAATGCATTTTAGAATCAATAAATTAAGGTATTTCAATTTAGAGAGAGAATTTTGTAGAGTAGTTAAGAAGAGGAGTCTGAATGACTTTGTACAGCAAAACCACTGTTCTGCTTCATGTTGGCTGTGTGACTGTGGGCAACTTACTTACTAGTTTCCCATCTGTACATCTTACTCCAGTTTCCCATCTGTACAATGGGAATAATTACAACATCAAATGCTTAGAATTGTTGGGAAGAAACATACTAATATATGCAAAAGTTTTAAAACAGTGCTTGACATATATAAATGTTATCAAATGCTGGCTATTGTTATTACTACTTATTGAATGCTCTGGCATTGTGAAATCCATAGTCCTTGACCTACTCAGTTTTTCTTTTTATTTTTATTCCAATACTGAAATTGTATATTTTCCCAGAAAAATTATCCATTTCATCTAGGTTTTCAAATGTACTATACTACTTAGCGGCTATTCATAATATCCTTGCAATTTTTTTTTGATAATTGTTCTCTCTGAAGTAATATCTATTCTTTAATTCTGATTTTTCTTTTTTCTTTCATTCTTTTCTTGTGCCAGCTCTGACAAAGATTCAACAGTCTTTTTAATATTTTTAAAGAACTAGCTTCCAGTTTGGCACTCATTTGTGTGTGTGTGTGTGTGTGTGTGTGTGTGTGTGTGTGTGTGTGTATGGTTATTGTTCTTCAGTTCATTGTTTTTTCCTGTGTATTTATTTCAACATGTTGTCCTTTCTTGTTTTCTAATTCTAAATGTTTGTTAATTTGCCTTATGCCATCCCTTTATATGATGGTATATACTTTTAGTTTCCAAACAGAAATAATTTTTTGGGTTTTTTTTCCTTCAATTTAATATTTTACCACATTGTCATTTAAGAACATGTTCTATAGGATGTTTATTTTTTTAGGTATTATTAAGTATTCCCTTATAGCTTAGTTTCACTTTCATGATTGTTCCATATTTGCCTCTAAAAGAGTGGTTTTGAATTCACTGGAATTTAAGCTCTACATATCTATTTCAACTTATCAACTGTGGTTAAATCTTTTATCTCAATGGCCACTGTATCAACAAAGGTCACTGGCAGGCTGAGATTGATAAAAGCACTAGACACAAGCAATGCTTGGATACGGCAACAGTATTTACTTACCTAAGGACTTCAAACTGAGTTGAGTCTAGTCAGAATACATAACACAGTACTCTGCAACACTATCTTATATATACAGGGTTGAATCCCCACTGGGGAGATATAGAGTTACTGAAGAGAATATCTGAGACAAGGATGGCCACATCAGCCTTTATAGAAACTTAACACCCTATGGATTTTTTACCATATATATAACTCTGAGCAATTCTGCAATAGATTTGTATGGATATGTGCTTGGGACCAATTCACCTGGATCTGACTGGCCTCATCAATCACAGAGTTATTCAATATAAAAAATGGTTATGCACATATATTTTTTAGTTCAGTAATTCTCCTTCTTTCAGTCATACTTCCTGTGTGCTCATGTTTACCAACTTGATACTTGGCAGGAGGAGAGAACACTTAGTTGTCAGTGACTATTCCTCTAGTGAGTTTGGGATGGGTGGGAATGTTCCTGGGATAGAGAGGCTCCAGTCTTATGATCAGGTAACCTATCTCCATTTGTCCAGTAAGCCTAGCCCTAACACTGTTATGGACTAATTGTGTTCCTGCTAAATCCTTATGTTGAAGCCCTAACCCTCAATTTGATGTTTGTAGATGGGGACCTTGAGAGGTATTTAGATTTATGAGGTCATAAGGGATGAGGTCCTCATAATGGGATCGGTGCCCTTTTAAAAAGAAGCCAAAGAGTTTGTGCTCTCTCTTTTTTCTTTCTCTCCGACCCTCCCTCCCTCCCTCCTTCCCTCCTCTCACACAATGAGGAAAGACCATATGAGGACATCTGCAACCCAAGTTAAGATCCCTCAGAAGATACCAATCCTGCTGGCACCTTAATCATCCACTTCCAGTCTCCAGAACTGAGAGCAATAAATTCCTGTTGTTTTAATCACTGTGTCTGTGGTATTTTGTAATAGTAGCCAGAGCTGATTAAGACAAATTTTTCTGCTCCTTTTCAAGATTTGCTGTTCTTGGGGTAAAGTGGTGGGAGAAGATGGGAAGGAACAAAATGATTAGGATAAATTCCTTTGTTGCCTCCTATTAAGAAAGGGTTTATTCTGCTATTTTCCTCCTTCAAGTGGCCATGGAGCAAGTCAATATATGCCTCATGTATGGTGAGAAGAGGAAATAAAAAAATGAAAAATCTACCTATTTGACACCTAACACTTTTTTTTAATTCTGAATAAAATTTTAATTCAAGCATAAATTTAGATTTACAGAAAAGTTATATAAATAGTACACAGAACTCCTTCTCTTCTTCATCCATCCTTCATCCCTAATGTTAATACTTTATGAAACTATGGTATATTTGCCAAAACTATAGTACATTACTATGACCTAAACTCCAGACTTTACTTGGGTTTTACCAGTTTTTCACTCATGTCTTTTTTAGTTCTGAGATCCAATTCAGGATGCCACACTGCATTTTAGACATGACTCTCTTTTAGTTCAAAGAGGCCACCTGTTTGGGAGCTATGGTCTGAAAATCTACAGCATTACAATGGACCTTTCTACATTTTCCATTTCAAATTTATCCACACCTTACTACTTGCAGTTCACCCAAATTGTGGCCTTGTGTGACCGATCGTGCTAATTTTCCTGACTCAAATACTCTATTTTTAACACTATTATCCCTTCTAGAACTAGTAAAAAAAATAATTTTTTTTGAAGACTTCCTGAATGTACCCACATCCACCCCAACAGAACTAAATGCTCACTTCACTGAGCTACATTATACTTCTTTTACATCCTACCATAGAATTCAGAGTCTGAATTATATCTTAGGTGACTGTAATGTGTCATTCTCTTTTGTTAGACCAGTCTTTCTCAACTACTCTTTTTCTGCCTTGACATATACACATTCCCATCAGAAATACAGATTTGGTGCTGCAGTGATTCTCAACAGAAAAATTATGTGAATCTTTCTCCAACGATGCATTCTCTCATATCCCCAGATACATACATAAACTCTGCAATGAAATTAATGTGTGTGTGTGTGTGTAGATAGATAGGTGTGTGCATGTGTGTGTATGTGTGTGTATAGGCAGATGTTATAGCAATCAATATTTTAGCTTCTGCACCGATGTGTTGACAAATAATTTTTTTCAAAGAAATCAAAGCTTTGTAGGAGTAAAACAACTCATGTGGAAACAAGGTAGGTCCCATTAGTGTGATGTCTTAAAGTCTGAATGATAAGAATCTAAGATCTGTTTTTTACTACCTTTACTACTGGATATTTACTTAAATACTCTAAGCCTCCATTTCTTCATTTATATAATGTAAGTAGTAATAATAACATCTACTTTAGAGGATTGCTTTTGAAATTTTTTGAATTTTTAAAAATTTTTCTATAGGGTTATGTATGTAGGACTCTTGACATGTGGTAAATGCTGTATAAATGTTACGATGATGAGCACAAAGAGGATGAGATGGATGGAATGGGAAGAGAGATTTGAAAAGGAACATGTTTTAGGCAAAACTAATCCACAGGGGCAGAATTTAGGATACAGGTTATCCCTGGGAATAGATGTCGTGATCGAATAGTGCATAAATTGGAACTCTGGGGGCTGGAAATATTCTGGTTCTTGATCCAAGTGCTGGTTATGTGGGTTTCTCCCACATCAAAAATTCATCAAGCTGTGTAATTGTGATGTGAGCACTTTTCTATACGTATGCTGTACTTTAATAAAAATACGATTTTTTTAAAAAGTTCTCGACACTCCCACCATCAACTGCTCTGTGCCTTACACATAATATTTACTGTAGTCAATTAACACTTTTGCATGGCACTGCTCATCAATCTTTAGGCTTTTTAAATTATCTTATACTTAAAAACAGATTGTTTTCATGATTCATTTTGTCAGACTCTGCCTCTTGAAATTTTTCTTTCAATTTCTCCAAATACTAACTTAGCAGCATCTTTCATTTTCAAATATGCACAGATGAGTTTTAAAATATACTGATGTCCATCAGAGTACTTTACAAAAATTTAAATCAGGGATTTTGGTGAATAGAATCATAACATGATTTTAGATCTAGCTATCAGTGAGAGAATGAATAATCTAAACGAGGTAATGATAGCTCCATGTTTTTTTTAATTAAACCATATTATTTAATGCTTTGAGTTTAAAAGATTTGAAACATAATATAAATTGTTTTAAGTATATTCATTGTTGAATTCATGCTGAAATACATCTCAAATCTCTATCATGTACATCTTTCGTTCAAAATTCAATTGTATGACAAATCATGCAAAAATATACATTACACCTAACCTATCTAAAACTCTATTGATGCTATATTATTTAAACTTCTGCACAACTGAACATTATTTGCTTTTCATTAGCCTTATACTTCAGTAAGGGAAGGATCAATGCATACAAATGTCCAGTTCTTCGCTATTGGAGTCAACAAGTAGATGATTAGAGTGAACCAGGCCTCCTGCCTTCTCCTCACTTCCTTTCTCACCCACCTTAATCCTTAACACACATAGGCACACCCAAAAGAGCAAGCACAAAAGGACAATTATCACATTTCAATTCCACATTCCTCCTCATTTTTGCATATAGATCTACACATATAAAAGGGTCTGCATGCCCACATGCCATATGTTAAGCAATCCTGGCTTGCAGAAACTGTGGAGTGCTTGGTGGAATTTGTAGATGTGCATTTATTTAAAGCTTTGCAGGGTTGCACGGCTCTGCAGAGTTCCTTGGGATTGCCCTTACGTTACCACCACAGTAAGAATGGGACTACCTCTCTTTGACCTGCTTACAACTCAATTCCATCCTCAACCTTTTCTGATAATCTGAGGCCCGTTACTTGGATATTAAGCAGATACGTGTGTTTCCAACCCCAGTATGTTGGCTTCTTATCTATTTCTCTGAGCAGTTCCATCCTCAGGCTCAAGCAGGAATTTATTCTGGTTTTAGTGATATTATCCTGCCATCATCCAGCCGGCTCACATCCTCTGCACCATCTGTTTGTGATATATCTTCACTACAGCTTTTGTTACAAGAAGGAAAGGATTTAACTGGAATTACTTTTTTCTTTGATAAGCACATTATTATAACTTCAAAAACCTTGGAGTTACTGTTTGTTATATGTTCAAGGATATTAATTTGAATTTTAAAAAAAGCTTCAGTGTTAATGTGGTACCCTTTTTTCTAGGTATGTATTTTTTCAACAATAAGAAATACTACTAAGAGTTTTGACTAATACTTGTTTTCTTGTCCTTCCCAATGTTTTAATAACTGTACATAGTCCTTCAAGTAGTTGATACTATAGCAGACCTCTTTCTAACTATTAAATTCCAGAGAGAAGGGGAAGCTGGATTTGATTCAGTAAATATTGATGAACTAGTAAGGATGACAAGAATATCATATTTTATTTCCCCTGATATAAAAATTAAATAGAGTTCCTTTCCATTAACATTCTCTCAATTTTCCTGCTACTTCACTCTAGTTAATACATTACCAAATAACAGTCAGTTATTTCATTTGTTCAGGAATTCCCCCATTTCATTGTGCCTCATCTTAAATTCCATCCAATCAAACTTTTTTTTTTTTCTAGAGTGGTGGAGATTCTCTAGGGAGAAGAGTGGTAGGGATTCTCATCAACAGGCAATTTCCTCGATTTCCTTTCAGTTTTACACACACACACACACACACACACACACACACACAAAATCCTAATTCTTAGCTTAAGATTTTTGATAGCTTCTATAATTAGTAGTCTTGGATATATAAAAGAGGTAGAGCCTCATGCTGATAAATGTTTAACCACCGGTTCTTAGGAATAGAATGGGGGCGGGGGGGTGGAAGCCCTCTGAATTACAGCATGTTTGCATTTCCATAGGGTAAATACTCCCTCCATGGCTGAATGAAACATCATTGAGTATGCTATCAGGATGTCATTCCAGAGGACAGTTTGTTAGGGCAAACAGTATGGGAAGAAGAGTACAATATGCATCTGGAAGGGCAAACAAAACACCTTAGCTCACCACATAAAACAATGAATTTTATGAGTTGAAGATGAGAGATTTGGTAGATGAGGTTTTTCTTGTACTTAAGATGTGTATTTTGTTTTTAAAAAAAATCCATATTTAAATACTGTTCCAAACATACATGCCTTCTCTATCTTGTGTGCATACCCAGATCTTTGCTACAGATTTACATGTAATTTCTGAACACAGTAAGGAATTTAAAAATTAATTTTGTCATTTTTATAGTGAGTTTGATGTGATTTAAAGTTAAAATAATATGTATTTATTTTTGTAAATTTTTATAAAAGATTTATTTCCTTGAGGGAGAGTAAGAGAACATGAGTGAGGAGGGGCAGAAGGAGAAGGAGGTTCCCTGAGCACAGAGACCAATGTGGGGCTCTACCCCAGGACTCTGGGATCATGACTTAAGCCGAAGGCAGATGCTTAACTGACTGAACCACCCACGTGCTCCTAAAGTTAAAATAATATTTAATTAGTATTTTATTAAAACTTTATTTTAAAATTAATTTGTAAAATCTATAGTATCGTACAAATTTTAACATTTCCCATTTTACAAGTGGTGAACACTATTTTATGAACTTTGAATTAATTATGGAAGACTAAGCATGATTTATTGATAATTCCTAAAAAATAAGTTAGATTTGGTGTATGGACAAAGGTATATAGTAAAGTATGTACTGAAATTAAAATTCATGGTGTTGAAAACAGAAAAAGGCTTTTTTTCACTTGCTAATATTTAAAATTCATATATTTTATAGTTTTAAAAATATAAACTAGTGGGACACCTGGGTGGCTCAGCGGTTAAGCATCTGCCTTTGGCTCAGGTCATGATCCTGAGGTCCTGGGATCCAGTCCCACATCAGGATCCCTGTGGGAAGCCTGCTATGTTTGCTATGTCTCTGCCTCTCTATATCTCTCATGAATAAATGAATAAAATATTTAAATTATATATATATATAGATATATATACATAAACTAGCATGATTTTATACTTTTTGTGATTTGATTCCAAATGATGACATAATGCTCTAAGCTACCACGTGCAAGCACTTTCCATAAAACAATTCCATGGAGGTATAAATACTCCTTTTTTCCAGTATGAAAATCAAACTGCATACAATTGTTAGTACATTTTCTCTTAACATTGGCATTTAAAATACTAGACATTCTGACATCTCAATCAGTAATTTTGATCAGAAATATGTAAGTTTTGTTCCTAAAAAGGAAATGTTATTTATAAAATAAATAATATATTTTTATTCTGTGTTTATTATTAACTTATTTTTTTTCAACACCATGTTTGCACCCAGGATGGATGGTGAGGTATGATCTAAAGACAGTGTCTGACCTCTTATGTATTTGTTATAACCAATCGTTTAAAAATACAGGATAAATTAATAATCTTGTATTCTCTGTGTCATGGAATAATACTCTAGCTCACATCAGAAAGTCTGAATTAAAAGTTAAAAAACATATATTTCTAATTATAAAATAACACACCAGTATTTATTAAAAAATAATATAAAAATCTTATAAAAGCAGAAAAGCCTCAAACAAATTTATTAACAGATAGCCAGTAATCTCAATTTTTCATTTCGATCACCATTAACATAAACATTTTAGCGTGTAAGTTTTCAGTAATTCTTCATTTATATACTTACATGCATACAGAGATATGTACTTTCTTTTTTAAAAAAAATATTGTTTTGTAATATGCATTGCTTTGTAGCCTCTTGTCCTATACTATGAATATTTTACAATGTGATGAGAATTTTCTAACATGGTTTTTATTTTATACATTGTAGTACATTATATTAGTGAACTAGAATTTGTTTAAATCATCCTCTTTTTATTTATGATGTCATTCTTACTTTGTTTTTATAGACAATGGAACTAATAAATATTCCTGTTTTGGTCCACAACTGCATTGATTTGTTTGGAAAAAGTTTCAGAGCTTTTGTCACACGAACTTCAAGACTTCTGATACAAATAACAAATTTGCCAGTTAAAAAATGTGCCCAATTATACTAACATTGGCAGTAGAAGTACCTGTTTTCTACATTCTCACCAGCACTGGGCATTACTATTTCATCTCTGCCAGTTTTTTCATAGCAACTTTAGATTAATTATACTTCTGCATTTCAATTATTTTTGCTTAAGATGAAAATGGCATCCAAACATACACCAGAGGACATAAATGCATGCTCATACACTCTTACTAATAGGAAGGACCATGTCTGCCACTACTTGTTGGGCATTATAAGAAAATTCTCTTAGGGACGCCTGGGTGGCTCAGTGGTTGAGCGTCTGCCTTTGGCTCAGGGCATGGTCCTAGAGTCTTGGGATGAGTCCCGCATTGGGCTCCCCACAGGGAGTCTGCTTCTCCCTCTGCCTCTGTTTCTGCCTCTCATGAATAAGTAAATAATCTTAAACAAAAAAAAAAAAAAAGAAGAAAAACAAAATTCTCTAGCATCTCTCCCATTTCCACATGTCCTGTGATACCTTTTGTCCTGGACTATCTTTTCAAGGATACTTGTCTGGGGAATAACCATTAGCTATTTGTTTCCATTCCAAGATAATAAAGAGATACTTCTGTTTGTGGCAAAGGTTGAACAGGTTTGCTTACAGCCACTTTAATGGAATGAGGTTTCCTAAGTTCATGTTGCCTCAGTTGTGACATAAACCCTACTGTCTTAACACATCCTCCTTGGTTGCCCTTCACCCAGGCCTATGGGACTCGGGTAACAATGCAAACATGAAGTTAATGGTGTCTGCGCTATTGCAAGTAATAAAGTCCTTTGTCTCTGTGTCAAGAGTCTTGTATCTTCCATCAATACCTATGAAACTGGGAGGCCCACTTGTTAGCTTGCAATTAGGGTAAAATTACATGCCCTTCAAAGAAGATCTTGATTTGCTGGAATATATACATACTTCTAGAGACTTTAGGCTAGAGTGCCATGTTATTCAAACATTCTTTCAGTGAGCTAGAGAGCTTTGCATAGATAGTAGGAGGGAAAGTGGGAGGAAGTGAAAAAGTAAGAGAGGTAGAGAGAAAAAGAGGAATACATATATGTTTTGTGGCCATAGTTTAATACTGAGACCTACTAGTCAAAAAATTTGGAATTTTTGGCCAAGTTCAAGAAAGTCACCCCAAGAAACAGATGAACCACCTTAATTCCTGTTTTAGAAAGATTACAGATGGATTTTAATCAATTAATCAGTAACTCAGAAGGCTGGATACATGTGAAAAAGGTCATTTTTGAATACGGACCATTGATTTCAAAATGTATTACTTATAATGTAACATTACTGTAAATTGTAGAGTCATGAATTTATGCAAGACAAAAATCACCAGAAGGAGTATAAACAGGCCTTTAGAGAATCAAACATTTAACAAATTATTCTAATAAATTGATTTTTGATCTAAAGTTAATTCCAGTTTACTGTAACAGTGATAAGATAAAGTAGCAATGTTTGTTTAGTATTTTAATTGACAAAATGTATTGAAATTTTACTATGTATGAAGCATCAACAGTAAATGTTTCCCCTTTTTTATCTAGAATTTAAGTAAGGTTCTTAATATTTGCCATACCTGTTTTGGTTTACTTATTTTTTTTTTCTTTTTTCTTTTCCTTTTTTTAGGAGAGTAAGCTCTGTTGTTTCTTATATTAAAAAATGCATTGAAAAAAAAAAAAAAAAAAAAAAAAATGCATTGTCAGAAAGGGTATTGATAAAATAAATGCTGAATTTTGTTCTAGTCAACATTACAATCATTTATATTTTACCTAAACAAACAAACAAAAATAATTCAAATGATTTCTTACTTCATTAGAGGTGTTTGCCAGATTCTCATTTCCACTGTACTTCAGAGACTTATCACAAGATGCAGAGCTTCTACTTGCTTCAAAGAAAACGCTTAACATGAAAAATATAAACACAAATAACAAAGGCCAAGAATTTGTCATGTTGTGACTACATGTCTTGTACTACATTCTGTTTCCAGAATTAATTTAGGAATTAAAAGGACAAATAAAAATGAATAGTAAGCTTGATTCTTACTGTTGTCATTCAATATATCATTTTCCCGTGGTTACCTTTAACATTATGAATTTTCAATATGGCATCAGTTATCATAATATCCGAAAAATTATTATACATAAAATTGAAAGACCTGGGTTCTGGTTTCAGGATGCCAATGACATGTGTATTATCTTTTCAGCTCTCTGGGGCTGGTATGTAAATTTAGTGGGATGATTTCACTGGTTATTGACATTTTAAGAAGTCACAGCAATGGATGAGAATATGCAAAAAGCTATAGTAGTAAAATAGTGGAATACAGAAATACTAACATTTTGCATGTAAATGGAGAGGGATCACCTACATCTCCAAATCCATAAACCAATACTAACCAGTCCTTAACTAGATGATCCTTAAGATTCTATAATCGATGATTTAGTCTGACCTAACAAACCCTTGAAATACTAAGTCATTGCTATTAGTGATAATAAAAATGATTTCTACAACTGGCATTTGTCACTACAAACAAATGACTAAACGTTGCCAAAGAAATATCTAGGATAACAAAAGTAAATAATTTATCTTGTTTTCCAAGAATAGTGTAGAGAGCTAAAGATGTGTTGGGGCACCTGAGTGGCTCAGTTAGGTAAGCATCAGACTCTCGGTTTCAGCCATGAAACCAAGATAGAAAGTAAAGTCATGATCTCAGGGTCATAAGACTGAGCCCTCACTAGGCTCCTTGCTCAGTGTGGAGTCTGCTTTGAGATTCTTTCTCCCACCCTCTCCCTCTGCTCTTCCCCTCCCCACCTTGCTCATATACCCTCTCTCTGAAATAAATAAATAAAATCTTAAAAAAAAAAAAAGGATATGCCATGTGTCCTTAATATAAGCAGGAAACTTCCCTAATTTTATTTTTTTCAATATTTATAACTGATGTTAGATGAGGAGCTGGTATCTAGAAATTAACAAAAGGACTGAATTTATAATAACAATAAAATAGAAAATTATTAAATATTCATGCTGCATATTGCAGAAATCTCTCATGCTGCATTATGTATCACTCTGGTACTCTCATATTAATCAGACCTTTGCCATTTCCAATATTTCTGAATACACAAAAAGCTAATTTATAAAATATCCTATCAACTAAAAAGCCAACTCAAAAATATTTATTAAGTGCTTACTATATGCAAGATACTATAATGTGTAAAGCAAAAGATACATATAAATAAGATGTAACTTTTTTCTAAAAGTATGTATAATTTATCAAAGGCAATGAAATAGACATATACATAACTGATTTCCTGAACAGAGGATTTTTGACAATAAAGATTTTTTTTTTCTCTTGAGGAGGGATAATTAATTCTACCTGAAGAACTGAGAAGTACCCAAGAGTGGTTGGCAACTGATCTGGACCAAGAAGGAAGGCTAGGATATTCATTAACAGAGATGACAAAAATGAGAATTCCATATGGAGGGGGAGAGAATCATGAACCAGGAACAAAGATAGGAAATCTCAGAATATTTTCTGGGAGTGCTAGGTTATCCAGTGTATGGTGGTTGCAACAAGTTCAGAAGATAGAAAGTAAAGAAATACAGAACTAAATCCATTTATGGAGCTATCTCCTGAAGATCTCTGTTTTATTCTGTGCGTAATGGGATGCCACCAAAGGTTCTAAGGATAAGAACAACATGAGAGCTGTACTTTAAGTGAGACACCTGCCCTAGCCTTCGTCGTCTTCACATTTTTATGCACAGTACTGAGTGCTTCTGAGTTTGTTTTCTCAACTGTAAAACTGAACTATTAATCATAACTGTTCTATGAGAAAGATAAGATTAAAATGATTTAGCGTATGTCAAATCCTAACACAAATACAGACTCAATAAATATTATTTCCCCACCTGCAAATTTGTTTAATGATGAGCCTTTGAATCAAAGAAAATAAATCATTATCACACTGATCCTTGTGTTCAATAATTTTTTGAAAAGTTAGTAACACATAGGTAAGGTACGTTTTTTCTTCATAATGCATGGTGACTTTTCTCAACCAAACTCTTTTTATAAAAGAGAACATTCTATACTCTGGTTATGCTATGTAGCATTTATGCACAATGTGTTCAACTAGCATGACCATCTGTCTACATAAATGACTCCAACTTTAGGAAATAGATATATATATTTGCTACAAAATCTGTAGTCCAAAGTTTTACATAAAGTTCATTGAGGTAGGGAAATGACAAAATATGAATAATAGAAAATAGGTTTTAGAGTTTCTAGGAAAGAAGAATAGTAGTGTACAAATCAGTGATGGTTGTACTGTGCATACATTTTGTTTTGTACTGTGAGCCCATTCTCCATCAGATATGAATGTTTTCTTTTATATTACAGAATTTACAACCATATAGCTTGTATACCAGCACAGCAACCCAGCCTAAGCTAGCCAAATAAAACCTATGTTAGCTATCTACACATATAACTCATTACTTTTCATACTGTTAATCAGCTCAAGGGAAAATGAAGGCTGTCACTTCCCCTCCACAGGTTCACCAAAAAAGTATATTTGATACTTTTAATGGTTTTAAAAATTGCTATAGGGATTCTAGGTGTAGCTTAATTATTGCCAGTCTTTAGGAACTCAAAAGGAAAAAGCAAACACATAACCACAACCAAGAATACACTTAAGCTGTGCACGTTTTAATTATCAAACAATTAATTTCCGTCAATAAAGGGAAATTTGCTGAACTTTCAGCAGGCCAGCAAATAAATTTTGTTTCTTCACTATAAAAAAAACTAGCCTAAAGACTCTACAAAAGTGGGTCTTCCCTCTCTGCTCTCCTTAACCTCTCCCTTCCGGCTTATCCCTACATCCAAAAGCAAGGCATTGCAGCTTCCTAAGCGATCGCCTAAAACCATCTCCAATGTGTAAGCTTCTATTATTTGATGGTATTCCATCTGCAATCCAAAAGTGTACTGGTTGACATTAATTATCTGTTTTGGCCAATGTACTTCATGAATTAAGACATGTCATTATCCAAATACCACTTCATTTTTCACTACGTAGACAATCTTAAAGGAAGGAAAGACAATACTTTGAAGCTACATAAGAGCAGATAAAATTTAAAATACTACACAAAATAAAGGAGAAATAATTTCCACCTCACATTTGCTTCAAAAGTTTCAAAGATTGGGGTTCAATTTAGAGGGGAAAAAATTCTCAAAATTATATTATTTATCTAACTCTCTGGAGTCTGGAAACCAGATAAAAAATATGTATCACATGAGATTGTATTTTTCTCATGAGATTTCTGGCATTTTTGCCTGCCTGTAGAGTTAGTAATGCATGGGAGAATAATGAATCTTTTCGAAGTTGGCAGTATAGAGTCCAATACCTGACAGTGAACAAAAGTACCAGTAAAAAATTCCAACCTGGAGGTGAAAGTTTCCAGAAGACAAAAATCAGTTGGCTTTGTGAAAAAAGAGAATGGCCATGGGAACAGTTTCGTCTTTTCTTCGAGTGATTAGCAGGTACTATGAGGTGAATTTGACATAATCACTGGTACCATAATTTTTATAATTGACAAATTTTACTTATGATGCTTTTACAAAGAAATTCAGCACTAAAATCATAGTTATTTCTGAAAAACATGCCATTGGAATGACTTCAAACAATTAACTGCACTGGAACTATTTCCTCTAATTTCTTCTAAATTTATAAATTCTTACTTTGTAGGCTTGTGTCATTCTGCCTTTCGTGATCTGTACCAGGGAAATGGATCAAGATGTGAGTTCATGAAAACAAGGATGGAACACAGAACCCAGTCCAGATTTCAATCAGAGTGTCAGTGAAATTATAAATCTGAGACCTCTGACTTCTTCATCTATAAAACCTTTATAGACTTCCACATACAAAATTGTCTTCTCAATAGAATGTATGACTTTGTCAAAGAATGAAGAACGGTGGAACCACAAAGACATTTTTATTAACTTGCCCTTTTTAAAGGAATTCAGACATCACTTAATATCTATGTGGGGGGCGGAAATATCTATGTGGGAGTTAGGGAGCAGGGAAATTCCTTCTACTCTACAAAAGGGGAATCCCAAACTGCATCTTTCAATATGCCTGAGAAGTCTTTAGTGGCAGAAACAATCTGTAGCAGTCTGAATGTTACTCTTCCTGAATCACAAATTTCTCTTTCGCAGGTTTTTGTGAATCATTTCCATTTTTAAGAAGATACGGATAGCCAGGCAAATGTCCACATATTTCTCTTCTATATTTTGACACTATGTGGATTTCCATCAAGATATAGTTTAGCTTCAAAAATATGGTTAACTAGGAAATAGCTGGAGGCTGCTTCAATAAGTCAGAAAGATAAATTTTAAGAGATATGTGCATATAATCAAAGCTTGAAATTCACTTCTACAGGAAATCAATAAGCTATTTTAGAAGGATTGAAAAGGGATTTTATTCATATAGAGATAAAACTGGCATTTGTCATAATATTAGATAGACAAAAAATGACAAGAATTATGTGTACTTGTGCTTTATGAAAAAATTTAACATATGCAAGATGGAGACATCTTTCTTCACTTTTGAAAACTATTGCTGAATATATTATGGAATAAAATTCAGAGAATGTATGCTTGTGTGTTTATGTCTGTGTGTGTATGTGAGGGGGGAGTATACTGTGATATTTTTTTTTAAATGAGGGTAATGTGGTAAAAAAAGAATCCCTTGATATTAAAAAAATAAGTTAAAATATATTTTTGTGTCTCCTTTTACATAAATATTGTCTTACCATTGGGAAATAGTAACCAATCCAGGAAACAAAACATTTATCAACCATTATTCACGTTAAACTAACAGATGAGATGATGGTAATTGGAAGATTACAATTAGAAAAGGTATTTCCCACAGGTTAGGGAAGTAGGAGGTAGCAATGATACTAGGCTGCTGAGCATTTGTACCAAAATACTCTTGTGGATTTATCTATTCTGAAAAAGAGTTAAAACTCACACTATTTTCACTAAATTCGGATGATAATATTAAATCTAATTCTCTCCTATGCCTCAGTCATGTCCTGACAGACACCATCATGAACTATCACTCTCGACAAACTGCTTTAATTACACACTAACGTGTTACACTAGTGCCTTAGAACAACATTCTCCGTAGGCATCCTAATGCCAAAATAACTGCCTTCACAGTTAATTGTCTAATCTACCCTGTTTAGTCTGTCCTTTAACATCTCCTCAGTGTGTTTGCATGTTTACACTACATTATCATTCAACTTGCTCATATAATACTTTGGAGAGCTTCATTTTGTGTCACTTACATCAATGTACATCTTCCCCCAAATCAATATCTTCTCTTTCCTTATATTCTCTCTGTTTAACGTTCAAATGTTATTAGAGATTAAAGACTGTTGAATATTTTGCTAATGGGAAGATTCTGGGTTAACTTGATGCTAGTATCATGTACTTCATACTTCCTAATGGCATTTTTTTTAAAGATTTTATTTATTTGAGAGAGAGAGCAAGAGAGAGCGAGAGCAGAAGCAGGGGGAAGGACAGAGGGAGAGGGAGAAGCAGACTCTCCACTGAGCAGGACGCATCCCAGGACCCTGGGATTGTGACCTAAGCTGAAGGCAGGCATTTAACCAACTGAGCCATCCAGGAGCCCCCTTAATGGCATTTTAAGAAGAAAATTAGTTGAAGATAGTTATGATCATATCTGTTTTATATAAAGGAAACTGAGCATTGCAGGGGGAGGGGAGATGTGCTACAGCAATATCAGCTGCAAAAATACATATAGAAATATGGACTGGTAGCAAATAGCATCAGCTTAATACTAGTTCAATTCAGTAATAAATAGATTACTGAGGACTGGGACTGGTTACACTTACTACAGACTCTTGATAATGACGGGTTAAACAAATTAGAACCAATTTCTTTATCGTGTGAGGTGATCAAGGTGACCAGGGTACCTCACATTGTCACCCAGGCCTCTTTCTACCTCTTTCTGACCTCTTGATCTAAGATGTATTCTAAACCCATTATCCATCTTCCATCCATAGGAAGAAATGATGAAGAGGCAAGCAGGCTCCACAAGCTTGCACAGATATTCCTGTTTATATCTCCTTGACCAGAAATGGTAGCAGCTTGGTAGGTTGAGAAATGCAGTCTCCATCCTGAGCTGCTATATGTCCACCCAAAAATCAGATACTCTATCACCATGAAAGAAGAGAACAAATGTTGAGGGGCAAGGTGTGGTCTCTTCTACAAGCCAATGCATAGTATGCACATATAAGAAAACACATGAATTCTGTAACACTTTAATAAAAATAACTGAAATAATTTTCTTTTGCATCTTATTTTAATAAGATAGTTATTGCATGTTATATTAATAAAACAGCTTAATATTATAATTTCTGCGGAGCAATGCTGGAGCTCAAATATCTTTTTGAAGCTACAGGTCATATGTTAACCTTTTTTTTTTTTTTTTTAATTAAGCTATCTTTATGTGCTAGAAGAAAAGAGCCTATTGCTTTGGTTATCTTTTGCTGTGTAGCATACAATCCCCAAATTGAGTAACTTAAAATAACAACTGTTTTATTATCTCTTCTGAAGTTGTGAGCATCCTGAGCTCACCTGGGCAGTTCTGCTTCCCATGATGTTAACAGAGGCTGCAGTCATTTGAGGGCTCAACTGGACTGGTATGTCAGGATAGTTCACTTCAATGGATGGTAATTAGCTCTGGCTGTCAGCTGGTAGCTCAGCAGGTGCTGTCCAACAGAGAGCCTTGATACCCATGAAGGACTGTTCCATGTGCTCTGGGCTCCTCCCAGCATGACAGCTAGGTTCCAAGAGTTAGGAAAGTAAAGCTCCAGTCTTCTTAAGGTCTTGGTTCAGAACTCCCAGAACGTCACATTGTTTTGGTTAAAACCAGTCACAAGCCCATCCCAGAATCAAAGCTGAGAGATTAGGTGAGAGTGGGAGGGTTAAGCTCAACTTTCTGATGTACGTAGAGGTATGTGCATAAAAGGCAAGGAGAGGTTGTTTAGATTTTCTGTGCTAGTAGAAATAGCCAGAAAATGAACAATTTATTGATAAAAATACAAGCTAAAATTCTACCAGAAAGTATTGGTAGGGAGATAATAAAGTTATTGGAAATGCCCTTAGGCTGTCCCACTAGGGGTCTTCATCCACACTGCAGAGATGATCCAGGTCTCTTGTTTAATTAAACAGATCGATTTCTGTAAAGATAATGAGACTGCAGGTTACCTTTCAAAAATCAATTTTTCTCATTTTCATTCAATAAGCATTTACAGAGTGCCTTTCATGTTCCAGATAACTGTTACATGTTGATTTTACATAACTTGATCCTTGATCTCAAGGCCACATCTGGCTGGGTCCTTGGGGTCAGACGTCAGACACTGTTGTGCTGTAATGTTAAGTCGGGATGGGCAGGCGAGGTATGCACGAGGACTGGGGTTTGTGTGGTAAGTGATGTGAGCCATATGCCTCATGGTCAAATTGGGGACCTGGGACTCTCCTTCCACCCCCAATAGAACCCCTGATATTCCATGAGATCATGCTTCTTCTAGGAATCAGGCCTGATTCCGCCATCCTCTGACCCACTGCTGACACTCAGCACATCCCAGCCCATCCTCTCCCTGCCCTCCATCTGGACCTATATTCGCCTACATGCATCTAAAGCACAAAGCACACCCTGCAGGTTCCAATTGTGCCCTGTTTGCCTTCCTGGGGGGAAAAAATCCTTGATCTCAAGAATGTTCTTAGTGTACTTATAGTAGACTTTGAGTACATGTTAGAGCAGAAATCTTACAACTAGCTGTTTGAGCAAAAAGGGACACCAATTGTGAAGATGTGGGAGATGGAAGACTGAGCCAGTTCACAGTGTCTTCCTAGACATGAGGCAAATAAAATACGTAATGGATTTTCTTTTTCATTTAACTTTTAGATTAAGATAATTCCCTCAGAAGACTGATTTACATATAGGTATAGAGCTGTTGGTTCTATAAGTTTTAGGCTAATTCTAAGATGCATGTTCTATCACAGAATTTAGGAACTTAAGGCACCCTAGGATGAATCTTGGTTAAATAGGTTTATTACTTCTCTTTTCCTATTCAAATATCCCACATCTTATATACCTTCCTTTTCTCTCTCTCTCTCTCTCTCTCTCTCACACACACACACACACACACACACACAAGCTTCAAAGATGAGATAAATTAAGAGGTGTCAATTTGTCTTATGACTTTTCAAAGACTGGTCTTTAAAAAAAAAAAAAAAAAAACCACAAGTTCTGATAAACCATTAAAAGGAAAAGTCCAGATCATTTGTAGCCACATGCAAAAGTAGTTTCACATTTTTCCCTGAAGCACCTTGTTTTAAAGAAATAGATCTTCCCCCTGTTCTATAGGTTTTGCACCTGAGTATTCAGTTTTAGTTACAACATATTTTAAAATATATGAATAATTCTCCACGTGAAAATAATCTGCCAAGCAAAATATTGAGCCACCTACTGTGGTTGCCTATGGGAACATTCATTATTTGATGTTAAGAACAAATCCTGTAAACGTGGTCAATGTAATATTTGGACTGTAGCTGAAATGACAGAAAATATTCCTCTTGCCTGATACTTAGCATGTGTCGGGTTTTCAAACAAAGAGGAAGGAAAAGCCTCGTAGTAGAGATTTTAACTCAAATGAAAGGAAGACACTGAAATGGAAAAATCATTTGCTGAACTCCAAAACCAGGAAGATGCCAATTTCCAGTGTCAATAAAGTTTGTCTATGTTTCATGTAGCCTATAAATGTTACAGGATGAAAGTAATTTTAATTGATTTTGTTAAAGGATTGTTCCTTATTCCTTATTTACAGCTACATTTTCAGGTATAGGCACAGCAAATTACAGGGTCAATATTAAACATTCGAGATAAAAATACACTCTTTAGACCTAAAGCTGCTTTCAGGATTAAGATTTAGTGAAAACCAAAGTTTTCTTTCTATATATTAATGAAACTTTATCAATCTTCATGTTTCAACTTAGGATATGTGATGGAATTACTCCTTTGAGTTATTGCTTATTGATAATGTGTCTGTTTATCCTAATAACCAGCTTTCTACAGCTTTTTCCCTTTCCTCTTTTTTTGGCAGCCATCAAGTTATTTCAGGCATACTGTATTTTTCCACAGACAGCACCAGGAACTGAAGCATCCCAGATCTTTTTCCCTGCTATCTTTCTACTTCTTCAAGGGAATTGGTCACTTTTCACTACTTAACCTTCTTCACTTTCACCTATTTTCTCACTTGGGACACAGGTGGTTCCATCTCTAGCAATGAATCTCTGCCTTCGCTCAACCCCATCACTACCATTTCTCAACCAAATCAATGTGCCCCACGTCAACTAAACTATTGACACATAAAATTTAAAATTTAAATTTCTTTAAATTAAAGAAAAAATTTAAAATTTCTTCTTTCACCAGAGCTAGTATAAATCATTGTCATTTCTACCTCTCAGATCCCAGCTTTTCCTTTGAAATTGCAGAACAGAAGGGTTCCTTCCCTCGAAAAGCATACTAGTTAGGAATAAAAGGTTCTGGAATCACACAGTGTCTGTTCAAATCTCATCTCTCTCTTTGTAGCCATAAAACCTTGGGACAAGTTACTTAACTTCTCTGCATTTCATTTTACTTTTATGGAAAATGATAGGAGTATCTAGCTGATATGATTGTTTTAAAGATTATTAAGATCCTAGAATAAAGCTTAGCATAGAGTACTGAAAAGCTTAGCATATAGTATTGAAATTATTAACCACTAAGCTATTTTTCATGTCTATAAAACATGTAATAGCAATTATTATAAACCCAATTCAATTTACCATTTTCTTCAGCTATTTATTCAGCTATTCTTAACATGACATGCCTTCAAACTCTTCATCATTTTTGAACTTACCTGTCAATATCTTATTTGAATCCTGAGTCTTATATTAGTTTCCTATTGCTGCTATAACACCTATCACAAACCTAGTGGCTTAAAATAAAACTAATTTATTTTTCTTAATAGTTTTACAGATTAAGTATTCAGTGGGTCTCATTGACCTAAATCAAGTTACAGGCATGGCTGCATTTCCTTTCTGGAACCTCTAAGACAGAATCCATTTTCTTGCCTTTTCAGCTTCTAGAAGCTGCCAGTATTCCTTGGCTCATAGTTCCCTTCCATCTACAAAGCCAGGAAAGGCTGTTCAAGTCATTCTCACAATGCCATCTGTCTTTTTCTGATTTTTCTGTCTTCCTCTCCTAACATGCGAGGACTATTGTGATTACATGGACCCAAACTGGATAAAACAGGATGATCTCCCTATCTTGATTAGCAACTTTAATTCTATCTACAACTTACATTTCCTTTTGCTATACAACCTAACATATTCACAAGTTTCAAGGATTATAACATGGACATGTTTGGAGGGCCATAATGCTGTCTACCAAACCTCTCAATCCTATATTCCATCTTTCTTCTTTTTTTTAATGAATTCATGTTGTCTCTGAACCGATTAATATAACTCACTGTATCTATCATAGTGATGAGTTTAATGAATACTTGATTGATGCCAAAAAAAAAAACAGGGCTCAATATGAATATTAAAGGATGAAAAGAATTTAAGTGGATGGAATAGAGAAGGAAGGTCATTGGGGACAGATGAAATTCATGAAAGAATAGTAATGAGAATGAACAAACTAAGCATAAAGTACAGTAAAACTCTTGGAACAAGAGCTTCAATTTAGAAAGTGATAAATGATAAGGGAGGACGGGTATAATGAACACCACAATGAAAAGATTATACATAGTGTTCTAGTCACAGTCAGCCTTGAGATGGAATAACAAACCATGTGTTTGCATAAAACACTATTTGTGAGATGATGTGAGGCTTATTTGCCAAAATTTTCTTTTCTAGGCAAATTACAAATGCTTATAATCCTCTCACCACCAATATATTTCTTTGGATTTAACACTCTCTTCTTTTTAAAGACAGATACTCCTGGGGGTAAAGACATGAAGGTAAATCATTAAGACAGTAACAAATAATGAAAATTACTCTACAAATGCCCTCTTAGTTGTATATGCCGTGAAAACACTGAGGTTAGAGTTGGGGATGGGAGACTAGAAGAGATTCATAGATTAGACTGGAATCGCGGTTGGTGAGGGGACTGAACATAGCAGGTGAAGGATTTCCAAGACATACTTTGCCTACCTCATCGTGTTGCCAATGACTTTCCTATCTTAGCCAATAAGGAACATCCTTTTTTTTTTTTTTTAAATTGAGCACTGATATTCTCAGAACATTTTTAGGGTCAGATTTGAACATGTCTGAAATGAAAATTTTTGTCTGAAATGAAACAGACATGAACTCAACACCTATGTCTCATCATTCTTTCCTTCCTTTCCTTCCTTCCATCACCAAAAGCTCATCAACCACAGGCTTGTTTACAACCTCCTGGTGTCTGCAGGAAGAAACATCTTTGAGCGAGGAGGAAAAAATATATGATTCCTTTGATAATACTGTTAAACCGTCCAAATGAGAACAATTTAAAACTTTAATATCTATGAATATTAACAATTAACGGTTAAAATAGCGTATTGGGAGTAAAAAGCTAAACTAATTATAAGTATGAATTATTACACAGATGGGAAATGTACCATGTGAGCATGAAGGACCATTCTCTCCTCCTCCTGCACCTATGACAGACTTCACTATCTATAGTAGCATTCATTACCACTCTAACTAGTGATGGTCCCATTGTTTCTCTTAAATGGTACTCTTGGCAGCCACTTTAAATTAATAAGCATTTACACAAGGGATAAAGTCTCATGTTTGTTGTGCTAGGTTCTGTGAGAGGCACTTCACATATTTTATCATGTTATATTGTTTTTCAATTTACACAACAACCCATGAATTAGGAAATGCCATTTACAAATTAAAACAACAACACTAATTCCTAGCTAATCTAAATTAGTAACCTGTACTTGAGTCAATTATCTGACAAATGTCAGTAACTTGGGGCTGCTGTGCATCTGCATGTATGGACTGGGAAATTGCAGTGGGGACACAAATTCTTCTAATGTCTTTCGAGACATTTTCTTAGCTACAGGTATCAGTCTGTGAAGTAAAATGTTAATATTTGTTTTCCTGGTATACCCCCAAATGAATGAAAAGCACAAGAACAAGCTGATGACCTTTCCTTATTTGTTTATACTGCATGATAGCTTGTTCATTGTTGATTGTCAGGTTTGCAAATTCCAATTATTCTCTGCTAACTTCAAACTTGGGGAGCAGCTAGGATGAAGGGCTTGTTGAGCATTTCTAGTGATATTAGAATTTTTTTAAAAAGATTCTATTTATGTATTTGAGAGAGAGTGTACCCACACAAGGGGTGGGAGGGGCAGAGGGAGAAGCAGGCTTCCCCTCCAGCGGGGAGCCTGACATGGGGCTCCATCCAAGGATCTGAGATCACGACTTGAGCTGAAGGTATACACTTAACCGGCGGAGCCATCCAGGTGCCTCAGAAGTTTTCTTTTCTTTTTTTAAAGCTAAACCCTGTATTAGGGTGATCATATAATTTGTCATCCAAAAGAGTCTCTATCTGAGACCTAAAGAGGAAACAATTAATACTTACCCTGAGAAAAAAGAAGTAAACAAGACTGTTCAGAGCAAACTAAAATATATGCTTACCCTATGTATAACCAAGTTATACAATCTGCATAGGTGAAAATCAGGTTATTTACTTATATCCACGTTTGGTGGGATCTCATACTGCTGATTATCATAAATATGTAATTTGTATATACAGAGAGAAGGACAGGGAGGAAGATAAATGTATTTTTATAATTCCATGAATATTATCTTGACCTTGATTTGATAGACTTTTTTTAGATGCTGGGGGACAAATACAACATGAATTTAAAAAGCAAATCTGTAATGACCCTATGTAGTTGATGTTGGAGAAGAAGAGCAAGTATTACCTAATAGAGGCTAGAGAAGTCTCCAGTTCAAGATTATGTGACATGGGGAAATGCCTTTCCAAGACATTTTGTAAGAAAGCCAGTGTGCAAAAGCCTACTGGACAAAAGCAAAGGACCTCTATTGCACAGGAACTGAGAAGGGCATGGAAAGCCTTTGACAGTGCTGAGACAAAGCATAAGCTTCTGCAAGAAGTTTTAAGGAGGATATGGGAAAAGGAAATGGATATCATTGAAAGAGATGCTTATAATGAGTGAATTTCATGGCATATAAATTACACTCATAGAACTGCTAAAAATTAAAAAAAAGAACGGCTAAAAATTGTTTTAAAAATCATGATGTAATACTGTGTTTTTATTTTATCACATCTTTTATTTCATCTATTATTTTTTGAACATAAATCATGTAAACACCTTTTACATAATTCTGTTGAATTACAGCACCAGGGAATGGTGATTAAGGGTTCTCTGAAATATGGAGGATCTCTCTAGGGACAGGCAAAAGGCTCAATCATTGAACCAGTCACAGTCAATATTTGTGTTCATTATTTGGATTAAGACATCTAAGGCTACTTATGAAATGTTCAGGTGATCCCAAACTGAAAGGCATTGCTAAGATGATTATAGAATCAGATTCAAAATTACTTTGGCAAGCTGGAAAGCTAGGCCTAAACCATTATAGTAAAATTTAGCAGGAATAATATGTAAGATTTTATCTATAGGTTAACTAAAGTATAATGTATCCAAGATGAGAGGTACCATTTTCCTGTTATAATGGATGTGAAATTTACTGGTTTCAAACAACACAGGTTATCTCCTGCTCCTGCCCATGCCCATGCCCATCACAGGTTGGCAACAGGGCTCTGGGCGTCAGAGGAACTGAGGTTTAAGAACAAAGCAGCTCCATCTCAGTTATTTCTGGTTGCTGTGCCAGAAAGAAAGCAAAAGTCGCTAAATTCTTCACTGGTTCTTAAGACTTACACTCAGAAGTGACACGTATGACTTCTCTTACAATCCATTGGCCAATGGAAATGATGTAGCCATCCTTAATTGCAAGGGGGCAAGGAAGTGCTATTAGACCCTGTGCCCAACAGACAGATAATCACAAATGTATGGCCAACAGCACTAATATATATCACAAACTGCATGAAAATAAAATCAATAACCATGGTTGGCGGAATTCTCAGATGGCCCCCATGATTCTTATATCCCATCCCCTCCTCCTAGGAATAAGCCCTGTATAATCTCCTTCCCTTGAGTGTTGCCTGAACCTGTGGATATGATGGATTTCACTCCTGCGATTAGGTTAGTTTATATGACGACCAAGACATTTCATAGACGTAATTAAGGTCTCAAATCAATTGACTTTGAAATAATCAAAAGGGAGATTACCTTGGCTGGACCTGACCTAATCAATTTAGCCCCTGAAAAGGGACAGGGAGCTTCCTGAAAGAAGACATTCAAAGCATAAGAGGTATTATTCTGCTGACTTTGAAGAAGGAAGCTGCCATGAGAGGTAGCTAAGTGGCTAGGACCTCAGGCAGCCTCTTGTAGCTGAGGGTGAGCATTACTCCCAGCTTAACAGCTAGCCGGGAAAGAGGGACCTGTTGTATAACTAGTAGGAACCTAATAACCTGAAGAAGCTTGGAAGAGGAAGGTGAACTCAGGATGAAAATGCAGCCCATCTAACACTTTGAATCCAGGCTAAGACCCTGAAGAGAGAACCCATTTATGTTGAGCCTGGATTCTTAATCCATGGAAACTGTAAAATGAAAAAAAAATTGTTGTTTCAAACCACTAGGTTGTGGTAGTTTGTTGCCCAGAATATAAAATGAATACAATTACGAAAGAGTAAGTCCATAATATATGTTAAAAGCCAACCACAGAAAATACAAAAGACGATAATCCAATTTTGGTTAAAAAGCTATATATAGGAAAATAAATGTAATGTTTATACTGCCAAATGTTAACAAATATGGTTAACCCTGGAAGCCAATTTGCCCAAAATGTGTTGTCATATATATAAAATCTTATCTTCATAGTATCTTAAAGATATTTATTATCACCCCAATTTATGTACTTTGGAAAACCTCTACTTTCCTTTTTCAGGCTTTCATGTATTTTCCAAATTATTAGTCACAGTGTTTTTCTTTCATAGTTAGATAAGAATGAATAAAGGATATTTTTATTTTAAAAATTATTGCCCAGATTTATAGAGGAGTAGATAGCAATTTACATTTAAAAATTCACAATTCTGGGCAGCCCAGGTGCTCAGCGGTTTAGTGCCTGCCTTCAGCCCAGGGCATAATCCTGGGGTCCCGGGATCGAGTCCCGCGTCAGGCTCCCTGCATGGAGCCTGCTTCTCTCTTTGCCTGTGTCTCTGCCTCTCTTTCTCTCTGTGTCTCCCATGAATAAATAAATAAAATATTTTTTAAAAAAGGGCGGGCCTCTGAATCTATTAGCTAAAAAAAATTAAAATTTCACAAATTCTGAACATGACCACAAATATAATGTGATCCAACAATAAAATGAGACTACATAGTAACATTAGCCACCCTAATCTAATCTAATAGATTTTCTTGAGCTGTAATGGATAGTCTAGCATGGTTCATCAAATTCCATTCTCCTTTCCTCGGGTTCATTTGGGTCAGCCATATTTCCCGTATCACTTGAACTTTGGCATGACCCTGTAAGTCCTAAACCAGCAAAGAGACTCAAAATGGCATATGTTGGCACATAAAAACCTCCCTTTCTTGTTCCTCTATTCCACTCTATCCCCTTTCTTGCTGACTGGGAGGTCATCCACAGTGACCTTGGGAGCCCATGTTAAAGATAACACACGTTCCATCAACCTGGGTCTCTGAAAGACTACTGGAGTTTAGTCCCTGTCTTAGTTCATTTGGGCTGCTATCACAAAAATACCAAATACCAGTGATGCCTGGGTGGCTCAGTGGTTGAGTGCCTTCAGCTCAGGGTGTGATCCCGGGTCCTGCGATCAAGTCCCACACATCAAGCTCCCTGCACAGAGCCTATGTCTCTGCCTCTCTCTGTGTGTCTCTCATGAATAAATAAATAAATAATTTTTTAAAATGCCATAGACTTGGTGGCTTAAACAACAAATAGTTTTGTGGGTTTGGTTTGTTTGTTTTTCCAGTGTTCTAGAGGCTAAGTCCAAAATAAGGTGCTGGCAGATTCCGTGTTTGGTGAGAGCCCCTTCCTGGTTCATAGATGGTCATCTTCCCACTGTGTATGCACATGACAAAATGGGGAAAGAAGCTCTGTGGGGTTTCTTTTACAAGTGAATTCATCCATTCATGAGGGATCTACCCTTGTTACCTAATCATCTGCCAAAGGCCTCACCTCCAACTATGATCACCTGGGGGCTTAGGTTTCAACATATGAATTTTGGGGGTACAAAAACATTCAGTTCAGAGTCCCGCCCAACCCCATCCCACCCATGGGAAAATGCCTTGGACAGTTTACATGAATGACACATATTTTCTTTTGTGTTGGGCTATTACATATTAGGTCTATTACCGAAGTTAAATGAGCACTTACTATATTCCAGACCATGTGCAGAGATCTGCATACATTATTTTTGATCATCATTATCATCCCAATTTCACACATAATGAAACCAAATCTCAGAAAATTTTAGTCACTCATCCCAGATTGCATTTTCAACGACGCTGAGTAATAGCTAAGTAAGAACTGGAAGCCAGATCTTTCTGGATCCAGGTCTGTTTTACACAGTGCCTCCATAATATTGCCATAATTTAGAAAAGATAAAAAGAAACCTGATTGAATTGATTTCGAAGAAACAGTGGAAGTTTGGAAGTATCTAAACATTTCCGTCTCAAATTATTTTAAGGAACTGAGGTTTGTGGTCTAAAGAAAAGATCAGCTTGAGTATTTAAAGTCTTGCTATTTGGGCGTAGGAAATAGAGTTGTTCTTTGCAACAGAACCGTGAGATCTAGGGAAGAATTTCAATTCAGTGTAAGAAATTTTCTAACAACTAAAGCTGTCCGATAGTGGGATGCATTGTCTTCATTTATTAAATCTTCCATGCATTCAACCAACACTGTGTCCACTTTATATGCTAGGTACTCCATCAGGTGCAGATGATACGAAGATGAATAAGACTTAGTTTATGTCATTAATAATTTACTTCTTAGAAAGGTAAAAAAAAAAAAAAAGTAGCTGCGGTACTGAACAATAATTGCAACAATCACCTAGAATAGAGAGATGTCCTTATTTGCCTCTGCCCCAGAAACTTTTCTAAAATACTGCTCTGTAGAATGGAATCTGTCTAATGAAGTTTTTGCCAGTTCAGAATAAAATGAGATTGACAAGAAACATAGACTGATAATTATTTTTATTGAATTCATTTACGTTTTTTTTATATTAAAATGTTCTAGGATGATGTTATTGCAGCTAATAGTTTGTTCTTGTGTTTTATTTGATGTTAACTATCTTTACTTTGCAAGATAAAACCTTAGCAACCCTCTCTTGTCCCTACATTTTCAAAATGAAACTTCACTAGCCCAGTCAAAATTAGTCTGACTGATAACCTAAAGAATATGGACTGGACACTGAAAACAAAGTAGGGCCTTATCAGAGAAATATAAGTTTTCCAGGTAGAGATATATACTCAGAAAAAAGCACAGGGATTCAAACACTGCCTGGCTTCTTCTCCGACTCTTAAGTAATTTGGTCTTGCCAGAAAACGGAACATCCCAAGGAGAGGGGCAAAAAGATAAGCCTGCAAAACTGAAAGGGACCTCATCACATTAAGGCCTTTTGTACCAAGCCACAGAATTTCGATGTGATAAGGGCATATCAAAAGTTTCCAGCATCAGTCAGTACAACTGTATTTTTGACAAAGATCCTCACACTGCTATTCTGTGCACTTCATTTTATCTGTTACTTGTTTTACAGTCTGTGATTGTTTCGCCTTTTGGACCTAGCAGATCTATGAAATGAAAAATAGCATTCACGTTAGACCTCTCTTCCACCCATGTTCCAAAAACAGCACTTTTCAGAGTGTTTGTATTTGATTTATTTTTAGTAGAAAAGATGAAGATAACATGATTTTGCTTATGTTTTAGAAAGAGCATAGCCTCATGTGGAGGCTAAATTGGAAGGGGATGGTGCAATGGGGTCCACATGATGACTTAGAGGCCGGATACAGTAGTGAGCTTCCCGACATTGGGAAGATTAGCAGCATTAAATGTTTCACAAGGGCTCACAGTCCTTTTACTAAAATGATCTTTTCAACTCTTAAGAGGATACCTTAATGTCCTTTTTTTAAAAAAAACCACAGACATAAAAAAATAATACATGTAAGACGGTCAAGGTGAAGACCACAAAAAGAATGCACTTCAACCTCTGTCATTGATATCTTGTTTTCTCTGCTCGGGCCGACTCCACATGTCCCTGCTGTCCCTCTAACCTCAACCCTTAAAAAAGAAAACACGGGGGAAAAAAAAAGAAGGAAAGAACATAGAAACTTCCCTGACATCATCTGTTCAAAATGTACAATATATTTGTAAGATAAAACATCACACATTACATACCCATTTCTGTGCAAAACTGACTACACTCTGCTAATGTGCAGAATTCTTGTCCTAGTTTTTATCATCCAGGCGACAACATGTACTTCAAGTTTACTGAAATTTCATCAGCAAAATACCCTTATAAAATAAAGTCCAGAATCACAACAAATTGTCATTTCAAAAAGGCCTGTTAAATCAATACCTAAAAATAATACTTGAATGTAAATTCTTGAAAGTATGTGATTTGAATGGAACCAAGCATAGCTATTCCAGCTGAGACTCAGATTTAATCAATACTGTAATATTCCTTTGCTTAGATGTGAGTTTCACTAAAGGTCCTAGGAAAACTGCATTAGACACCACAGACAGCTTAACCTTCCCTCAAATTACTTCTTGATTTCTAGTACTAACAGTCAAGGGGATACAGGAATCCATTTTTTGGTTTTCTTTAAACAAGTGAGAGTTCTGTTCCTAGAAATTGCTGCTAATTTTTATATTCTCCAATAACAAACATTAATCTCTGGTCTTTTCATCTGCTGGTGGTTTCATTCACTGAGAATATATAGTAACTATAGCTGATCTTATGATGAACGGTAAAATAGTCTCAGCATAATGATTCAAGTTTTAAAAGATACTAAAATATCTTCCAGATAACTTAGTTTCTCAGTCAATGCAACAGTACTTTTAATATGGATGCTCAGACTGCTATTGAAGTGTTCAATTCATTTTATTTTTAACTTGGGTTTTAGTCTGTGGCTGTTACCTTTTTAGACCTTTCAGATCTATGCAATGAGAAACAGCATTCGTTCCAGACACCTCTTTTATCCATTCTTCAGAAACAATAATTTTTAGGGTATTTCTTTCTCCCTTACTACTTCGGGAAAAGTAGATGAAATTTTTTTTTAATAAATTTATTTTTTATTGGTGTTCAATTTACCAACATACAGAATAATAGAAATATGCATGGCAACCATTTGCAGGATGCATCTGCAAAGGGAAGGATGACTCAATTCTATACTATGTGCCCTCTCTTGAAGATCCTAGCATTGCGAAGCTAAAATCCTACATGGCAAGCTCTCTGGAATTTTACACTGTGATTCTGTTCAGTCGGTAAATGTTATTTTGCTTGGTGCTTAATCTAGTTAAATAAAGAAATTTCCACAAGGTTACATACCACATCCAAACCCAACTTTCTCATATAAGCATAAACACTGATTCAATGACTCTAAGGGTCCTGAACTTTGGGGTGTGGGATGAAACTACTCTGTGTGCTTGTATCTGATGTTTGCTGCTTTCCAGTGTTTATTTAACAGAATCACCAGAACCCATGACGTGTTAGATAAGCAGGATGTTAGGGTGAAGCCAATACTTTTAAATGGTTCGGAAAAAAATCATTGTCATTTAAATTTAAAATAAGCAAAGCAAATACATGTGAGTGATCTCAGGTCTACACACAAAGGGTATAATACTAAATAATTATTTATAACTGAGCTTAGCTACCTTACTTTATATAAACAGCTTTTATTTCTAAATTCACTGTGGTGATGATATAAGGTAACATATGTAGCATACAAGGTCACGTACCACCTATAATCCAACTGCTTTGGTGGCTCCACGGTGGCAAGCTGTACGTTCTTTGGTTTTAACTTAATGGCCACACGTTAGGCCGTTTTGTGAGATGCGAGGTTCATTAGACCTTCTGTTCAAGTGCCTTAAGGCCACAATTCATTCTGACTCTGCAATTACCAGTGACAATTTTTATATGCAGCCAAATTTTTCAATCGCAGTGGGAAGATTTGCATAATTTGTGGCTTTCTGCTCTTCTCTCTGATAATCTCACATTGGAAAAAAATATATTAAAAATGCATTCGGGAAAAAAAATGCATTCGGGAAAAGCATTAATGCTGCATGTACCATTTTACTATTTTTCAAAAGAATGGACTCCAGGGAAAAAAATATGGGGAAGTAAAAGACAGTAGCACATCTGTTTTTTTGGTAAACAGTTTGCATTGGCTCGTGACTGAATATAAACTCCAAGAGGAGGGATAGCTGTTTATCTTTCTTGTTGGTCAGATCACGTAAAAACACCATTTTTCAAAGATGGTTAATTCTTTGAAATCTGTTCACTGTAATTTACACCTTTAGGTGAGTTCTCTTATGGTGCTTTTCAAATTAATCTTGAAAACAACAAACATCCATGAGTTGACTATAACTAAGGCTCTTCTACCAATTTAAGAGACGCTGAGTGGAAGTCAGTGAGGCAAGAATTTAAACTACTTCTGGCCAAAAACTTGGAGTGACTCCATTACAAACCTGATGGTATGCAGAGACTCTAATTGGAAGACAAATAAAGATAGAGCTATTCCTATGCAGGATCCTGGGGTCTGATTTGTAGGTTATCAGTACATGCTGACCAAGACCAGATTTTACAAGACAGAAAAGTCTGTGCATTTAAGTAAACAAATGTGAAATCATGGCAACTGACCATTATTTTCCAAGATTAAAGGCTGAAACCAATTCATTTCAACACAAAAGCTCAAGAGAGATTATTTCTATCCTGAAAACCTGTTGATGTTTGGGTAAAGTACTTGAAGATCAAAGACGAGTCTGGCAAAAATACGTTCACAGGTCACAATATTAAAGCAACCCTGAGAAAGAAAGTAAAAGCAGAGAGAGAGAGAGAGAAAGAGAGAATATCAGTAATATGACAGTAACAATAAAAGTGTACATTGAGAATGAAATTAAACTAAGTTTGAACAAAGCACACATATCCTTTGGCCTGGAGAGGAGTTGTGAATTAACAGTCCACCATTTTGGGGGGGCTCTGTGTTGACCTGCAAACCCAGAGATGAATAGATCTGATTTATATGACAAATATTGCATTCATCTTTACTCCTCAGCAGCAGCTCTGTTGCTCTCATGCAATTCAGAGGCCTGGGTTCTAATCCCAGTCAGGCTAGTGACTAGATAGGCCATTTAGGGTAAATTACTTGGTCTTGGTGAGCATCAGTTTTCACAGCTGTAAAAAATGAGTAGTAATAGCTACTTTCAAGGACTACGGAAAGGTCTAAATAATATGACTTATGTAACTATTCTGGTTGGTAGTAAATATTCACTATACGTTTGTCAACTCTGTTCATTTGGGGTGGCAACAGACTTTTCTGTCGAGAAACAGCACTAACTAAAACCATAGTAATCTCATGTTCATTGGAGGAAACAAAATGGAAGTTAGCCTACTGATAACAAACACCACCTGGCATTTAATAATTATCACCTCTCTTCCCGGGCTTGGCAGTTTCCCCATCTCAACATTGGCTAGTGCCACAAATTCCTGGAATTGATTCAATGCACAAGTCCTTGTTTCCAAGACCCTAAGTAAGTTGCTAGGATACCACTGGGACCTTTTAACACTTTATTTTCTTTTTTTCGGTATACTACTCAGGAGGTAGGTCTTTTTATGAATTGGAACATAATGTATTTCTCAACTTGACACATGGCGATGTACAAGACTGAATTGCATATAACTAGCCATGTTCAATTTAACAACATTAAGCCTGTTAGATGATCATTTTTGGACACTTTAGACCTGTATTCTTTGATACTTTAATCTTTAGTATATGCTTCAAACACTTCAATCTATGCTATAGTCATTCTTGAAACATTGTCAATTAGTGAAAGCAAAAATGTGGTACAGTAAAAAATTTGTAGGTAAAACTGGCATTATTTTGAGGTATATGTGTTCCAAATATTTTAGTTTATGTTTCAAAAAAAAATGCAACATTTTCTAGGTAAGTTTATAATTTAGAAATTTTTTTTTTTTAGTTTCCTTTCATGCTAAATGAATAACCATGTATGGAATATGCAGGCTCCACCCTACGCCACTTTCTGTGAAGGAAGAGAAAAGGAAGGGAACATTTTACTTGATTGTTGAACAAGTGAGTTGCTTAGCAACAAGAAACAAACTGCAAAAGATTAGGTCAATAATGTCCAACTCAATCCAGTAACTGTCAAAGAACATACCCTTAGGTGTCAGACCCCAACCTGCTTCTTAGAGAAAATCTGAATTCTAGAATTCAAATATGTAATCTTTACTATGTATATTTTCAATAATATCAATTTATTTAGAATTGAGTTTAACACAAAAAGTATGTCAAAATTACAAAACTAAAATAACCCATGGTGAAATCACTCTTCTTTTTTTAATTTATTTTTTTATTTTAATCCCAGTATAGTTAACATACAGTGTCATATTAGCTTCAAGTGTACAGTATATTGATTCAACAAAATGACCTTAAATATTATGGATTTTCCCCAATGTCTGGGTTTAAACTGACCTAGTTGGTTTCTGATCTACTTACTATTATAGGAAAATAATTTGCAGCAGGTGAATTAGTCTGCTGCTTTATGTAAAGACAGCTGTCTCTTCAGCTAGGCAGGCTGGATCTTTCTCAGTTTGTATCAACTAGCATGTGTGTATGGTGGACCGTTTGGTAAAATCTACTACCTTAACCATTTTTCAAATATAGTTCATTTCAAATATGGCTCAGTGGCATTAAGTACATTTACAATTATTGTGTGGCTATCACCACCATCCATCCATTTCCAGAACTTTTTCATCTTTCCAAATAGAAATTCTGTACCCATTAAACAGTAGCTCTCCATTTCCCTCTTCCCCCTCAGACTCTGGAAATCACCATTCTATTTCCTGTCTCCATGCATGTAAGTACTCGAGGTATTTTTACAGTAGTCTAGGTGAGTGGAATCATATAGTTTCTGTCTTTTTCACTTAGTATAATATCCTCAAGACTCATTCATGTAGCAAACTCAGAATTCATTTTTAAGGCTAAATAATACTGTCCTGTGTGTATATGTCACATTTGCTTATCCTTTTATCAGTCAGTGCGTACTCAGGCTATTCCCACCTTTTAGCTATTGTCAATAATGATGCTGTAAATGTGCATGTTCGAGTTAAAAAAAAAAAGGAGGGGTGCAGTCCAGGCAGTCCAGTTACCCTGAGCAGCTTTCGGATTTTGAATTTACAGAAGATTTAATGGCCAAGATGGAGAAGATGGTTTATATCTCACACCCCACAGTAATAACACTAACTGACCTTCCATTCAATTTTGTTTTAGCAAGCTCTCCTTATGCTACCATAGGTGGTCTCCTGGGGCCTTCTCTGGAAAGATGAAAAAGCTCTGGAAATGGATAGTGGTGGTGGCCACATAACAAATCCTCCTCTGATTTACTGTGTGCCAAGTGTTTGAACTTTAGCCCAATTCTTCTGCCCCAAATATGGAACTCAGCAAGACCAAAGGAAGCTCAGCCTTATGTTGTGACTCTATGAGATCCTGGGGGAAGGATGCTCACACACATCACTCCCAGAGGAATTTTAATGCCATTTCTCCAAGAAAAGTCTCAAGTCCTGACCAACATATCAACTGAACCACTTGCTGAAAAAATTTTTTTAAATAACTGAGCTTAAAGAACAGCTGTTTGCTGAGACATCAAAGCTGAACATGATTGCTTCATACAAGAGTTGAGTTCCAGTGTCTAGGATAACCTTTCTGGGGCTCATTCACAATGAGATTTGAATGCAGATTTAAAGAAAGGGGATCTTTTTAATTAGTACACAAAGGAAGGGAGACTCTAGGAACAACAGTGGAACTTGCATGCATTATGTGAGGAACCCATTCAGCTGCCTTTGAATCATACCCTTTCCCAATCTCTATGACCATTTACCCAGATTCACACATAGCAAAAAGGCAGGAGGCAGTAAAGGAAGGAGGAAATGAGCTCTCTCAGTAGCTGATTGAGTTCATGAGGTTTTCTTACCCTAAGAGGTGTTCAAGGATAGAGAACAGAACAAACAGGCAAAACCCCTGATTTAGTAAAAAGTTGCTCTTTCAAATATATAAGATTGAGCCGGTTCTAATGATGAGTGGATTGGGAAATGTCAGATTGATATTGTTGAAGCCTTTTCCCCTATTCATCAGCATTTTCACATGGAGTCCTGAGTGAGAAATTCTCCCATTATTCTTTTTTCTTTTCTTTAAAGAAAAAAAAAAGCAGACCTTTTGAAATGAACTTGACAGAGTAATCATGATCACTTAAATGCTTAAGTCCACATTAGCTACTGTGTTGGTAGCAATCACTTAAGTAGCTAGGCCCTGAGACTGACAGAAAGTTCTGGCATTTGTGTTTTTCTCTCGGTTCTGTCCAAACATGTCTCTCTGGCCCACCTTCAGAAGCTGAGATAGACCATGTAGGTTCTTTTCAGGACCCACATCTAATCTTGTGTCATAAATTCAGGCTAGACTCAGACTTAAGGAACTAGGTCCTCCTGGCTCTTTCCCTTGTCTTTTTTTTTTTTTTTTTTCCTGTCTCAGCCTCTTTAAACAAACTATTTCATTGTCTCTCTCTGGTTTATAGCAGGTTTATCTCACAAGTGGCCTAAACTAGAATTAATAAGCCAAGTTCCCCAAAACACTTTAATCAGAGCAACTTGCAGAAAAACACATTATCTTTAGTTTTCTAAAACTCCACTGCAAGTGATATAGGTGTGGAAACTAAAATGATGCCATCAATTTTATGTTGTTCTGTTTGGTTTTACAAGGATATGTCAGAACTTCTGTAACAAAACAAGTGTTGTCCTTCAAGATGGTCATACCCAGATGTTGAGTGCTTTTTCCAACAAAGCTCTCATTATTCAAAATGTTCTTTGGGGGATCCTTGGGTGGCACAGCGGTTTGGCGCCTGCCTTTGGCCCAGGGCGCGATCCTGGAGACTCGGGATCGAATCCCACGTCAGGCTCCCGGTGCATGGAGCCTGCTTCTCCCTCTGCCTATGTCTCTGCCTTTCTCTCTCTCTCTCACTGTGTGCCTATCATAAATAAATAAAATAAAATTTAAAAAAAACAAAAACAAAAAAACAACAACAAAAAATGTTCTTTGGAACTTCTGTTTTAGAATTACCTTCACTGCCAATTTACTCGAAATATAAAGAACATCTCATTACTTTATGACCTCACTTCACAAAGGCCATAATTTTCTTGAAGAAAACAAAATGTTGCACTTTAGACACAAACTTTTAAGCCTCTGTAAGAATGACCCACTGTAACTATTCAAGACAAAGGCTGTAAGAATGACCCACTGTAACTATTCAAGACAAAGGCTGCAGAATATTAGAGCAGAGCTTCAAGACAAAACAAAAATAAAGTAAGCTGTGCCTTCTATATATGCCGGAGGCTATGTCTACAAAAAATTTCCATTTAAGAGTAAAATATTCAGCCGATTAGTTTCTTATGCACTGCCAAACACCTGATTTGATCTGGTTTATCTATTTTACTTATTTTTTGTTACAACCAGTTGCTTAAAAGAACTGACCCAATCAACTAATTATAATATTTGCATGGACTCAGTTTCAGAATGGCCCCTGCTTCAGGTCTAGACAATAATCATTATGCTAGTAACACAATCAAGATCTTTTCAAGAATTTTATGACTTAAAGGATTATTCTGAAATAAATCCTTCATAATCATAATGATTTATATTATCTCTACAAAAACTGTAGTAAGTAATAGGACATTATTAAACTTCAGATGCTTCAGCACCTAATATAGGTTGAATTCCGTACAATATAGATTTCTATGAAAAAATAGCTCTCTTTTTCCAATGTTTAAATGTTCAAGTGTTTGGGATACAACAATATAAGCTATCATGTTCATCTAGGGGAATTAAGATGAAACACTCTGTGGAAAAACTAGGAGGTTATAGAATTGAATGTCAAGGTCTAAGTTTTATGTGAATAAAGCAAGAGTGCAGTGTGTTGGAATGCCTTGTGGAACATGGGGCAGCAGTAAAAAAGTCTCAACAGAAAAAGTGGCCCATTTATTATTTGAATTTCAAGGTCATTGTGCTGTTCTATATGGGGAGTGTGAAGTTAATTACCTCTTATTTTAGGTTTAACAATAAGCAGAAGTGGAGATAAAGATATGTAGTTCAGCAAACAAGACTGTAATAAGTTATAACACAATCATGGCTTACTGTACTATTAACAATCCACCCGTACAAATCTATATATACAGAGAGCATACATGTACCCACATAGGGAGTATTGACTGTGTAATTTGGAAACTGTGGGGTATGTTTATGTGTTTTATTCCTCTAAGAAATATTAATCGAAAACACTTTTCAAAGGTACAATAATCCTTCATGTATTAAAAAATATTCTTGCAAAATGGGAAGATGGGATTCAGACATTCAAACAAAAATTAAATATTGGAACTTTATTTGGGTCATACCAGATAATTGATGTGATATGTACAATTCATGGCGAACACTATAAATTTTCCTGGCTTGAGCGATGCAATGTATTATATCATTAACATCACTGTTTTATCATCACTTATATGTAACATAACTGAATTTTCATTATCTACAAAGTATTTACCTGAAAACTGATTCTTGAAAAAATGGTGAAAAAAAAAAAAAAGAAAAGAAAAAATGGTGGATAATGTGGATATATTTTTTAATATCCAGGTTTATTAAAGAATGTGTAAAAGATCCTCTACACATCAAGAGGCAAATTATCCCTAAAAATATTAATTTAAGGTTTATGCTACCCTTGATTAGCTTTCTGGGAAAGAGCTGAGAAAGTGGTCTTTCTATAAATTCTTTTTCTTGGTAAGTCTCGTCCGTAGAAGTCCCTGACTACTCGGCAGACACTTATGCAGTATGTGTTATATATAAAGGTCCAAACCAAATTGAATCCAGTTTAGCCACTGGAAACCTGGCTGCCAAAATCTGCTCTAGCTTTTATTTTTTTAAGATTTATTTGAGAGAGAGTGAGAGAATGAGCAAGAGGGGTGAGGAGCAGAGGAAGAGAGAGAGAGTCTCAAGCTGACTCTGTATTAAGCACTGAGCCAATGTACGGCTCACTGGGCTTGATCTCACAACCCTGCGATCACCACCCGACCAGAAACCAAGAGTTAGACACTTTAACAGACTGCGCCACACAGGTGCCCCTGCTCCAGCTTTTAATGTCTTAGACTTTTTATTTGCTAAGTTAACATGAACCTTGAGTAAATTTTGGTCTATTTTTCAAAAATGGAAACTGCTACTCTTTAAAATGTTATCATCAGCTTGCAATCCAATGATGATGCAGTGTTTGTATCAGAATGAATGCTGCATATGGACTCAAGACACCAGTTAAAATCCAAGATGTGTAACCTTTTAGCTGTATAACTTTGGGAAACACACATTTTTGACCCTCTATTTCCTCATTTAAAAAAAAATAGATATTTTAACCACGTTTCAATAAATCTGGAACAACGCATGGCACAGAAAAAGATTTGAAATAGTTGCCTTTTATAATACTACTTTGTTTTACTAACAATATATTTTTATGTTCTTGAATATAGGCATATATTATCAAATACCAAGTATCTACATATCAAATATGTATCAAATATCACATACCACGTATCAAAATAATATCTACAAATGCCACCCCAGAATCTTTATCTCTTCTGGTGTTTTTCTGTTACACCTTTCAATCTATTAAACTATACATACGTATATACTGTTATCATGGACTTTTTATGTCCCCCAAAATTCATATGCTGAAGGCCTTACCCTGAATGTGACGGTATTTGGAGGTGGAACATTTAGGAGGTAATCAGATTTAGATGAGGTCATGAGAATGGAGCCCCCACGATGGAACTGGTATCCTTATAGAAAGAAAAAGCGCTCTCGCTCGCTCTCTCTCTCCCCCCCCCCCCCCAACCATGTGAAAACATAGTGAAAAGGTGGCCATCTGCAAGCCTGGAAAGAACCTTCACTCAGGGAACCCAATCAGTTGGCACCATGATCTTGGACTTCTCTGTCTCCAAAACTACAAGAAATACAATACTGTTGTTTAAGCCACCCAGTCTATGATATTTTGTTATGGCAACCCAAGCTGAGTGCGAAATATATCTATATATTTCCTAAACTTCAGCTTTCAAAAGGACATATATAATCCAAATGTCCAGTACAAATTTAGCCTCCTCAGTTTAAGTCTTTTTCTATAACCCTTCTCATGCTGCTTAAGATTTATTGTAATTTGTCTTTTCCAGTCACTGGAAACCTCCTCTCAAGACCCACAAAAGAGGGAAAGAATTTGGACTTTATCCCACAAGTAATAAGAAATCACTCTACAAACTTGGACAGAGATTTAAAAAAATAAAGAATATTAGTCTGGCTACTCTGTGTAGAATATCCAAGACAGAATAGAGGTTAGAAACTCAGAGGGAAAAATGATGAAGGCTAATAGGGTTGTTTATGGAAACAGAGATGACTGTATTGCTGCTTTGGAGTTGGACAGGCCTGGGATTAGTTCTTGCTTCCCATTATCACTAGCAGTGCAGAATCCAGACTTCTCTAAGTCTCAGGACCCTCTCCTTAAAATGAGATTAACAAAGTTGACCTACTCATGGTTGTTAGGGGGATTTAAAAACCCAGAGTGGATAGTGACTAAAGTTGATATTTGGCAGCCAATGCCCAATGGTCCAAATGGGATCTGGACCCAGGTAGGCATGGGGTTTAAATGGGATGGTAACATAGTTCACACTCTTGTTGGTAGTTACTGTTATTCTGCAGAGAAAAACTGGGGAGGTCAGCTGTCATGATGTTGAAATTGGTGGAACACAAATACGTGAGAAAGAAAGATTTTAATTTTACATTGGAGATTTGGGTCCTAAACCTAAATTTAATTTGAATTGATACTGACATTTTAGATTGTGCTAGCAGTTGTAGAAAAGCAGTGTAAAAACACATGTAGAAGTACAGAAGCCTTTCCTCTTCAAGAAAGGCTCTTTATGACCTGAGACATTAGTGTCATAGTTAAAGATTAAGAATTTTGAGGAACTCTAATATTTTGCCTTAATGAGATAGAAAATAGTGAATTTAGATTCGATGTGTTAAATTTCAAGTGATCAAGAGTGTCATCCAGTATTAGCAGGACAAACATACAACCATCTAGCAGAAATGTAAAATATAAGAATATATAAAAATGAAAATTATTATACCCTCTTATTAGGTGGTCTTTTCTTTTTTCCTGTAAGAAAGATCTTAGCCCAGAGAACTTGAAAATAGAATAAAAGGAAAATTTGTGTTTTGTATGAGCAGATTTCTATGTCTTCGTGGATTAAATAACAGAAAATTATAATCACACATTAAGTGTATATATCATTAAAGAGCATTGTCTTCTCACACACATTGTTTCTTAAGTTCTGTGTCAGTTAAATCAAAGAATAACCAATATATGCTTAAAAATCACTAATAGTATTGATAGGGGAGAGCTTGATTCTTGTTTCACAGAGTCGAAGATTGAATCTCGGCAGACACAGAGTGAGTAAAGGGATAGAAGTTTATTAAGTAAAGATACAGAGAAAGCCTGCACCTTGTAATGAACTTCATTGGCTGAATTATTCCCATTTACTTAATTCGGGAGTGGGAGACTAGAAGAATGTTCACTTTTTGATTTCCCCTGGATGAGAAGTTTTGAGATGGCAACTTGGACATGTGGATTTTCTTCAGATCTATACTTAACTACCAACTGTGATTTGGAATGTAGGTGGAGAACCCAGAGAAGTTCCCTGCTTCTGTATTAGAGCAGCTTTGTAATGAGCATTTATTAACGTGACCTCTGCTTCCCATTAAGTGTAACTTTTTGCCTTCCAAATTAAAAACTCCATGCCACTCCTTTAAAAAAAAAAAAAAAAAAGATACAGAGAAAGCTATCAGGAGTGACAGGGGTCTTGACAGGGTTGCCACTGAAAGCTTGTAGGGTTGGTCTCTTATTGAGAGCCTAATCAGGGAACTTAAATCCTTTTAACATCTCCACTGATATCATCATTGAGTAAGGACTAGTGATAAGGTCTTTAATGGTTTTCTTCCTTTTTAGGGTCTGAGGATTCTTTTTTTGGTCACAAGTAGCTGATCTAACAAGACACCCTCCCCACCCACACTTAGAGTAGGGTGGTCTGGCTTGTTCCCTTACCCTGGTTTCTTTACACCTCCACATTTTTAGGATTTTTGTGAGCCTGCTGCCATGGCCCCCTACCTAGCCCCACCCAGCCCCATTTGTCCCTAACTCAGTATTAATATATATCACGGAAAAATCTACAGAACCATAAATGCTTGATATGGGTTTCAAGCCTCTCTCATTCATTTACTTTGTCTATTATATTTAAGAGACTGCATTAGACTTTTTTGCAATACTATTGTTAATAAAATATAAGTTCTTTCAAGACTCCTCAATCTTTCAGTACAAAACTGAATAAAGAAAGGAGGAAATAAAAAGAGACAATGTAAAACAATCTAAAGATGAAATTAGATTTCAGAAATCAAAAGAAAATTTAATACCTGAAAAGATGTATAATTTTAAATTAGTGAAAGTGAAATGTCATTATCTCATAAGAGTGTTGTCTCATTTATTTAGGAAATACATTAGCAAACAAAATTGAATTAGTTGGTAAAATTACAAATACTTCTTCAGTTATGTATTGTAAAACAGTGGTTCTGGATGTTTGCATAAACTGAATCTATAGTCTCCTTTGGAAGATACAAATTCAAAGCATTTAAATTAACGTTTTCCATCTTCTATTTTTGTTTTAATGTTTTCTTCAGAATTGTGTATGATAGAAACAAGTATTTTCCTCTAGTCTGCCTGCCTTAATAATTAAGTACTGCTGAAATGTATACTGGAGATGTGAAATTTGTCCTTTAACGATGGATGTGAAATTTGATAAACTGCAAGAGCAGAAGCAATCCAACTGAAGAACCATGTTTTCATCAACCCAAGATGAGGAATGATGCTTAAAAAAACTAAAAAACTCTTTCAAAAATCATTCATTCAGTAACCTCATTGATTTGTCTACCTGATGAACCATACAAAAGACACACAAAATAAATAATTTGGCTCACTAAAAATGTCTTAACTAAAATTCACCAGATGTTGGCAATCACTTATTCCCAAGCCACATCTTACCTGATGAAAGAAGAGAATCCCACAGCCACCTGGCTGCTCATTAACTAGCCAAATAGCTCTCTGTAGAGGTAAGCCCTCCTTGTGCTCCTGTGCTTTTGCATCTAATGTGACATTTGTGGCTTTTTCTTAAGTGGTTATGTGAAGAAACTTGGTCAGAACTCTTCTGAACACTTCAGGTGTTCATAACCTATTCAGATGGGAACACATGGTTTTCATTCCTTATTTCTGTTGAGATGTTCATAATTCCATCGCTACTCAGTAGCAAAGTCACAGTTACATTTGGTAACTCTCACTTCCTTAGTTCCCACAGCCAGGTGTGGAACCCTCTCAATCCACTGACTCTCTATAGATCTTCAGATGTTTTCCCTCCTTTCAATTCCTTATTACCTTTCACCTGAGCTACTGAAAGACTTGTCTATAAATATTCTAGGTAGAATTGTCTCTTCTGGTTTCACTTGATTTTCATTATTTCATAGAATTCTGTGATCTATCTGCAATTAATTTTTAGGTATGGTGTATAAAGTAAGAGTTGAGGTTTACTATCTTCCATAGACCCATCAGTCAGTCAGCACAATTTGTTGGAAAGACTTTCCTTAAAAAAAAAAAAAGACTTTCCTTTTCCAATTGCTTTGCTACGTTATCAGTGCAATGAAATGGAATGACTACATAAACATGAGTCTATTTTGAGGCCCTCTCTCCTGTTCCATCAAGCTATTTGTGAATCCTTATTTCAATGCCTCAATATGTTGACAACTGAATTTTGACTACTAAATCTTTATAATTAGTCTTGAAGACAGGAAGTCCACCAACTGTTATTTTTCAAAATTGGTTTAGCTATTTTAGGTCCTTGCCACATCCATATAAATTTTAGGACCAGTTTGTCAATTTAATAGGTGTATATGTAAATAAAGACTTTTCAAACTGTATGCTTTGAATATGTGCAGTTTATTATACACAAAGATTTTTTTAAAAAAAAATATTGTAGGCCTTCACTTCCAGGAAGATGGAATAGACATATTTTTAAAACTCAACAGTAAAAAACAAAAAAATCCAATTAAAAATATGCAAAAGACATGAAGAGACATTTCACCATAGAAAAGGATATTGCAGGTGGCAAATCTGCACATGAAGAGATGTTCAATATCACTAGCCATTAGGGAAATACAAATTAAAATCACCATACATTATTACAACATATCAGAAGAGCGGAAATAAAAAAAATAGTGACACCACTAATTGCTGGCAAGGATGTGGAAAAACTGGATCACTCATGCAATGTTGGTGGAAGTGTTAAATTGTACAGCCAATCTGAAAAATCAGTTTTTTTAAAGACCAAATCTGTAATTACTATATCACGTAGCAATTGTACTCTTGGGCATTTATCTCTGAGAAATGAAGATGTATTATCACAAAACCTGTACATGAACGATTATTCTAGCTTTATTTGTAATAGACCCTAACTGGAACAACCCAGATGTCCTGCAACAGGTGAATAGTTACATAAAATGTGGTACATCGATGCCATTGAATACTGCTCTGCAATAAAATGATCAAAATAAGTGATAAACACAACACTCTGGGAGACTTCAAAGAATGCTGAGCAAAAAAGGCCAATGCCCCCAAATTACCTACTGTATAATTTCATTTATATAGCATTCTTAAGAAGATAAAACTCTAGAAGTGAAAACAGATTACTGGTTGTCAGGAACTAATAAGGGACTCAATGTGGAAGCAAAGTCAGTATGGCTATAAAAAGACAATGTAAGGAGTCAATGTGCTTATCCTGCTTGTAATATGTATCACATGGTTCTGTTAGATGTCACCTTCGGAAGAAGTGGCTGAAGTGTACATGATATCTTTCTGTATTGTTCCTTATAACTGTATGTGCATCAACATATATTTCAAAATAGTAAGTTTAATAGAAAAAGTTAGGAACATCGCACAGAAAATAATATAGTACTAAAGCATGTGAAATTTAGAAATCTTGTTGCTCTGTAGGTCTATTTAATCTCTAAAGCTATCATATGAATCAGACTTTAGAAACCCTGGAATACAGTGCTACAATTTTTGCTTTAAGTAATCATTTGTATTTTTTTTTAATTTTTTTTTTATTTATTTATGATAGTCATACAGAGAGAGAGAGGGAGAGACACAGAGGGAGAAGCAGGCTCCATGCACCGGGAGCCCGACATGGGACTCGATACCGGGTCTCCAGGATCGCGCCCTGGGCCAAAGGCAGGCGCCAAACCACTGCGCCACCCAGGGATCCCTCATTTGTATTTTAAAGGTCTTAATGGGAAAATACAGACTGATGGTTCCCTACATTATTCACCATGTCTAGTGGTTTTTGTTGTTGTTGTTATTTTTACTTCCTAAGGATCTGAGCCTAACAAAGTCTCTTTCCTTTTCCTAAGTGTCAGCAAACTGCTCCTGCTTTTGCTTATGCTATCGGCTTGTTTTTCACATTTTATTCTGAGTTCATAATTATCTGTGTAGTGGCTGGTCTGATAGAAGTTCACCTGACCATTATCAGAGGTAGAGCCTAGTTCTTACCAAGTTTTAACCATGAGCAAGAAACTTAACCTTCAGTTTCTTCATGTATAAAATAGGAATTAGAGATAATGTACAAAACCTGGAAAATCAGGTGCTCAACAAATACTAGTTTCTATTTTTATTACACATCCAGAAAACCCCAGAAAAACTGGATGGGCCATTGTTTCCCCAAATTATTTTATTTTCTATATCCTTTCTTGGGGTGTTCCTTCCACCTGGAGTGTCTTCCTAAACCCCCTCCTCAGTTTTTGCCCACTGTTCTTTTATTAAACACAAGTATGTTTGGGGCACTTCTTTGTTCCAGGGACTTATCATTTGGGTTACAGCAGCGAATAAGACAGACACAGGTTCTGCCTTCCACACCTACTTCTTTTTAAATGTCATTTGCCAAATGCAAATCTTACCCTTCCAGAAAGGTTTTCTTCAACCAGCTGTAACTGATTCCTCCAAATCTCCTTAAAATGTAATTCCATCTCGTACTACAGTTATTTTTTAGACTTGAGTCATTCCCCCTACACACACACACACACAGAGAGAGAGAGAGAGAGACTAATCTTGAAGAAAGTGCAATAAGTTCATAATCGTGCCTAGCAGGGGAGAACACTGTGTCTTACGTGTAGTAGACACTATAAATTAAGAAATTAAAATAAATGATTGACTCCTCTAATCTTTCTTTTCCAAATTAAATTATTCTAATTTCTTTCTATTTTTCCCACTATGTATTTTTAAGTTGTTTCAGATTCTTTCACTTCTCTAAGATCAGAAACATGTGGAGTCCATAGTAAAAATTAATACTCTATTAAATAAACTCCTGATCTGAGCTAAATATGCCAGTAGTGAGATTAATAATATGTACTGTCATGCCATACTTCTGTTTTTCAAGTGCTTAAAAAATAAAAATATCACAGTTTTATATTCAATTTCTGGTTTATTCTCATCCTAGATCTGTAAGTTTTAGTCTGCATGGTTCTTAGGTTACTTACTATGCATTTAAGTAGCTAAATTTTTGGAGTTGTTCAAATGTACTTCTGTTGTTCTTTGCATTTCCAAGGCAATGTTTGTCATCCAAATTTTAAACAGATTTTGGGTTTGATTTTGCACTTCCAATTTATGCATAATTTGCTGTTACTATTTGAAAATTGTAGTGGATTTATGTCTTTGAATTAACATATTGTCCTGCTGAAATAGTATCACATTAGGAAACTGAGTATAACTGAAGTAAAATGTGCCTTCTGCTGAGTTCACATATCTGTACAAATAAAATATATGAAGTTATTTCTGAATAGGAGAACATAACTCTATAATTGTCATTAATAAAAACATGACCTTATTTTTTATAATTCCAGTGATATGCATTATCTGTGGTAGGATTCCCTCGTAGCCAGGGACATGCGCTCTATTTCAGTAGTGTATAAACAAAATTTATTCAGATGAGAAAAAGTGGCATAAACATAAGATATATATATGACCACACTTTGAATCTTTTTAATACATACTAAAATATTTAAGGATTTCTACAGCCTCAGAGGTTGAAATCATGAGTGAAAGGAAGAAACCATTTCTTCCTTTATCAATTAAATTTCATTTAATGGGGCCATCAATAGCAATTATTTTCATTCTATCAAATATCTACCAAATAAAACAATTAAAATGAAACAAAGGATTCAATCATGTGCTTGTATTAGAAACAAGATACTCGAGGAAAACAATCTATATTTGTCCCTTTGTCCCAATCCAATCTCATTACCAAAGATTTTGGCCTCAGGAAGAAATATCCCAAAGACAAAAACCAAATTATTACATTTAATAGGAACCAGCTATCATAGCATGCACTGGTGCAGAAGCAAACTCAAGATATTTTTTGCCAGTAACAGAGCAACCAAGTGAGCGGTACAAGAGAAATCTGTTGTGCTTATTGTAATAATATTCCTCTTAGCCACACACCACCAGCGGATGGTGCCTTCCTGCAACACTTGATAGAGCCAAGCAAGTCAGGTAAACTACTTCTCCACTTGGATGATAAAGGAAGCAATTAAATTTCCGGAATATTGCTGTGAAATTTTGCTGGCAAGGAGATGTTCCTCAAATGTCTGTAGAAATGTCTGTAAGTAACATTTTAGAAAATAACTTCCACCTTTAAATAATTAAGCAATCCAATATTTAAAATTATTCTGAAATAAAATTAACAGGTAAAAAATACATTGGAAAGTGAATAAGTCCCCAGTAATGTGTTTTCCAAATTCTATTTTAATTACTAGATACCATTTGAAAGCAGGGCACACCTATCATAGAAACTCCTAAAGCAGGAATTGGAAAACCTGACTTCTAATTTTCATTTTCCTTTAGGATGCAGTAATTGATTAACTCTTTAGCTGCAAACAGAACTACGCCCAATATAACATGCTGAGAAAAACTGCTTAAATCTTGAATTTAAGGTTATTTATATAAACACAAAATTTTTATTAAAATAAAATTCACAGGATGTAAAATTAACCATTTCAAACTGAGTGATTACGTGGCATTTAGTACATTCACAATGCTGTGCAATCACACCCTCTCTCCAGTTCTCAAATACTTCCATCAGTCCAGAATAAAACCCCATACTCACTTAGCAGTTATTCCTCAATTCCTTCCCCTTCCTCCAGCCCCTGGCCACCACCCATCTGCTTTCTGTTTCCATGGATTTATCTCTTTTATATACTTTGTATAAAAGGAATCATATAATAGTGACCTTCCATGTCTGTCTTCACCCAGTCTAATGTTTCTAAAATTCACCCTTGTTGTAGCACTCATCAGTAATCATTGCATTCCTTTTTACTGATGAATAGTATTCCCCTATATATAAATACCAAACTTGTTTATTCATCTGGCCACGGGCATTTGGTCTGTCTCTACCTTCTCATTACTGTGAATAATGCTGCTATAAACATCTGCACTCAGGTTTTCCTTGGATAATCATTTTCAATTCTTTTGGTCACATACCTAAACGTAGAAATGCTGAGTCATATGGTAATACCATGTTTAACTTTCTGAGGAACTGCCAAACTCCTTTCCACAGTAGCTAAACAACAACAGTAGCCAAATACAGTTGCTAAACACAGCTATGTCTCCACCAGCAATGTACAGAAGTTCTAATTTCTCCCCATGGTTGACAATATCTGTTATTTAATGTTTTTTTAAATCATAAACCCAATTTTTTGCTGTATGAATTCAACAATGTACACTGAATAAAGTTATAGACAGTTGATTATCGTTGGTCATGCTAAACAGTAGTCTAAATTATTTTTATACTTATGGATAGGTGCTCTTTATTAAAATATCCAACAGAATTTAAACTTCATTTTTATTTTTATGTATTTATTTTTTTAAACTTCATTTTTAAAGAGAAGCAATGTCACTTGTGAATGAACATGGGAAAATTTCACATCATATATTCCTCCAACCATAATTATCTACAAAGAAGGTGATGCTTTTTCACACACAGACATAACAATGACACGTAGAAATGGTGTCAGTTAAGCAGAATGCTTCCATCTTGTTAAATACTAGAGTATAACCATAAAACAAATTGCCAAAATTGCCACTGCCTATCATAAGTACTCCTCAGAAAGACTCTAAAATTAATCAGCGTTATTAATTTTCAATGTCTACCTCCATTTTTTCCTATAGCTCTGAGGTCTTTAAAACATGTTGAGCATCATCATTCTACATGCCTCTGCCATCAGAGGGAAATATAAAAGATGAAATTATTTCAACACAGAGGTATAAGGATCAAAGAGGTAGAAAGATAAGAAACTCAGGTTCGGAAAAGTAAAGGATAAGAAACAGAATGATTATCTTGCTTGAAACTACCAAAGGGGATTTTTAGCATAGCACTATTAGTATCCTAACCTGAGGCAGGTCTTCTTAAAAGGACCCCACTTAGAAGCTGCGCTCCTGAACCATATGAAGAATGTTATAAATCCTATTAAGTTGTTTCTAACTGCTAACAACTTTCAGTAGACCCTCACTCCAACCCCATACAGTAATTCCACAGAATTGGGGCAACAATTTATAGTTAGCTATTTAGAAAGATAAACTGCATTTGGAAAGATACTAACTAACTAACTAACATGGCTAACTCTGTGCCATGTGCGTCAAGATGCCATACTGTACCCATGAGGAAACGTATTTCAAATTAGATCATATAGCAAATTTTGTAACTTTAATCATTATAAGAGCTCTTTCTCTAAAACAATATCTATTGAATGTTCCTTTCTCTCCTCTTTAGCATTTCTGTCTACCTCTTAAAATAGCTCCTTTAGCATTTCACATTACTTCTAATGGCATATTTGACATGCTTTGAGTCATATGTATTCAATGTCCAATTCAAGTCCTTCATACACTCTAATTTAAGTTGTCCGTGATTTACTAAGAACAGGAACTTCCCTATTAGTTTTTGCTTTTGGTTGGAAAGATTGGCATTATTAAACTAGACAGAGATTGTAGGGAAGAAGTCATGATTAGAAGGACCTTTTAGGAGAGACAGTATGGCTCAGGGAGGAGTTTCCAACTTCTTCACATTTTGTATATGGCTCTCCATAGCTGGAATATTGTTAGAAATAATCTATTTCTGTAGGTATTCTCATGAGGGTATGTACCTAAAATATCTAAGAATATGGCAACATTTGTATGTATGAGTCCTCTCTCAAACAATTCTGATGAGGTCATCAGACTTTAGTATTTTTTCTCTCTTCTCTGAATTCAAGGAAGGAATATGAATTTTGGAAATGTCAGGTACTCTCCCAAGTCACTAAAATCTCATATTGCAAACATGTATGAAAGTTAGTCTTTTACACTTTATTCCATTTAGTTTATTCTTCTCTAGACAGATGGCAATGTGACTGTAAATAAACAATAAACACAGCATATCAAAAGTCTAAGTCTATTTGGAACTACAGTTCTAAGAATTTGACTTCATTTCACCTCTGCTATTTGTACAACAAAATCTATTATATTTTCTGAAAGACTGAAACAAAGAAACACACATATCCAATTATGAAATATTTCAAAGCAACATGTGACCAAAGGTTGTATAAATTGGACTTATTCTTTTAAAATTGAATATTTACCAGAAAATGAGATGTGATATGAGTTGGTCTGCAGTGTTTCCAATAGCAATTTTTACATCATCTGTTTTGTTTTTCTTTTTGTGGAGTAGACAAAAGCTCCTGCTAAATTCTATGAATGTAGGAGGTAAATGACTACAAGGCTCATCGACCAAAGTATTTTGAATATTTATTCTGAAAATAGCATTGATAAAGCCTCTGTCACAGTATTTAAAAAAAAAAAAAAAGTCGGTGGTGCCTGGCTGGCTCAGGGGTTTACAGTGTCTTGCCTTTGGTCATGATCCTAGGGTCCTGGGATCAAGTCCCACACAGGCTCCCAGGGAGGAGCCTACTTCTCCCTCTGCCTATGTCTCTGTCTCTCAAGAATAAATAAATAAAATCTTTAAAAAAAAAAAAAAAAGATGAAGAAGAAGTCAATGTCTCAACCTAAAGAGCTATAGCTATTTAGATACCCAGAGCACAAATGGATAAAACAATGCCAAGAGAACCATATATCTACTCAAATTACTATGTCATGAGTTAGCAAGAAGGACCTTTTAACAAATGAATATATTATGTTCTGAAATAGTAAGTTCCCAAAAAAGTTCCTGGAAGTTGAAGTGTAGAGGTTTTATTACCAACTCCCCAGACTTTTTACTCTAAGATGTTGAACTATGAGACCTCAAAGGTTTCCAGCAACTCCAAGAGTCAATGAACTGCAGGAGTACATTAAGATTAATGATTCAGGATGCTAGAAATACAATTTTTACTGTTTAATTTTTCACCACCCTTCTTAATCACATGAAAGCTGGCTTTCATCCACATAGGTGTACTGAAACTGCTCTCCTGGCTGACACCAATGATCTTGTTTAAAATTCAGCAGTTATTTCTCTACTTCATCCTCCTTGACCTTTCTTATGCATTTGTTACTCGTGATCATTCTTCTTGAAACCCACTTCTCAAGGCATCCTTATTAATAGACCAGATCTGTTCTTCTTCAATCTTCAACATCTCCTTCTGAGTTTTTTTCACTGGTTCATCTCATGCTCCTCTTAGGTGTGTGTAGCCCACCACCGTGCCCACTTTCTATTACGTCTTTTTCTCACTCATTCACAGTTTCTACTCTGCTGATGTGCTGCTGAATTTCAAAACTTTAAATCCTACTCTGAGTCATTATGAGTTTTGATAATGTATTTTTAGTTTCTTACTAAAAAATACTACCAAATAATTCTGCCATGACCTCAAACTCTATCTATCCCAATGAATCATTAATCAAATTATTTCTCTTTTCTTTCAACTTCCTATTCTAATAGGGGCACCACCATTTACCTCATGCCCCTGAACCAGTTTTTGTATCAAGTTCCTTTGTACCTTTCTATTATGACTTTTTGTATTTAGACTTTTGAGTATTTCTCTTCCTCATTATTTCCCACTCCCACAATTTTAATCAGGCTATTGTTTCCCTGCAAAGGCTCTATGTATACTTTTCCACGCGAGTGGAGTTGTTCCCTTCCTACAGGCCCAATCCTCTTCATTCTTTCCAGTTACCAATCCTGGCCTCAGAGAGGAGATACACAAGTCTCTTCAGACTCTACTCAAAGATTCTTTATATTGCCATTATCTTTGGATCCAACTGAGCGTGGTTAATGATGTACAGACATTTTGGGGTGGAAAATCCTATTCAGAAAATTCAACCTGGCAATTGAGAAGTTTGAAATGTATGGCACTTTCCAGAATCAAACCAGGCGTGGCTAGCAGGCTAGGTAGGGACAATAGAAAATAATGTTAGGATCAAATAAAATACATTAGATGAAGGACTCCAAATCTGGTTCCAAGAGAGTGGCTGAGCACCAGGTAATAACTGCATCCTCAGGACTATGATCCAGAGCAGGATTCCTAGACCTTAGTGGAAGAAGTCAGAGTCATATTTCGAGTCACAGTACTGGGAGGGGTACCAGTGGATGTATGGTTACCAGGAAACAAAGAAATAAATAAGAAAAAGAAAAAGATCTAGGAAAAGAGGGATCTGGGGAAAAGGCCATATTAAAGAACCAGGGAGAAAAGACGGAAACTGAGACTTGGGAAAGAAGCATAAACCCATTTTAGAAATAAGGATAGAAAAGCTGAGACAGACTTGACGCTAAGCCTGTGAATACTGGTATGGAGAGCTTAATAGCTAATATTTAATGTTTACTCTATGCCAAATAGCTCATGTACATATTCTCATTTTATTTCTAACAACAGCCCTATGAGTTAGATACTACTATTATTCCCATTCACAGATGAGGAAATGAGGTTCAGAATGCTTCAATACTCTGTTCAAAGAAACAGATGATGAATTGGGACTGTGGTCGTTCTGACTCCAAAGCCCAGTCTCTTGACTGTCATGCCAAAAATGCTAAGGAATCTTCTCCCAAAAAATGCTAAGGATTTTTTTTTTGGGGGGGGGGGTGTTAGCAGGTCCTGATGACTGGATGAGAGTAGAGCATCATATCACCTGGCCTGTTAGGCAAAGGCAGGGGACTGGGTTTCAAAATCAGCCAGGCCTTACTGCTTACGTCTCATAAACTTGGAATTCTAAGCCTATGTCAGAGGAAAAATAAGCCACAGATCAGGAAGGATGTGGTGAATTGCCAAGTCTTATCAAGACAGCAGTACTCAGGGATCCCTGGGTGGCGCAGCGGTTTGGCGCCTGCCTTTGGCCCAGGGCGCGATCCTGGAGACTCGGGATCGAATCCCACGTCAGGCTCCCGGTGCATGGGGCCTGCTTCTCCCTCTGCCTATGTCTCTGCCTCTCTCTCTCTCTCTCACTGTGTGCCTATCATAAATAAATAAAATAAAATTTAAAAACAAAACAAACAAACAAAAAAAGACAGCAGTACTCAGAGCAGAACTGTGAGTTTAATGCTTACTTAGCTTGTCTGACTCAAAGATTTTCTATTTAATTACTGCTGAGGCAAGAATTTGAAGTAGAATAATAACATACCTGAGCTAAGTCTTTGAAGTTGTTAAATGGAGTGACAAGTAGTTAAGGAAGAAACTGTATTTGTGGTTATACTAAATGTCTCATCAAACAGTATTTGGGAACTACTCTGTGCAGGACACTTGGTTACACAGATAAATATGGCACTGCTCTCCATGAATAGTAGACAGACGTGAGCATACAAATTGCAACACAGTCGAGTATCCGTAAAGAATCAGTTGCAAATTTAAATATGAAGCTTTAGAGCAACATTATCTAATCAAACTTTAGGAGGCACTAGAAGGAAGGTATTCTAATGTATGTAATATATATATATATATTATATAATATTTTGAATAAAATTTTATAATAGCATAATATATAATATTTGTGTGTAACACACCACCAGCAGCTTAGTGGCAGTAAATTAATAACTACCATTGAGTTATACCGATGGTGTCTGCAGTCAGGAATTTTGGACAGAGTAGAGTAAGGATGGCTTGATTCTATTTGATATATTATGCATGGTCTAGGAAGACTTGAAGAGCTGAGAATTAGAATCTTCTCCAGCCTTCTCTTGTGTACACACCTGGGATGGGACTGAAGTTTGGGCTCAGTTGTGTCTGTTGACTGGAGCACCTAGACTTGATCTGGGTTCTCAGGAATGTCTTAGTAGTTAGCATCCTAAGAGAACCAGGAGGCAACTGCTTGGACTTTTTATGACTTCACCTCAGAACTCACATGCTGTTACTTATACCATTCTCTATTGGTTGAATAGATACGCCCATGTGGATTCAAGGAGAATAGGTACTTCATCTCTGAATAAAAGAAACATCAAAGAATCTTTTAAAACTGTCACAGTCAGTCCTTCAGCAGACTTCTTAAGCCAGATAAAAGTCTCATCCCATTAGGAGCCTTTAGCTTAGGTCAAGGTCCAGGATTTCCTTTTTTTTTTTTTTTTAATTTTATTTATTCATTCATAGAGACACAGAGAGAGAGAGAGAGGCAGAGACACAGGCAGAGGAAGAAGCAGGCTCCATGCAGGGAGCCCAACGTGGGACTCCATCCGGGGTTTCCAGGATCACGCCCTGGGCTGCAGGTGGCACTAAACCACTGTGCCACCGGGGCTGCCCTAATTTTTTGTTTGTTTAAAGATATATATTTACTTATTTATTTAAAAGAGATTTAGATAAAGCATGAGAGAGAGAGCACAAGTAGCAGGGATCGGAAGAGGGAGAAACAGACTCCACACTGAGCAGAAAGCCTGATTTGGGACTGGATCCCAGGACCCCAGGATAATGGACCTGAGCCAAAGGCAGACACTTAACTGACTGAACATCCCAAATGCCCAAAGTTCAGGATTTCATCATCTAATCCAGGCACAGATGAAGCTTTTCTGATATGGTTCTATTGGTTCCTTTCAGTCTGGAGACTGGTAATATAAGGGGCAAATTATCTGCCTCAACCACACACACAAAATAGAAAATGACAGGAGAACCCAAACTACCTGCAATAAACACTGCAGTACAGGACCAACTGCATAATTTGTGGGTTTCAGTGCAATTTAAAATGCAAAGCCCCTATTTGAATATTATTAAGAATTTCAAGATGTTGACAACAGAGAAACTAGCTCACAGGAACTTGAGTGGTTCAGTCAGTTAAGCATCCGACTCTTGGTTTTAGCTCAGGTCATGATCTCAGGTTTCAAGATAGAGCCCTGCGTCAGGCTCCTCACTCATCATGGAGTCTGCTTGGGATTCTTTCCCCCTCCAGTCCTCCCCTTCTGCTTGTGTGCTCGCTCTCACTCTCACTCTCTCAAATAAATAAATAAATAAATAAATAAATAAATAAATAAATAATAAATAAAATCTTAAAAGACAAAACAAGATAAACTAGCCCAGGGCCTTTCTAACCATAGGGTCCTTAGAAATGCACACCTCACACATCCATGAGACTAGCACTTCTGCTTGGAAAGTAGAAAAGGAAAGAGAAAAAAATTACTGGTCTACAGCAATTCTAATATCCAACAGGGTCCATGTTGTTAATTCCCAAGTGCCTGGGAGTTGTATTCTATAGCTCTTAGCTCCATCCTCTTGTCTTCTATTTCTGTTCTCTAAATCATTCTTCCTTTTCCATAAATGTAGCTTTTGTTTGAGCAGTTTACAAAATCTGATCAGTTTCTGAGATGAGTAGTTTTATCAGTGTAACTCCAATCTGTAGAAATTAGAGATTCTGAAGGTCTCATTTCATTGTGTACTGCCTCTGTGCCTTTTAGTACAAGATAACAGAAGTCTTTAAAAAAAAAATTTTTTTTTAATACACCAAGTTATATTACATTTCACTAGGCAAAGTCACACCTACAAAATTTTTGAAATAAGCTTTTCTCTACTTTGGGTCCTCATGAGGCTACTGTGAGAAAATGACCTCAAGATTCTTAAAAACCATATTACTTAGAAGAGAAGATACACAAGGCACACCCTAAGACCCTTAGAAAGTCTTTTGCCTTTTATCTGTGTCAAAAGGTCTATGAGCGGGATCCCTGGGTGGCGCAGCGGTTTGGCGCCTGCCTTTGGCCCAGGGCGCGATCCTGGAGACCCGGGATCGAATCCCACGTCAGGCTCCCGGCGCATGGAGCCTGCTTCTCCCTCCGCCTGTGTCTCTGCCTCTCTCTTTCTCTCTGTATGACTATCATAAATAAATAAAATTAAAAAAAAAAATTACAAAAGGTCTATGAGCTACCAATTTAAGTCTTTCTTAATTCTTAACAAAGGGTTTACAGTCACATCTTTGACCTCATCTATGACTTGCCCAAAGGCTGTATATTTTCCTATCTGCATCCTGGATTTGATCTTTGCCCTGAGGTCTATTTTTTTTTTTTTTTTTTTTTTAAGCAGAGAATATTTTGTTTGGGAGACAGAGAATAGGAAAGTAGTTTTATTATCAAATTCGGCAAATCTTAGATACTTACATATTTTCTAATTTCTGCTTGAAAACTTAGTATTTCTCTCCTTAGCTCATTTTCCTATCTGTAACTTATGATATTCAGCTAAAAGAAACTAGTTAAAAAGTTAACTAGTTAACTAGTTAAAGTTAAGGTTAGAAACTTAAAACATTCTGCAGGGAAGTTCTTTTAATCAGTTCCATCAGTTCCTTAGGTATATCTTCTATATTCTACATTATAGCAGACAAAGGTTTCACTGACTTTTCCCCCAAGATATAATAAAATCCTCCTTTCCTCCAATTTCCAGTAACATTTTCCCACTTGCCTTTAACCTTCACCAACAGTATCCAGGAGGCCCATCGGGCTTCTGTTAACAATCTCCTCTATTCCGTTCTGAAAGCTAATACCATAAATTTTAGGGTTTTGTAACTGACACCCCATTTCTTCTATATATCAGTCCGGTTTCAGTCAGAAAAGTAGAATCACTATGAGTGATACTGAATAAGTGACACAGCACAAGACTTAAATGTTACACAATTCTGGTAGACAAGTCTACCCAAGACTTTTGCTTCTGCATTTAGTGTTGGGTCTGAGATGGCTACAGATCAGAGAGGCTACAATTCAGGAATAAAATGTGGACATGAGATAGGAGGAACAATGACAAATTTTGGAACTCACAGAGAAAAATAGAATTCGTGACAAGAAACTGGACCTCCTAAGGAGAAATCGGAACCACTTCCAGCCTTAATGATGCAGGAAATATGCAGAAGAGGCTGGCATATTTTGCCCAGAGATGTACATGCTGACGGAGAAGAGCTGATGGCAGCTGGGAGAACTGTAGGCCTAGGTGCCACCCATACCAACAGGTAAGCAAACAGATCCAAGGCCACAGCGCTGAGCACCCACACGGACTTCAAGAGTCTAAGAATAACTGCTGCTTCATTTTCACATCCCAAGTCCCATAAACATATCCATGTAATCAACTCTACCTTGGAACAATGCAAGAAAGGGAATTCTAAGTACCACAATCCAACACAGTTAAATTGACACAGTACAGAACCACCACCAAAGACATCTAGTTTGAGTTAGATCTTCAGAAAGTTAGATCTAGTTTGAGTTAGATCTTCAGAAAATGGGAAAGACTTGGCCGGATGAAGGTGGGAAAAACAAAGTAGTTACCACAGTTAAGGACAGGGATTTACATAATAAAATAATGAGCTCTAAGGACAAAGGGCCCTGGACCGTGAGCCCAACAGGAGTAGATACTAGGTTTTGTCAGCCAGATGACCTAGAATGGGATGATACACTTACTAAGTGCTCGATAACTATTTGTTAAATATCTAACTGTGTTGATTGAACAAAATGTATGAGACAGAAAATGGCAAAATCTGAAGTGGCAAATCTGACATCAATTCACTGAGGTAAGATTTTGTCTGTGATTCAAAAAAAAGAAAATCTTAGACAAAAGAGTGGCCTGCTCAGATCTGCACTTAGCGGCTGCTCTGGCAAAGAGGGTGAATTATGAACTGGTCAAAGGGCAGGTTAAAGCATGAGGAGGATCTTTCATCAAACCAGACAAAAACAAAACAAATAAGCAAATAACAATAACAACAACAACAACAAAAAACCCACAAAGAAACAAAGAAACAAACAAACCAAAACAAAAAACAACTCCAAAAACCTTAACCAGAAGCAGTAAAGGGAGACTTTGATATTGGCTGGGAAAAGGGTGAGAAAGCTGTGGATAAAGCAAAGTTTTAACAGAATGTTCCAAAGTGCCTTTTATAAAGAAGTTTTCCTAGCAATTGTTCAAACATTTCTTGTCATATTTAATGGAAAAAAAACAAATCATTTGGATCATTTATTTCTGAGAAAATCTGTTACAATGCTGACCCACCACCTTAATATTCAATTTTTTTAATACAACTTCTTGTGGCTTTTTTTTTTTTCCCGTTCAGTTCTCTTATTTGTAAAACAAAACATATTTCTTTGTCAGTGAAGCATAGTTTATTATATAGGTAGAATATTTTTTCTTACACTTGAAATCCATAACTCCTAATGGGCAATCCAGCTGAATTATATTTCCATATGGTTAAAGAAAAAAATGACCAGTCATTGAGGAAGATAAAGACATTCTCCAGTCAACCATTAACATCAAAACATGTATAGTTTGTTTTATTTGGCAATTGGCCTTTGCTTTTCAAACTCCAAAGCAATGCTAATTTAATGATTCAGAAGACAGTTCAATGACAGGAAAACTATCCTGCCCCACCAGAGCCTGTGTACAATTTTTAATCTTTTCATTTCTCAGTCAAGAAATCCAGAAATCCCTTTGGTCACAGGAGGAAATGGTTTCTGGATCCTCCCTGGCAACACAGAGAAATTAAACCCTCCCTGCTAAGAGCCCTGCTAAGCCCATTTAGCAGGGTATGTCAAAGTTTAGCTTCAACAGCATTTTTTTCTAAGAACACTTGCAAAGAAAGATGCTTGCAGCATAGTCTCAGAGTTTGGGATAGGAAAGGGGATTGTGATAAGCACTGAAGGGTGGGATTCTTCTTGTGGTTATCCACAATGTCTTTCCTCCTTATACTTGACAAAGTCAAGATTCATATTTTAGGGCTTCCTGCTTCCCCAAGCTATAGCAATACCGGAAGTTTCATGCAAGAGCTGATCTCAACCATAGTCTTTTTAGCAAGTATAAGGTGAAAGGCAGCAGAATGTGCCACTCCAGAATATGCCTCTTTGGCATAAACATTATATTGAGCTAAAGACAGGGGCCAAAAGATTCAGAAAGAGCTTTTTTACCTACCACTTAACTGCTGATAAGAATTTAGATAGAAGGCTTGGTCTAGGAAGAGAGCTATCACCACACATAACTACAAAAAATATGTTCTAGTTGTGGTAAGCTATAGTGAGCTTGGCAGGGCCCACTCGTTCACGTTCTTCTCTGTGTCCCATTGTCTTTGCATAGTATGACAAACCTTTGTTTACAAAATCTTTGCTCTTCTCAATTTCCCATGTATTTTCTTCTTTTCCTCTGAAGCCCCAGACCCCTATCCCATCCCTTAGCTCTGAATGGAATATAAGCCCCAACTTGCCCTTGGGTCTCGTATTTTTATGGGGCTCCCATATATATGAAATTAAATTTGTTCTTCCCCTGTTAACCCATCTTAGGTCAATTTCATTATTAGACCCCAAAGAACCTGGAGAAGTAAAAGGAAAAATCTTCTTCCCTTACTACGACAATATTGAATGTGATACCAGATTGCAGACATTTAATTAAAAAATACACCTTTATCAGTGGATTGCTCTCAGGCTGGTAAATAAATCACATTTGCCTTATTTAATTTTGTGCTCAAGACTTCCTCCATGAAGCTCAAATTCATCACTCACATTCAATTATCTAGTAAGTTCAGCCCTTCACCGTTTCCATTCTTTCCTGTTATAACCTTTATAGCCCTAACAGTATCCCTCACCTCCTTCACTCCTTTAAAAACGTGTGTTTGTTTCTGCTACCTCTTTGAAAACACACACAGTCACTCTTTGGCAATATTAACATAGGATTATTATCATTCATAAAGCACATATAATGCTGTTTATACAGATGCATACACTCAACGACTATGAGAACTTGCCAAGGAACAATTATGAAGATCTGAGGACTGACAGAAAGTGTCACTGACTTTTGCAGCCCAAGATAAAGTACAATGGCCAGAAGAGAGGAAGGGCTCTGGATTACAGTTGTTGGAAAACTCCAGAATGTTTTTTGCAATTGCCTTGTACTCCTCACATCTTTAAGCTCTGAGCAGTGATGCATTCCCCAGCTGCTGTCTGGATTTGAGCATGCTATCTATCAGACTGAGAGGATGCTTGCTATGGCTCCTTTTCTCTAGTTTCAGAAAGTCCAGAAATAGGATATAAACTTATGTCTGCCCATTCCCAGGAAAGCAATGTGAGTGCATGTCTGGGGGTCATTCTTAGAGAAAGTGAAAAAGCTTGAGGTACTCAAGAAAACCTCTGTATAGCGAGCAAAGATAAAAATCCCTCTTATGTTCCTATTAGTTCTTATTCCATTTCCACGGGATACACAAGAAGCAAAATTAGAGATTAATTCTAAGATTTTTTTTTTCTCCCAGCATCACTCACTAACCCTTTCAGCATTTAGAATGTTCAGCAATGCTATATAATACACATTTCCTGTCCTTAGGGAGCTCTGGGATGTAATCAGATATACAAAGTAGAAAGAAGACAGTGCAATTAGTGTTCATCACATGGTAGGGGGGTAGAGAAAGGAGACATGGACTCTAGTTGAATTCTTCACTGAAAGAACAGTGAAATCATCATGCAGGAAGGTGGCATTTGAATTGGACGTTGAAGCTCGGGTAATTGCCTGACTCATGGAGAATGGGAGAAAGGGCACTGGAGGCTGAATATGAACAAAAGTATATGGCAAATAACCCTTTGTCTTCTCCATTTAATGCAATTATCTTTCAAGGTAAATGTCAGGTCTTCTAGTTATTTTAAACTTCTTAAATATCCTGTACAGACATACATAGTATCTTAAATAATGAAACAGTTGACAGAAAATCACAACAGTATCTCAGTGTGTCTCCCAGCCTGAACTCTGTGATGGCCTCTGGTTCTCACATGATATGAAATTTCCTTGTATGAATGCCACCACACACACTTAAAACAATCATATCTACAGAGAACATTTTTTTTTTAATGCTAGAAAATTTGCCCTTGTAGACGTCCTATCCCATCTGAGGAATGCTGCTCAGAAAAGTCAAGTCTAGCTAATGTATCAAGAAGCCCTTAGTGAATGCCTATACAGTATCGAAAATCCAACTCTGAAAGGTAGATTCTTTCAAACATTGCAAGCAGAAGTGTAAGCTTTCCCTTAACCAAGTCTGTGTCAGATCTTATTGCTGTTCACCATCCCTCAGCTCTGAGCAGTTGGTGATATATCTGTTCCTCAGTTATTATCACTACAGTGTCTGGCTCAGCAATCAATCAGCTTAGGGAACTGGACTCAATCTAAAAAAAAAAAAAAAAGGGCAGGACAACAGCTCTATGTGTATGTCTAACTGTGCAATATTTGAAGATAATATATTGTCTACTATGGTTTTCTTTCTTGCAAGAACTTTACCTTGTTATATTCCCCTATAAAATCTGAACAGAATGGTATGGGAAAACAACGACAAAAGGTTCTGGGTTCTACTGAAATACAGAAATTTCCAAACACTTCCCATTTTTGAAAAACGAAAAAAGGAGAAATTCAAGTTTATTTTCAGAATTTTCCAATTTTCTTTGCTTCTTGAGGCTTTAGACAGATTTTTGTCTTTGCTTGAATACACTAATGACCATATCTATTTTTTTAACTTGCATGTAAATTCACACACACCTGTTCTATATTAAAACAGGGTACTGATCTAAAAAAGGATATTGAAAATCATTTCCACATTCCACTTAACTCTCCTTTAGCATTGCTGGACAATTAATGCTCTCTCCAAATAGAAATCTGAACCTCACTACAAACATAGAAGAAACTTAGAGCCATTTGTTTTTATACCTTCTAAAAAATACTTCTCTAGTTTGATTTGGAGCAGAGAACAGGCATGTTCATGTACACAGATATCTTAAAATAAACTTCACAAGAAATGAAGCACCTTCCTAAAAATAATTTGAAGGCCTTTATTCGTTTTAGATGCTAACACCAAAGGGAAAATTACGACCAGAGATAATAATTATGGCAATATTTATTTTCAAATAACTATATAAAGCAGTCATTTAAACCATAATCTATTGCTACATTTCTGCTTATTTCTGTAATATGTTTATAACTTATGGTACTATGGGACAAACTTTTCAATCTACTCTGGGTAAAATAAGGCCTCCTGAATGAGAATGTGCTGTTCTGACACTGCAAATCAGCAAAAAGCTCTGCATTTTTTCATGAAATGTGCTGTTTCAGTTTGTTATACTTTATCCACTATAAGAGTAATTTCTTTGAATTGAATTCACAAAACGTTTGCCTTAAAAACATTTTTTTCCAAAAAAAATTTTTTTCTATTTTAACAACTGAACTAATTGTTCTCTCTGGGCCTCCATAAATCTAGATAGGTAGCTAGTTCTTAATCAAGAGTTTACAACAATTTCACAGCCATATCAGGAATTCCTGTGAAATTTGTGTACTCCTATCTCCCGTCACGCCAACAAAACCAAAACCCCCAATTTGAAAATGTATAATCAACCTTTACTATGTAAGGATAGTTGGGAAAGGAGATGATGGGAAAACAGAAAATATGATCCAAAATTAGAGTATAAGCAAATTTATTCTACTTTCAGTATTATCCAAGGAATATTAATCTATTGTGGATTAAAAGATTAGAATCTATACCACTGATGAAATTCCAACCCTAATCATGCCTATTATTTTTATTTAGTAAATAATAAAATCATTCACTTATTAAACATTTACAAAACTTTTCCTATGACAAGAATGGCCCTGAAATAGAGCATGCCCTGAAATAGAGCATCTCACATCTAGCAGAGAATCTCATTTGAGGAATTTTTTTCTCAAATTTATAAAGGAGTATGATGCCATTGTTATACTTTAAGTTATTCAGGCCATTGGGGTATCATCACCTGGATGAATCTCCACAACTAATTTAAATCTAAATTCCAGAGTTGGGATTCAAGCAGGGGTTTGTTTGTTTGTTTGTTTTTGATACCAGTTTCCCAGGTGATACTGATACACAGTGAGAGTAAAATGCCACTGCTTTAAGGAACCCTCATGAAAATGACTAATATTTTTTATGTTAAATTTTTAAAAAAAAACCAACTCTGTTCTTCCATATTTAAGGTTTCCAACACTTGTACTTCTTTCCCCCACCCTTGACTCTCACGTGTTTGCTACAGGGTCACTGCATACCGTTGGCATGCTGTGCACTGGACAATAGGATTTGGTGACCCAGAATCATGGGAGGTGAAAATCCAATCTCCTCCACGTTCCTCAATCTTGCAGTCTAGCTCAGGCCTAGTCTCTGCATAGGAATGGACTCTGTTTTCTAATTCACCACATAGGCTACAAGTAGCTCTGAATATAATTGCCAATTTATGGTTTTCTTTTTTGTTTGTTTGTTTTCTACTGACTTTAAAATATTCAATTCAAACCAGGTCGTACATCTAAATGCAAACAGAATCAATTAGGTCAATAGGGATTATTACTGTTTTCTACAATTTCTTAAACCTTGTGGTCCTTCTCACCAGTACAGGATGCTGGGATAATGCACATTTATGACTAAGATAAGATATTCTGTATCATATTACCGATAACCTAGAAACAGTTCTGAGCTTTTATGTGTAACCATCTTTTCATCAGGACAGCTACAAGTAACTGTACAGAGAGGTAACTACAAACCAAACACATATCTCGCATTAAATCCAAACTAAATAAATCTCCAACTCAATCTACCTTAACAGATTCTCATATCAGTGATGAAACAGGTAATAATCACCAATGATCCAGTTAATGGGGCAGAAAGGGAAAAAAAAAAACTCAAAATCCTTCCGCCAGCTTTCTCCAACTCATCCTTTGATGACTGCCTCTAGCCTCCTACTATCTGATGTTTCTGTCTTCCCCACAATCACACCTTCCTCCAACCCCTCCCAGGACCTTCTGCCTGTCTTTAGTTCTTCAGCTCCAGGTATTCTTATTCCTAAGGCATCCTAGGGTTTGGGTCAGTGGAGAGAGCCACAGTCCTTGATAATTTACCACCTTGTCACACTAAATCTTGTGTCTTCATCCTTTAGGATCAAGTTCAAATGTCACTGCTTCTTTAAAACGTTTATGGAAAAATAATTTATTATTTATTTTTATGGTTGATTTTGTGCATACTGTTTTTATTCCCAACCTGTTATATAAGCTCTCCAGACCCTCTTTGCTTTTCTTACGAGAAGATTGGGTTGCCAGGTCCCAAGAAGCAGGTGACTAAAGATACTCTATTTTCTTGAATTTAATGGCATTAAGAATTGATCACAAACTCACATGTCTCTGTTAGCCAGGCAAGCAACTAAATGAGTGAAGGAGTATCACTGTGGACTTCTAACTGGCAAACATACACTTTGACTAAACGAGATAACTCTCCACAATGGTTTCCTCATAGGAATGCCACGTTTGCCAGACTTCTCAACTTTTCAAAAAAAGGCAGAAATCTGCCTTTATTTAACAGGACATTTCTTGAATTTTAAATAAAAATTCAAATATACACAGATCAAAACCAAACCTGTAGGCTAACTCTACCCCACAAATTCACCAGTTAATAATCTTTTCCCTAAAGGCCCAACAGAGAATTATGCTGGGAAGAGTTAACCACTCTTAGTAGCAGTCCTGGAGAAAAAAACATTTTTTTTACCTAAACTCAGAAAAAAATATGGGTTGGTAACCCAACAGTAACAATGTACCACAAATATGGTGGCTTAAAGTTACACATTTATTTTCTTGCAATTCTGGAGGCTGGAAATCTAAAATCAGTTCCACTGGGTTAAAGCCAATGTGTTAGCAAGGCTGGTTCTTTCTAAAGGAAAGAATCCATTTCCTTGCCTTTTCTAGCTTCTGGAGGCAACCTGCATTCCTGGACTCATGATCTCTTCCTGAAATCACCTGAAATTCTTGCTTCCATCATCACATCTGCTACTTTTTCCTTTGACCTTCTTACTACCCTCTTATAAGAACCCTTTTGATTATATTCAGAGCCCACCTGGAAAATACAGGATAATCTCCCCAATTTCAAAATCCATAACTTAATTACAAAGTTTCCTTTGCTATATAAGGTAACACAGATTTCAAGGATTAGGAGATGGGTATTTTGGGAAGCCATTATTCAGCCTACCACAAATTGCCAAATATAGTATTACGTGGGAATAGGCAATGATGGATAACACCTATTTCACATTTTACAGATAGCAAAGGAGCCTGAAATCTTATGTAAAGTCTTTCGGCACAGGCCACCTAATAAAAACTGAGATAGGATTTTCCTTCAGTACAGTGGGATGCTCAAGAAGCATTTGACTTAATTTAAAGTCTGACATTTCTTTGCCTTTGTGGAGGAAGATTCAGACCTATCACAGTAACCCTGAACTCCCTCTCGTAAAGTTTTTCCTTCTTCTGTGGTATCCTAGAGCCATGTCATGTCTCTGTATTTTCTAGAGTGGAGCTACTGCAGTTACTAAAATTGTGTGTTTGTAGGTCTGTGTTCTGGACTAAAAGTGTTATTTATTTTTGTATTAACAACCCTTCCCCAGGACAAGCACATTAAATAAATATTAAACTGACTGAATAAAAAAAGATGCAAAAGAATATTCAAAACATGCTCTTCACATGTGGTATTTTTACTTTTATATTTCACTAAGAAATAAGGGGAAGAAGGTCTGAAAGCCAGAAAACAATCATTGGGAAGCACCTCTTTTTTTTTTTTTTTTTTTTTTTTTTTTTTTTTTTTTTAGATTTCACCACTAAAACAATTTTCTGAGAGGGTTATTTGAATTTTTACAGATCAGATAAGGCTTAGAAATCAGGCAATTTATCCAGGATCATTTAGCGACTAAGCAGTAAAGTTGAATTCAGATAGACTGATTCTTGAATGCATATTCCTTTCATATATCCATTCTTTCCTATTTATTTAAAATACAGTATTTACGTAGAATTTGTTCATCAATTTTTTTCTAGATTCCTATCATTTGGTCAAATCAGTGCTCTGTTTGCTGAAAATAATGCATTCTCCCTTTCCCTCCTTTTTTTTTTTTTTTTTCCCCTTCCCCAACTCCCACTGCCCCTTCAGGGATAGAGCACAGTTACTTCCTGGGGCTAAGCAGGATCCTGTGGTGCTTGAACACAGGAAAGAAGCTGTGCTCCTTCCTCTCCCCACTCCCTCCCCTGCATAAATCCTGGCAGCTCCAGAGAGCATTTATTCAGGCGAGCTTTTCCACCCCACAGGGGAGAAAACCAGGCTCATTAAATCCTGAATAGTACTTATTATTGCTTGGATAAAATTTTTTAAAAGAGGATTTATTCTTGAATATTAGAGAAAAAATGTACGTACTAGCATATGAAATGATCTGTTCTGGAAGTGTTGAAATCGTTACCATTTGTGCTACAAATTTTAGGAAGCACACCAAATAAGTAGATCCAGAACAAAGTGCATCTATAAATAAGACCATCCCCATTTCTGGTGATTTTATACTTTATCCCTTATTTCTGATCCTAAAGTACATATCTTGGTGGTCTTCTCAACCAGAGACTTTGGTGTTTACTCTTGAATTCCCAGCCTATTCTCCAATTTAAGAGAGCAAGCTTCCCTGTCATTACAGAGATGAGACTCAACTCTCAATGAAATGCTCAAAGGATATTGTTCTAATTATTCCATTTCAAAATAATATGCTTGTTATTATCTTGTAAGGAACTACTATATCACACGCAGCCCACTGGCTGTCACGAGGCTACATGAGCAGAATAAATGGACAAATTCAGCCTGGCAAATCTGGAAAACCCTTCAATTTTAACTTTTGAAGAGTTACTAGTAGCAATTATTTCAACAAGATTTTCTTTTAAGATTTTTACTTATTCGGGAGAGACAGAGAGAGAGGGAGGCAGAGACACAGGCAGAGGGAGAAGCAGGCTCCATGCAGGGAGCCGGATGTGGGACTCGATCCCAGATCCCGGGATCACGCCCTGGACCAAAGGCAGATGCTCAACCGCTGAGCCACCCAGGTGTCCTTATTTCAACAAGATTTTGTTGAGATGTTAACTTTCATAGTTTTGGTCTCTAAAAAAATTTATTTTCAAAGCTTCCTTTAAAGTCAGTTTTTTCATTGTTTCATAAAGATAAATATGTTTGGGGAACGCCTGGTGGCTCAGTGGAGGAGCATCTGCCTTCAACTCAGGGTGTGATCCTGGGTCCAGGGATCAGGTCCTGCACCGGGCTGCCCGCAGGCAGCCTGCTTCTCCCTCTCCCTGTGTCTCTGCCTCTCTCTGTGTGTCTCTTATAAATAAAGAAATAATATCTTAAAAGAAAAAAAAAAAAGATAAAATATGTTTGGGGGGACCATATTTTTCTCTGTTTTCTTCTTTTCTTTATACTTTCAAACATATCATTCTGTCTGAATTAAAGACGTTTTATTGTAGGTACTATCACACGTGACTTTGGAATTTATTTTCTTCATTGTAATTGTTAGACGGTTTTTAATTAATTAATTTTTACAAGAAGTGAAAAATCCTCAAACAAGACTTTTTTTTTTACTGATAAGCTTTATAGCTTAATGAAATTAAATAATTAAAAAATCAACAGACTTTAAAATTTTTGTTTAATATTATGAATGATAGTTATTATTTAATGTTTAATAGATTGCTTACAAACAAGCAAACACAAATTATAAAATTATATTATAATCTCCTCTGTATTATTCTACTTCAAATTATTAATTTTTATAAACATGTGCTTGTTCAAAAATGTTCTTTATAGGGGCATCTGGGTGGCTCAGTCAGTTAAACATCAGCCTTTAGCTCAGGTCATGATCCCAGGGTCCTGGGATGGAAGCTTAGTGGGGAGCCTGCTTCTCCTTCTCCCTCTGCCGCTACCCCTGCTTTGGCGTGCTCTCTCTCTCTCTCTCTCTCAAATAAAAAATAAAATAAAATAAAACCTTAAAAAATATATATTCTTCTACAATTATTGAGCTAACAGACTCTCTTATGATAATTATATTAGCTGTGGATATAGTCTCCTCTGAAATTTCTTCACAACTGTTTCTACAAAGTTAGAATTTTTTACAATCTCATAACATTAAATATAATTTATACTTAATATAATGGATTGAATTTTACCATACAAGGCCCAAAAATGATTTCACTCCAACTGTATCTACAATGTTAGCCAATATTTGAAAGTCAGTACTCAGGTATTAAAAATGAAGGTAAATGGCATATATTGTTCTTAATATCAATGTTATTATGCTTTTAGATATGTTAGAGTATGCAATCACATTATTATCAATAATGCGCAGTATCAAGGTTATGAGGAAAATATCAGCGAAATAAACATTTCATGATTTGGAAATATTCAGACTAAAATTGCACTGGAAAGGCAGATTTTGGCCAGAGAATAGATAGAGAACATGGAGTCAAACCAAAAATCTGGTACACCCTAAGTAATTCTATTTTACCCATAAGGTGGGGCAGTTGACAAAATCGAAGTTCTAGTCTGTAAAACTGTTGGCAAAATCTTTAAGTATCTTTTGTGCTAAACCCCAGAAATCCCCTCAGAATCAGTACAACCAAATAAATCCTGGGCTCAACCTTCTTTCTACTAACTGTCTCACTTAAGCTAGCACCCCACGTTGATTCATCTCAGCTTCTTCATGTATAAGATGAAAATGACAACCTATGTTGCAGCTTTGCCATGAGGAATAAAGATAAGAAAATCTATGACATGTATATGCCCACTTCCTCAAAAAAAATGATAGATCTTTGTTACATTCTAACACTAACAACTCCATGAGGAAAAAAACCAACCAAAATTTATAGGGCATTTATTATTTGAAAGAGTTCTTCTCTTCACTCTATGTATGCTAAATAGTCCAATCCTAAAAATCATCTTGTAAACTGGTTCTATTATAGGATTTTCCAAATAAGGAAACTAAGGCAGAGAACTATTTAATTGCTCAAGGTCACCCAGTCAGTGAGCGAAAGAGCTGGGTTTTGAATATAGAGAGTTCAGCTTTAGGGGCTGTGCTGTTCTGCTCTACTGTTGCACAGACGAAGCAGAACCTCTGCTTCTGCGCCCTCAGACAATTACTGGCCATCTTCATTTATTTTTTAAAGAAAGAATTATCAAGGCTATAAAAGGGCCTCATAATAATTTCTATATTTCATACAGTATACATTGGATAGTGCCACTCAAGATTCACTGAAACCCTTTGGCCTACCACTCTACTGGCTCAGTTGCCTGAAAATCCCAATCACCAGGATACCTTTCTGAAGGCCTTGTTTAAAGCAAAACAAAACCTACATATGGTCCAAGATGCCCTGAAAGATTCCTACCTTCTCATCCTCATCCTATAGCGTGGTCTCCTCTCACGGGGCTGTTCTGTGTGACCACTAGGAAATTGCAATGTTTGGATTCTGAGCACAGGTCATACAAAACACTACTCCTTCTACCTTGCTCTCTATAGGACCATTTGTTCTAAAGGAAAACTGTCATATTGTGAAACCAATCAAGCAGCCCTTTGAAGAAGCCCATGTGGCAAGGGACAATGATTTCTGCCAACTTCCAGGACCATCTAGCCAGCCACAGACAAGTCATAGTGGAAGCAGATCCTACAATCCCAGTCAGGTCCCTACAATGACCACATCTTGACTGCAACTTCATGAGAGACCCAAAGCCAGAACCACCCTGCTAAGAGTTTCCTAATTTGTGACCCACAGGAACTGTGAGCTAATAAAAGTTTATTACTATATTGCAAACTGCTAAATTTTGGAATAGTATGTCCTGCAACTCAATTTGATTTTAAAAAAAAAAATACTCAATTTGATTTAAAGAAAAAAAAAAAAGGCTCAGATAAGCTTTTGGGCCAAAAGCTAACCCCTCCAAAAATAAAATAAATGAGAATCAGGGTCTTTATAAAATTCTTGTAAACTGTAACTGACAGCTCAGTATTCACAATAGTATTTTGCTCATAAAAATTTTTATTGGACTACCCTTAATAACATGACCTTGATATAATAAAAAAAAAGTGACTGGTTTGAATTATATAATAACAAGATATTTTACTGGCCTTATGTATTATGGATACATCATGGGATTAGCAATGTCACATTTTAGTACAAGTTCAAAAAAAGTCAGCTGATATACAAATTATATAGGTCAAATGGTGCCTCTATTTGCAGCATTTTTTATAACCTTCCAATTCAACCTCCCTCCACGCATTCTAGCACCCACCTCCCATTAATAAGCAATAAACATTTGTTGGAGGAAAATGGAGAAGAGAAGCAATGGAGTCACTAACTACATTACCCAAACATATATGCAACCTATGCAGCAGATTCTGTAGCAATTAAAAATGGCTACTCAAGAGGAAAGGTAAACTGAAACATCTGTTTATGTACAACAAATTGGACTTTATAGCAGCCTTTATGAGAAGAAGCATATGTTATTTCTATCAGGCTACAATGAGTGGTATTCTGGAGTTAGCTCTTACTAATTCACAATTGCTATTTATTAAAAATCAGGAATTTTGTGAGAAGCTGTTGAACCACTGTTAATTTCAAATCACCATGGTGGGAATATTTATACCATAGATTTTGACAAATATTACAACAAACCTGGGGTTGTATTTTGTTGTGGTGGTAGTGATGATGGGTTTTCTCCTTTCCAGAAAGCCATTTTATCAGCATATCACTAGCTCAACCTGCACACTGAATTCAAACATTAAAAAAACTAGACAGACAGTTGATCTTGGATTCATATTTTCACTATTTTATAAAACTCATAGATGATAATTTAGATTTCCTTTTTTTTTTTATTTATGATAGTCACAGAGAGAGAGAGAGAGAGGCAGAGGCATAGGCAGAGGGAGAAGCAGGCTCCATGCACCGGGAGCCCGACATGGGATTTGATCCTGGGTCTCCAGGATCGCGCCCTGGGCCAAAGGCAGGCACTAAACCGCTGTGCCACCCAGGGATCCCTCCTTTTTTTTTTTTTCTTAATTTTTGCACTCATAATTTGCTCTCTCTGGTCCTCATCAGAAAAATCCAGTAGCTTTTCTGTCCACTAGTATGGATTTATTTAGATTATCTATGGTATAGCAAAGGCAAAAGAGCAATTTTTGATCAAAAGAAAAAAAACTTTAATGTTCAATACAACAGATGTTCAAAGACATCTTCTGAGCAAACATCAATACCATCTGGATGACCTGTCTCTGTACACAGATGGGAAATTGCTACCGAATAGTTTCTGTGAGAAGGATGGTATGAAATATCATAGTATTTAAAATTATGGGTTGTTTGCATATCCAATGTATTTTCAGATGTTCAATTCACTGAATATTGTGATTGTTTCTAGGAACTGTTTAAAAGAAAATAAAAGTATACTATTTTCAATGATATCTTAAGTCTTAAGTTTGTTATTGCTGAAATTTGCCATATAGTAAACTATTTTACTTTCAAAAGAAATATCTATAATGTGAATATACATCCAGAATAAACTAAACAAAAAGAGACCCCATCAATATCTCTAATAAGAGTCATTGTTATTTAAGCCACAAAGGTTTTTTTTTTTTTCACTTAAAAAAAAATATTTAAACTTAATTAACATATAATGTATTATTAGTTTCAGAGGTAGAGGTCAGTGATTCATCAGTTGTATACAACACTCAGTGCTTGTTACATCACGTGCCTTCCTTAATGTCCTTCACTCAGTTACCCCATCACCCTACCCCCTACACTCTGGCAACCCTCAGTTTGTTTCCTGTGATTAACAGTCTCTCATGGTTTGTCTCCCTCTCTGATTTCATCTTGTTTTTATTTTTTCCTCTCTTCCCCCATGATCCTCTGTTTTGTTTCTTAAATTCCACATATGACTGAAATCATATAACTGTCTTTCACTGTTTGAATTAGTTTGCTTATAATACCCTCTGGTTCCATCCATGTTGCTGCAAATTATGCCACATAGGTCTTAAGAAAATCTCCTGATCTGGGCTCTCGAAGTTGTTAAGAAAAGGATATTATTCTTTCACAGAAAAACTCTATTTCAACATTCAGCAGTCCATCTTACCACCTTCTTTTCCTTGTTTATGTTTCCTTCTATGAAGAAGTAAATTCCTAATGATGAGAAAGAATTTTTAAAACTACCAGTTCTTATGTAATACTTATGCAGAAGATCAAGAACAATAAAAAATGACCAACCTTCATTACTTTAACATGTGATTTATCATCACAAAAAAGCTACCTACAGAAAGTAGTCAATCAGTTACTGTATTAGGAACTTCCAAAAACATCTAATTTCTGAATATTTGTTTCTCTGTTGTATTAGCATAATAAGTGACGTGTAAAGTAGTTTAAAAGTGTATTTGGATACACTTCATAATATGTAATTAATATGCAGTCAAAACGCGAAGTGAATATGCATGCACATTTGCAAAGAACAAAACCAACCTACTAAAGCTCTCTTGAAATCATAGCAGCATTTGAGAGAAGATTCCATATCTAGTATCCACAAGGTCCTCTCCCCAATGCTTTGCATATGGAGTCTTTCAATAATCATTTTATGAAAGAAGGAAAGCACTGAATAAACAGTGAATGAGAAGCTATTCAAAGGCTTGATTTTTTCCCATTAAAAACACAGAAACTATGTATTACAAACTTTCCATAGTATTTCATGTTTTAAAATGCTTCTTTAACTGAAGGATAGCATCAATGGGTACATTCATAAAGCTGAACAACCCAAAATAGTCTGCAGAAAAAAAAAATGATTCACTGCGTTGTGCTTTAGTACTTTTACTTTGGACAGGCTTACCAGGATTAGTTCCATTTACAAGTAAGGTATCTGAACTACCATCTCTTGGTGCTCTGCTCTTTAACTATTGTGAGAAGAAATGGATTACTCTTTTGCCATAAAGTTTTATCCTCTATGGGATGAAAGAAACCTTAGTGTTACAACTTGAACAGTGCTTTCTTGTAAGGTCTGTAAAAACACTTTATGTCCTGTAGGAACTGAATCAAAATCTCCTTGTGAGGCCACAGGATGTCATTTTAGTGAACTACAGTGTCTCTTTCAGTGGATTAAACACTAGTTAACCATGGTCTTCAGATACACAAAGGAAGCTGTATGAGTCAGAGGGTCCTTGTTTTCCTGTGAACAGATCAAAAGGACTTTTTCCTCAACTGAGGCCGGAAGCATTTAGGTTCATCAATTGTCAGCTTATCAAAATATTTTTGCCTTATGTTTATAATCGGTGACTATATTCAGATAAGAAAAAATAATCAAAAGATAGGGACTGATTTTAAAAGATTAAGTTTGAGTTAGAGATTTACAAATTATATCATTTTTTTAAAATTAGATGTGTATGTGTTTAGCTAAATTATAATTCAGCAAAACTAATTTATCTCCCTATGTATTTCTCTTCTAAACTCAAAATGCTTTTTCAAGCCTCCAAACACTGTATGGGCTGTCCTCTTTGCCGGAGATGCTTTCTTCTTTTTTTTTTTTTGTCTCCCTACCATTCTGTTCACTAATGCTTCAAACTCCAGTTCAAATGTTGTTTGCTCTGAAAAATCTTCACTGATCAACCTGTCCCCTTTAGACGTGATTGTTTGCTTTTTAATAAACTTTACTTTTTAGAGCAGTTTTAGATTCACAACAAAATTGAGTGAAAAGTCTAGAGTTCCCATATACTCCCTGTCCCCCTCAGACACAGCCCTTCTTCCACCGTCAACATACTGCACGAGAGCATACAATTATTATAATCAACAAACACACACTGACACATCATAATCACCCAGCATCAACAGTTTACATCAGGGTTCACTCTTAGTGTTGCACCTGCCATGAATTTTCACATATATAATTCTGGATATGACACTGGCAGTTATATTATTCCACATGACAATGTCATATGGAATCATTTTGCTGTCCTAAAAGTCTTCTGTGCTTCACCTATTCATTCTTTCCTCCTCCTCAAAACTCCTGGCAATCGCTGATCTTTTTACTGTCTCCATAATTTTACCTTTTCCAGAATGCCATACAGTTGGAATCATATAGTACAGGGCCTTTTCTGATTGGCTTCCTTCACTTAGTAAAATGAATTTAAAGTTCCTCCTAAAAAAAAATAAAAATAAAAATAAAATAAATAAAGTTCCTCCTGTCTTTTCATGGCTTGACATCACATTTGTTTTTAGTGCTGAATATTCACTGTCTGGATGAACCCATTTATTAATTCATTCGCCGATGGAGAGACATCTTGGTTGCTTTGAAATTTCGGCAATTATGAATAAAGCTGCTATAAACACCTGTGTGCAGGTTTTGAGTACTTATGGAATCAACAGGTATGTAATGAGAGCCCACTCTCTGGCAAGCTCTGTGGTACATAATGGAATACACCATAGCATCTGCTATGACATAGGTATAACCTATGAGAAGTTTACTGAGAAGGTAATGATAAGTATAAAACTTTCACTTAAAGATAAGCAAAACAGGGGCAGCTCAGTGGCTCAGTCAGCAAAGCGTCTGCCGACAGGCAAAACAGGGGCAGCTCAGTGGTTCAGTCAGCAAAGCGTCTGCCTTTGACTCAGGTCATGACCCCAGGGTCCTGGGATCAAGCTCTGAGTTGGGCTCCCTGCTCCATGGGGAGCCTGCTTCTCCCTCTCTCTCTGCCTGCTGCTTCTCGTGATTGTGCTCATGCTCTCTCTCTGTCTCTCTCTCAATCAAATAAATAAATAAAATCTTAAAAAGAAATAGAATAAAAATAATACAACTATATACTAACATATAGCATGTCTGTGCACTAGACGCATTGCTAAAGGCTTGACATATATCATGGCATTCTTAAAACACATAACATCTACTAACAGACTTCCAAAGGAAGACAGTTTGAAAGAGAAAAAATAAGTCAACATTATAAACCCAATTGAGAAGTCAAAAAAGAAAACTATTAAAAAAGTTTTATTGGATCACATAACTGGAAATTTACTGGTAAACCTGTAAAGAGCGCTTAAAGGGGGGCTGTAACAAAAGGCTGGCTGCAGCAGGTTTTAAGTGTGAAATGGAAGAGAAAGAAAACAGAAACTCTTAAGACTCACATAATAAAACAATAGCAAAAAAATAAGAACAGCAAATATTTATCCAATGCTAACTATTTTCCAGAAGATGTTTCTGTATGGCAAATACTATTCCAACCACATTTTACATCTCCTGTGTGATTTAATCTTCACAATAAGGCTATGGAGAAGGAATATCATTATGCCCAATTTACATGTGAGAAAATAATGCTGAACTATATTGGGCTGAGTAATTTACCCTACAAAACACAATTAGTACCCACCAAAGTCGAAATACAAACTCAAGCAATAGGCAAAAAAAAAAAAAAACTCATGTCCACTTTGCTATACTACCTCTTAGCTTATATGGTCACAAGCATCCCTAGACGAAAAATGCTTGCATCACTGAGCACTGTACCAGGACATTCTTATGGAGTCTTGATTTAAGCATTATTTTCCACACCAAATTATTATAATTCCTTTTCTCACCTTTTCAACATTTCAAATAATTACTTAAGCAATCTCTGCCCCCACTAAGAATTTTCCGAAGTAATTCCATCCTAACTTATTTTAGGCCACTTCTCTACACTATATAGGCTATGCAACCTGATAATATTATTTCTGTTATCACTTTTACAATAACGAACACAACTTCTACTGAAATCATCCTACAACAGGTCCCTTTGGCATTTTAGACACAATATTCTATTGAAAGAATCCAAGTGGGACTACTTTACAGTGAATGTCTCTCCATAGAGATTACTTTAACTTGAATCATGCTTCATAAATATGAAATTGCATGATACAGTGGTCAGCACAGACTTTAAAGTCAGATCAACCAATGTCACCACTTCCTAAGAGATTTTAGACTAGATCAACTCAATCTGACAACTTTTATTTCTATTTTAAAAATGTATCTCATGCACACTTCAGAAAAAGTCTGTAAATATTATAAAATGTAAATCACCAAGCAAGAACTGCAACTTATATGCAATACTCCACTTATGTTAAATTGAACTATATTAAATGGAGTTCAATAAATATAGGCTATCTGTTTTCTACTAAGAGCATTTATGGGAAATTAATCTCAATCAATCAACACAACAGCCTGATAAGATGAGACCCATTGTACAGATGAAGATACAGAAGCTCAGAGAAGTTATTTATTACAATTTAGAGAGCTAGTTGAGTTGAGGGAGCTAGAATCTAACTCTGAATCTAACTTTTAGAGTGAACATCACCACAATGAAGTTCAAAGGTATTGGAAGTCTCTGAAAAACAATAGTGAAAACAAATGAACCATATACATATATCTATATTTGAAATATCCAATTGTATTATTCTTGAATTCATTATGTTTAATACAGATTTAATTTTTCCCTATGCATTTATGTCCCAGCTCTGAATATCCATTTTTAAATGCCTGAATAATTCAAACATTTTTCTGTAAATTACACTTTTCTAAATTGTACTTATAAAATGTTTTGCAGAAGAAATAGCCCAATTATTTTTTTCCTTTTCTTGAATAGTTACATCCTTTAATACTTACATTTCTTACAATGTGCTGATCCTTCTATGTATCTAAAATTAATATTAATGAGGCAGTCTCAAATGTACTTTGCAGCCCTTAATAGTCTATTTGTCTTCACTTAAATAGTCACAAAGGATTTTTGGTTTACTAGCTTTAATGTTCATTACTGGCCACTGAAACAAAATAGATTTTCTTTTATTTAAAGAATTCTATATTTTGAGGTTTTGTGTATTCATTTTAAGATGCTCAAATATTTTTCCTTAGTGGGTAATATATTCTGGGTTTTGTTGTTTTTCGCTACTTAAAGAAGGACTTTCATTGCTAAGATACAGAAAATGTTTATATATGTAACAGAAGTAATAATCATAAAGCTGCCTTAAAACAAAACAAATTCCACCCAAACATCTATAAACATTTCATTAATATTACAATTAAGTGCAGTTTTTATACCCAGAAACCCATCTAGATAAAAAGGCCGTCATTTTAATTAGCAACACTATCAATTTGCATTACCCATATTGAAGTTGCATAAAGACAACAAAATCTTTGCCTCGTTTCTCATGTAAAAGGTTTCAAAGTTACACCATGTTTGCTGGAAAATAATAAACCCTGAATTATTACTCCCTAAATACTTGTTTCATCTCATACCAACCTTATTTTTTAAAGGCTCTATTTTTTTTTTCATTTAATTGTCTGAATATTTTGAATTATCCAAAGTATATCTTTTCTGCATTTGTTTCTCTGTATCCTACGCGTTTGAAAGAATTGTGTCATGGTTACTGTTAGCAAAAATGTTAACTCAGCTATCCTCTATCTTAACAGTAGCCTCTTCTGGATGGCCTGCTAGTGTTTATGCATGATTTGCAACAGGGACTTGGGGAGAGTGTATACTAGTTTCTGTTTCAAAGAGGAAACTGATTGAACAGGCAGTGTCATGATTAAACTTTTAAACCTGTTTAATTATTAAGATCTGGTTGACACTGTTTGGCTGACTTTCATATTAAACCTTCTGCTATCACAGGAACATGTAGTTCTGCTATCAAGAGAAAAGAGAATCCTAGAAAGAAGTACTACTAACCTTTGTAAAAATAGAAAAAGGAACTCCCTCTGGAAGAAAAAACAATCAGAAAAACGTGTCTCCTCTAAAGGAGAGAGAACAATTAGAAAACAGTACCCTCTAAAAATTCAAGGCCTAGTGGATGAGGATAAGCTGGATCTTGGCTCTACTCATCTCCTCGCAAGGTGCCTTTGTACAGCAATCAACCTGAACAACTGCACATAAACTTCCAAAATCATATTACTTTGTTGCAAATGATTTCCTCAAACCCAGAAAAGTGACAAATTTTATTGTTCTAAAATATATAATGTTGATTAAAAGTACTTTTTCTCCTTTTTAAAACAATCTCATTGTAGGTCATCCTCAATATATAATCAGATTGTACTTTTAAATGTTATTTATAAGGTCACGTCTCCCCACATAAACAATGTTGTGCATCATCATTTGAATCGTGTTCAAGTCTAGGTACAATCCCTCTCTTATGTCACCCTGGGCAATTTCCTTTATATCTCTGATCTTCTGTCTCCTGTAAAAGTGGAATAATATTAACCACACAAGGTTCTTTGAAAGGTTAAATGGACAAGGCTGACAAACTACCTAACACAATGTCTGATATATAAAGCAGAAACATGGCCACTTTCTCATTCAGGAGATTCACCTAGGAAGATAAGTTCTTGGAAGCACCTTTTCCTTCATATCCTGATGTTAGTATATTTTTTTTCATTTTCACTATAACCTTCTCATCAACTTTTCACAATTCTGTCTAATATGTCTAATAATGTCTAATATGTCTAATAATATGTCTAATATGTCTAATAATGTCTAATATGTCTAATAATATGCTTTTATACATATCTTCCTGAAGCTAGGCTCTCAACAAAATGTCTTTTCATTAGCAAGGAGGAAACTCAAGTAAAGGGGAAAAAAACGAAGAGATACTAAAAAGAGAAGGTAATAAAAAAGTGAGAAAACTTCCTCTTCATTTCTGGTAATATGACCTGTTGAAACCATTTCCAAATTATGTATCTCTGGAAGCCTGATCAAAAAAATTATTCTTTTTCCAAATAACATTTTTCTGCATTTCTTTTTGGATCCCTTTTCTAACTTCTTCTATATCCTTTCCTCTAATTCTTAAATATCCAGAGTCCTGGTGCTACATCAAGCCTCCCACTAAAGCTTCCTAAAGAAGTATCTCCCCAAAGTCTGATTTATCTTCCAATATTTCAAAATGATCTTACCCTAATAAAATCCCCCATCCTTTCAAACAGTTGGTCTCAGCTAGGTAATACAAAGTACTTTACTTACTGAACTGATTTATGTGACTGTATGAGTGAACCACAGCTCTTCACCCTATTAGGGGATACGCTAAAAAAAGAAAGAGTTATACACACAAAAGTATTGTTAATTGACAGGTTTTTAGAGACTTCTAAGAAAGGGGAAAAAACATAAAAGAGAAAAATCTCAGATTAGAGCAAGAAGTATCATATTTAATCAAGCTAGGAAATCTACCTTTCAGGTAGATTTAAGGATCAGAACCTTAAAAACTTAATACTTTTCAAATTAAATCATCATCACTATCCCCACCTATTCCCAAACCTGCAGTCTCTTAATTTTTTTTATTCTTAAATTGTTTTCACCAGCACTGTTTGGTTGTTTTAATATACTAACTCCTACTGAGCAGCCCTAGGAGGTTCCAGAGATAAAGGGAAAAATAAACAAGGCCAAAGCCAATTGTGTGCCTATGCCTGTGTTGTTTATAAAACGGATGTTTATTTACCAAGAGACCCCGCTTTGTTCAAAAGTTATATTGAGGACAACGGGGTGGCTCAGTGGTTGAGCATCCTTCTTTGGCTCAGGGCATGATCCCGGGGTCCTGGGATCAAGTCACGCATCGGGCTCTCCACGGGGAGTCTGCTTTTCCCTCTGCCTATGTCTCTGCCTCTCTCCGTGTCTCATGAATAAATAAATAAAATCTTTTAAAAAATTTATGTCAATAGCAGCATATTAAAGCTGATATGAACTGAAAATACTTTATGAAGTATCTAATTTAATCTCTGGGTCCACAGATCGTATGTAGCTTTTAACTACTCACTTTACGTTATACTCACTTTAACTCACTTATACTCACTTATACGTTATAATACGATCTGGGTCCACAGATCGTATGTAGCTTTTAACTACTCACTTTACGTTATACTCACTTTAACTCACTTATACTCACTTATACGTTATAATTTCTGGAAAACTTCCTGATGTTTCCATCATCATTCCTAAGCCCATGTACATTGTCCACCAAGGTTTTTGCTGGAAAAAAAAAAGAAACTAGATATCATGGAGATAATGATTAGGAAAGATGATTTATGAATTTGGTAAAGATACAAAGAAAGAATAATTGATGCTGTAAAAATATGGTCAGTGGATGTTTTTACTAACCTATACTGAATTGGATTGGTAAATTGAGTTTTAATGGGGATCTCAACTAAAAGGAAACTCCCACGGTTGAATATCAGCTTAGCCATTGCTTTCTTAATTTCTTTTCCCTGAAGAACAACTATGCCTAGTGAATTGCTGAAGCCCCCTTAATTTGTTGGGCTAAATGTGCATTCTCAACCACCTACTCCAAATATAGTTAACTCACAAAAAAGAAATGACTTTTAACAGACTGGCATTTTGAGCTGGTGTACAAAGATTATGGCAATTCATTTAAATTTCCTGGTTCCATGCTCACGCTAATGATGAGTCAGAAGCATGCACTGATACTCACAGTGTGTCAATCACATTGGGATTCATTCACTCAGTTCTGCCAGCAAGGCAGCTTTTCAAGGCTGGGCCACTAAACAGGGGCAGCTTTGTGAGTGCCTGGACTCCTCTGCCGGCCACCTGCTCTTCCTCTCCTTGGCTTCCACATAAATGGCTTGGTTCCAGGGACGCTGGCACATGCTCAATACCATTTAGGACAAGATTAATACCGTGAACTGACGTGGCTTTCCTGGCAGTCTTTGTCTTGTCTTTAGCCTAACATACTCCACTCATTTCCGATAATGTCTAATAAGGGAAAAAGTCTCATTTTTCTGTCTTTATGCAACACTTCAGCTGGAAATCACACAATTATGGAAAGTTTCATCACTCTGAGGATGCATATTATAACAAATAAATTATGACAAGATGGATCTGAGGAGGAATTTACCAATAAGATGGGAAGAAAATATCCTGAAGCTCCTAGGTTTATTTTTCCTGGTCCCCAATACTACTCTACTTTCTAGTCCTGTAAAATGCTAGATTCTCAGTCTGGCAGAGTGGTCTTTTAATAAAAGAAATATTTCATTCATTAGACTATTTTAATCTGTGGAAACTCAAAGTAATATATTATGCATAATATAAGTGATTTGTATCAGAGTTTGACAAGAAACTATTCTTAGTTATGTGTAGAAGGAGCCTGCGTTGACTATGTCTACTTCTACCACAAGTTTTCACTATCAGACAACACAACTGGATGGAGAGACTTGAAAAACATCTCGTTATCTATTCTCTACTAAAGAGGGTATTGGTAAGTCAAAGCTGAGACAAAGTTGAATGAAAAGAAGTGAAAAAGGCAAAATCTCTTAGTAATCATGGCCTCAAATGGAGAAAATGGCAGACACTTATGCTGGCCCATTTTGTGTTCAATGAGCATTAACTCAGCTCAGAAGAGCATGAAGAAGGAAGGGCTGCTTCATTAACAAATGATAGTAATTCATCCAGCAACACCAGTTATTCATAGGAGCTTTAAAAAAATCCACATTTGATCTGTTGACCAGAAATTCAAATTTAATTGTAATTAGCACTCCTTTGGTGGGACCTAGGGATAGATCACCTTAAAACTGCCCTCAGACAATGCCAATGTGAAGTTAAGATTGAGAATGAAAGATCTGGTTCATTCACTGGATCTCTCTAGGAACTTTTTAAATAATTGTTTCAAGCAGTAGATACTCATTTGTACAAAATCTCTCAAACATTGGTGATGAAGGCAGTATTCAAGGAACTGTTTTATTGAGAAATAACTATCTATAGCATCCTTTTTAATTTGCTATATAGATAGCACAGTACCCTTAGTGCAGATTTAAGGCAGCCAAATATTTAGGTCATTTGAACTAGAAAACTAATATCCTCAGACTTCTAGGAGATATTCCTTTTGATGTAGAAGTCAAAAACAGGAATGAATCAAGTTATACTAATCAGGAAATTACCTTTCAAATCCTGTAATTTTTTGGGTAAAGATGCTTGATTACATTATCCTTCCCCAAATACAAAGTTTCTATTGCAATATTTCTAATAGAATTGCCATTTAGGACAGGAGATGTTCAATTCTTTCTCTTACCCATGGTTGAAATCCACAATTTTCACTTGTAATGCAAGTTTCCATACATCATTTTAATAAATTTGTCACTGGACAAAAGTATCCAAGAGCCAAGAACTAACTCCAAAAGGAAATATGTTCGAATTTTTATTGCAAGTTCCTAATTTTTATTTGTATTTCTCTATACATGCATCATCTTCTGCTATTATTCAACAGTAATTTTTAATCCATTTATTTTTTAAAAGAATTCTTTATTTGAGAGAAAGAGAGAGAGAGAGAATGCGAATGCAAGTATGGGGAGGGTCAGAGAGAGAAAGAGAAGGAGAGAAGTAGACTCCCTGCTGAGCAGGGAGCCCTACACAGAGGCTCAATCTCATGACACTGAGATCATGACCTGAGTTGAAATCAAAAGACTGATGATGCTCAGTCAACTTGGCCACCCAGGCGCCTCAATCCATATATTCTTTATATATTAAAATCATTATTTTTTAGAAGTGCTGGTGATACAGCTATGAACAACATAGGCAAAGGCCTTGCCATTAGGAAGCTTATATTCAACAGGGAGGGACAGATAATCAACAAGCTAACCACCAACAAATGAATACGCATAATGTAAAAAATAATCTAAGACGGTGGTATCCCTTTCTCCTTTGGAATACCAATTTATGTTATCAACATATACATCTTTTCCTTCCACAACACTGTTAAATAGATTTACTTTACCAATGATACTATCATAGTTTTTTAATTCCCAAGAGAAAAGGAGCATATATTATCACTCATTACTCAAAGAGGTTTTTGTTTATTTTTACCTATTATGTGCAAAGCACTCCACTAATGTAAGGCAAGCAGATATGGCCCTGTCTACGTAGACCCGGCACTTCAAAGGGAGAGACAAGTGATCATAAAAATAAACACACACTATCAAAATATAAAAAGTACTTTAAAAGTTGTTTTAAGAGAGAAGAACAAGAAAAAGTATTTTAGAACAGACAGTATTGAAACTCTTTGAGGAAATGCCCTCTGAAAATTAAGGATAGCCAAGTGGCAGGATGCTCCCATAATGGCTTTGAAGTGGAGCAGAGCTTAATACATTTGAAGAGTGGAAAAGCAGGTGGTGAAAGAGAACCTGAGCAAGGGGGAAATGGTATGAGGTGAAGTTTCAAGATATTAAATGAGGGACAATGGGACCAAAATGGAGTTGCTTGCCTCTGGGACAGCAAACTAAGCCTTGACTGAAGTTTCAACCTCTCCCAGAAACGTGACCTGTAGTCAGTCAATCTGGAGTTTCCTGATCAATACTGGTGTGGTAATCTGCATGACTGACCCTGGACTTCCCCCAAAGACAGGTGACATAGTCTGAAACAATCCACTCTTTGTTAGAAAACTTACTTTTTCACCCCATGCTGTCTATAAAAACCTTGCATTTTGTACAGCTCCTTGTAGCTTCTCCCTACTTGCTAGATGGGATGCGCTGCCCAATTTATGAAATGCTGAATAAAGCCAATTAGATCTTCAAATTTACTCGGTTGAATTTTGTTTTTTAACAAGGGCTAGACAGCCAAAAAAGATCATGCATGCTTTATAGTCTGTGTCAAAGAGTTTGGATTTTTTTCTAAGCACAAGAGAAAGCTTCTGAATCATTTTAGGCAAGTATGTGACTTGGAACAATTTACATTTTACAAAGATCAGTCCGTTAGGTTTGTAAAAAATGGATGAAAGGAGGTGAAAGAAAGAAATTGGAGACCACTTAGACTACCAGAGGCGTTTGTTGTTTAGTGGAGAGAAGATGATAAATTGGGTGAGGCGCTGGCAACTGATAATGGGGAAAAGGTAGTCAGCTCTGAAATATATTTTGGAAGTACAAATTACAGTGCTTACTGATAGTTTGATTTTGAGGAATAAGGTAGAGAGGGAGGACTCATGAATGACCAGGTTTCTCACTTGAGCAATCATATGTATTTACAGTAGGAGAAGGAAAAGACCTTAAACATGTCATTATGGTAAGTATAAGTAGGACAAGTTCATTATACTGCAGGCAAGGAGATTTAATCTAGCCTGAAGGTAATGGAAGTCCTCCTCATATAGTCAAGTTTATGCTGTAATTTGCATTACAACAGTTTGTTAGGCAAAGAAATGGACTCTACACCATTACTTGCTTCTTCAGTTCCTATTGTTAAATAGTTCATTTGCTTCATATTCCTTCCTTCAGATTCTCTTTTTCTTAAAGAGTTATTTTAGAAAGGGGGGAGGCGCCCATGAGTGTGAAAGCGTGGGGAGGAGAGGGAGAGAAATCCTGAAGCTGATTCCTTGCTGAGTGTGGAACCAATGAGAGGCTGGATCCCAGGGCTCCAAAACCACAACCTGAGCCAAAAACAAAGAGTTGGCAGCTTAACCAACTGAGCCACCCAGGTGCCTCTCTTCCTTCAGATTCTTAAAAAAATTGACCCACTTATCCTTTCTGGTCTGGGCCATAGATCTCAGGTCAATGGTCAGTCTATGTTTGGGTTCTCATATCATATGTCATATGCCATACAATTTTGCCATATGGCAAAAGCCACAGTGAAGATTTCTTTTAAGGGACATAAATTGGTTAGAGTCCGATGGACAGCTCCAGAAAAGCTGCTTTCAGGCTCCATGTCCTATAATATTACTTAATGTGTCACTAGATAACTTACTTTTATAGCTACTTCCCACTTGCCCAATTGGAAGGAACACTGATTTTTTCCCCCTCATGTCAATAAAGGCCTACAAGGAAGGTGTGGTCCTCTTCAAATTGTTTCACATTTAAACTCCAGACAGAAAAAAAAAAAAAAAAAAAAAACATTTAGTCATAGATGCATAGAGACTGAGCAAGCCCAGAGTGGTCAAAAGGAACACTTTGAGTTTTCATTCCCTTAAGGAGATGACTAGGTGGGTGGAGGCTGTGGGGCCTCATCATCCTATCTGCCAACCATTTTTTATTTTATTTCTTAATATCTGTGAATGGTTTAATGTTCCAAACAAGGAGTCATTAAATCAGCTTTGTTTATGACTGACTCCAAGAATCTCTGATCCTGTATAAATTTAAAAGGCAACTAGACGTTTTCTCATGCTTGTGGCCAAAGACGTATATTAATAATTTTTCCAATGGATTACTTATCTAGAACTCTTGTTAATGTTAATGGTATGATCTACTTTACCCTCTGGGTTTATATTTTACATTAAGCCTCTATGAAATTATTCTAAAGAGTAATAGGGATTCTAGGCCAGACCACCGAGGCTGATGTCTGTTGAGAATAGGCAAAAATGACAAGTTGGATTTGCTGGGATTACTTTCACATGGGGGATTTATTGCTTTGGCTAGTAAGTTGGGCTGAGAACACAATGAAGTATATGCAGTGGAGTCCATGAGTGCAGATCCCTGATGCCTTCTTGTTTCCTACTTAGGCACACCCCTGCTGGATCCTTTCAATGACCCAGAAGAATTGAGGACACTAGGTGAATGTAGGCCAGAGCTGCAAACTGATTTTACACTTTTCAGGCTGAGGGCTTATGGAGGAGAGCCATATGGGATTACCATAAAAGGAAATTCTTCTTGCCATCGGTTGCACAAACTAGTTACTTTTTTTTTTTTTTTGAACTGCATTGTTTATTGTTGAATTACAGAGATTCTTATATAATTCTGGATATAAGACTTTTGTCAGGTTTGCAAGTATTTCCTCCCAGTCTGTGGCTTGCTTATTCATCTTCTTTTTCTTTTTTAAGATTTTATTTGTAAGTAATCTCTACGCCAAACGTGGGGCTCAAACTTACAAACCCAAGATCAAGAGTCCCATGTTCTTCCTAGTGAGCCAGCCAGGCATCCTTAGACTACTTACTTCTGTTGCATTTCTTGTTACATTGGACATTCTTAAGATTTCAGCGCAGCAGGCCACCCATAACCTAATAGAAAAGGACTCTGTATTGATTAGGGCAGTATTTCCCCATGTTTCCAATGTAATGACAAACAGAGAACAGTATTAAATGAGAAAGTACATCATGGAGAATATAGTCAATAATATTGTAATCATGTTATAAGGTGACAGATGGTGACTACATTTACCCTGCTGAGAACTGAGTAAATTTAGAATTATTGAATCAATGTTATACACCTGAAACTAGTATAACATTGTAGGTCAATTATACTTTGTGGTTTTACTTGTTTGTTTTTAAGATCTTTTGAGAAGATGGTGACTAGCCTAATGGCTCCAGCAGCTTCAGGCTCTGCCTGGCAACTCTAAGGGCTGAGGAGATCATGATCTTGGCACACCTGAAACCCTTTGTGGCAAATCAGTATTTTGTGGTGCACACACAAAATTAAAATGAATTAAGATAGTAGTTTATTTCCCTTAGGAGACAAGCTAGTGGTCTGGGGTTTATATGGCAGCCAGCAACTCAGACCAAGTGTAGCATCAGTACCCCAGGGCGGTCTCCCTGTGAACGGGACCAAGGTAACTCATCATCAACTTCATGTTTCAGGAAGCTGGATGAAGAAATGGGGTAAGGAGGGCATGTCTTTTAAGAGTATAACCGGAAAGTGGCCCACACTACCTCTTCACACACCATTGCTTAACCTGGTGAAAGTTAGTAAAAACTTTGTAAAACTTAATAAAAGATAGGTATGATTGCAAGGGAGCCTGGGGAATATAAACTATGACTGAAGAAAGTTTGATTTTTATATCAAATGATATTATGGAAGAGTAATCCAAGACTGGGAAACTAATGATCTTTCTGCTATCTGCCCTTTGGATCACCTGAATCACTATGTGCACTTCTTTGTACACATAAACCATACTTAGCTCTTTTCCAAATGATGCAATTCTATATATTCAGTAAGTTAACGCATTTAGCTCAAACTATAGAATCTTGATAACATACATCCACCTCTAGGAGGTCCAGAGAGCCTTGTCTGGGGGTGGGGAGGACTGGTGACCTGTAAGTCGGAAAACAAGTTATTCAAACCCACTCCCAACACACACACACACACACACACGCGCGCACACACACATACAACTTATATACAATTGTGGAGTCAACACTAGATAATGTCACTAAAAATTATATTCAGAAAAAGGGGGACTGGGAAATACACAGCAGACCCATATCCATTTATAAGTGTCAGATCACACTGGATGGAAATTACAAATATGTCCCTGACCTGACAGTGAAGTGAGTTCCTTGCTTGTACCTTCTCAAAATTCCTGGTTCTGTTCTCTCAGAGGAACACCGCCCTCCATTCATTCCTGAATTTTCCTCTGAAAGGTTCTTTCTGCCCATTATCCCTAAAAAACACATTTAAAGTGAGCAATGGACAGCTGACCCTTCTTGGTGGCTGCACAGCTTCTCCAGCCCTATTCTTGCTGCTGCTCTTCTGAGGGCATGGGCATTACTTAGGTCACATGATCTTTACCATGGATGTTTAAAGTTTCTTTGTCAATACCACCCACCAGAAACTTAACAGATTTCTAGTATATTTGCTTTCAACAATTTCCACATTCATGTAACCAACACTAAAAGTCTTGTTTATTTATATTTTTTAAGTCTAAAGACTTTATCTTTTTTATTGACTAGTCTCTCTGCTCATCCCTCTTTCTTAACGTAATAGAGACCACCTTAGAGCAATCTAGATAACAGGTTTAGGTGAGAAAGACAATCCCCTTAATATGATTTCTGCCATCATGATAACTACCTTTCTCTAGCTTGAAAATCTTAAACTGGAAGTGCTTGAGAAATACTTGGGGGCATATCTCTTGCTAGCTTCACAGCCACCTCATATAAACAATTTGGTTTAAGTACAAAAGCAGTTTTTCTTTTTTGTTTTAATTTTCAAGACTCCCAGTTACCAGTCACTCAGCCAACTTGGATTGCTGGGTGCAGGTAGCGAAAGCCCCTTGTCCTTGCTGTATATTTAAATTTCTCCTTGTATGCTGATTAGCAATAGCCTGAGTTCATTTTTCTTTCACAGAATATGTTAAAAGCACCATTACGTACCAATTTATATTGGCATTCAGGACTCTTCAATTATTTCCCTGGAGTTATAGTACCCGGCAGCATATGGTCTAGTCTCCAAGATATTAGAAACAAAATTTTACCAAATGGTTTTTAACAACATTCCAACTTTTCAGCTAGGAATATCTGTGTCTTCTCTGCCCACCTCTTGTCAATTTAGCCAATAAACATTACATTTTTCAAGATGTGTTATGTCAGACATCACTTCCAGGTGCCAAATTTTTGTGGTAGTTAAGATATATTTCAGCTGCTTACAACAGAGACTCAAAAGTACTTCAATAAGACAAAATTTGCTTTCTTTTTTTTTTTTTTTTTTGCTTTCTTTCTTAATAACAATCTGGATATGAGCTGTCCAGGGCTACTAAAGCAGTTCTACATCACAAGAGCACCTAGAGACCCAGGATCTTTCTAGATTGTTTAACCTTCCCTAGTGGTCCTTTCCCACATAGTATAATCTAGCTCAATATTGTATCCATATTTCAGAAAAGATCATGAACAAAGAAGAAAAAAAGAAAGATACGTTCCTTAACAAAACTGAAAAGTGTATCATACTATTTTCTCTCACAGACATCATTGGCCGAAATTTAGTAACAAAGCCAGAACTACCTACAACAAGAAATGTTGGGGAATGAAGTTTTTGGCTAGAAGTCATATGCTTACCTTGGAATTCTATTACTAAAAAAGAAAAAGAGAATCTAATTTGCATGGAAAATATCAGTCTTTTTCATAAGTTCACTTGTTTTTTTTAAAAACTCTTAAAATGGAACATTTCGTTTTGTTTCCTCTAATTAACAAGTATATATGCTTAGAGAATCCATGACCTTTAGAAATGGAATTTCTAAGAGAAAAATAAAGTTGAAAAAAGTTTCAGATTATAGTCTTCCTTGGTTTGCCAATAATTTGTTAGTAGATACTTGCTAAAAGCTTGTTATATGAGCCATTCTTTGAAAAAAGGTCTTTTTGTTATTTTAAAATATTGATTTTTAATTCTTGCTACTAAATATTTGATCCTTTAGCTTAAGGGAAGTTGAATGTTTGTTATGTATTTAAGACAGAAAAAAAAAAATCCCTTACCATTATATGTTGAGTTTTGTCTAGAATTTGCTCAGAATATGAATTATAGCAACTATTTACAAAGAAGAGGACAGAGCTGCACTGAATGAGTCTTTCCTGAATATTTGACTATTTTTTGTGTAACTTCTGATTTTGGAATCTGAAAAGCCTGTAATTACTCATCACATTGTAACTAATTCATAGGTTATTTAACTGCAGGGAAAAAAGATAGCTCCTTTTACAGATTTATAAAATATCATGCCATACCATTAATTATTACAGTTAATACTATTACTATTTTGTACATTGCCAACAATGTTTATTAGCAAGCTAACATTTTGAAATTGGCTCTTCCCCCAAATCAAGTATGTCTCTCAAGCATGAACCAAAGTCTCGGTGAAATAATATTTCTAATATGAGAGCTATAACAATGTTTGAGGATTCTTTGGGCTTTATAAAGTTAAATCTGAGTTGAGACTCTCAATTTTACCACTTACCTAGGAACATAAGGTATCACTCTAAGGCTCTAAAGCAGCATTGGCTGCTTACCATTAAAGCCTATTGGCTCTATACCAATAAAGTTCAAGTAACAGTACCACCTATTTTTCAAATTGTTATTAAATATGATTATGCATAAGATGTATAGAGTCTCTAGCATATGTAAACATACAATATTTAGTTGTAACTTCAATGGGATGTTCCATATACATTTGTGTGGAGGAAAAAAATGCAAACAATACTGCATGAAATGAGCTAGACACAAAAGAATATATACTGAATGACTCTTTTATATATAGTAGACAAACAAGCAAAACTAATCAATCAATGGTGTTTGAAGTTAGAATAGAGGTTACCCTTATGGTGGGGTAGTCACCAGCAGGGAGCCTAAGAAAAGTTTCTTAATTTTCTGATATGTTGATTCTGATGTGTATGTTGACTGAAATGGTGTGATAAATTTGCAAAAATTCATCAAACTGTATGTAGTCTTATGATTTGTGTACGTTTCTATGTATATGTCATACTTCAATTGAAATTTGTCTTTAAAGTCTTTGGACAAAAGAGGGTAACCACTAACTAGATATCCTTTCAGTCTATTATTTTTATTTTTATTTTTTTAAGATTTTATTTGCGAGAGAGAGCAAATGAGCAAGCATGAGTGGGGAGAAGGGACAGAGGGACAGGGAGAGGGAGAAGCAGACTCCCCACAGAGCAGGGAGGCCAAAACAGGGCTCCCTCCCAGGACTCTGAGATCATGACCTGAGTGGAAGGCAGACAATTAACTGACTGAGTCTCTCAGGTGCCCCTCAGTCTATTATTAAAAGAAATAACAAGACTTCCTAGAAAAAGGAAAAAAAGTAAGGCAATAAAAATTTTATGTAAAGCATGTATTCTTGAAGACTCTGTATTATTCAGAACTTGCCTAATCCAAGGCTAAATATCTCATAGAAATAAATGCAAATAAGCATTTGCATTATTCTTTTGCAAATCCGGGTCATAAAACAAGATTTTGTTAGTATTGTATACCATTTTAAACTAGCAAAATCTGAATTTTTATTTATTTACTTAAAAGATTTTATTTATTTTAGAGAGAGAGAGAGAGGGAGAGAGCATGAGCAGGGCAGGGAGGAGCAGAGGGAGAGGGAGAAGCAGGCTCCACCATAGGACCCCGGGATCATGACCTGAGCCCAAGGCAGAGGCTTACCGACTGAGCCACCCAGGCACCTGGCAAAATCTGAATTAATATAAAATACACATCATCGTAGTTATTAAAATTTCAGTAATAGCTAAAAAGGATTGCACTCTACCCTCTCTTTAGCCCTTGAAGTATTCCTGGTGTCTAACAGAATATTTGGTAAATGCTCAATAAATATACCCTGAAGGGCTGGTTTTTGAAAGGTGGTGGCAGCCTTATATTATAAGGGTGCTGTTCCTCAAAGGATTGTAACATACAGAAAAAAGGGACACATGAAGATGCTACACCCAATGGGCAGTTAACTCTTTACATTTTAAATTTTCTTATATGGAAAGACCAACACAAATAATAGCTGATTTTCCAGAGTATTTATCATGTGTTTAATCGGTGGTGTAAGCAGTTTAAATACGTTTTTGCTTTTAATTCTCACTCTGAATCTCTAAGAGGTGTTAATCTTCCCATTTTTGAGATAATGAAACTAAGGCACAGAGAGGCAAAGGAACTTGCCCAAGAACACCACTAGGAAAAAGAGCAGAATTTGAACCCTGCATCCTACATCCAGAGAAAGCGTAATTTATACTGCTTACCACCGGGTAGAAAATTCTTCTGGATTCTTACCATCTATCCGTCTCCCAGTAAATCATTAAAAAATCTTTTTTTTTTCCTCTTTTAAACGAATATGAGTTTTTGTGATGCAGAATGCAAAACGTACAGGATATTGTAAGATAAAACAAAATTTTCCATTCTGAATCTTTAACCCTTTTAAAGTGGCTCTTTTTTAGTGTCTCCAGGTTTCTAGTGCTGGTATTTTCTGGAGAAAATTTGTGGAGTTCTACACAAAAGTATTTTTCTTAATGAAGTAGTTAAGTAAAGGCAGCAACAAATGAAAAGTCACTGGAGTTGAAGGAGGTACTAAATAACCGAAGAGATTATATATCTATCAAGTGTAGAATTATCCCTTTGCCTTTTACGTATTCACTTGAAAAGAAATTGTATTTTACCTATGAGTCAGTTTACATCTTCTAATTTGCCTTCGGTATTTAAACTTCTATGCCATGTGGAAAGAAGAAAGTGCTTGCTTTAAAAATTGATTAACTCATAAGGATATACTTTCCTAAAGAAGTCTTTCTTGTTCAGTTGTAAAAATATTTCTCCTGAGATTTAAAATAACCTGCGTCTGATGTTAAATCAATTAACCAACCAACCAACCAACAACTACCATTAGGGAACTTTAATGTGATTGCCCGTTTGAAACCGTTGTACAGTTTTTCTAATCCTGTGCCCCATAGAAGAGAATACCTAATTAATATAATGTTTAAAATATGAATCAATTGAACAATACCAAAAACAAAAAAACAAAAAACCTCGACCCACCTTTTTTCTCCTATCATACAGACAAAACGACTGGCTAAGTGACAATTTTTCACTTTTCAGCTGGTTATCCCAGCTTTGCATAGATAACGTCCACATTTAATTACATTACTAGTTGATATTCCTTGGGTTTCTTACACCAACTCTTAGAGCTACAATCTATTGTATGAAAGGCTTAATTTTTCTACTACAAATAAAGGAATGTGGTCATTTTCAGTTTAAATTTTCCTTCCTCTGTCACTGTTAATTACCGTTCTTGCTTCTCAAGTCTACCAGCTGCTGCCACTACAATGAATAAACAAATCAACTTTACAAGATACTTAAGAGAGATTTTTAGCACCATGTCCTCAGAATACAGAGGCAGCAAACGGAGTAAAGATATCCTCTTGCCTAACACAAACACATAGCTCTCATTTTTAGAAACATAATAAATTAGGGATGGTAGAGTAATTAAAGAAGAAGGCCATTAGGCTGAGGTGGCTCTAATGCCTTCGTAGCTTATGTAAAGCAAACCAAAACCTCAGCCAGGGTCAATTCACTGAATCTGGGGGGGAAAAAAAAAACACTTAAAAACAATCACAAACAGCCAGCTAGGCTTTTCCAAATAAAGCAAACACTTAAGGTATAGCCAATGGGATGATTTCCTTGCGTTGCTTCCCATTTTCTCTATAAAAACGTCTTCCTTCGGGAAGCCCCGAAACTTAGCGGTTTCTTAAAAAAAAAAAAAAGAAAAAGAAAACGTAACTTATTACTCAGTGTGATGTAAAACAATTTGGATATCTGAGGGAAAATATCTGTTCTTCCAAAATTTGTAATATTCAATGCACATGTTTACCAGTACATTTAGGGCATTACATCTAAGTAACAAATAACAAAAGGGATGCATGTACATTTAATCAAGGGATCTTAAAAGTTTTTCATGCTTCATAAATCTAAAGGTGATTAAATCAAGTTCTTGGTCTAACCGAAATAATAGGGATATTATAATAAAATAGACGTTCGTTGCAGTTTTCAGATTTTGCGTACTAAGTATTTTAAGATAATTTCTATGCCTAACTTTTTAAAGTTTTATTTTATTTTATTTTTAAAGATTTTATTTATTTATTCATGAGTGACACAGAGAGGCAGAGACACAGGCAGAGGGAGAAGCAGACTCCATGCAGGGAGCCCGATGCGGGACTCGATCCCCGGTCTCCAGGGTCATGCCCTGGGCCCCCCAGGCGTCCCTTAAAGTCTTATTATGAAAAATGTCTAACAGGCACCGAAGTGCCGCATCATAAGAACTACCATGCAGCCTCAAGTCCTCGCTTGCGGCCACCTATATTTCACTTCTTTCTCTCCATTATTCCGAGGCAAATTGCAGATGCGTCATTCCTCCCCTAGATGGGTCAGGACCTCTCTCTAAACCAAAAGAATGGGAACCACAGCGTTTGCGGGGGGGGGGGGGGGGGGGGTGGGGGAGGGGGGTGTCTATACCTCGCTCACTGGGTGGCAGCTTTCTGTACTCGGGAAATACGATTTTACAGGAAGTTGCAAGCACCTTTAAGTAACCACACAAATAAAGGAGGGAGTTAAATCCTCACAGGGCTCTGCAAGAGGGAAGCTCATCCCGTAAACCCAGGCCACCACTAAGTTCTCTGGAAGCACGAGGCGCAGTCCGAGAACACTTCCTTCTTTTATTTTTTTAATTTTTTCATGAGAGACCCAAGCAGAGGGAGAACGAGGGTCCCTGCAGGGAGCCGGATGCGGGACTCGATCCCGGGATGCTGGGATCACAACCTTCGCCCAACGCAGACGCTCCAACACTGAACCACTCAGCGTCCCTGAGAACACTTCCTTTTGAGGCTGGGATGCTACTTACCGCCCACAGGACCCCTCCATCCCTCGTACCCATCTTGCGGCTCTTCCCTCGGCTGCTTCTCCTGCGAAGTCCCCGCCCACTGACCCCAGGCGGCCACCGTGCAGACTCCGTGAGATTCCAGCGGGCTCCCGAGATTTGGGCTCAGGAGCATGCGCATTGTGCACCCCCAGCTCTCCCAGCATCCTCCTCGGGTGCTGCTGGTGGGCTGGGGAGAGAAGGCCGCCATGTTGGGCCGCCATGTTCTTCTCCGAGAAGCTGCGGACCCTCGCAGCCCGGTTATTAAAAATACCTTTGTTTCGTGTTGGCGCAAAAAGCTTCTTTTCGGCTGTACTTTAAAGAACCGTCTCAGCACAAAAATTCAGTACACGCTGCATTAAATGTAAGTTAGGTTTTTTTTTTTTTTACACTCGTTCACCTCTGCTTTTGAGAATAAGACAGCTACAAGTATTCCTTCCCTTCTTTACTGACGAGGAGCCTGAAACTGAAAGCTTTAGTCACGCACGGTCTAGAACTCTAAAATTGGGCCGCCATGGTTGGAAGGTAGGGCTTTTTATCTCCATAGTCCAAGCAGGCTGTGTGTCTGCGTCACATTAACCCGCCCAGGGCCTTTTCCGGAGCCCATGACAGACATCACTAATCAATTTGGAGACCGTTTTGCTCCTGGCTGCGTCATCCCAGAATCCCTTTCTACCCAGCACTTTGAGAAGCCATTACCAATCGATTGGCGTTGGGTCCGACTTAAGACCTGTTTTCCTTGCGTGGTCCTTGCCGTTTCCACTAGAGGGGGGGACGCCTCTTGAGAAAATGATTGAATAGCGGTCACTTCCCTGATGCCCTGAGGTGGAAACTATGAAAACCCAGTTTTTCATGTGGCTGAGTAATGTTTTCGAACTCTTAAACGTGAGTAAAAAAAAAAAACATTTTTTTAAGATTATTTATTTATTCATGAGAGACCCAGAGCATGAGAGAGAGGGGCAGAGACACAGGCAGAGGGAGAAGCAGGCTCCATGCAGGGAGCCCGACGTGAGACTCGATCTGGGGTCTCCAGGGTCATGCCCTGGGCCCAAGGCAGGAGCTAAACCACTGAGCCACCCGGGCGTCCCCAGGTGAGTAAATTTTAAATAGATTCTGTCTGGCGTATCAACTATTCTCCGGAAGCATTTTCCTCCTTTGGAAAGCTGCTCTGGGACGGTTCATTAACGTGATACCATCAGTCAACGATTTTGCAAACTAAAGAGCCCTTTCAAACGTTTAAGCGCTCCGAAATAATGCCGACCGCCGAGGTGCTCTCAGGGGGCAGGTTCTGTGTCGGTAGACCCAAGGTAGGGGTTGGAAAAGATGGGTAATCTAAGGCTCTATCAGGATGCGGTTAGGAAATCGTGGCCCAGGGAAAAGGCCTCTGTTTGAGTGGGTGGGTTGGGGAGGATGAGGTCCCGAGTTTACACACTGTGGCCTGGGCAGGTGCTCCTCAGCCAGCCATGGTGGAACTGACTGGACTTGAGAAATGAGGTACAGGAGGACCCTAGTGGAACGTTCTCTATAATAAGGGAACGTGATTTAAGTATTTGAATCGTTTATTACTTTCACTGGAACATACTTTTCTTTCCTTATGGGGCACGATTCTGTTTTTAGCTAGAACTGATGTATGAACTGTGTTCAACTTTTTTTTTTCCCCCAGGCTCCTCGGATTCGCTCTCTCTGCGTTCGTCACATTGCTGGTGGAAGGGCATGTAAAGTGGACGCTAAAGGATGGCCGCAAGTAAATGACTGCCTAACCCTCTAAAATCTGGTACCCTTTTAATAGATTTTATTTATTTATTCATGAAAGACAGATCGAGAGAGGCAGAGACACAGGCAGAGGGAGAAGCAGGCTCCATGCAGGGAGCCCGACGCAGGACTTGATCCCAGGTCTCCAGGATCAGGCCCTGGGCTGAACGCGGCGCTAAACCGCTGAGCCACGCAGGCTGCCCCACCAATTTTAAAATATGAGAAATTATCTGTGGTGACAAATAAAATGTTTGCGTTATATCCATCTAATTTTTTGTTTCTTTGCATCCTTTCAGTTGCTGTCTTTATGACCTGAGAAACTTTGCATTTCCCCAGTTGTTTGAATGCAGAGTCAGGGGTGTGTAAATCAAGCATACTCTGCATGAACAAAATGTACAACAAGGCATCTAACTGCCAACTTTGCCTCACACAAATGAAGAAAGCCGGCAGCTCAACAAAGCCTTGGGTCAATTCCTTGGATTTCCTAACAGAGACTCTTGATGTGACTGAATTTTGGGCTGCTTCTGTTTGCTTCGTGGTTCCCTCTTTGTAATTGAGGAAGCAATGCTACTTGAAGTTTCTGGGATTTTTCTCTCTTTTTAAAAAGAATTCTCAATAAAATTATATGGCAAGAAATACAAAAAGCAACAAGGGAGAAATGAGAGAAGTACAATTGCAGTGCCATGGTAAAGCGGAGTGCAACACTTGGAGTTTCTGACAGTTGTCTTTGTGCCTATCAGCAGAATGCAGCTGGACATCTTTAGAATGTGCATAGACCTCGATGCTGATTTAATGAGAATCATTTCCAAATGATTGTCATGCAATACCTGAATAAATGGTTTCTTCAACCCCCCACAACACTGTAAAGCTCAGACTTCCCTTGAAACCTTGAAACCTTCAGGAAATTATCTGGTGAGGGGACACCAGTGATCCCCCCAGGAAAGACCCGTTCCTAACAATGCTATTTATTTTGAGGATAGCAAAAACTATATATGACTAAGTACAAATGTTTGCATTTGGTTGGTGTCTTATTTCCTTTTTGTTACCAGTTTTCTCTTTCTTCACAGGCCTGCATCTTCGCCTTCAGGTGCCACAGAAATGAATGTGTTCTCTTCGCAGGCAACTCATACAAGTTCTGTATAAACTGTGGCCTTACCTAGGGGTCAGTCTGTGGTTTTTTGGGGTTTTTTTGTTTGTTTGTTTTTTTACATTCAAATAATCCACCAGTGAGTACTCTCCAGCCTAAGCACAGCATGTTATTCAAACTGGCAAATATTTCTGGCTTCTTTTGTCAAATATGGGGCTGCAGATAGTTGGAGCTCTCCTTTTCTTTAATTTGACCAGCAAACTAATTGTGTCCTTTTGTCCAGAAAAATGAACATATTTTTATAGAGTCTTAGACATACACAAGTACACAAATGCCTAAATAAGTGCGATATATAAAGAAGCAATATGATCAAACTCACACCTGCACCCATTAGTTCATAACTGCACACATTGTCTCCTTTCTGCTACAAAAGTGACAGGAATTGGTAATCTTTAGATAATCGCAGCAGTGCCATTCTTCCCATTTGAATGTGCTTGCTATCCATAAACTATGGGACAACCAAATACTTTGTAATCCCAGAAATCCACTAATCTTGAATTGAGGATAGATGCCAGATGACTTTTCATCATCTCTAGAAAGAGCACAAAGGTCTTAGATTTACTGAGCCCCTGCTCTGTCAGGCACTGGCCTCAGTAATCTCTTCCTTATTTTATTCTAACAGTGACCGTAGGAGATACACATGATCCTTTATTTTCCTAATGAGGAAGAGGAAAATAACCAAGTAGGTAGAAACATCTGGATTTGAACCCAGGTTTGTCTGATTTCAAAGCATATTCTTGTCTGTAGCACTTGGTATGGAGGGTGATGGGAGTTGCTTTAATTTTTCTGAAGTACTCTTCTAAATACACTAATTTATTAAATAAAGTTAATTCTCTGTGTTCAGAAATGACAGCTACTGGGACCTATTGTTAATATTTATCTACATATGAACAAATCCACTTGAACACTAAAAGTATGTGATTTTTCCTTAGGCAGACATGGCAAGAAACAACCAAACTAAAACTGCTGACCTGTAACTTAATTCCAAGAAATTAGTCCTAAGGAAAGTATTCAAAAGAAAAAGAAAAAGGCTTACAGAAGTATAAATTACAAGTTTCTCTTCTTTTTTTTTTTTTTGTAATGCCAGGGACGGGGCAAGAGAGGAGGAAAACATATTAACTGGCAACAGAAGATTGATCATGTAAATAAATCTCCACCAACTTAATATAATATTTTTCAGCCATTAAAATATGAAAGTTGTGAGATTATGGAAATACAAGGTAATATTTAAAATTATATGTGAATTCGGTCAAGGATGGTCTTAAAGATTACATTGAAGCAATAAAACAGTGAATGTATTACAGTGGCACAAAGTGGCAGGGTAAATTTTTTGCTTTAAACTTTCCTTCTGGGGATCCCTGGGTGGCGCAGCGGTTTGGCGCCTGCCTTTGGCCCAGGGCGCGATCCTGGAGACCCGGGATCGAATCCCACATCGGGCTCCCGGTGCATGGAGCCTGCTTCTCCCTCTGCCTGTGTCTCTGCCTCTCTCTCTCTCTCTCTATCATAAATAAAAAATAAAAAAAAAATAAAAAAAAAATAAAATAAAAAAATAAACTTTCTTTCTAAGTGTCAAAAAAATGTTAAAGTATTTGGAAAAAACTTATTGGCACCTAGTTTTCCATATTGCAAATGTCGTGTGCAAAATTTAATATCATTTTGCGGGATCCCTGGGTGGCGCAGCGGTTTGGCGCTTGTCTTTGGCCCAGGGCGCGATCCTGGAGACCCGGGATCGAATCCCACATCAGGCTCCCGGTGCATGGAGCCTGCTTCTCCCTCTGCCTGTGTCTCTGCCTCTCTCTCTCTCTCTCTCTCTGTGACTATCATAAATAAATAAAAATTAAAAAAAAATTAAAAAAAATATCATTTTGCATGTGGCTATAGTGTACATTTATTTCATGCTGTCCTGAAAAAATATTTTCTACACAACATGGGAGAATTGGAGGCAATGTCTTCTATACCCTATTCTATCTGCCATCTTGGAGGATAATAACTGAAAACTGCAAAAGGAGTTAAATGGTTGGATCACTTGCTTACTTACCAAAGTGATCCACCTCTCAAAGTTTGAGGAACAAACATAACAGATTCAAATAAAAACAGTCTCTATTATGTAAAAACCTTTGAATATAATGATCTAAATCAAACTTATTTTTTAAGATTTATTTATTTAAGAAAGAGAGAAAGAGCAGGGGGAGGAGCAGGAGGAAAGGGAGAGAATTTCAAGCAGACTCTCTCCTGAGCACAGAGCTCGATGCTAGGCTGGATCTCATAACGCTGAGATCGTGGCCTGAGCTGAAACCAACAATGGGACTCTTAGCCATATGAACCACCCAGGCACCCGAATCAAACATTTTTTTAAAGCTGTCTTAACTGAGGCCTTCCCTTTGCTCCTGTAGATATATAAAATCAATTATTAATATATTCTGCTTATGGTCAGATATACAAAATCCCAAAAGACTCACGAAAATATCCCCAAAATAAATGTACAGCTGAATTCATTATAAAAGGATGTTGAATTTTCCAGGGAAATTAAAAAAACAAAAACAAAAATAAACAGTGTCTTCCCCAAATTCTTCGTAGTGTTCTTTAGATCTGAAAACTTAGAACTTTAAAATTGGCCCTTATTCCTGCTCTCACATATGACAAATGTGTACATATCTCCACAATAACTCATGAGTTTATATCATCAGTATAGCTCAATTCTTTCTTCTTTACTATCTACCCTGGTGGTCATTGATCTTAGTATCCACAGAAAGGTTTTAAAAGATATTCCCTAGGCCCATATAGCAGGTTTTCTGATACCTCAAGAAAACCAATTCTTTCAAATTTCAGAACTATAGGTCTTGGAGACCTAGTCAGGTACTTCAGTGCCTATAAGTAACAGCTTCCTGAAATTATTTTTGGGGTTTTCTCCAACCCTGGGATATCAGTACCTCCTATGAATCTGATATCTGGCGGGAGGTCTTCAATCTATATTTTTTCAGGGATTTCTAAAATCAAAGAGTATACTATCAGAGAGAAAATTCCTGGAGAGATTTTGTATTTCCATGGCCTGCTTCAAATTGACCACTGAACCTTAGACCCAGTGATTCACAGCCGCACTCACTATTCAGACACAGGCCCTGGGAAGCCCCATAATGGCCTCCTTCTCTAATTCCCTGCGTTTTTTCATGGATTCACCTTGTCTCAGCATACTTAAGAAGTTCCCTTTTTGCATCACAGGAACTACTTCTTTGGATCTTCTGTGATTCTGCTTAAAAGTCAACTCTATTAAAAAAGCATAATCCAATTAAATAGAATTTGATGACAGTGACCAAGAAATACCTCTCATTTTACCACACCACCTCTCATCAATTAGATAGAATGTGAGTTCAAAAACCCAAGAAACCTTCAGTCTATGATTTCTTATTTAAAATACACTAATTGGTATTACTTCTGTTTATAACTGGTTGTCTCTGTTTACTCTATCACGGTGCAAATAAAACCATGGTAATATTTTGGGGCCTTATTTGGGTAATCTAGCTACTGCTCACTGATCACATTTAACTAGATTTTGCAAATATTGTTAGTTGAAATTTATTGAATAAGAATGAATAAAGTAAGCTTAACTTAATGCTGATATTTAGAAAATTTAATTATAGAGTACTCTTACTAATCTGAACTTTTCCCTTTTATAGTTTGCACATTCTCTGAAAATGGAGAACATGCATTCTTGTTTAATCTCATGAGTCACAGAATAGTATCATTTTTTTTTCTTTTCCTTTTTTTTCTTCTACGTAGACTTCATGCCCAGCATGGAGCCCAACACAGGACTTGGGCTGAGATCAAGGGTTAGACACTTAACTGACTGAGCCACCCGGTATTCTTTTGTTAAAAGTGGATCACCTATGTTCATAAGGATGATCATTGACTTTACCACAAAAACCCTCTAACTCTGCCTTTATCACATGCCCATGTCAACATGGAATATTTGGTAACAGTTTTGGAGTTGAGATCTTTATGACCAAAGAGTATCAACAGGTTAATCATACAATGGGCCATTTATATATTACAGCATTAGGAACATGGATTCACTATAAAATGTATGAGCACAACATGAACTATTTATTCACTCTACTTTCTTATGTATCCTTAAGACTCCAAGATTGCGATATACTGAAATATTAATAATAAATACACATACATGCAGACAAATAAGGAAATAGCTTCTGTGCAACTAGAAAATGGTAAAAGAAATATCCAAAAAAAATTTAAAAAAAGAAATATCCAGTGTATGTATATATACTATATATAGTTGATCCTCACTATTCATAATTCTGTATTTTTGAATTTGCTTATGCATTAAAATTTATTTGTAGCCCAATCATAACACCAATACTTCTGGTGCATTTTCAGTCTTTCCTGAACATGCACAGAACAGTGAAAAATTTGAGTTGCCCGAGGCATGCATTACCAGGTAGGGTCAAACAAAGTGATACTCTGCCTTCCTGCTTCAGCTCTTAAACCATAAATAGATGACTTTTTCACAGCCATGTTTTTTTTTTGCATTTTGTGCTTTTTGTTGACAATTTTGCTATTTAAGATGCCCTCAAGTTTCAAGTTAAAGTGCTGTCTGGTATTCCTGAGTATAGTATGGCTTTGATGTGCCTTATGGAGAAAATAGTGTGTTAGATAAGGTTTGTTCAGGCAACAAACCTTGTTTAAACAGAAACACACATAAAACAAGGCTATATATTGATCATTGACAAAAATGTGACCAGAAGCTCCCAAGAACCTAACTTTCCATTTCCTCTAGGTACAATGATTTAGTATTCACTAACCCAATGTTTTTGGTGACTTTGTAGAATATAACTATCACAAATAATGAAAATTAACTATATATATATATATACACACATATATATACACATATATATACATATAAATATATATGCATGTAAATCTATGCACACAGATGTATATATGTATGCATGAATATCAGCTATATTCTACCTATGTGTTAATTTATCTATTCACTGTGCAGACCTATTTTTTTTCCTCCTCACATATAGAATTTGAGATGTCTTTATACAATGTATTTCTTGCATTGTTACAAAATCATTTGTTGTTTAGGTATAATTATTTATTTTTTTAATAATAAATTTATTTTTTTATTGGTGTTCAATTTGCCAACATACAGAATAACACCCAGTGCTCATCCCGTCAAGTGCCCCCCTCAGTGCCCGTCACCCATTCACCCCCACCCCCCGCCATCCTCCCCTTCCACCACCCCTAGTTCGTTTCCCAGAGTTAGGAGTCTTCATGTTCTGTCTCCCTTTCTGATTATTTCCTACCCATTTCTTATCCATTCCCTTGTATTCCCTTTCACTATTATTTATATTCCCCAAATGAATGAGACCATAAAATGTTTGTCCTTCTCCGATTGACTTACTTCATTCAGCATAATACCCTCCAGTTCTGTCCACGTTGAAGCAAATGGTATTTGTCCATCAAAATACTAGAGGAGAACACAGGCAACACCCTTTTTGAACTCAGCCACAGTAACTTCTTGCAAGATACATCCACGAAGGCAAAAGAAACAAAAGCAAAAATGAACTCTTGGGACTTCATCAAGATAAGAAGCTTTTGCACAGCAAAGGATACAGTCAACAAAACTAAAAGACAACCTACAGAATGGGAGAAGATATTTGCAAATGACATATCAGATAAAGGGCTAGTTTCCAAGATCTATAAAGAACTTATTAAACTCAACAGCAAAGAAACAAACAATCCAATCATGAAATGGGCAAAAGACATGAAGAGAAATCTCACAGAGGAAGACATAGACATGGCCAACACGCACATGAGAAAATGCTCTGCATCACTTGCCATCAGGTTTCATTATTTCTTGTAGCCACTGATTCCTAAAAATGTATTGGCATCAAGCTATGACAGTTAACATAATACTAAATATTGAGTATTTAATCTACTGTTAAATCCACATACAAATGGATACAAATACTACATAGCACATATAATCTTGGCATTTTGGCAATGAAAACAGTTTAAAAATAGGACAAGACCACCATTATGGAATATCTGTGGGTTCCTAATATGGTTTCTGTACACTGGTCCAATAGGTCAATAAGGCAACAGGAGGACATTAGAGTTTCATTGCTCTGGAAGCACACTGTTATGTATCCCTAAGAGTCACTTACAATCTCAGCTTTCTGCAAGATTGTCTTATATACTAGAAAGTCAGATCTAGCTGATATTAAAATGAGCATTTAATCTGTAGAGCTATCCTGCTCCTATTATGTATTCACTGTAATCTTGAGGCTACTTGTCTTAAGAGCTTGCCATGGTCATCATCTTCTTCTTTCTTCTTCTTTCTTCTTTCTTCTTCTTCTTCTTGTCGTCTTCTTCTTCTTCTTCTTCTTCTTCTTCTTCTTTCTTTTTTTTCTTTAATTGATCAAAGCATTCCTCCACTACTATCCTGTCAACTTCTATCCTGGTAGCAGCCAGTTAGCATCAGGTTGTGGATATGCAACATACAGATTGTTACCCCTATTATATGGGAACTATTTTAAGTTTGTAGTTTCATCCTGAGGATAAATAGATACAACTTGTCTTCTTTTCAAAGTACATGTTATCCTTGGTTCTCCTTGAAGTATAAATTATTTTATCTTCACAAGAATACAAGGGTTTCAGTTGGTGTAGCTAAAATTAGGATCGATGATATCATTGCAATCTCAAAGTCAGTCAACTGGATAAAACACATTACAAACTAGGCCTTTTTATTCCAAAACTATGCCCTCAGGACCCTGGAATTCTTTTCTTGTAAATAAGATGGCGTTAGAAAATCACTCAAGTCCACAATGTATATCTATTAGGCTTACTGAGGGCAAATTCCAACACACTCATTGATTTGGGGAAAATCATGTCATAGACTAGGAATCTGGTCACAGTACCTTGGAAACTCATCTTTCAGAGTCAGAAGCATAGCTCACATCACAAATGAAGAGTGTAGCCAGGAACCATAGGAGACTAGGTTGAGTCACACAATCAACCCTTTTTCTGTTGTTTCCCTTAGCAGCAATTCAGAAATAGTCATCTTCTGGATGATGCTCAACCTGTGCCTCCTGCTGTGCCACACTGACCTTCATTTATGTATTTTTATCTGATGGCCAGACATCTAGCAGGCAATAGAAAGTCCGATTTCCCAGTTTACTTATTAGTATGGCCCAGAGTGGGAGCAGGTGATTCCCATAAATCTTTGATAACAGGGATATAGATAAAGTGCTCTCACTGCACCAGGTTGTGGTTGAAGGATTTCTGGTCCTTCTTCATCCCAGGTTATTTGACATTATGAGATAAGGTGGCAAGGACTGAAAGCCGCATACTATATTTTGAAGTATTTTAATTTTTGTCCTGTTTTGAGGAAGATAAACTTGATGACTCTCAAACTCAGTGCCTTTTTTATTTATTTATTTATTTTAAGATTGATCTATTCATGAGAGACACACACAGAGAGAGACAGAGAGGCAGGGAGAGAAACAGGCTTCCTGCAGGGAGCCCAAAGTGGGGATCATGTCCTGAGCAAAAGGCAGATGCTCAAACGCTAAGCCACCCAGGCGTCCTGCCTTTGTTATTTCTTTATTAAAAAACTCCTTTTCCACATATACTTGGATACTGGTTTCCCTTCACACATAGGCATTATACTATAAATGAAACTGGAAACAGCTTTTCCCATATTCTTTTCCATTTTTGTATATCAATTTTCAAAGGAGAGATTTACTTTTCTTTCATTTTCTAAAGGATAACAAAGACCAATAAATGGCAATCTCAAAGGAAAACCACAACTGTTATAAAGCCTAAAAATTTGTGAAAGAGAACAGACTTGAAGAAATTACAGTATTTCCGGATGGTGTTATCCATAAATGAAATGGCAGCCAGTTTTTTAAGATACTCTATGATCAAGACCAATTTATATTAGCAGATAATCATGTGTATCTTCTTAAATAGTAGATTTTTCAAATGTGGTAGATATTTGGTTAGCTTTAGAGTATGGATTTTCTTTTTTTTTTCAGTAAATGATTAATATGCATCTATTAAGTTTCATATTGGAACATTTAGTATATAAAAGACAAACAAATACATTTGTGCATAAATAAACAGTTATCATACTAGGAGTGTTGCTTGCTAAACACTCTCAAGATCTTTTCTTGACCATGAACATCTTACGGGTGAATGAACATGAGAAATAATCATGAGTGAAAAAATAGAGTATGTCACAATTATATATAAATAAGAACTCAGTCCAGTGGAAGAAATCTCATATTTTTTTAAACATACACAGTTTTCAGAGCTCCTGTCTCCAGAAATAAAGCTTAGCCATTGTCAAATAATATGCTGTGAGCTGAACCAACTTCTCTATGTGAAGCCATAATTAAGGATACAGTCACAGATACTCAGAGCCTTACTTAATCTTCCCATTGATGTCCTGTACTTCTATATAAAATTGCACTCTTGAAAGGGATAATGCAAAATGATAACTCAGAATTAAGATTGTTTCACTTAAATCAGTTTAACTGAGGTATTTGGGTTGTTTTTGGCTTTTCAAACTCAGCTTCCTGGTGGGATTCACCTAATTCCTTTCACCAATAGAGTAAAGAAAATTTAACCTAATTGTATATGCCTGTGGTTCAAAGTTAAAATTTAAAAAACAAAAAGGTCCATATGAGCAGAGCCAAATTTTGAGTCAGGTGTGTAATTGAGATGATGAGTCCTCTATTTATAGAATTCAAACAAGGAATCTGACTTTTTTTACATTTTAAACCTACGTTATTATAAATACACTGAGCTACACAGATACAGTGATCTCTGTGATCTGATAGTGGCAATACACACTTGGATGCACTAACTAAAATGAGGGATTAACAAACATCTTTGTGTCCCAGTATCACAATATTTCAGAACTAGAAAATCATGTGGTACATTTAGAATGCTCTTATTTTATAGACAATGGAAAGCAGTAGACTGTAATGGCTAAGAGCAAAGTTCCTGGACTCAGAACTAGCACCAAATCAGATCTGCCACTTTTTGGCCAGTATCCCTGGATAAATTATAGATAATAGCATATATGTTAACGCTTATTGAATACTTACCACGTTCGAGCACGATGCCAAGAACCTTATATGCATATTCATTTAATTCTCACAAGTATGAGGTGTAGGTATTGTTGTTATCTCCAATATATAGATGAGGAAATGAAGCTTGTCAAATTTGAATAAATTGCTTAAGTTGGTAGAAACTCTCATACTAAAATCATATTGGATTGAGACTAAAGACTATGCTATTACGTGCTACCGCATCCTGTACTGTTTTTCTTTGATGTTCTGAGCCTCAGTTTTTCCAACTGTAGTGTTGTGCAACAATATCTCACTTGTGATAATTAAAGAAATATGCAAAAGTACCTAGAAGTAGAAAACCAAAACTCTCAGTGATTAAAACTCATTTCTCATATCCAAACAGCAATTTGTTGTTGTTGTTGTTGTTGTTAAACAGAGTGTGTCACTTGGGCTTCATGTTTATTTCAAGCTGATCAGTAAGTATATCATGATAATGAATTTTACCTGTTGACAATCTATTGCTTCACAACATTTCTACCTTATCCTATTTTTTTTTCTTTAAAGATTTTATTTATCCATTCATGAGAGACACACAGAGAGAAAGAGGCAGAGACACAGGCAGAGGGAGAAGCAGGCTCCATGCATGAAGCCCGAAGTGGGATTCCATCCTGGGTCTTCAGGATCACGCCCCAGGCTGAAGGTGGCGCTAAACTTCTAGAGCCACCGGGGCTGCCCCCTTATCCTATTTTCTAGGGCACACAACACTAGTTTAAAACAACCTCATAGAGATCTAAATGTGAGACAAGAGTCCATCAAAATCATAGAAGAGAACACAGGCAACACCCTCTTTGAACTCGGCCACAGTAACTTTTTGCAAGATACATCCACAAAGGCAAAAGAAACAAAAGCAAAAATGAACTATTGGGACTTCATCAAGATAAGAAGCTTTTGCACAGCAAAGGATACAGTCAACAAAACTAAAAGACAACCTACAGAATGGGAGAAGATATTTGCAAACGATGTATCAGATAAAGGGCTAGTTTCCAAAATCTATAAAGAACTTATTAAACTCAACAGCAAAGAAACAAACAATCCAATCATGAAATGGGCAAAAGACATGAAGAGAAATCTCACAGAGGAAGACATGGACATGGCCAACATGCACATGAGAAAATGCTCTGCATCACTTGCCATCAGGGAAATACAAATCAAAACCACAATGAGATACCACCTCACACCAGTGAGAATGGGGAAAATTAACAAGGCAGGAAACAACAAATGTTGGAGAGGATGCGGAGAAAAGGGAACCCTCTTACACTGTTGGTGGGAATGTGAACTGGTGCAGCCACTCTGGAAAACTGTGTGGAGGTTCCTCAAAGAGTTCAAAATAGACCTGCCCTACGACCCAGCAATTGCACTGTTGGGGATTTACCCCAAAGATACAGATGCAATGAAACGTCAGGACACCTGCACCCCGATGTTTCTAGCAGCAATGTCCACAATAGCCAAACTGTGGAAGGAGCCTCGGTGTCCATCGAAAGCTGAATGGATAAAGAAGATGTGGTCTATGTATACAATGGAATATTCCTCAGCCATTAGAAACGACGAATACCCACCATTTGCTTCAACGTGGATGGAACTGGAGGGTATTATGCTGAGTGAAATAAGTCAATCGGAGAAGGACAAACAGTGTATGTTCTCATTCATTTGGGGAATATGAATAAGTGTATGTTCTCATTCATTTGGGGAAATGAACTAGGGGTGGTGGAAGGGGAGGAGGGTGGGTGTTGGAGGGGAATGGGTGACGGGCACTGAGGTGGACACTTGACGGGATGAGCACTGGGTGTTTTTCTGTATGTTGGTAAATTGAACACCAATAAAAATTAATTTAAAAAAATAAAAAAAAATAAAACAACCTCATATTACTTAAGAACATGAGATAACTTAAAATATTTAGAAAGCAGGAAACAGCTACTGTAAATTGGACACACTGGAGTTCAAGAGGATTAGAATTTCTTGAATAAGATGTGAGCAGATTTAGAATTTCTTGAATAAGATGTGAGCAGAAACTTGTTGGAGCTGATTTGTCCATCTTATTTTGTGTTCTAGAATTGTAATTTGGAATGTTTAGTAGGAATTCTCTGATGAAAGCTGGAAAATTAAAACATTCTAAAACCTTGTTATAGTAAATTATTTGTGACTCCATAATTAGACTCCTCAGCAGTAGCCCATGATAGCTGCACTTGGATTTGCTCTTTTACCACGTTTCTCTAGGTAATGATGCAGGGACTGATGAAGCGGCAAAATGGGCCAATGAGCTCATCATGCTCCAGGTATGGAGGGAATGAGTGCTGCTTTCGGTTCGCTTTGGAGTGGTGTAGTACATGGTATTTAACATCCAACAATGAAATAATAATATATGGCAACGTTGTAAAGTGCTGTTCAGCTGAGAGTCATTATGGCTAATGCTAATTCAATTCTGTTTCTTTTGCTCTAAAGTGAAAACTGGGAAGTACTTTGTAAACATACAGTGACTTATGGATGTGTAATTATAAAGTAATGAATTCTGCATTTTTCATTTTCATTTCCTAAATGTTTCCGGGAAATATTATTGAATGCCTAACTAAATGTTTTATTATTGTATGAATATTTCATTTGTATGTCAAATTAAACATTTCAGAGAGAATAGGAATCACTGAGTATTTATCCAGGGTTTCTCCTAGCTCTGGAATTAATGTCCTAATACTCACCCTGGCCTCATGTCTCAGTTCTTTCTTAGAATTCTCAGAAAGTGAGGAATTATTGTCACATCCTAGCCTCATGCTATGTCCTGCTTTCTATTGCCAATTGTTTCTCACAGACCTGTTTTTGACTCGTATTTAGAAATGGGTAACTAGATAGAGTTGTGAAAAGTATCTTTTAAATTACTCTGATTATAATACAGCAACCATCCAAGTAAAACAGATTTTTAAATAAATTTTCTGAGCTAGTTGGGACCATTCCCTGATAAGGATCTAAGAATAGAAAGAAATGAAAGGGAAGTACTCCAGTCTACCTTGAATTTCATTTTGTTGCCTTCATATATCAAAACAAATATTTTAGGGGAGTTCTCTGACCATTTTTTTAAGTAGGCTATCAGAGCTTACAAAGTTTTGTTGCTTTTTTTTTTTAAGTTTAACACTAATCTCAGATACTTACAGGCTTTCTTTTCAGAACTTTCTTTTTATTGCCAGCCTTCTAAAGAATTAGAGTTTTGTTTAACCACTTTGCGTAGTTATTATTAGCACAGCCCATTAAAGCCCAGTGTTTACCTTCTTGGAGAGACTGAAGCAACAAGGTTGAAGTGTTCACTTGATTTGAATTGAAAGATTGCAAAGCAATTAGAACATAGTGTATTTAGTTGGGAGTCTGAAGCATCTGTCTAAGCATTCACTCTATACGATGTCATCGTAATTGAAATTAGAACCATTTAGCCATAATGCTTTTTTAGGGTCCATTACTGAAATTGTAACACTAATGTCAGTTCATGAATAAGGCTTTGAAATACAGGATAGGAGAATCTGCTTCCTAATTGGCAAAATTTCAAGAGAGGAAGAACACTGACACATTCACATCCAGAGACTAAAAGTATAACTAATGTGTAATTTAGCGATCTGCAATCCAAGAAAGTGTGTTTGCTGACAATGGACTCATTAGAACTTCTCTCCTACTGCCAACAGGCACAGGAAAAAAAAAGATGAAATTTTTCTGGCAGTTCCTAGTGTTGATGGAGGAATCAAAGTGGCCTTCAATGGGCCCATGGTAAAAGGAGAGCTTTGTTTTGTGTTCCAATAGGCCTGAAAATGGTCATTTTGTAACTCAATAAAGGTGTGTGTTCTAGGAAGTCAGAGGAGTTATTTGTTAATACACTAGGCTCCAACAGAGGAAGTTGGGTTAAATATGTCAGTAGAAAATTTATGATGCATGCAGGAGGCTTCCTGAGTTTGGGTTCCTGAGGGATTCTGTATTAAGAGAGAAAAATCAGAGGGAAAAGCTTTTAGTGTGAGCCACAAAATAGGATGACTCCATGAGCTTTAGAATTAATTTTGGGTGAATTTTCTCAAAATGAAATTTTCTGTTTCTTTTTAAGAACACTTCAAATGAAGTGTTAGTAACTTACTGTTACTAACTTACTGCACATATGTCCTTTTTAAAAAGTATGTATATTTGTAACCAACTTCATTATTAATACTTCTTATTTAGTTGAACTTGACCAGTACCCTCTGCATTGGAAGAGACTACACATCCTCACTGATGCAGTATATATTTCTTCCATATTGCCACAAAATATTACCCTATGTTGTTCTCCAGAGCCTATTGCTGTGTCTTTTAGTTCTTTTCCTCTTAATTTAAAAGAGTTGTGGATGATTCAAGAAAACTGGAGAAAAATCTATATAGCATTATGACATACAGATGCCTTAGATTGCTAAGACAAAAGGAGTTTCCTTTTGGGTAACCATTTCCACATCTACATTACTACGAGAAAGCATTGAAATACGTTTTGAATATTTCACAGAATGGTCAGAAAATTATTTGTTAAGGATTAAATTTATGAGTAGAATGCAAAGTGAAATCACGGCGAGGTGTAAAGATATTCATACAGTCAATTTCAACTGACGATATTAATTTCTAATAAGAATTAAAATTATTCATGTATAAGTTTCCAACACTGAAAAACTATGTAACTGATATTTTCAAGCACTTGGTAGTGGTCTGTGAATAAAGTTAATCAGCAGTAGTAATTCAGACATCATCTTGCTGGGCTCACAAAGAACACTTGCTACGTGCTGTCAGCACACTACTGGGTATCCTCAGGTACTGACGTGTATCGGGCATTTTTGACATACTTTTAACTCAAGGGCTATCAAGACACCAAAGCTGCTACATTTTCTACTGCAAAGTAAAGACTGCCCCTTCACCTTTCTATGTAACTAAATTTGAGTCTCAAAGGCAGTGCTGCTCTTACCCTGAATTTTTAGTGGAACAGCTTCTTAGAAAGATACATATATATGACTGAATAATTCAAAAATAAACTCATTTTTGTTTTTCACTTATTATCCACTTTAATTCCAAAGGGGAGAATTTTAAATAATCTGTTTACAGCATTTTCAACTACATTAAATACTGTTTATTTCTTCACAAAGTTGTTAAAACCAATTTAAACCTATCTTAAAACAATTTCCTAAATAAAAAAAAAAATTCCTAAATTCCCTATTTAAAAAAAAAAAAAAAGCTTTTTTTTTTTTTTTTTTTTTTTTTTAACATTCTTTATACAACTTCTTACAAGTAAAAGACAACTCTGTCTTTCCAGTCGTTTGGGTGAGAATCCTTGGAATTTCCCTTGACTCTGATTTTACTCTCATACTGCATCCTAAATACCAGAAGCTTCTAATGGCTGTATACTCCAAGTCTACCCAGAATCTGACCACTTTTTTGCTGTTTCCACTGCTAATAATCTATTCCAAGGCATTGTCACTGCATCATGGATTATTGCAACAGCCTCTCTTAAATGGTACCCTTGCCTTAATGGTTCTCTGCCTTGAAAATCTGGAAGAAAGAGTATTCCTTTTAATATGCAAGTTGGATCTTGTCATTCCTTTGTTTAAAACTCTTCAATGGATTTTCATCTCATTCAGACCAAGTGTGACTTTACATGATCCCCTCTCCCCAGTTCTCCTCCATAATCCATCCTCTAGTGTTCCTCGCTGTCTCCAAAGCACCCACACTGGCCCTCTTACCAGTTCTTTTATGGACCAAGGCATCTGCTGATATTATGTTGGAACTGAGCCCCTCTCTAACCATCTGATGTTAGCACACACACACCCAACAGATATGCTCTATCTTATTAACTTGCTTTATTTATTGTATTATGTCGTTCACCAAATATTCACTGTGTACTTATGTTCTTTTTTTTTTTTTTTTTTTTTTTTGTACTTATGTTCTAAGCACTCTTTTAATATTAGGGATATACTGCTCAACAAAAATAGTCAAAAACTCTGTTTTCATGGAGTCTGTATGCTGGTGGAGCTTAGATTTGTTTTTAAAGAGTTTATTTATTCATGAGAGACAGACAGGGACAGAGACATGCAGAGGGAGAAGAAGGCTCCCTGCAGGGAGCCTCATGTGGGACTTGATCTTGGGACCCTGGGATCAGGCCCTGAGCCAAAGGCAGACGCTCAACCACTGAGCCACCCAGGCATCCCAGGAGTTTAAATATTTTGTGGCAGTTATCAGAATGTGACTATATATTTACTTAGTGGAATTTTAGCCCCTCAGAGCTAGAATACTGTTTACCACATGGTAAGCATCAAAAATTTTGTAACAGCATAATAAATGAAAGAAGAGGTTTAAGCCAAAAATGAGCTCTTCCATCACTCTTCCTACTGAGTTTTTTCCACTCTTCCATCACCTCTTCCTTTCAGAATTGGAAAGAAGGCTCTGCAACTAACCTGCTTTCCCTATAACAGATACTAGGGTTCTCAATAATTTTCCAGATTTGGGAATCTGAATTTAGGGGTTTTCAATAAAAGATCAATATCCCAAATGTAAATTTTAACAGTATTTTTCATTTATAAAATTAGCTGAAGTACCTTTTAAATAATCTCAATTAGAAAGGGTGCTATAAATTGGTACTCATGCAGGATTGTTGGAAAAATGAGTTATGAGCTTTCTAGAAAGCAAATTTGGCTTTGTGCATGTTTCCCCAGGGATTCAGCACCTAAGAATATGTCCTAAGTAAATAACAAGAGAAGCCTACATGTTACGTACAAAAGTCATCATCGAAGTAGTATTTATATTAGTGAAAACTTTGAAGTAATGTACACATCCAACAGAAAGGATAAATACAAGAGAAGGTTAAATAAACTGTGGCTTGTTCATGCAGTTGAATACTGTGCAAATGTTAAAATCATATGTTATAAGAATATTTAGTGATATTTAGTGAAAAATACTCAACCAAAAGAGGAAAATAAAGCACTATATAAAATTGCCTAAGCAACATGATCTTGATGTTCTGATTATCTCACGGGACAGACACTAAAACAGTGGTAATAGTTACATATGCATGTTAAAATAATGGATACTTTTCAGTTTGGATTTTATCTGATGAGTTTTTATGTTTTCTTTTATGTTTTTTATATTTCTAAATATTCCTCAGTACACATTGTTTTTATTGAAATTTTGAACTAAGTGAAAAGTGTTCAGATGCTTCCTTTTCAGATAGGTCATCCCTGACACCCTCCAAAAAGATAGTACATCCCAACCATTATGTCTATCGCACTGTCCTCTTTCAATCATCTTTACATTTATTGCCTCCTGACATATATGTAAGTGCTAATCTGTATTCCATTTGTCTCCCACCCTATTCCCATTAAAATGTAAGCTTCCTCAGAGCAAGGATTTTGGATGTCATGCCCATTGCTCTACCTCATTCGTACCTAAACAGTGTTTAGCACATAATAAGTAAAGAGTAAATATTTGTTGATTGGATAAATAAATGAATGGATGAATTACTTAATGAATGAATCACTTTTAGTTGTGTAATGTTAGGCAAATCCCTTAACTCTGGGTTTCAGTTTCCTTATACATAAAACAAGGACAATAACAATGCCTATGAAATAATAAGAAATACATATATTGGTCTCTGTCTCCAGTTCCTGACACAGAGCTCCTAAAACCCTTGTAAACTTCTAAATGATAAGAACACTAGGAGCATCTTTTGTTCTATCGAGGCAACTCTGGGTGGGCTCCTAGATGGCTGCTGGATAGGGGCTGATCACCAGAAGGATCAAGCCATGACTAGAAGCTTGGAATTTTCATCCCCACTTCCCATCCTCCAGAAAGAGGATAGGAGCTGGAAATGGAGTTAATGAATTGATTATGCCTATGTGAGGGAGCCTATATAAAATTGCAATGGCAGGGGTTTTGGAGAGGTTCCGGGATGGCAAACATATCTACATAGGGAGGGTGACACACACCACAGCTCCACAGGGACAGATGATCCTGCACTGGCAAACATGTTTCCCTGAGTTCTGTGAGCCACTTTAGCAAATTAATCAAACCCAACAGGGGATCATTGGAACCTTCTATCTATAGTAGATTCATTAGAAGCACAGGTGACAACCAGAGACTGCCATCTGAGGTTGGGGCTGGGGGGAGACAATTTTGAGGGACTGAGCCCTTAATCTGTGGGGTCTCATGATGCCACCTCTGGGTAAATAGTGTCAGAATTGGGTTGAATTGTATGCCATTGAGCTGGTGTCACAGAGAATTGCTTGGTGTGAGGAAAAACCTCTGCACCTTTGGTAACCAGAAGTATCCTATGTGCCTGTGGTAGTACTGTGAAAGTAAAGGAGACACACAAGAAAGAAAGACACAGGAGATGGAAAACCAGGTGGTTTTTCTTATACGCTATTTCATGAAAGTATGAAGAAAAAATAAATGTAGTTTGTGATACCAGTGCCCAGCGCACAGTAACTGCCCTAAAATGTTAGCTATGTTGTTTAATAACTATAGTTTGTCTACACTTATTTATATGACCCTATCTCCTGCCACCACCACCCCACCACCCTTGCTAGGTTAGGAATATATCACCAGATGCTTCAGTTAGTTTCATGTTTTAGATAGCCTTTGACCGAGCTTTACACATGGTAGATATAATGGAGCTATTTATTATTACAAGAAAGAAATATATTATTTAAATATTTAATTTCTTAATGCTTTAGAATCTTCCTGAATAATCTGTTCAATTATCTAACACACTTTGTTGTTTATGACCAAAGTAGTAGATTAAAGAGATGACCGTTACAAACACACACATACATGTACCCCTTGTGCACATCACTACTTAGACTATATTAAATGGGAAATAACTGCAGTGGAGAAATAGTGAAAGGCTGCTTTCATAGGTTAGCTGAGAGCTTCCAAAGATGATGCAGTGTCTAGTCACCTCCCTATTCCAGGATGTCTATATTCGGGAGAGATATTTTGGCAACTTTCAGCATGCTGTATGAAGAGGTGAGAAAATAGATGAGGTTTGAAATTAAACATGCCAGGAAAAATAATGAAATTTTTAAGGCTTAAAAATACCGCCTGATAAATTTACTTCAAGCCTATGGACCAGCTGATGTGTGCCTGGCTTGGAGAGCTGGCGGCCTGTATCCCGACTTTTCTATGGCCAATGGCCTTGCTTGCCCAGCTAAGCTAACAAGAGTCCCCAGTACATTTTCCAAGTCCAGTGCTCTAAGTGTACACCATTTTCCATCCATAAAGATGATGCACTAGATTGTATGACTTTTGTGGGAGAAGGTTCAACCTGCTGTCATGATAAAAAATAAGTAACTTTAATACCTCTGTTTGTATATAGTTTTGAAATCATGGTCAAGGTCACAAATGAAGTGTCCTAGAAATTAGATGTTTGTTTTACTATGAGCAGTTATTTGATGACTACATGGTTAGTTGGTTACCTCCTCCACTGAAATCCAGTGAACTGTAAAACCTCCTAGTTTATGTCTCCTAAGTCAAGAATGCTGATGAGCCATAGATAGTTTGAATTTTTTTTTTATTTTGAGAGATTTTTGATAGGGAAGGAGACATGAAAAGAGCATAAATATTACATTTTCATTTTGTTGTGATTTTTCTTCAGTAGCTGTTTTATTTTCTATAATGTATAGTTCTGCTGACAGGACCAATTTCTATTATTTTCCTTTATACTTTTGGCAAAACTCGTGAAAATACCAGGCTATATTCTTTAGATTTCATTCAAATAAATTTTCTTAGCAGTTCTGCTTTAATTATTCTTTCACTTTTCCAACTTTGTTGACAAAGCCTATTCTATCAGAACTAAAAAATATGCCATTCAGCACCTGGGTCTCATCTTATCTGTTCCTAGCATTATGAGAGAAAATTTAAACTGAATAACATGAAATAGCATTTAACTATATGAAGCCAGCTGTCAAACTAAACTTTATACATTCTACTGATGAAAAGTGGATTTTATCCAAAGCAAGAACAGCTGGAACTAGTGCCGTTTTCTTTCTAATAGAGATAAAATCCTATTATAAACAACTCTGGAGGACACTTGAATTGTCCTATTTCAGTGGAATTTTACTAAAAGTAATACAAGACTATAAATCATATACCAGTCTGCACTAATAGGATATGAAAGTGACACATGGAACATGCTTGAAACTCATTAGGAAAGAAAGAGTCCAACACACACCCACTCTTCTCTTTTTTTCCCTCTGAACATTTGCTTTCTTGACTTTTTTTGTGGTGGTTTGGGGATTACTTAGACTTTAGGTTGTGGAATATTCAAGTCGGGAGGAACTAGGTGGAGACAGTTGATACTTGATAGGAGAGGAAATAAAGAACAAAGGGCTTAACTACAAGGGACTGGCTCCTTATCCTTTCCCCTGAATAGCAAAGTACAGAATGAAGCAGTTTGATTAGAACAGGGACTATCATCTAGAGAGGAGATCAGATAAAGTTCAGACTTTTAAGGAAATGGTATAATTAGTTTAAGAAAATACTACTGCTTTCATGGGCAGTCAACCAGGACATCGGTCTAATTTGACTGAATAAAAATGATTTTGTGCTAAAAAGAAGAAAAAAAAGATTTTGTGCTGATATTGTTGGACTGGTATTTTACCTGTAGTTTCTTTGGTCTTGCCTGAGAAGCAGTTCTTTCTTATCTGTCCAGGGCCTTAAAAACAAAGGAATAAAGGATGCAAGTTCTTCGTCAAGTATGTTTACTTACTCAGGAATTGGTATCATTTGTGCCGCTATCCAATTTGTTTTTACCACCAGATTCCACAGATGTCAAAAAGAAGAGGCTGTCTGCTTCATCTACTTGTAACTAATTTGTTCCTCTTGATCATTGCCCTTTTCAAGTTATGTTAGTCTCTTACCTTCTCTGAAACTGCACATCGGGAGAACTGTGCCTAGTATTTATACTATAGTACCTAGTGGGTATAGTATTTATTTATTAAATATGTATGTAACATATATTTATTTATTAAAAGAGAAGATTTTTATATCCTTATCCCTATTGGTTTTATTGTCATATAATCTTCATGTAGGTAGGCTGAATAACCTAAAAGTATTTGCTTAAAATGGAATTTGAGGAATGGATTTATTGAGAGGAATATACTCCAAGGTTTTTGGATTTATTTTTGTTTTTTTTACCTACCATTTAGTATGTGCCAGCTGGTCTTCACACATGATTTCACTAAAAGCTCACAATATTCTATTGAAGTGTAGGGGGAGAATTTGCAACCCCAAAATATGTCTCTTAGGCACGTGGATTGTTTTAGGCTGATTATTTTTAAGAAACAGAAGACTCAGGAAGAAACTGACCTTCCCTCTAGCTGCCTAAAAAAATTTAGAAGGTAGGTATTATCATAGATAAGTGTAGTATAATATGAACCTGGTGTGGTAGAAAGGGAGAAACTTAGCAAAGTCTATTAAAATTCCTTCCAGCAAACATTTGTTTACCGTTTACTCTTTTTCATTTTTCTGTGTCTTCATTTCATTTGAAGTCCCAGATTCTTATCTCAGTCCCCTTAGCTCTGGATGGCATATAAGCCTCAATTGCCTGGCTGCCTATGGGCCTCATATTCTTTGGGGACGCCTGTGTGTATGGAATTAAACTTGATTTTCTTCTGTTTGTTGGTCTCACATCAATTTAATTCTTAGAACAGTCAAAAGAACTTTGAAGGGTAGAGGAAAAAGTTTTCTTCCAACAGAAGTAAGGATTATTGTGCCCATTTTAGAAATAAGAAAATTGAGGCTCAGACAATTGTATGGCTTGCTTAAGGCCTCTTTCTTGGTAAATGGCCAAGTCAAGACTAGTAGTAGAAACTTCGGTTAGGAGGGAGTGAAAAAAGAGATAAAGGGGATATTTTCTTCCTCTGGGTACATCATCTATAACAGTGACTTTTCAATGTGTTTCAGGTAGTGTGTCAACAGGAAATTTCTTGGGCCAGAGGAAAAGATGTTTTAGGACACAGTGTGAAGTAAATTTGTAACGAAAAAATAGGTGCAAGAGATTTGGAGAATTGATGTAAGATAGTATCTTTTTGTTGTTTTGTTTTAACTTGCCTGCTCATTCATCAACCAGACACTTGCGTCTAGTACCATACAGGGTTAGAATCCAAATCTATTACAAAGCCTCCACTCTGACTGACTATATATATATTGCTTCCCTAGTTCTCCATTCCAGCTGAGGTGTGAGCTTGGGGTTAACGTTTTTGTCTCAGTAGCCACCTGTGACCTCAGGAATTCTAACCCAAAGATTATAAAGGGAAGAAAACATGGATATCAGTTACCTTCCTCCCTACATACATTTTCAGAGGTATGCTAGACTGAAAAATGACCACCCAAAGATTCCTATATTCTAGTCCCTGGACCTGTCAATGTGTTACCTTATATAGGTAAAAGCATATTTGCAGATGTGATAAGTTAAGAATCTTTAGATGGCAGAGAAAATCCTGAATTATCCCAGTGGAGCAGATAATCACAAGAGGGGAGCAGCAGGGGTAGAGTCAATGAAAGAGTTATGACCATGTTAAGAGGCTAGTGTTGAAAATGCAGGAAGGAGCCATGAGCCAAGGAATACAGGCGGCCCCTCGAAGCTTGCAAAATCAAAGAAATTAATTTTGCTTTAGAACCTCTAGAAGGAACCAGCCCAGCTGACATCTTGATTTTAGGACTTCTGACTTCCAGTACTGTAAGAGAATAAATTTGTGGGTTTTTTTTTTTTTAAGCCACTGTTTATGGGTAATTTGTCACAGTGGCAATAGAAAACTAATATAAGTGGTTACTACGAAACAATCTTTTCCCTCCTTCTCTGGTGAACTGTTTAAAAGAAATAAGGAAAACTAGAAGGCTTAATCTTCTCACAAGTGCCATATAATCACAACAACTGCTAAAATATCTGAAGGTTTGGTTTTTGTTGTTGTTGTTGTTGTTGTTGTTGTTGTTTTTGTGATCAACAGATGGAACATACTAGAAATGGTTCAAGGACCTAGGTAGAAGCTGCCATGTATGATCTTCTACTTTTCCCTCTTACTATTATGCTTGAAACCTTGAGTCTTCTATTTCTCTATCTATAAATGAGAGGAAAGCATTGGACTTGCCCACCTCACAGAAAAGCTGTTTGGCTTCATTTGTTAAAGCTTGTAAAAATACTGTGAAGATAATAAACACTAATCTTTATTTAATCAAGTAGGCAAGAAGACAATTAATGAAAGATCAGGAGTGTGCCTGGCAACGCAGTATCTGATGGAGTTCTGTAGCTCAAACCAATGGAGACCTACATTTAAAATACAGTTTCTATAATCTGCCCTATCAAAGTGATAAATTAAGGTTTAGGGCTTCCAATTCCTTGTTTATCTCAACTACTTAAATTCAATTGCTTTAATTAAAATTGCTTTAAGAATGCATTTTCCAATTTAGACTTTCAAAGACCATTGGGGGTTTTATTCTATTACATCCTTTTCATGTTTACTATTTGAATAATTATCACTTAATTTTCTCAACAGTAAAAAGAAATTTTCCTTCTCAAATGAATACTTGACTGTTTCAACTAACCAGTCATACGGCAGATCAAAAATTGGTGGTTGCTAGGTTAGCTGTGGTTAGAAATATTTTATAGCCATTTTAGCTCTGAAATCTTCTTTATTTTTAAAACATATAGATTATATGCAGCATCATAACATTGCAACAAAAAGGCATATTCCAATTTAATAGAGTTGCAAATGGTAAGTAAATACCAACAACCGGGTCAATTTAACATTTCCTCGGTGCCCCCAGAAGTAACCTGTATTTTATTGTATTTTGAGGGTCATAAGTGAAGAGTATTACAGCAGCAGAGTAACACCAAATCTAGTAACAAGCCCCGCAGGAATAAATTTGTGTGGATGTTCATGTAAAAGTCCCACCCATTCATCCCTTACCCCTTCATTCTAGAAATTGCAAACTATGGAGCCAGAGGAAACCCATTCTACCTTAAAGGCCACAGCCAACCTCCCTCCCTCCGACCTTCCTTCCTCTCTGCCTTTCTTTTTTACTACCCCTTATATTTTAATATAATTTCAGTCTTGCAGGAAAGCGTCAAAAATAATATAAGAAACAACTATGTACATTTTATCAAGATTCACAAATGTTTACGTTTTGCCCCATTTGCTTGCCCATCAGTTTTCTCTCTGTTTTGCTCTTTCTCTCTGAACTTTTTGAGTTAGGTGGAAGGATAGTGCCCCTTTACTTGTAAGTACTTTATTATGTATCTCCTAAGTAAAAGTGTATTCTCTTTGACAAATTATCAAAACTAGGGAATTTAAAAATGATATGAAATTTTTTTTCAAATTCACAGCTCATACTGAAATGTTGTCAAATGTCCCAGTAAAATACTTTATAGTTATTATTTTTCTTAGTCCAGGATAAGTCACTGCAACTGGAAATAATTTTTTTTTTTAGCTTTTCTTTGTTTTGCTTGATATTGACATTATTGAATGCAAGCCAGTTATTTCGTAGAGGATCCCCTGGTTTGGGATTTTTTTGTATTTCCTCATCATTAGGTTCAGGTTATGTATTGTTGGCCAAAACACCATGATGCTCTTCTTCCTTAGTGCATCCTACCAGAAGGCATGTAATGTTTTCTTGATGTTGGTAATGTCAACTTTATCATTTTGTTACTGTGGAATCCTCCACGTTGCTTTTTTTTTTTTTTTTAAGATTTTATTTATTTATCCATGAGAGACACACAGAGAGAGGCAGAGACATAGGCAGAGGGAGGAGAAGCAAGCTACATGCTGGGAGACCCATGTAGGACATGATATCGGGACCCTGGGATCACGCCCTGAGCCAAAAGCAGACCCTCAACCACTGAGCCACCCAGGTGTCCCTCCACCAGGTTTCTTTACTTGGAAGTTATTGTTTTCCGTTTGTAATTAATAAGCAGTTTGTGAGGAAATAATGAAGCAGCGTTTGTGGCTTACTGTTTCTTTAAATCCTCGAAAGACCGAAAATCAGGAATAAGCATGGAACATTCATCATAGTTTCCCTCCAATACATGCACCATATTTGTGGGACTTCTGGAGCGTCTCTAAGGTGCCTGGAATCCTCCTCTTGATATTGCCCTAATTGCACAAATTATCAACACAACTCAGTATTTACATCCAGATTTCAGAAGCCATTCCTAACTATTAGCTTTATTTGCTTAAGAGCTTGTTACAAGTGTGTATTTGAGTCCAACAGTGGCAAAGCCTTCTTGGAGAACTCTGGGGAAATAAAGACTACAAGGACAGAAAATTCAAGTTGAAATTGATTAAAGAGGTTGTTAAAGAAAGAAACCCACAGTTTTGCTCACTACCAGTCCTGAAGCTAGAGTACTGTACATTAACCCTTCCCATCACCAGAGTGAGCAACAGAGAAATGTTATTCTGATGTTTATAATATTAGATATCAAAAGTATGGCCACTCCTTATTTTTAGCAAAATCCGTAAGATTGAAGTATCAATAGCTCTTCTTATTAATATTAATCATAATACTACATAATACACTGTGAAAATAAAAGCCAACATAGTTACTGCTTCACTAGTTTCTGTAAGTAGAAGTCTACGAATAAGCCACTACTTTTTACAACTTTTTTTGTTTTTTTCCCTTCTGATTAATATTTTAAACATTTTTAAGGAATTTAATTTTTAAGATAAGAACTGTTTCTGACTAAGCATGAGAGTCAGAGATCAGTTTAGTTTCTCTTTAATTAGAAATACTCTCCTCTGTAAAATGTATTCATTATTTTTCCTTAAAAAATATTTTTGCTTCAGGCAGATGGTATGGTCAGAGTAGATAGAGCCTTAAAGATGATTTCATTAACAGTGGAATTAACAGCGGTGTTTAATTTATAAATGTGATTCAGACAAGTGGTCTTGGAATGGTTAAGTTGCAAAACTACAGAGAGAAAGAAGCAGAAAAACATCTAATTGTGAAACACAAGATATATCAGACAATGATTTCTGCATGGAGAAGAATTTTGCTTAGCAGATAACATAGGCGTTGTTCTTTTCCAGTCCTAAAGCTAGAGCACTTTCATATAAACCCTTCCCACCATCACAATGGACAACAGACAGAAAAATTATTCTGATATCTGACTTGTAGCAGGCATTTTACAGAGCTTATAAATCTGTGTCCCAAGCATCTCATGGAACTGTAGCATAGAAAATAGGAAATCCTGTGTGATATCAACATACAGGATATATAAGATGAAACTAACAACATTTGCAAAGAGAAAGAGAGATCTTAAAAGTTCTAGGACAAGCAAAAGACTATTTGGTTATATCCATTATGACCACAGAATCAACCAAGAACTGGATCAGTGGACAACATAGAATAACACAATAGTAAAAGTATAAGAGTGTTCAGGTAAGAGTGGAACAGAATAGTCCTTTAGCCATACCCAGTCTTATTCTTCTGCCTGGGCAGTAGGTCTCTGCACGAAGTGTCTCCTACTTTTTGAGCTCTTTTGGCTATAGTTCTCTTCACAAGGTGTAGAGTCCCCAGGACTGGGCTGGTGTACCAATCCAGAGATGGACACACACACACACACATGCTTGGCACTTGGGATCTGGAATTTTCTGCCCAAATAGCTCTGAACCTACTTCCAGAGATGTATGGGTCTATTCTTTTTAGAGTGGAATATAATCCCTTAAGATACAAAATAAAGGTGGGGATAGAAAGACAAATGGGGCAGTTATGGGCTTGCATGCATGTGCTGGCTCTCCTCCAGTTACTCCAAAGTGACTTTGCTATAACCAGTTTGGTAATTTTATTTTACAACTAAGGAAGTGAGGCTTAGAATGACAACATTAAGCACTAACTGATAACGTGTCCTAAGCCAAAATAAAAGCAATTTCATTGCCCTGAAAGACGGTTCTTAGTAAGTGCTAGAATTTTTAAAAAGTGATTTTCAAAACTTTTATTCCATGTGTGTTCTGGTTTTGAGGTTAAATGCGTATTAATTGCCCAAATGTAGATATGGGCAAGAGATATCTCTTAGAGAGATCTACAGACTTTCTCATTTTAAGCTAAGCTGGTTGATAGCTGAGAACTTTGAAACGGAATGCAACGTCTAAGCCTATAGCTGGAAAGGCAGGAGGCAGGGGCAGGGTGAGGAGGTGTGCTGGCAAGTGAGCTGCTAGAGAGCCTAACAATTTTGCATACTAGACAGTTGTGCCTAAGGCCAATCCTCTGTGCAGGGACAGGCTGACTGGAGAAAAAGTGGCCCAGTTGTTGAAACTGCGGCATAGAACATGCTTTGTGGCAAACAGGAAGTGACAAAAATAACTACCTTTTCAACACAAGCAGCAGATTTAAATGACTCACAATGAATTTTTCATCTATCAATTATATTGCAAACTAGAAAGTCATGGATAACAAGGATGCTTCCGTATGTCCCTTCAGGGGACTGTTTAAAAATAGAAGACTGCCGGAAAACAGGAGAAGCATAATCAATACCGTGATTAATGGCAGTAATTTCACACAAACATCTGGGCAATTAAAAATGCTCTTTAGGAGGTGTTTCGCATGCGACTGGTGAAGGAATGAATGAGTTTCAAATCAAACATCACTGTCAATGTATTGAATAATTCACAACCACAAACAAATTCAAATTGGAACAGTTCCAGCTGTCAAATCTATATTTAAAAAAAAGAAAAAAGAAAAAAAAAGAAGTCTTCTTTTATTTAGAAGAGATACACTTTGGATCACCTTTTCATTCTACAACCCTTGTTCATTAAATTAAAAGCACCCCGCCAACTAGGTACACACATATATACTATCTATTGTGTCCTGAAACTTTTGGCTTGACATTGTGGGAAATAATAGGGCTGTGTCACATGGCCCTTGCTCCCAGGAAAGTTCCAATTTTTGTTGGCTAAGCAATTAATATTCTCAGGAAAGGATTAGCCAGCAATAGCAAATGTTTCTAAACTTTGGCCAAACATCAAAAATATCTGAAGTGTTTCTTAAACTTAATTCAGCAAGCCTGAGGTGGAACTCAGGAATCCATGGCCACTCAGTGCCTTAAACATTCATGAAAATTAGCAATCCTTGAGAAACACTGCACTACTGTATTTAAGGAAATATGATGTGAAATCAATATCTAAAATGTGTGATTTAAGAGATGATACTATTTTACTCCAAAACAGCCCCCAAAAGAATTGTCATAATAGCAGCTTATGCATGTTCTCATATAAATGTTTGTTTTTCATGAAGCCTTGTCATCTTAATAATCCACTCATTTCAGTCATCTGTAGGATCCTGGAACAGAAAAGGACTAGTAAAACAATAATTTTGTATAGATGGAGAACAGATGAATCAGGGAGATGACGTGCCTGTTTCCCAAAATTTAGTTAGTGATTTACTGGCCTCCTATCCAGCTCTACTCACCACACCACACTACCTCCCTCAGGGAAAAGTGTGAAAAAGTGAAAGTGGTACTATTAGTTGAAACATTTTAGTAGCTTTGCTTCCAGTTTAAAAACTTGGATATCCACTAACAAGCCAGATTACAATGTCACATCTTTTACATTGTTCAGAAAAAAAAAAGTTCTTACATCTAAAATATCATATTTTATGGTGAAAAAATTCAAACAATGAGCAACACCATTAGTTAAATAGATATTCACTTTAATAAGGAGAAAGCATTCTTATGGAAATGAATATGTTTCTAAAAACTGAGACAACGAAGAGTGTCCACTGACAAATTGGCTCCTGTGATTCCAATCTTGTCCCTTCAACTCTCAGATCATCCAGGGACATGATTAGCCACAGTCCAGGCAGCAGTGTAGACACTTAAGACCATTTCTCTTCTAGCAAAGTGAAAATTTACTCCTGGAAGAATTTCTTTTCCCCACTCTCCTTCAGAGTCACTCCTGAGTTGGACTTTCACCCTGTAACAGTCCTCTTCTGCTGGTGCCAGCATTTCCAGTAACCCATTCAACAAGCTGGACATTTTTTCTTCCTACTTGCTGCTGTCACTTGAAGGAGGGATGATTTTGCACCAAGTAAATTGGGAATGTGCATTACTGTTGCATGCAACTTGTGTATTCATGACCTTCTCGGACCACTTGATAATGGAAGTCGTGCTGATGTGCTCAACTTTTTGGCATGATACTTCAGATAATCAGTTCATGGGAAGTGCCAACACTTGCGGTTGGTGGTTTAATATCTAACACAGCACAGTAATAAGTCAATTATTTTTCAAAATGAGAATAGTTACTTGATTAAAAGTGCATAATTCTTGTTACAGAGCTCTGAAGATTTCTCTTAACATAGATTGCTATATGTTGAATCTTCTAAAGATAGTTTGAACGTAAGAAGATGCACTGGGTAATCATAGCCAGATAGCAGATTGTTTACACTCTAGACAAATACCTCTTTCTCTGAGTCTTACTCAAATTTAGCAGCCTTATATTATTGAGTAAATGGGTTAATGAGACATCTACAGTAATACATTGCCTTTTCCTTGGTTGTAGTGTCTGTAAGGTATAGGAACTTATTAATAATTTATTATTATTAATTTATAGAGAATATTCTGGTGTGCCCTGAATAGACATCTAGCAATTCATTTGACTAGAGCAGACCTCTTTGTCCCATATCCATGTCCCATATGTTGACATGTATGCATCTGCGTCTCCTGGCTGTTCTCATCAGTGTACTTGGCAAGCAAGAATTCTCTGTAAGGGTAAGGATGATTTATTTCCCTTCAAACTAAATTATAACACAGTTTTGACATACCATGATGGCAATATGGTAAAGGTATACTGTTATTCTTGCCAAGTGGGACAAATGAATCTGATATCCTGTACTAATTGGAATAAACAAACAAACAAAAATCATCTATTAGATCACAACCTGCAAGTTAAGTGACAGGGACTGTAAAATTTATTCCAATACAGAGAATACATCTGGAAAACCCATGACAGTTTAAATCATCATCTGATTATCATCATGGAAATCCACCATCATTCTCCAAAACCCATTTCTATTCTTCACTGGCTAATGCAGAGTATTAAATAGTTATGCTTTGAATTTTTCAAATCTCTGATGATGGCTCTAAAATTTTTAATGCATTATTCCAGAGATACAGTTTTAATTTTTGTATGTATAGGGTATTTTGGGAACTTCCACTGGGTCCTACTCATTACAATCAGTCTTCACTTGGATGGATGCTCAAGAAAAGACTACTAGATACTAAAGGTAATATCCCAAATTCATCCAACCATAGTATATGTTGGGATGCTTTTGGGGCTACCTTGAATCAAAATCTGTCTCCATAAGACATCTGCCTAGAATACCAGAGTTGCTAATTTGATCCCTGGGAATTAGAGTTAGTGCAAAGTCAGTGTTAACAATATCTATGAAAAGACTGGCTCTTTATCTTACTTTGGAACATGTTTATCCTAGAAAAGGGAAAGGGAAAGGGAAAGGGAAAGGGAAAGATTCACCGTCACAATTGTGATAATATTGAAAGGTTCTTCCTCAAGGGTAAGCAGATGCTTCATTTTTATTTCAATAGATGTTGACTCTGTGAACTATGCAGGTCTGATAACGGATTCAGGTCAACAGAGAAAACTCTAGATCTCTAATGAGGTTTCAGTGCCTTTGTTCACCAGATTTATTATTTTTATCACTTCTGTACTTCAGATAGAACTTTATGGGATGCTCTTTATCTTGGTCTCAGGGGCGTTTATGACTACCTCCAAAGATCCACTGATTTTATTTATTTTATTATTTTTATTTTTAAAATATTTTATTTATTTATTCATGAGAGACAGAGAGACACAGAGAGAGTGAGGCAGAGATACAGGCAGAGGGAGAAACAGGCTCCATGCAGGGAGCCCGATGTGGGACTCGATCCCGGGACTCCAGGATCACACCCCAGGCCGAAGGCATGCACTAAACCCCTGAGCCACCCAGGGATTCCCAGATCCACTGATTTTAATGGTAAGCACACACTTCTTATGCCTCTAGTGATCGATTATTGTTACTTGGGCTTTTCCATTCTTGGAATCTATCACTGAAATAGTAATAGAATCATCACTGAAATGGTAAACTCTTTCCATCTATAGTTTCCCTTATTAGCTTTCCGACTAAGAAGTTCTGTCAAAGTGGATGATGATCCTGTCTCTCTATCCAGAGACTGCCTTCTGGACCCTCATCTGGGAATATGGTTGGGTGTGGTTGAGTGAGTTACATGTAATATATCCAGTCCAACATTCCACCTCACTAAGTATTTAGGTCCTTCTTCTTTCTCATATCAAGGAATTTTTGGCATTTCATCATCAATTATATGAACCAGTTTTGATTCCAGTTGTACAATACTCCCTGCTGCTTGACCTAGTTCATTTGTTACAGAACCTCTAGTAATTAAACCATATTGCTAAATTTAGCCAATTAAAAAATATGTTATTCTCTCGTTGGTGTGGCACCTTCAGAATCCATTCTCATACAAATTCCCCAGAACTTGGATGCATAAAGTAGCTAAATTTTATAACATTGGTATGTAAGCTGTTTTCTGCTGTGTTTGACATAATTAATTTCTCCTCAGGGCATGTTAAAATATGACTCTGGCTTTTAGACCTGGAGACAATTAAGGTGGGTGGAGGGGAGAAGCTCACAGCAGAGTGGAAATTTGAGAATACTCTGAATATTATAAATTTTCCAATTTCAACGACTATAGTTCTGTTCTTCACCAACCCAAACCCTCCTTTTTAGTTAATATATCTAATGAAGCTGTGAATTAATGGATATTGAAGTTTGGCAGTTTGTCTCAATGAGGGTTTTATTTTAGTTCACTCAAATCTGTGGCTGCAAAAGTTAAGAAATTCATAGGCAGTTCTTAGTTTTCAGTAAATGCCTAAGCCAAGAAAATATGAATTTAACTTATAATTAAAATTTTAATTCCTTAAGCTTTCATATTATTAGAAGTGATAACTTTAGCTTATAGTCTTCAATGTCCTCGTGTCTTTCACATAGCTATGTAGCAGTAGCAACTGGGTCTTCTGAAGCCTTGCCTTTAGTTGTACCTTATTCCAGGTAATGTAGGTGATAATTTGATTGTTTTGCTTCCATCTTCCATTAGATATCAAACATATATCTCTTTAAAATAATTTTCACCATTCATTGTATAACTAGGGCAGATAAATCATTCCCAATTCTCCTATCTCACTAAGCTTCTATTGCCAACAACTGTTTCAGTCAAGGGTCTTAGTTGCATGACTAAGAAAACTACTGTGGAGAAACAGACTGCAATATAGTAATAAGGAACTTTAATACCCAACTTATATCATGGACAGATAATCCAGATAGAAAATCAATAAGGAAACATCTTAAATGACATGTTAGATAGGATGGACTTAACAGTAAAATACTTAAAGACCATTTCATCCAAAAGCAATGGAATATATATTTTTCTTAAGTGCACATGGAATGTTTCCCAAGATCATATGTTAGGGCACAGAAGAAGTCTTAATGATTTTAAGATTCAAATCATAGCAAGCATGTTTTCTGATCACAGTGCTAAGAAACTAAAAAAAAAAAAAAATCTTTTTTAAAGATTTATTTATTTATTCACACAGAAAGAGAGAGAGAGAGAGAATGAGAGACAGGCAGAGACATGGCAGAGGGAGAAACAGCTTCCCCTCAGGGGGCCCGATGCAGGACTCGATCTCAGATCCCAGGATCATGCCCTGAGCTGAAGGCAGACGCTCAACTGCAGAGCCACCCAGGCATCCCTAAAAATTAATTAATTGTATAAAGAAGCCAGAAAATTCACAAATATGTGGAGATTCAACAACATGCTACTGAATAACCATGGGCCAAAGAAGATATTAAAAGAGAAATAGAAAAAAATTCCTGAGACAAATGAAAATGGAAATCTAAGAAATCAAAATTTATGGAATAAGGCAAAAATAATTTAAGAGGAAAGTTCATGCCTATGTTGAAAAACAAAAGTCTCAAAAAAGCAACTTAATTTTTTTTTTTTAAAGCAACCTAACTGGGATCCCTGGGTGGCACAGCGGTTTGGCGCCTGCCTTTGGCCCAGGGCGCGATCCTGGAGACTCGGGATTGAATCCCACGTCAGGCTCCTGGTGCATGGAGCCTGCTTCTCCCTCTGCCTACGCCTCTGCCTCTCTCTCTCTCTCACTGTGTGCCTATCATAAATAAATAAAAATAAAATTAAAAAAAAAAGCAACCTAACTTTATACCTCAAGAAAGTAGAAGAAGAAGAACAAATGAAGCTCAAAGTTAGTAGAAGGAAGGAAATAAAAGAAAAGCATAGATAAATTAAATAGAGACTAAAAAGACCATAGAAAAGATAAATGAAACTAAGAACTGGTTCTTTGAGAAGGTAAACAAAATTGACAAAACTTTAGCTAGATGAATCAAGAAAAGTAAAGGACTCAGATAAATGAAATCAGAAATGAAAGAGGAGGGACGCTCAGTGGTTGAGCATCTGCCTCTGGCTCCGGGTGTGATCCCAGAGTCCCAGAATCGAGTCCCGCATTGGGCTCCCTGCATGGAGCCTGCTTCTCCCTTTGCCTATGTCTTTGCTTCTCGCTGTGTGTCTCTCATTAATAAATAAACAAAATCTTAAAAAATAATAAAGAGGACATGTTATGACTAATACCATAGAAATAAGAGTTACAATAAAGAATTATATACAAATTGGAGAATCTAGAAGAAATGGATACTTTCTTAGAAACATAGAACCTACCAAGACAGAAACATTATGAAATAGAAAATCTGAACAGACAAAAGTCCAGGACCAGATGGCTTCACTGGTGAATTCTATCAAACATTCAAAGAAGTAATTCCAATTCTTCTCAGACTATTCCAAAAATAATTAGGGGTAGGGGGAACTCTTCCAATTATATTTTGTGAAGCCAGCATTACCAGAACTAGACTAGGACACCACAAAAAAAGAAAATTATAGGCCAATATTGCTGAAGTACACAGATGAAACAATCCTCAACAAAATATTTGCAAACCAAATGTAACAATACATATTCAAAGAATCATACACCACAATCATATGGGATTTACTGCAGGGATGCAAGGATGGTTAAATCTGCAAATCAATATGATACACCACATAAACAAATAAAGGATAAAGATTATATGATCATCTCAATAAAAAAGTGATAAAATTCAACATCCACTTATGACAAAAACTCTTCAAAAATGGATATTGAGGAAATGTGCCTTAACATAATGAGGCCTGTATGACAAGCCCACAGCCTACATCATAACTCAATGGTGAAAACTTGAAAGATTTTCTGGTAAGGTAAGAAGCAAGACAAGGACGTCCACTCTTGCCACTTTTATTCAATGTAGTATTGGAAATCCTAGCCGGAGAAATTAGGCAAGAAAATGAAAGACGTCCAAATTGGAAAGGCAGAAGTAAAACTGTTACTGTTTGCAGATGACATGATACTATGTAAAGACTAAATACTCCATCCTAAAGCCTCCATCAAAAAACTGTTGGAACTAGTAACAAATTCAGTAAAGTTGTAGGATACCAAATCAATACACAAAAATCTGTTGCATTTCTTCACACTAATAACTATCAGAAAGAAATTAAGAAAAACAATTCCATTTACAATTGCATTGAGAAAAATAACCTAGGAATTAATATATGAAAGGAGGTAAAATACCTATATATTGAAAACTATCAGATATTAATAAATGAAGAACACACAAATATGTGGAAAGATATTCTGTGCTCATGGACTGGAAGACTTAATATTGTTAAAATATTAGAATTCCCAAAGAAAACTAAAGATTCAATGCAATCACTGTCAAAATTTTTTTTAAAGATTTTTTTAATTTATGAGAGATACACAGAGAGGCAGAGACATATACAGAGGGAGAAGCAAGCTCCCCTCAAGGAGCCCAATGTGGGACTCAATCCTGGATCCCAGGATCATGCCCTGAGTGGAAGGCAGACGCTCAACTGCTGAGCCACCCAGGCGTCCCCCTATCAAAATTCTGATGATATTTTTCAGAGAAATAGAATAATCCTAAAATTTATATACACACACATACATTAGAATATTATTCAGTAAAACAAAAAAAGGGGGGGGGGAAGAATATTATTTAGCCATGAAAAATAATGAACACTTGCCATTTGTGACATGGATGGACCTCAAAGACATTATCCTAAGGGAATTAAGTTAGTCAAGGAAAGACAAGTACTGAGTGATCTCTTTTATATGTGGAACCTGAAAAGCAAACAAACAAACAAACAAAAACCAAGTTCATAGATATAGAGAACAAATTGGTGGATGCAGAAGGCAAGGGGTGAATAGTTAGAGAATGGGGTCATCTGGTTTTTTGTTTGTTCTAGTTTAAATACATTGAATAAAAATGGAAAAAGATAAAGAAAGCAACTCTGCCTGACTTTAGCCAAAGAAGAAGAAGAAGAAGAAGAAGAAGAAGAAGAAGAAGAAGAAGAAGAAGAAGAAGAAGAAGAAGAAAGAAAGAAAGAAAGAAAAAGAAGAAGAAGAAGAAGAAGAAGAAGAAGAAGAAGAAGAAGAAGAAGAAGAAGAAAAGAAAGAAGAAGAGAAAGAAAGAAGAAAGAAAAGCATTAAAAGTGAAGTGGGTAGCTCATAGAATCATGAAGTAGGCCGGGAAAACAAGATTTAGAGGCATCAAATCCCGTCATGATCTAGTCATTGCCTAAATCTTTGAACTTAATCTTTTATAATTCTCCTTCATGTACATGGGGGGCTGGTAAAATAATTCATTTTCCCAGATGTTCTATGCTCTCCTACACTTGTATGCTTTTCTATAAATGATTACTTTTGCCTAAAATGCAACTTTCCTATTGTTTACTTGTTAATCTACTTTTTTTTCCCCATGCATTATCCTTTTTATAAAGTCTTCCATGATAACTTCAGGTACAGTCACCATCTAGATTCTCTCATGATTCTGTTATACCTATAATAATATAATATTTTTCATATTATCTATCATATGTTATGTTACATTGTGGTATGTGTTTTATGTTGTATAATATATTAATTGCAATGAGGTACAATAATTTAGGCAAATTTGACTCCCTTAATTTAACTTTGCATATCCCATTCTCTGTCCTAGGTAATATTTAAAATGTGGTAGAGATTTAATACCCAGTGAATGGACAAATGAATCAATAACCTTTTTTTTTTCCCAGAAATCATTTTTTTTTTCAGAACTACAAGTTATAAGTATTTCTTTAGAGCCTACAAAAATCTGTGTCAGATCTTAAGTCTTACCTATTTTTTCAGGATTCTTACCTTCTGGTATGGGAGATTACCTACACTTGGTGACACTCTGTTGCAGTCTAATTTTACTCTTACTTATCACACTAATCCTTCCTTTGAAGAATATTTTCCACACCCAATAAACTGAAACATCTATCTTTCCTAAGCTATCATCATCCATAAACATCTGACCAAATATCTCCCTAAAGCAAGTGTCAAGTGTCCTTGAAAGCAGTTGCCAAGATTTTCATCACTCCCTTTTTTTCTCTGCCATGTGAGGGACCATAAACACTGTTAAAAGAAGGGTGGAGAATGGAAGTGGCTGAAAAGAAAAACTGCAATAGAATGAACATGATGAATGTCCAGAGGCAGAGGAAAAGCAGTGGAGTTGTGGTCAGAGCATCGTCATGTTCATGCAGATTTTGGATTTGCTAACCATCGATAGTTTTTGTGCTTCAACTTCAACTTTCTATTTTCCGATTAATACAGTAGGTCATTTAAAACATCATTTAATGCTGAAATAACACTATAAAAATTATAAGCATTTCCACCCCTATCCCCCCCCACTCCCATAGTCCTCTTCTCTAAAACCTTTTAATATTTTTGACTGATTTTTCCCCTTTTGAATTGAACATCTCAGTATTTATAAGTAATACTTATGTACTCGAAATCAATTTTTGACATCATCTCTTGATTTCCTACTAGATGAAGACTAAACTGTCTTCCTGTATCATGTCTTCTGCTTCCCCTCCTTTGTCCTCTAAATATAGTTTATTACAGTTTTTGATTAAAGATGAAATTTTTACAGTATCATGTCTATAGCTACTCATAATTGAGCACTGAATTGGACCTATATTTTAATTTTTAAAAACTGTTCCTTAAATTAATATTTGCCTAGTTTTTACACTTGCTTCATTTTATTTTATCCACTGCTAATTATCCTTACACCTTACATAAGTCCAAGTACAATTTCCCATAAGGTCAATTATATCAAGTAATCTATTGGTTTCACTTTGTGTTTATTTATGAATTATATATATATATATATATATATATATATATATATATATATATATTATACACACACACAGCACACTACAGTCTTCCATTCTCCTATTTGGACAACCTGCTATCAGGCCTATTATCCCAGGATTTATCTTCATGTTATTGTATGAAATTTTTTTTGAATTTCTCAAAAAATGGAATCTCTATTCCTTAAATCTTATGTGTTAGTATTCTTCATTTATTGTTCTGATGGAGCACTTTCTGCAGTAGCTTCACAGGTTAAAAAAGATGAGACAATGACAAAAGTCATGAAGATGGAGTCCTTAACATGCTTTTCTCTTGGTCTTGCTGCTCCAATCTTAACTGCTTATCTTTTATGACTGGTACACCATTGTAATCCTGAAAATGTCCTTCACCACCCTTTTGGATGATCCATTTACTTCTATCTTCCTTTTGTTGAAACTCCTGTTTTTCTGAATTCTGTGTATCTTGGATATCTCATTACTTAGTGGATTATATTATATAGCTAAGAAATGGAATGGGGGAAGAAAAAAATTAACTTTGTCTTCCAATCTACTAAAAATCTTATCAATTTTTAGTTTCTATGTAAATGATTTAAAAAAATTTGTCCCTCTAAGAGATAATAAGGATTATTTTACAAGTTTCTTAATGATATTGTTTTGCGTCACTATGGTTGTTTGAACTATTCTTTAGATGCCTAGAAATTCTCAGTTGTCTGATCCTGTTTAATAGGGGGAAACAAAAAGCTAATTGAAACACTGACTGCATGGGTGGGACTTGTCTATATGAATTTTAAGAAAGGATAATCTTGCTGACCTTTGGTTTGGGAAACCCTCATTACATATTTTATTGTTTTTCCTTTTGGATTGGTCAGATTCACCAGAGAAGAGTATTCCATTTGTTTGTTTTGGGTATTTTTTTTTTGGCCTAAAGAAAACAACAACAAACAATTCTCCCCAAAACTAGCTCCTGACATACCAGTGATGAAGCTGAGGAAGTCTGGGAGGTGTCTGTATTAACATTCCAAATATAGAAGTAGTTTTTAAACATAGAAGTTTTTTAAGTAGGCTCCAGGCCGCATATGAAGCCCAGCAGAGGGCTTGAACTCACAACCCTGAGATCAAGACCTGAGCTAAGATCAAGAGTCACACATGTAATCAACTGAGCCATGCAGGTGACCCTGGCTTTTTAATATTTTAAATCCTGATAACAGTTCTCTAATCATTGGTGCCTCCCAAACACAGTCTTCCCACTTTTACTTGGCTATGGTTCCTGGAAAATTTCCTCTGGTTTAAAAGGTGATTATTAGAAGCAAAAGGTCAATACTTATAGAAAACAAAAATTAACCTAAATTTGAGGCTTTCTTTATGATCTAATAAAAAATATTTAAAGGGCTTTGGAAAAAAGTAATGCCTTGGAAAGAGTCAAGGTCAAGTGCTTGAAAATTTTTATCTTGCAAACAAATACTTTTAAATATCTTTATTCATAAGACTCCTAGAAAACAGGTGAGAGACTATATTACAAAGCAAAACAAGACTTCTGTAATAACAAAATTAAAAAAATACAATTTAATTTAGTGTAGTGAACATTTCTAGAGCTTCTTCATTCAAGGCACTGAATTAGATGCTGCAGGAGGGACCAAAAACAAAAACAAACCAAGAAGAATGCAATTTCTAGAAGCTTAGACATTCACAAGGAATAATGGTTTAGGTTCACATAAAATTATCGATTTTGTCTAAAAAATTGCATGAGTATGACCATATAACTTATTATTAAAACTGGGAGACTTTAGAAGAGAAGGGGGGATACAACATTAATAATTATACTGGGATCATCCTAAGCAAAACAACATGCAAAGAGGTAATATGAGGTTTCAAAGTTGGTAGAGTTTTATCTACTTAGTGAGATGAGGGAAGATTAAAGAAGAGAAAAGTGGAAATTCAAAGTAGAGAGAATAGCATGAGCCAAACTATGGATGAGGGAGTGGCAAGTATTTGGATGGTCTCAGGTATAAAAAAATCTATATTGGTGAGAAAGTTTGAAAAGCAAGTTAAAAATAGATCTCAAAGAGTCTTCCTATAAAATCTTTGTTTTAATAAAGGATTGATATGATTCAAACTCTAATTTGAGAAGATTGTCTGCCGGGAATGTGTAGAAGGGCTAGAAAGGAAAGAGATTGAATTAGCCAAGAAGATTCAGAAGGGAAGGAGTTATGAACCCGAACTAGGATGAGAATGTCATAGAGAAATTAGATGTCAATAATATTGTTGATGCAGAATTCATAGTTAGGTTCTATAGCAGGCTCTAGATATAGAAAAGGAGTAAGAAATGAATAGGTCCTGCCCTGAAGGAGCAGAAGTATTAATGGCAGAGTAACCATTAATATGAAATACTCTTAAGAAGGCCGGTAAGATAGGGAATTAGACTAGATTTAGTTACAAATATATCATTTAAATTTAAAGACGTGGTGAGGAGTGCCATAAAATTATAAGAATGAGTGAATCAAGAAAGGAGTGAATCATACTTATACTGGGTTAGATCGCTATTTCTCGCTTTTTTCTCTTTGATCATAAAAACAAGGAAGATGTATTCTTGAATTCTGATTAGTTATGGTTTCATATTGTTGACTGCTTTATAAAAATAAAAGATATCTTTTCGGGACGCCTGGGTGGCGCAGAAGTTGAGTGTCTGCCTTTGGCTCAGGTCATGACCCCAGGTCCTGGGATCAAGTCCCATGTTGGGCTCCCCGCAGAGGGTCTGCTTCTCCCTCTGCCTGTGTCTCTGCCTCTTTCTGTGTGTCTCTCATGAATAAATAAATAAAATCTTTTTTTAAAAAGATATCTTTTAACAGTCTTTCTTTTGCAAATAAAAATACAATATATTGTTGCTTGGCTAATCTAGTAGGTTCTTACGGGCTGACATGTTCCAAGAGTCCAACAACTCTGATCTGTGTCTTCCTTTAAATTCTTTGAGATAGACACACAAATTCTCAGGGATGCACCATATAAAGAGATTTCAAAGACTAAACACAAACAGTTCTCTGTCCCTCTCGTCTACTGTTTATTACTTCAGACAATTAAATCCCTTGTGATTGTCTAGTTACCTTGGTTCAGCACTCCTGTTTTATGTGTGGACGAAAATTTGTAAGATTAGTTTCTTTGTACATAGATACATCTTGATTTTTGCATGAGAGAACGTATTTTTTTGTTATTCCCCATGTGCATTCTTAATTCTTCCTAAAATTCAGCTGAAGGTTTGGAACTATTGATACATACTAGATTGGATTTTCAAGAAACTCTTCTTTCAGCACTTGATTACATGCAAATAATTGGTACTGTAAGAGATTTCAGAGTTGATCCTGTGTTCAAGATAATTTATAAAAATGCAGGTATGGAAATGTTTACCTTTGCTTATATTTTCTATGAGTCAGTTCTTTATTCATGGCCATTCTTTACTAGAATCCTATCATTAAAAAAAAAAAGTTCTTAAATGGGATTCCATCAGACTTTTGCTATAAAAATTAACTCCTTTGATTAAATTTACCTAGACAGTCATGATGTATGACTTTAAACAATAAATTATACTCATATATCCAAAATTAATATTTATTCTTGTTAGAGATGAAATCCTAACATATCCTATGTTCATGGCTACCTGACTGAACTATATCTGAGATAGTAATGCTTCATGCTCCTGTCCTTGGCTAGTCACATGCATCTAGTTAGTTGTTGAACAATTCTCCAGTTGATGTGGCCAGTTTGATATATTTGCTCTTTCAGGCCTCAGTTACTTAGGGATTTTCATTTTCTGTTTCCTATTGATTAGAAAGAAACAGACAGTAAAGGCCACTGCTATAGATCACAGCCTCTATATTAGTCATAAATGTATGTATATCATTCATTGAGTAAAACCACAATGTCTATGAACGGTTTTTCTTTTCTCTTATTTATTGACAGTTTTTTTTTAATTACAACACAATGAATTGATGGTAAATACAGAAGATGCAATAGTATAAAAAGCCATTTAACCCTTCCCTAGTTAAGACACTTACAGCAGACAAAAACTGCCCCACCCAAAATCCCCTCCTTGAATGGAAACAAAATAAATATAAATTAATAAATACAAAACAAATCACTGCACAGCCCTTAACTCTTTGATTGCCATGGCAAGAACCATGCTGATGATTCTACCTTGTGACATTTGTGTGGTTAAAGGTTGCCGCAGCAGTCAAAGGGTTATAGCATTGTAAACATAAGTACTTTGTGGAAAAGTTCAGTCATGTTAATGGTCTACAGCGATGAGATTAATAGCATGACCCCTTGACCTTTAATGACGCAACATTATAAGGAGTTGAAGAGAGTAGCTTGGTGAGCTGTTACATAGACTAGTCAACCATTTTATTTAACAATGTGCTATGAGGCCTTGATTTACTAATAAAAGACAACTTGTGAATAATAAACACTGTTCAATGCATTGATCAATAAAATCAATGAAAAAATTAATTTAAGCACCACAAAATTTTGCCTGATTATATCTGACAGTCATAATACACTTTAGCACCATTTATTTAGCCTTATATTTGCACACAAACAAGCTTTGTGTTTGTCAGTAGAAGCTATCTGAAAAAATATATATTTACATATATATATATATATATATATATATATATATATATATATATATGCCAGGTTTAAGATGTTATAAATGTATAGAATCCTGTGTGGGCAAAAAAACCACTAACAACTTGCAAACCTTAAAGCTCATTCAGCAAATAAATGTGTTATTTATTTCTTTCCTAGCACACAGAAGACTACATATTATCAAAAACTTAATGAAGTAGTGTTGAGTGTAATGTGAACAATCCAGAAGCTTAAAGTTAGATTTTAATATCCTCTCCATAACTGAAAATATCATGGGGAATTAAAATAAAGGCAAAGTATTGTCAGACAACCAAGAGATAATAGCCTAAATATTTAATTTCTTAGTGTTTCTCTCTGCTTCATGTTGTAATGTTATTTAAATAAAGTCTGCATTAATTTTATGCATTATATTCTTTTAATTTCCCATAACCACAATATAGAAAGGAAAAATGATTTTCATAAGAAGCTATAAAATGTCTACTGTTTACCCAAGAGACAACTTTCTTTTGCAATTGCTTGCATCTCATTCTGGCTCTGAAAGACAAATGTATGTGCAATTATTTTTTAATATAGCATATGGTATTTATTTGACAAACTAAATTTATGGGAGCTTCCCCCCCTAATCTATCTGTTTAATATGTATGTGTATGTATATTTATACACACACATACATACATGCGCACACACTATACACACACACATACACACACACACTATATATTTCCAAATCTATATTACCAGATAGCTCATATGGATGGCATAAATTGTGTTCATTATCATACTGATCCACTGCTGGAATCAAGATAATGTTAATATAGGTATACAGATTTTAAAACATCTTGAAGATAGACTACTACACTGATGAAGCAGGCAATTTTCTTTGTATCAATAACTGATTCTTTTAAAAAACCATCAATAGACTATGGACTATGTTTTTGCTAAAAAAATTAAGTTTATTAAAAGTTATAATAGCGCAAATTTGAACTAGTAAACTCCATTTATTTCCTTCCTAGAATATAAAAACAAGATATATTTGTTTAAAATTAGATACCTAAAAAAAAATCTTACAAGACTTTTAATCCTGAAGCAAATTTTTGTGGGTGAGTCTTTAAAACCCCTGAAAATAGAGGTCCACAATAGAAATGCTGATGCAGTCAAAACCAATGCAGCAAAAAGCTGCCACTATAATACCCCTCATTCTTTTATTCTCTCTGTTTATAATGTATATGTAATTTATGTAATTTACACATAAAGGGAAATACACAAAGAATCGAGGTTTTTAGGCATTCATGTACACTTGATGTACCTTAAACAGAGTACTATATTAAGATATTCACTTTCCTGTATAATTATTTAAGATACATTCTCCAAAAGCAAACTTCCTTAGCTGGCTTATCAACAGTTGACAGCCTTCATACTCAGCATTTCACTTTTCTCAGGGGAATAAAAAAAGTTAAAATCCAATATAAGAGATTGGAAGGTATGTGAAATTGATTGGGAACTGTCTTTGCATGAAAGTTGTGAAGGAAATTACGGAGGAACAAAAACATATTTTCCGGGCACCATGTCTGATGTACAGTGCGGCTCAATTCTGGTTTTCATAAACGGAAGGGAAAATCAAATCTGTAAAAAAAGAAGGGCAAGGTGGAAATGGAAAGGAATGCAAATACAGGTACAGAGTGCATAAGACAACACAAAATAAATATATCCCTCCCCACCATCTGCATTTTGGGTTGACACACAGAAAGCAAACAAATAATTTCAGATTTGGAGGAGCAGAAAAAGCAGACATGCAATCATCCATGTTAAGAAATCAGGTCTGTTTGGAAGTAAACAAAGAAACCAAGATTGTGAAATTTTGTATTTACGAACGTATAAAAGAATAACTATTCCTCTTCAGATAGAAAAGAAGTGACAAGAAAAAACACAACTCATTTTACCCACGCAGTAGTACATACTAAAGAGCTGTGAGAAGACAAGCAACCATGTGGCCTCTGTGATGCTATTTCGGTGGTAGCAAAGATTATGACATTGATTTAAGGATTGCATTATCATTCAAGGAAACTATATTTTACCTTCACAACTGGGTTATGAATATATAGAGAGGGAGAAAGTTCAAATTGGCATTACGAAAGAACAAATGAAACATGCATTCTAGTGACTTTGCAAATAGCTCACACCAGGCTTTATTCACCATATCTTAGCAAGACAGGCCAACATAGAAACATATAATCATACAAAAGGTGGCAAGTACAAGCAGCACCATATCCTATCCTAGGAAAAAGCATCCTACCATGCAGTCATATCTCACCAAAGCTTCATCGAATAGGAGGCATTTATAAAAAGGCCTGTGTCAAAAAATGTTATGCCTGGGGTCAAATCTAGCTACAGACCAAGTTCTATAGATGTGTCTGTATTTTGTGTGATTTTTTTTCATGGAGAAAAACAAGTAGATAAAATACTCAAGAAACATCTTCGTAAGTCAAAAGGTTAACCGTTTTATTCATGTTCACCATTCCCTCCTTCCGTTTTTTTTCCTTTGTGAAATAAGGGTTAATGACATCTTACTCTGAAGCTATGTGGCCTAACATGATACAGTTATCACATTTCCTTATTTATATTTAATTGATTTTCTTCTCCCTTCTTAAGGGCATATAAATCCAGCTCTGTAGCAGAGCACATGGCAAAGTATGTGAATCAGCACAACAATCTAGTTTACGATGTCTCTGTCTTACAATGCCCAGTGGGCCTTTGAATGTAAGGCCACATCGAGTGCAAATTTGATTACCCCCAGTCCAATATTAGTGTAAGACAGATTTTTTAAGATGCACTGCTCTTTAAATTGGAAAGGCATAGAATCCTTAGAAATCTTCATAAATAAATAGGCTTCATACGTTTTTTATACTTCTGTACTAACCAGGAGTTAACTGGGTGTGCCCTCATTTCCCTTAAAGAGTTTATGTACTATTTTACAGTACTCATGATTTACCTTCACTTCATATAATTAGCATTGTTCTAAGAAAAAAAAAAAAACGATGTGTGTTCCTGTCCAATTATAAGCTCAAATCATGTTTAAAAATTGAAGGCTGCTACTTCACTATTCTACCAGAGAACTGACGAATTTTATACTACCCGGTTTTCACTCGATTTCTCTGAATTTGTCAGTGTTTGTTTGGATCAGTGTTCACTCAGGCTTTATATACTATTGGTTCAAAATTCAAAGCAGAAATGCGTATAAAATGTTGAAAGAGATGTTGTAATTGATGGTATTCATCTGACCTGAAATAGCTCTGAATCACTTCAACAGGATACCAGTGGAAACAAAGAATGATTTGAGTAGGACAGAAAGATAATGGTTACAATTAGATGAGATTTGAACACGCAGGCACCTCTGCTGTGATGCCAAGTGTGTATACCATATGGTCACTGAGGTAAATTTCTATCCTAGAGAAATGGCTTTCTCAGGAGGTTCTAATATATATATATAGATATCTATCTATATCTATATCTATATCTATATCTATATATATATATATATATCTTTCCAATTGAGGTTACTTAACACCTAACTTTTGACATTTTTAGTCTATCAGGCAGTGCATTGGTATCAGATCTGTTTATGCAGGGTAACATCTAAAGACCACTGGCTCATTATATACATTGATATATCACATACCCATTACTAATATGAAGAGCTTAAAGTTGCATTTTTCTCTATTTTTATGCTTGCTAAAGTAAAATTTCCAGTTGTATTAGGTGGTGCTATAGTGTGTTTTTATATCTTACAAAACACTCATTTTTTTTCCTTTTCCTCCATTTCTATTATATTTAATATATATAATATTTAATTTTCATATTTATGGTGTGGTGCTAGGCCTGGTTGCTGCTTTCTTTATTATATAAAGTTCTAATTTTTAAAATATAACCGGTAACATTTTTCTGATGTAGCTAGGGTTCCCTCTTCAGCAACAAGGAACCTAAAACATACATATATATCCTCTGCCAGTTATAACCTGTGGTCACAATAAATCAGTATCATGAAGGTGCATGAGATGCAGTGGAATGATTAAATCCTCTAAAATTATTGGCTTGAAACCTTTGGTGATATCATATATTGGCTGAGATTGTATTTACAGCTACTTATAAATAGCTCATCTGAATTTAACATTTTTGATTTAGACGGCATGTTCTGTTTGACATCTGTGATATTTTGGAACGTGCTCTTGAGAGCATCCAAAAATTAAATGAACTCTTTGCGATGTTTGCAAAAAAGATTTCACCACCATCCACAAGGTTGTTTCAGTATATGTTACAATCTCACAGACTCAATACTATCAGTAAATCACCGCCTTTATTAGTTTCTGGAAATAATTTCCAAAACTTCAAAAAAAAAAAAAAAAAAGAAAAAAGTAAAAAGAAAAACGATCTTTTCATGACTTTCGTGTTAACTCAGTCTACTTGGTTAAAACATCCACTTCTCTTCAGATAGCACATTGAATTTAGTCAATATGGACACATTTGTTACTCTACTGTAAGATTCACAAAGTGTGGGCGTGTATTTGATACTAGAGATATTAGCATAATATGCAGAACTTGGAAGTATTATATTACTCTACCTAGAACCCAGTATATACACATCATCCACATATTGGAACTACCAGTGAAGCTGGGCAATGTTTTCATCCACCACATTGCGTTTTAAAATCACCCACCGAAAGGGAATAGGAATAAGTATATCATATATGAAACAAATCGTGTCAATAGAAAAAGATTACAAGCAATCTGACTAGGAAAAGTAACATTTGCTTATTTCAGTAAATCAGTCTCTATCCTTTATTACTTAGTAATTATTTTCTGTAAATTATTACTTAGTAATTTATTACATCTGATTCAGAAAAGCCTTGCCCTCTGATTTATAACAGAAGTTGTCTTTGCTAGTATCATATAATGTTCTCTAATTTATCTATGGTATCTCTGCAGTTGTAAAGAGCCTCTGTATTCACCTGTTCTGATTGCCATGTCAGCAGACACTTTGTTCTAAAAGGGGTCAATAGTTAAATTCTCAACCTCTTGAACGGTCTGATGTGGACTGACTTCTTTTTAGGGAATACAGACTGACTGGCTATTTTAATACTTCATTTCAGTCCAGTTAACAATATATAGAACAATAATATTTGGCTAAAATTATAAAGTATAGAGTTAATTTATGTAAGGAACATTACCTTGTTTACACTTGTGTTTATATTAAAGTAATAATAATGAAACAGAAGGAGAATTATGTTTTGTGATCACAAATGTGTTTTCAATTTGAGAAACCCTAGGTCTGAACTTTCCATGCTAGTAATGATAGTGTGATGAAAGATATTTGCTAGATTGTATGCAGGTAGATTTCTATCGATACTGAACTTGGTATATTATGTTGTTGACCTGTGGAAGTTTATCCCACATTGTTTTTGAATCACTTTTCTTATGTGCTAGACCAGTTGGTCACTCTCCCTTTCATTATTCCAATAGGATCAAGACTTTTTTTTTCCCCCAAACCCCAAGTGGAAGAGGAGTCAGCAACCATACTCACAAAGTGCCCTGTGTACAATACACAAATAGAATCTTGATGTTTTTGGTTATATGGAACTTAATATTTTCTTATCTCTTGTAATCTCACAGCCTGAAAATTTAACTGTTCTAGTAAAGAGAGAAGCTATAGATGCCTCTTCTTATCACATTAATCTCATCTCATATTTAAGTAAATACGACCCAACACTTACCCATGACATTTCCAGAATTCAAGCATAATGTCAGGGTCCTTCCCTTCTTAATGCTATGGTTATTTTCTAGCCCTTATATACTTATAGTCTTATGATGGATCAGGATTTTGTGACAAATGAGTAAAGAGGCAAAAGATTGCTTCTTCAGTTTCTTTCTCATTTTAGAAAAAATAAAATAAAATCAACATTTAATGCAGGTTTATGGAATTCCTCAATGATTTACCCATGCCCCCAAATGACAGAGTTCCTCATTTCTATGTTTAGCAAAATACAATTTCCAGTCATCTTTTTTCTTGACACCAAAGTCCTAAAATGATTAAACCCTCCCATGAGCAAACACTGTATAAGTGAGCTTATGTAGATAGTCCTCCGTGCTCAGTAGAAGTGACTAACTGTTTATAATATCAACATCATCTAGAATGGAAGCACTGAAGTGAAGCTACAGGACTGATTTTGGTCCTCTCTCCACGCTTTCTTTCTTGGCCCTCACATACATAATCTCTGATATCTTGTCAAAATACAGTTTGCATTGCATAATGTTTTGCTGTAAAGCCATTCCTCTTTTTTAACTGTTCTTTTTTCTTATCCTTACATTATATATGTTCAGGTTGTAAGAAATCACAATCTGCAAGGCTTTGCAGCATGCCACCCAGGATTACAAAATATTTTCCCAAACCAAATCATAAACATGTTGTTTAACTGAAAGACATTCTAATTTTCATGCTATGTTGAGTATAAATATAAATTCAAGGCAGCCAAACTATCCATTTCCAAATAAGAATGTGTACCTACACTCATTAAAAATCATCTGGAAATGTGTATTATTAGCAAATGAGTAAGAAATTTTCACTAGTATAAAATTCCTGCTTTATATAAAAGCCACACTGGCCATTCAAGTATTTTGAGGTTTTTTTTCCCCTATAGTTTTATATTTGTACTTAAAATGATGAATTTAGACTTGAAATTATATTAAAGGAAAATTAAAAGTCACTTCTACCTATAGGGCATTTTCGAGTGTGCATGTAAAATAGCAAAGTGTCCATCTTGCAGATCCACCATCAACACTCTTTCTCTCTAAGGAAACAGCTCATGCTTACTAGGGTTTTAGAGTACAATTAACACTCCAAAGGAGAAGCAACACCAGATTTCCTTCAGTTTGTGCCAGTTTGCAAGTTAAAGGTCAAAGGGCAAAGACATAGAACAGGACTCTTCAAGGAAAATTTTCACAGAAGACAATGTTTAAGTTGTTGTTAATGACAGTCAACAGATCAATAATCAAGTTCAAGGCAAGCTGTTCATTGTTTCAAAAGCTAATCCCCTCAAAAGCTGGCTTTCACACAAAGCCAATGTCTGACTCATGGGGTGCATTCAGTCTGACCATCTCTAATAAGTTCACAGCCCAGTGGCTGTAAAGCCTTTCACTGCAAGAAGCAGCTCCTAAAAATCAATAAAGAGGTCTGTCAGTTGCTGACTTTTCTCTAGGAAAAAAATATTGATACAAACCTGCTCTGCAGGTCACATGAAAATGACAATACTGCTGTTAGGACAAATTACACTCAACAATGAAATGCTTTGGTGGTCTCTTGGCTCTGTCAGTGATCAAATGGATGGCTAAATGCCAGAAGCCACACTAACCCTTTGAGAACTATGGCTGACATGCAATAGGTAATGAACTGGAGGATATTCATGCAATCTCAGAGTCATCATTTTAAGTCATTTTAAAAATGGCAATGCTGACTGCATGTACCAAGGCAAACTGAATTTTCATGCAATGGATTTCAAAACAGAAATTCAATATGTCTAAGGAAAAAAAAAAGACTTAGGCTATTATAATCAGTTCCTCAAATAAAATTTCACTCTTACATTTTCTTAATAAAATATCTTTTTATTTGCCAGAAAAATGTTTGGCAAGTAACATCGTTTCTGTTCGCTATAAATGCATTTATGTAGTACCACAAATTGCTTAAAAATTACATGGGGTTGTAGGATACCTGTTTTAGAAACCTGAACTCCTTGAACCCGTGCCTGTTTTTACCATTGCCCAGTTCTAGAATTTACCAGATAGCAAGACTGACGACCCTAAGACTCTGAAAGCTGATCTGATAGTTCTCAAAGGGTTACACCAAGGTATTACTAGTGTCACATATCCTTGTAAAATAACTGTCACTTTAAACCACTTTGGAGACATACTGCTTCTTGCTCTTAATGAATATTCCTGACAGACCCACGGAAGGCCTGGGGCAATGGCCTAATAACAACTTGGGGAGATCATCACAATGATGTAGGGGTCAGGTGGCAGGAAGGGGATTAGAAACACTTCAAAAACAATCAAAAGGTCCTGTTTGAATATAGCTATGAATATAAATGTGATGAAACATTGAGGACGTAGCTGAGAACAGCTGTATAAAACGAAAAATGGATGTATTATTAAGGCTGTTACTATATTGCAGATATTTTGGCCCCTTGTTGGTCGGAAAATGGCTGTCCCAACAGTCTAAAGTCCTGCATCTGTATTCCAGATCTCCCACCTGACAAAAAAGGAAGTGGAGGAGACTATCCATAGCAGTCAGAGAGCTATCTTCTTTGGAGACAAAGCTGTTTTGGGTCTTCACACTTTCCTGAAAGTTCAATTGTGGGTTTTTTGTTTGTTTGTTTAACTTTTTTTTTCTCTGCTTTAAAGCAAAAATTCATGGGTTTTCCATTTTGCTTTTTTTCCCCCAGATATGGGCTCAGACTTCAGAAGGAAAATAATATTAGAAACCTTTAAGAAGAATCTTTTCTTCTTTTTTTTTTCCTCTTCTTTAGTTAATCCTGAAAATTTACTGGGCATTGAGCGTGCAGAGGAAAGGCCTAGAACTGAATGACAAAGAAAGACAAAGGACTGAAGAACGGCAGATACTGTGCATCATGGAAGCTTCCCCATGAGTGTGTTTCCACTCATGTGCAGGACCAGCAACCCTCTGGGTTTGAAAGGTCAGCCCTGAATCAGGCTGCCACCAGCCTGCTCCTAGCTAGGAAACAGCATAACAGCTCTTGTCTTGAATCTCAAGTTACCACAAACTCCTGGAAAAGAAAGAAAGAAAAAAAAACCCCTACATCACACCCACTCTTGCATAGAGCGTTTACAGTACAGTATGTGGCGGGGTGTTCCTTTCCTCTTGAACTGGAACACAGTGTAAACCAATACAAGGAGGCATAAGGCCAAGATGCAGGGAATGACAATAGCTATGGCTTTCACAGTGCTGGCTGTGTTGTCCAGTTTGATGACAATGTCTACATCGTCTGGTGGGCTGTGTCCTTCTTTATCTCTGTCTGTTGGTCCATCACAGCCCATAAAATCCTTGAGGATGGATCTGGGATATCCAGGTTCTACTTTGAGAATCTGGTTGTTGAATTTCCAGTACTCCTTTCCTTTGTAGAAATACGTAAAGCCTAGAGGGGGAAACACACACACACACACACACATAGGTACCACTTATTTGGAAAATGTATACGTACAGCAGTTTTTATTAATTTAAATTAGGCTACTTTTAAAAAGAGGTATGGTAAGGCCCTTCAAATTTGCTAGGAAGAAAACATTATCTTCAGCTCAGCAGTCTGTTGAAATAAACCTGGCTGGTATACTATAGGAGTTGTGCCCTCTAATGCCTATGGAAAGCTTAGCCAAGAGGCAAAATATCTATAGAGGACTGTTGAGAGAGCCCACTGAACACATCTACTCCTAGTCTGGAAAGAACGCTTTACCCTATTTCTTACTTGTAAGGTTGCTGTTTCAGATTTACCCATCAGGGTGATAATTCCAACCTACATTGAACTATGCTGAAACAGCAGCCTTCTACATCGAGGCACTCTGTGCCTGCAGATACTGAGGACACTCCACAATGCATTATGAGAAGGCCACTCCATGAGATACTTCAGGGGAGATTTCTCATCATCCTAGTATCAGGACCAGTTGTGTTTAAACACTAGGCTTGTCTCTGTCATTTGGACAAGAAATCATAACATTTTGTAAGTCATGAAACTATAGAGATGTGTTTCTTTGCTAGAAATCTTAATAAGTAAACAGGTATTTCGAGTATTTTCTGCACCAGCCTTATTTCTGGCCCTCGATCATGCCCATTTTGTCCCTTCTCCTTTTCCCCTTTTTATTTAACACTCTTCTTGACTTACATAGTAAAAGATTAGTAGAGTATAAATAAATCTATAATTCTGCTTTTAATATTTTCAACTGAAATATTTCACGGGGGAGGAGGTGGTATGTGGAGGGCTCATGTAACCAGCAATACATATGAGGCATGTTCCAAAACATCATGGATGCAGATAATAGACTCTGAAAGCTTGTGAACATTAAACTACAAATATATGTGTTTTCCTTAGGACTGTTTTCTAAATTGTTTTTGTTGGGGAAAAAATAAAGTTTTTCTTTTCATCCAGAGCTTCTTCATCCTAAGTTTTTTTGTGACTGTACTCTTTGGACTTAATTCCTGCTTTAAGACAAAATTCAAGAAACTACAATGAAATACTTTAACGTTATCAATACTTAAAAACTGTATTTTGAGAGCTATCTATTTTGAATTGTATACCTACTTTAGAGTTAATAATCATTAATGAGGGTTTTTTTTAATCCTGTATTATTGAGCACTTATTATGGAAGAAGTACTATGCTCAAAACTCAGTAAATAACATATTTTAATCCTTATAACCACTCTGTTAGGTAGAATTATTTACCTATGTTTTTCAGGCAAAGATACTGAGGTTCAAGGATAAGATAATATGTCCAAGTCCTGGTGAAAGCAGAATTTAAATCTTGATCTAGTTCTAGAGTCCTGAACACTTAATGATTTTCTTAAAACTATGTCCTTTAGAGATCTCCTGTCCTTTAACAATTGCTTCTTGATTAAACATCACAGGTTGTGACAGGTAAAACCCATGCAACAAAAAACTCTGACACCTTTCAAAAAATTTCATCTAGGATAGACCAATCACTTCAGGTCAATCCATTTAGGAAATCATTCTGTTCAATGCCATAAAAATCTGCTGTTGCTTTTAGTTTCCAAGGGCAGTTCTGCAATCAGAGTAACATGCCAAGTGAAAACAGGTGTATGTAGATTCAGATATTTCAGCAGGGAGCTGGTATTTGATCACGCTAATGAAATCCAATGTAATTACTCAACAAGCTTGGATGAAGAAATGTTGAGGACTTGCCAAATAACAGTACATTAGACAATCGCAGTTGAATAATGGCATTGATTTAGAATTAAACAGACCTTCAAAACAGGTGAATGTACTTCTTATATTTATAAACTGGAAACCAACAGCTGGAAGTGTCCTCATCTTTAATTTTTAGTCAAAGCTAATTACTGTGAATCTACCAGGTTCCATACAAAAGTTCATAAGTTTCCATTTTCGTATTTATGCAGGCCAAATTTTATAGTAGCACACTCCGTATACAGGAGTAGAACTGTAGTTTACTGAATATACTTGTTAACAAGTCTAGTCAGTAGAAGTTAAATAATGAAAGTATTTGAAAAGAAGTGACCTGCGATCTTGGTAATAGAAATCTGTTAAACCTTGATCCCACAATATTCATCTCATTTGATAATGTAAGTCTGTTTCCATCCCCAACTTAAGAAATAGCAGTTGGTTAAAGAAATGTTTATGTACTCATTTTTTCTTCCTTTTTAAGAGTAGCTTTGATGTTATACTCTTGTAGATGTTATGCTTATAAAGAATAGCAACTTCAGATAAATTCTTGCCTGAATTATTATTTTTTGAGAAATCCTGGGAAAGAATTCAGTGAGGTTGCAATGTATTATGTGATGACTTTTTTTTCCTCCCACATGTGACCAGATTTTACTGGTGACTTTTCTATTGCTTAGTCCTAAAATGTAGTAAGACACCGTCCACCATCATTGTCTTGTTCTAACTCAGTAGATGTTCCTGGATGACAGTGTCTATGTGTTCTCTGTCTTCCACTTTTATATGTTTATTAGTAAGAAGTTAATTAGTGTTTAATATAATAAATGAATAAACCGACTCTTCTGGAAATACATGTTTGAATCATACTTGTATATTTTAACAGAGAGTGAGGATGGGGAGGAGGGACTAGAGGGACTAGAGCAAATCAATAGAAGAGTCAAACTATTTTAATAGGCTAACGTAGTCAAGACAATTTTAACAGCACTCAGCAAAATGAAAGGCAACAGTTTGAAAAGTAGAATCTTGTATTTGCCTTAAAATTGCATTTTTCTAATGAGGAAATATAGAATACCTGCATGATATGGCTTGAGAGCAATTAACACAGAAACAATTTGAAGGAGAGGGACTGCAGCAATTCTTTATTACAACTTTAGTATGGGTTGCAAACTCACTGAACCCTAAAACATGGTCAACTAAGGAATGCTAAGAAGAAATCATTCCACTATACTCTGCATGAGTCAAATCTCATTTAGACTGTTGTATTTTTAAGGACTAAAAGTAAAGAGGAAAATGAAAAAACTGTTAAATTAAGATGGTTATCGGTGAAAATCAGGAGGATGATGACTCAGGAAGCCATGTTCTGAGAAAGAATACTTGTCTAGTACAACAAGATGAAAAATTTAACCAGACACGACAGATAATCAGTTACGTCAATGAATATATACTATAGAGAAAGGTGTTAACTTTTCCTCTTTGGAGAAAATGCATTATAGCATCTAGTACAGAATGTTCTAGTTTCAAGCTTCAAATATATAATTTTACCTTTTCTATGATTATGAATAAGTTACTTTAACTGATACCAGTTTCCTCCTTTATAAATCATAACAAAGGCCATCAAAGGGTATTTATGTTGGACAAGTAAATTGGATAATGAATTCATATATCCGATACATGATAGGCATTCAATAAATGGCAGCAAGTATTCATATTTCATTGGTAAAAATGGGAGAATTAATATCAGTAAGTATATACGGAGGCATATTCCACCTTAATATGAAAAATATCCTTCAAAAATCTGTAACTGGGTTTCTGAATTTGTGGACTTTTGCTTAAGATTACCACTAGGAGAAGGTTCCAAGGAAGAAATTCCTACACTGATGGAAGGATAGACCGGAGAAAATATTCAGTGTTTTATCATCTCTAGCTTTATGACTATCAAATTTAATGTGCACAGACTTTTGGGAATTACTTTGAGTCAAAATATAACTATAAATATGTTTACTTAATAATTTGAACTTGTTATCTTTCATACACAAACCTAAGGGAAGAATCTGTGTAAAGTATGAATTTAACATAAAAAGCAACAAGCATGAAATTTGTAGGTAATAAAAAGTGGAGAATTTGCTGTTGATAGACCAAAGCCTTCCAGAATCTTTGATATTGCTATTGTACAGAACAAGGGTTTCAGACAGATGACATCTCTCTTCCAGGAAGGGAATTTTTGGAATAATGGGAGGGATAAAATTAATTCATATGACTAATATTTATTGTATGTTTAGTCTGTGGCTCCTTCAAAGAGGGGATAATGAGCATATAAAATGATCATTGTAATATGAGATCTGAGTGCAAGGGATAGGATAACCACAAAAGGATAATCAAGGAGGATATTCTGAAAGATGAAAAGTGAGCTCAGTGTTGAAGGATATCAAAGAAGGAGGCCAGATCAGTAAAAGTCCAGAAAAAAATAGATACATCAAAGTTTCATCTGTAGTTTTTAGTCATTTGTAAGCATTGATTTCCTCCCAAATGCTTTATTTGTCAGTATTTTACAAAGTTAGTTTTGCTATGTGAAAAGAAACCATGAAGTTCTGAATATAATAAACTGTTGTTGCTTTTTTTCCCTTATGAAAATTGACTCTTGAGGTGAGATGATCGTGGGGGAAACGCTCATGGAATTATGATCTTGGCAGTCTCAGTCCTGGTTTATACAACACACAAAATTGGTGAAAATCAATAGTATTTTGTTAATTGTATTAATATAAAAAGGATATAATTACATATTAGAATTTAAAAAGCTAGATGTGTTGCTTCATACTTATCCAGAAACCATTTATGAAAGAGTTAATTCAGTTCAGAATATGCTTCTCAGTACAACTTGACTGATACATACTGTATGACTATTATTAAATATTCAGATGGAAAAGAGTATGAAAAATCATGGGGCACGGGGCAGCAAGAAGGTTTTTTTTGTTATTTTTATATAATTATGATTTATTCCCAGAGAATCTGAATCAAATCTCAGATATCAGTGGCCTTATAGATGGAAAACAGGGAAAATGAAAATTAATGTGGTAAAGAAGTATGATTATGTGTATTTTTTAAATCTTTTGAAACAACTTATTACTTATTTTAAAAGCTGTTTTTATCTTAAAAGATAAACTCAGTTTAGAAAATTGATGAAATAAACACAAATTAAATCCATAGAAGAGGACAGAGATGTAAAGATACCTGTCAAAAGGATATCAATAAAAAAATGGAAGAAGTAACAGTGCAGTCACACCAGAGGCAATAAATCAGATCAAAATAGGGTCCCAAACTCAAACTATGCAGATGGGGATCAAAAGGACAAAGAAATGAAAAAAAATGTGAAATTAATAAATAATTTTTAATTATTTAACAATTAATAAACTAAAGACAAATGAGAAATTGTTACCCAAGTTTGTTGAATTAATAACTAATAAGATCCTGGTTGAATTTTCTGTGCAATATTTTTGTATGGTATACAACATTTTGTATGTGATAACTTTTATTGAAGACAGTCTAGAGCAGCGGTAAGACTTACGAAAATATTAGCAAGAGCTGGTTTTATCTGCGCTTCAATAAACACATTTATTCTAACTTCCAAGAAATCTCCTCTCCCTCTAGTTTCTTCCTTGGTAACACCTACAGTTCATAGGGGCGATCGCAATTTCCTGCCTCCATGTGATCATTTTTCACAGTTTTTTCATTTCTTTGTCCTTTTATTCCTCATCTTCATAGTTTGAGTTCAGGGCCTTATTTTGGTCTGACTTATTGCCTCCCACGTGACCGCACTTTTCCTTCCTTTATTTTCTTATTGATATCCATTTGGCAGATAGGTTTTCATCTCTATCTGTCCTCTTCTATGGACTTCTGCTTTCATCACATACAGGCTCTGTATCTTAACTTGGTCCTTTAATTTTCTGAACCAATAGAATATACACAAAATCTGAAATTCTCAGCAAGTGCTATATGATCAGGGCTCCAAGGGTCTTTGTGACTCTGCCTCTGCCTATGGCATATTACTTGTGGGGCACTATCATACAGAATGTAGTACATCACTTCATATAACAAGTGTCAAAATACAGTTTGTGTACTTTGACTTTTCTGATTGGTGTTTATCGATCCTGAGTCAGTTCCTTCAGATTTACACTCAGTGTAGAGTTTACCTTAAACTCTGGCAATAATGGTCATTAATTGCAGTCTTCAGTAGTGGTGTGGATTTTTCATTTTCCTCCCATTTCTTCAGTTAACTTTTCTGTTCTTTCCTCTCCTGACATGTTTAATTTTGTTGTTGTAAGTGATGTTTATTTTGTTCTTGTTGCATATATGTTATAGACTTTTCATGCTATTGGGGACCCGCATGGTTTATCATTTTCTTTTTTTTGGTATATCATTTTCTTACAGTTCCTATTATAAATCATTTGGTGGGTGCATTTTTTCTACATATTTCAGAATGATTTTTCTTTCCTTTGTTCTGGAATATTATATATAAGTCATATTTTGAATTATCATTATGGTTTATTCCTACTCACTGATTTCTGAATGAACAGAGAAATGTTGAGATTTTATGTATGCCAACAGATAGGAGTGTAGGAATTTTCTGTTGCGTGGCTAACTTTCCTCTTAGGATTTGGCTGAAACTCAAATCCTGAGATAGAGAACAAGGAATGTGGGCAGCTCTCTGCTCTGCTTCTTGTTATTAAGCAATCATACAGTCGCTTAGCCTGGTTGTATGGAGTTGGCATCTTCCCTGCTTGCTGACACTCTAAGTAAAGGTGTGCATGAAAAATTAAAATCTTCAACATGCACAACTGCCAGGTGTCTGTGTCTCAGCCCACACTTAACAACATACCTTCCTTTTGACCAGTTCCTGTCCTATATATGTCTGTTACTAACTTTATAGGAATTTTAATAGAAAAATAGGTGATGTTACTTTGAAGGTAGCCACACCCTCCATTTTAAAAATTGCCTTTATTTTTTTTCTCATAAACTAAAATAAGCTGAGGTTAAAAAACACCTGGAGCATAATATTAAACATAAATCTAGGATGGAAAGTTCATGTAAATATAATATTTTATAGCCCTAGCATGGTACTTTCTAATGATTTAACATAATGAAAAATTAGAATGCATTATTGAAATACTTAGTAAACTCATGAAATATATAATGCACATGCTACATACCATTTTCTTTGTGCACAAAGGCTCCTTGAGGAGATTCAGGGATACCTTTCCAGACTGTGATTGGTTTGGGATAGCCAGGATCCATGGTCTTCATTTCTTCACTGTATCTCCAATACCTGAAAAGAACAATAAACAAAAACAACAAAAACAAAACACATGCGTAGGGAAGGAAATTATGTGTACACAGTAACAGCTAACATTCATTAAATCCTTACTGTATGCTGTTAATGACTTACAGAACTTATTAAATACATCAGAAAGACAGTGGACACCAACAGCATTCGTTTTATTTCCTTTCTTGCTATGTTAAAAGCATATATTGTTACTGTATATTCAGTCTGCCAAAATTAATTTAAAATTCTAGCTAAAAAATTGTGCTTGCTAAATATATATACAATTCAAAAAGATATCACTAACTTATGGATAAATAAGTGGTTTTCATGATTGTTTATAAATCTTTCTTATTAGGAAGCAGAACACTTTTGTTTTTTTGGAATCATCTTTAGCAGAATCTTCATTCATTCATTTATTCATTTAAGAAATATTTACTGAGTATCTATTCTTATGTTTCTGGCATATTGTAGATGTTAGAGATGTAACTTTGAACAAAACAGGCTCCAGCTCTCATCAGTGTTACATTCTAGGATATGTACAGGTTCTAGGCAATAAAACAACTTATTAACAAATACATACTGTGATAGGAGGTGGTAAGTTTAAGAAAATAAGCGGATAAAGTTAGCTAGGAGTATAGAGAAGCAATATTTATTTATTTATTTATTTATTTATTTATTTATTTATTTATTTATTGGGGGAAGCAATTTTAAATACTAAACATAAAGGTCCTTTCTTGTGTTTTTAAAATATTTTATTTATTTATTCATGAGAGACACACAGAGAGAGAGAGGCAGAAACACAGGCAGAGAGAGAAGCAGGCTCCATGCAGGAAGCCCGATGTGGGACTTGATCCTGGGCCTCCAAGTTTACACCCTGTACCAAAGGGAGATGCTCAACCGCTGAGCCACCCAGGTGGCCCCATAGAAGTCCTTTCTTTATCAGACATTCAAGCAGAAATAAGTGAGGTCCAACATACACAGTTTTTGGAGAAATCTATTCCAGGGACAGGAACTAGTTAATGAAAGTTACAGTGGCAAGCACAAATCTGGAGTACTTAAGCGTCCACAAGGAGGCTAGGGTGACTAGGATTGAGTCAACAAATGGAAATAAAGGTCAGAGTGGGAACCAGAATCTAAGATTAGAAAGACCTTTATTATGATAGCAAAGTCTCTGATTTTCCACTAAGGAATATGTGAGGCCAACACAGATTTTGAGCAGGGAGCTTCAAGATATGGCCGATGTTTGAATGGAACACACTGGTTGCTGTGAGTTAAATAGACTTAAAGAGGTAAAACAGAAGCAGGGATACCAGTCAGGATGTCACTGCAATAAACCTTGGAATAGAATGTAAACTACAGGGTTGAGGATAATTCAAGGGGTTGGGCTATCTTTTGAAAGGAAATCCCGAAGAGCTTACTCATGCTCATGGATGGAATCCAGGGTCCAAGAGAAGGGAGTTGGGCATAACTCAGGAATTTGGGGCCTGAACATGTGGAAGAATCATGTTGCCATTCAGTAAGATAAGGAAATGGGGGCAGGTAAGTTGGGTTTGTCTGAAGAATTATGAGTTTGGTTTTAGATATGTTAAATTCAGATATCTGCAAGACATCAAGGTGAAGAACTGTTGATGAGGCAATTGGCTATAGGAGTGTAGACTTAAGGCAGGCCTTGACTAGAGTGCTCAGGGTAGAGATGAGGAAACTAGATCAAAGGAAAGCTCGCCGCTGAGAGTCAGAACTCTGAGATCCCCATGCCTTCACAGGGTGGGCCATGAGTCAATTTCACAGACCTGCTAGACATCCAAAGAATAAACTGCAACCAGCCCTACTTTGGATCACTCAGTTTTGTTTAAGATGTTCTAGGAGTCAAGCGAGTTTATGTCTTGAATGTTCAAAAGGAATGACAAAATTGGGGTGAAACATTGACAGTTCACAGTACATTGCATACTTTAAGGCAGGCATATGCTCTATGCAGTATCTCATTTAATCACAATAAACCCATGAGATAGCCATCACTGTCCCCTTTTAAGAGAGGAGAATTCTAAGAGGACAATGAGGGTTAAACTTATAACCAGTTCTATCTGATTTTAAAAGTCCTCACTCCTTCCTCTATGCACACCAAATATGTTTTCCAAATTTAAATTTATTTGACAACCTTTTGTCATTTTTTCCCACTAAACATCTCTTATCACCTACTAAAGCTAGTGTTTTACCAACACAAGACAAGTTTGGGAAGTGATGTACTTAATGCATTATCTCAGGATTAGGCACTTTGGCTGAAAACGGAAAAAAAATAAGGTTTTTCTGGTCCTTTCTGGATAGTTTCTTATTCGAGGCCTATGGAAGATTCTTTATCTACAGAGTCGTGGGGTTTTGTACATAAGGTTTTGCTATAATTCCCTAGAAACATCCACTCAGGTAACATCTGGAATACTAGCAACTCTTCCATTTTCAATGTTTACTTGGAAATGAGAAAAAGACCGTTTCAGGCAGTATTCCAATAAGTGAGCCACAAGGCAGATTTTATACAAAAAGGGAAACACCTCTTACAGGTATTTGTCACAGAACATGCTGTGATGAATGCAGAATGGTTAATGTGGTTGATGAAATTGCACTCAAAATTTCAAGATACCTTCTCTCAAGTAAATATTTCAGTGGAGTTTACAATAGTCATATACATCAACTGGTTCCTGCACTTGACCAAAAAGAAAATGTCTTGGGGAGAATTAGCCAAATGACTTATTTTTGGATTCTAAGAAACACTTTTTTTTAAACATTTTACCTGGCTAAAATTAGAATGCACTTTACAGTAGATACTGTATCAAAGTTTACTTGGTAGGGTTTTTACCCTCCATGATAGATCAAATAATGACGTATTTTACAATAGATGTCATTTTTAGATATAAACTATAACTTAGAGTAAGTTTTGAAATACTGCTTAGTCAGAAGTTTGGAACAACTAAAAATTCTGGGGATAACGGGATCACACCCTGTAGGTGATTTAAGAAAGTATTAATTACATACTTAGGAACCAGGTTTGTTCTCTGAGAGGTAGTTGTAACAATGTTCTTATAACAATACCAGTAATTTGTGTAGGTTTTTGAAGCTATAAAGTAAATTTATACACAAACATGGTTTTATTTCATTTCATTTAAGTCCCTCAAAAATCTTTTATATTGAATATTGCAGTGTTTTTTATGATGTCCTTAGCATAGATTAAGTATTTATGTTTATTCAACTCAGTCAATGCTAGAGCATTAAAAGATAATGATTTAGTTTTGTTTACTCTTTTGAAATATTGCAGAGTTGAGACTAATGCTGCTGGATTCATAGGTTAGCATATGACTGTTATTGTTTCCCTTGGCAGAGCATTCTTACCCTCAGTGCTAACTCTTAAGATACACTGCTTGAGTATCATTTTCCTTCTTTTCTCCTTCTGTTCACTCACAGACCCACTGACCCACCAAGACTTTTCTTGAACCAGGCACCAAAGATTCACAGAGATCACATTTCCAGAAAATATTAATGGAATGTGAATTTACTTACACTCTTGTAGGAACACAATTCTGGTATGAATTTTACCCTTTCATCACTAGCAGATAATGCAAAACTATAATTTGGGATCATTTCACAATCTTTTTTAAACACCCAGCATGGGCTTGGACCCTTAGGTTATCTGTTGTAAAAAGTATATAAAGTGACAGCTTTGATAAATACCCAGTAAACTTGTATGTGATTAGAATCATCTAACTATATTCAGAGCTGCCTTAGAAGAGGTGCTGAGGATTATGCATAAATACAGGTTTGCATTTTAACTTTCAACATTTTTGAACATATTTCAACATAAACAAAAAGCTCATCCCACTGATTTTTTTTCATCCCTGAAAAATAAGCTTATGGGTTCACTGAAAAGCATATTAACATATTCAGATGAAGCCTGTGTAAATGAACCATTGGGGGGGGGTGGTTTACAACTTAGATATTATAGGAAAAAAAAAACTGGAATTTTGGCAGGAGGGTGGGCAAATGATAAAAGCTATTATAAGTGAAACTTACAGTTCTTTTTCTTCTGATATATCCATTATCTCTACTGTAGAATTATGACTTTAAATTGCTGATTCTTTGAGAAAAGTATTGTGAATCAATGCTTCAAAATAAATTATAATTGGAAATGAGATTTATTTATCATTTTTTTTACTTTGATCATGGGTCATATCCATAAAAGACAAAAACTGTCCATGTAATGGTATACAACATTTTGTTAAAAGTTTTCTCTGCCAAGAAATGCTTTCTCTGCTAAGAAAAAAAAATGGTACAGAAAATTATAGAATGCCATACTAGCAATATGCTAGATACTGAATTCAAACTGAACAAAGAGTGGCTCCAAGGGTTATTTCATGTGACCCACCCATTTCTTCATCCTACTTTGTCTCATTTCTGTACTACAGACTACTTGCTTAAGTTACACAAAATATAGGACCACTTCTTTTTTTCATATCCAAATAGTTACTCAAAATCCCACTTTTCAGAAACAAGTTTCTGGAACTTGAGATTCCAAGAGAACACTGATAATTCTTAAACACGCATCAGAATTGGAAATATTAATCTACTGTGTTGGATGATTTTAAAAATTCATATATTGGGGATCCTGGGTGGCGCAGCGGTTTGGCACCTGCCTTTGGCCCAGGGCGCGATCCTGGAGACCCGGGATCGAGTCCCACATCGGGCTCCCGGTGCATGGAGCCTGCTTCTCCCTCTGCCTGTGTCTCTGCCTCTCTCTTTCTCTCTCTCTGTGACTATCATAAATAAATAAAAAAAAATAAAAAAAATAAAAAAAAATAAAAATTCATATATTAATTACTTCATAAACACACAAGTTAAGCTGGAAGAAATAAACATGTTTTTCTGTTTGACTATTAGTGGTAATAATGGTAAAAACCAAAGTGGATCTAAATTTTGTCTTTCTTTGAAAATATCTTAAAATTCTTAAAAGTTAAGCTTAGAATGAAGTATGGCAACAGAGCCCTGTATATATTTGTGAGAAGATGCTGAGAGATGATTTAGAAACATAGCATTTTAGAGTTAAATGCTATGAGGATGCAAAATGTATCCAAGCATCAAATTATAGTGTATTAAGAAAAGGGCAAGTGGGAATCTGAAGAACTGAGTTCCAGGCTATATGTAAAATAGTGGGAAATGGTGGAAAATTTTATCTGACTTTACAGATTTACTTAAAGAGCCATCATTTCAACTATTCTTCTTTAGCTGTCTCTATACTTAGGTAGTCCCCTGCTTTTAATGCAATTTATGTCAATTGTTCTCCAATGTGTACCTCAGAGCGAACTTTCCACTGAGAAACAAACTCAAAATATCCAAGTACCTACTTGATTCCTCCAGTTGGTGTGTAAAATAGACATCTCAATCTAAATATGAACATTTCAAACTTTTAATCCCCCTTCCCCAATATCCTTCCCCTTGCCCGCCCTATTTCTGGAAATGGCACCATCTACGCAATTTTTCAGGTTTGAAAAACCTAGAAGTTATCTTTAATTTGCTTTTGTCCTCACCTCTAAAATCTAAGCCATAATAAGGACTTGTTCTGATTACATTCAAAATATATCCTGTAACTACCCTTTTTGTTCTATCCCACTACAACCTCTGTATTTCCCTGTACTACTCCAGCAGTCTTCCCAGTTACGCTCTTTGCTTCCACTCCTGAGCCCATTCTTCACACGGAAGCCATAGGGATGTTTGTGAATACGCATCAGATCACTTTCCTGTTGAAAATCCTCCAATGCCTTTCCATTGTACAGGAAATAAAATCCAACATCTTTGCTGTGGTCTATAGGGTCCCATATAATCTGGTCCCTATTTGACTTCCTTTACCACTTAACTGGCTAGGCTCTAGCCACAAAGTTTTAACTGATTTAAACATTCCAATATTGTTGCTTGTGTCCTACTGTGTCATCTGCCTATCACATATTGTTCCAAATGGCTTCATGTGGCTGAAACTTCACCCATTCAAGTCTCCACTCTAGTGTCCCCTTCATAAGTGAGGTCTTTTCTGACTTCCACACTGATTTTCCAACTCCTCCTAACCACCCATGAGTCTCTATCACATTACCACCTTGCTTTATTTCTTTGTAGCATTTCTCAATGTTAAAGTTTCAGGCTCATTTACTTGTTTGCTGCTTACTATTGTCTCCTTTAATAGAAGTTAAGTGCCATTGGAGCAGAAGCCTCGTGGTCCTTTCTAGCACATGTCACATCACATGTGCTCAAAATATTTTTTTGCATAAATGAATTGAAGGCTATGCCAGGACTACTATAGACATCTTAAGGAAGTAGGAATTAGAGGTATTGAGACTGGAAAAGGTTATCTCATATTCACACTATCATGATGGACAGTTGGGTTAGAGTAGGATGATTTTCTGTGGAATATAATTGAGTGTGTCTACACACTGGGTAGGATGTGAACAAGATGCAGGGCTGACACAGGGTAGCACTTGGACCAAATCTAACTTAAAGCTGTGCTTTGGGGGATCCCTGGGTGGCTCAGTAGTTTAGCGTCTTGTCTCTGCCCCTCCCCTCTCATGAATAAATAAATAAAATCTAAAAAAGAAAAAGCTGTGTTTTGTTTGTCTAGCATATTAAGTAAATGATTCTGGTTCTGAGCGCTTTTCTAGTGTATTTGTACTTTCCAGCTCACTACCACTGCCTTTCATACTATTTCTGTACCAGTAGTACGTATATTATCTGCTTGACGCTTTAAAGCAATTGAGTTTTTCACACCTGGAATAGATGATCTCTAAAATCCCTTTCTGCTCTTAGCCTCAGAGAAATAGAAACCTATTAATCAACACCCACCCTGCCGTCCCGCCTCACCACCCTTCTTAAGCAGAAAGATTGAAGTGGGGGGAGAGGGAGAAGTAAGGACAAAACAATTTGCAATGTTTTCTCTCAAAACTAGACATAGAAAGTAAAGAAAAATAAAAAAATTGATAAGTATGAAAAATACACAACGTAAGGAAGAAAGACTCAATTTGTCTATAAATGTGACAACCAAATTGTCATTTATACGTTTCGGACAGGTAGTTTATTTAATGTCTTGTCCAACTACTTTTAATCTAGAATGAGTGTATTGACAAATTATGATTTTGGAATTATAGAATTATGTGAATATGAGGTAATCTGCTTAAAAAACATCCATGACTCATAAAATCTTACATAAGATCACACACATGGAAATTAACTGGACTGCTGCTTTTACATATTTTTAAGCCTATAAAACCAGTTATTAAGGCAGAGCTTAAAATAAAGTATTCTTCTATGTATTTTGTTGTATTTGCAGGTAGCTTCTCAAGTAGGAAACAAATGTATTAAAACTCCTCTTCCCATTTACTAGTATTTCCCTTTATTCTAGTATGAATTTGTTATCTAACCTTCATTGCTTTCACTGATTGGAGGAAGTGCACATTTAGTTTCTAAACTTAAAATTTTCAGGAAGTGCTAAATTTTTCGATTGGAAACATTTTAAAAGTAATATCCCCATGTGTGAAAAAAATAGGCTACCTGATAATAGAATGGCAGTTTTTATCACCATCTGTGAAATCCTGTGAAAACTGTTGCATGAAAGCTAAGCGTCATGTTCTGTCCTGCAGAAGTGTTTTGTAAGACTTTTGTTTCTATACCTTTCTCAAACAAAACAAAACAAAAAAAACAACCCTAACAAACAGAAAACCCCCCCAAGCCCCCAAAGAACTCCTTAAACCTGGTCCTGAAAGAGTACATTCAAGCAATTAAAATGGCTGGGAACTTAAACTTACCTTCAAGGCTGTTATTTTATTTTATTATTTTTAAAATATTTAAATATTTATTTATTCCTTAATTTATTGATATTTAATAAATTAAATATTAATTTATTCAAAGAGAGAGAGACAGAGACACGGCAGAGGGAGAAGCAGGCTCCATGCAGGGAGCCCAACACGGGACTCAATCCCGGGTCTCCAGGATCATGCCCTGGGCTGAAGGCAGGCACTCAACCGCTCTGCCACCCAGGTGCCCCAAGGTTATTTTAAAGAGATGTCCTAAGTCTGCAGATTTATTTTCATTAGTGGTCACCATGCTGTGGCCCTCAATTTCTTTATTCTTGTTTCCTACTCCATTACACTTATAGCTTGCTGAGAACCAAATACTTTTTCCAGCTGTAAGTAGCATCTTCTCCTTTAATAGAATTTTGGTTTGATAGACCTTTTTTGTTTGTGATTTGGTAAACATTTAGCACCTCAGTTTGTTGATAGTGCATTAAAACATTTTGCCATAGAAGTATATACAAATCAAATATATAGAAAGCTAGCAACAGAATAAATTGAAAAGTTCTTATCCATGGAGACAAATTATACAAATCTTTTGTTCATGATAAAGCTCAATGTTTGAAATCACTTGCAATTAAATACTGCGAATTGTAAAATAAGGTTTATCTCCTTACATATCTTTCTCCTAAAGTTGGAGACATTTTATAAGGTTATACTGTGCCAAGATTATGAAGCAAACTCAATACTAGCTAGATGGGCATTAAAGCCTGTTGTTCTGTTTACGTGTAGGTGTGTATATTTTTAATTCACTATAAAATGCAGTAAAATGCATACTTAAGTTCTTCTACATACTAATAAAAGTTATATTGAGTGTCACATTTGACCTAGCTAGTAATTGTGTAATTAAACATTTTTCATCTCTATTACTTTTTCTACCTAACATTTATTTAGATTAATAAAAAATATAGACTTCAAGTTACATTTTATGTGTAATTTATATCAAAGGTGCATGGGGAAGCCATGTATGCCTAGTAGATGCTACAATTTTAAGACTAACAATTCACTTAATTTTTACTAATGCCATTAAAAAAAAAAAAGGAAAGGATTAGAAATGAAAGAAAGGGACAGTTTGGGTGGCTCAGCGGTTTAGCACCACTTTAGGCCCAGGGCCTGATCCTGGAGACCCAGGATCAAGTCCCATGTCGGGCTCCCTGCATGGAGCCTGCTTCTCCCTCTGCCTGTGTCTCTGCCTCTCTCTGTCTCTCTCTCTCTCTGTGTCTCTCATGAATAACTAGATGAAATCTTAAAAAACAAACAAACAAAAAACAGTTAAAAAAAAAGAAATGAAAGAAAGTTGCAGGGAAGGGATACTACACTTCAAGCTAAGTGATCAGTTTGCCTAGTTCATGAACACCTGTTCGTTGACACCTAAATAATCAGCTTCTTAAGAACTCATACTCAACCGAAATTGTGTGAGAATGTTTACAATGAACAGTGTGCAGAGTATAAAAATTTAACTTTCAAATGAAAGAAAAAAAAAAGCCTGTGTGAAATGTGCTTTTAAAAATAAAGTTAAATTAAAATGAAAAGAAAATTCATTGCAAGATTACAGGCACCCTGGTCACACAGATTTATAGGCATGTTAAGCTTATGGCTAAGAGGAAGAACATAAACATTCATAAGAAGGTCGTATTATTTGGGAATATTATTGGAAGATTTATCTTGAATACTATTTAGAAAGACTTTAAAAATATTTTTGATTTCATTAATCCTTGTCTTTATATCCACACAGATTCGTAATCAATAGTACATGTCTATTATAGAATAGAAATATCAACTTTTCTGAACATTAGTTAACTATTTTCTTCACATGGAAGGTGTACTGACCTGTCTCCCTTGAAGAAATAGGTTTTCCCAACGTCTTCCCACCAGATGGCTGAATCAATACCATGCGGGGGGATTCCACTTCCAAGAGTAATCAAATCATGAGGATAACCAGGTTGAAGAGTCGTATCCTTAAACACCCAGTATTTGTTACCTGTATGAAAGAAGTGCAGTTGCAGAATACAATAATTTAATATCAGAAATTAGAACATATCTATGAATACAATGCATTTAAAGTTATTTTACATGAAATTCATAATAAGTAGTAGTCACATTTGGAACACGGATGTTATTTTTGAAAGATTATCTACAAAAATGGATAAAATGGGTAACTATTTAATGATATAATCAGAATTTTTGAATTAATGTAAAAATAAAAAAGATCTACAACTTGCCATAATACACCAATTGTGAATCAAGAATCAGGACTTTTCCTCTAGGAATCAGACACGCTATTTTTATTTTAAGGCTAAATCATGACTGTGTTCTGTGCATTCTGTGTACTCTCAGATTGCTTTATTGATTACAACCTCTACTCTATTGAAACACATCCTCTAGGCTGATCCTTTCCTATTATTATAAACATTCACAAGTTCCTTTAGTGTTACAAAGTTATCCTCCTTTGACCCTATGCCCTCTTTTAGTGATTATACTATCCCTCTCTTTAATAAGAATGGTAACCTAAGGGGAGGAGAATTTAACCCTAATCCTGTTGGGAATTGTGGGAGCATGCCAATATTAAAAAGGAGACAAACTTTAGTTTTATTGCTGTTTTGAAATTATCTACAGACAACACACTTCCTCATGGCCTATGCCTCTGACAGACTGGGCCCACCACTCCTCTCTTTGGTATGCCTCTCAAATAATCTATAAACATTTCTCACTCCGCTTAAATTGATGTAACACCTACTTTCCATCGAAAACTTTTGTTCTGACGTCAGCAATGTCTTTCAAGGAAATAATTCTCCAGCCTTATCTATTGACACAGTTGCCTACTTAAAGGTCTTTTCTATAAGCTGCTAGAAAACCATTTTTGGGCGTGGAGGACTCTTTTTTTTCTCTGGGCTCCATTCTGGATGTTTTTCCCCCCTCAGTTCCTAAATGTTGACACTTCCTAGAGCTTTGGTCTCGGCCTCCTCTCTTCTTATTCTAAATCAGGAGATAGGAAGTAAGGGTAAAGCATTCATGTTACACCTTAAGGAAGTAAAACAAACAAACAAAGAACAAAAAAACCCCACAAAAACAAAACAAAACAAAAAAAACACCATGTTTTGGCCTAAAACAAAAACAAAAACAAAACAAAAACAAAACCATGTCTTCAGTCTAGATTTAGTTAGGCGTCTCTAGTTTGTTACAGGAGTAATTTTATTTACTTCAAGAGCTTCTATGACCATTTGATACCATTAAAAAAAATAAAAAACACTTATTAAATATCTTCAGTGTCCCAACTATCATGTTAGGTACTAAGGATACTAAAGACAACAAGACAGACCTGATCACTACACTGATCATCCTGCATTCTAGTGGATTAGACAGACAAAACCAAATATACAAAAATATAATTGTAGTAACTGAAAAACTACTGAATGCTACAAAGGAAAGACATCAGGGGTTGAGAAAAAAGAAATCCTAAGGGGTCTCCTTTAAAGTAAGGAGATGAGGAAAGGTCTCTGAAGAAATAACATTTAAACCAAAATTTAAAGAAAGAGAAGAAGATGATAGCTATGCAAAGAGTGTCAGGAACAGTATGCCAAGCAAATGAGTTCTGTATGATGACAAATGAAAAGATCAGTGGAGTGTAATGAACAAGGCAGTGGTACTGAAAATGTATATAGGGATTTCAGTCTTATTTGGAGGGTACTGAGAAACCATCAGAGAGATTAAATTAGTGGAAGGATGTGATCTGTTTTGTATTTTCAAAACATGATTTTTTGTGTGTGTTTTGTGGAAAGTGGACTATAAAGAAAAGAATGGAAATGAGAAGACCTGTCAACGGTCTTTTGCAGGAATTAATTAATTGAATCATTCATCAACAACTTACTTAGTAGACTTATTAGGCACTATTTTAGGCACTGGAGATGTAGCAGTGAATAAGAAAGATAACATCGGGATCCCTGGGTGGCGCAGCGGTTTGGCGCCTGCCTTTGGCCCAGGGCGCGATCCTGCAGACCCGGGATCGAATCCCACGTCGGGCTCCCGGTGCATGGAGTCTGCCTATGTCTCTGCCTCTCTCTCTCTCTCTCTCTCTGTGACTATCATAAATAAATAAAAATTTAAAAAAAAAAAAAAAAAAAAAGAAAGATAACATCTCTGTCTCTTAGACCTTAAATTCTGGTGAAGGTATATGGGAAAACTGACCTTAAAAAAAGATAATTTCAGAGAGGAAAGTACTGTAAAGATATTATATATATATATATATATATATATATATATATATATATATAGTAAAGATATATATGTAGTAAAGATATATAAAATATATATCTTTTATATATAAAAATATATATATATATTTTTTCTAAAAAAGTGGTGATTTATTTTGCTTTAACATACAATGGTAAATACGTTGGGATCATCAAGTTTTCAAAAAATTTTACTATGTAAAATTACTAATGTAAGCTCATTAATTCTTCCATTTCAATGTAGGAAAGGATCCAATTGATGCCTACTAGCAGCTTGGCTAAGAATGGACATTAAAATCAGACAACACACTGTAAATAGAAAGTACTTTCCTACAAATGCATATACAAGTTTTGAAACAAAAATCACTGCCTGCTCCACAGGACATACAGTTTGGATTTTAAAAATGCTCCAGACCAGGAAAACATAACCCTGTGTAACAATACTTATAATACAGTTTAACAATATTTTATCAAAGACTTGTCCACTTGAGAATGAAAGAACAAATCTAAGAAAAACAGTAGCCAAGGAACTGCACAACCAAAATATGAAAATTATATAAAATATTTCCACCACTATTTATTTATTTATTTTTTTTTAATTTTTTTTTTAATTTTTATTTATTTATGATAGTCACAGAGAGATAGAGAGAGAGGCAGAGACACAGGCAGAGGGAGAAGCAGGCTCCATGCACCGGGAGCCCGACGTGGGATTCGATCCCGGGTCTCCAGGATCGCGCCCTGGGCCAAAGGCAGGCGCCAAACCGCTGCGCCACCCAGGGATCCCTCCACCACTATTTAAATGCCAAATTTAATCAAGCAATAGTAAAAAAACAAAAACAAAAACAAAACAAAAACATCATAATACAACCTTCTGTTTAAAATAACAGCACTGTTCCGCCTCTTTTCCACTGAATTTTACATATGAACAGACTATATATACTGGTTTTTCAGAGAAATGTCCATTTGGTCTGTCACACCAGGCAGGCTCACACCGGATCCTCTTGTCTTCCTTCCGAGGACGGAATGTGTGTATATATATATATATGTATGTGTGTATATATATATATGTATGTGTGTATATATATATATACATATATATATATATATGTATATATATATATATATATAAAACTGGAAAATGATGGGATTTGGTAGGGTGGTTGCTTGTATTGGACACAGGAAAGTTCCCTTTATTCAGGTGACATGTGAGTTGTACTTACATAATTCAAAGAAGCCAGAACAGTGAATATGGTTTGAAGGGGTGGAAACACAAAGGACAAATGTCCTAATGAGAAGAGTGATAGAATACAATGTTGTAGGAATGTGGTAAGGATGGAGGTAAGGATAATGTGGTCTTTGTCAAAATTTAAACTTTATTCTAAATGAAACAGAAAGTCACTGAATACTTAAATTAAAAAGGTCTTTGCTAATAACCTGTAATAAGGTGACAGCAGTGACACCAACAGTGATGGAAAGAAGAAAATGAAGTCATGACACATTTTGGAGATGGCATTGATAGACATTGCTTTTGGGTTAGCTGTGGGGAATTTAAAAAATGACATATCAAAGATAACTCCAAGTTCTGATTTTTGTAAGTGAGAGAATAAGAGTGATCTAAAATAAGCCAAAGAAGACTCCTTTGTGTATGGGCTGTAGAGGGTTTGAATCTAGAGTATGAGATGTCAGTGAGAAATCGAAATGACATCACATGAGCAAGTGGGTATATGAGTTTGAAGGTAACAATCTGTAAGTCACAAGCATAAATATGGCATTTACTAATTTGAAGAAATTACCCAGGGAAGAATAATATATAGAGAAGATAAAGAGGAACCAGAACTGGGCTTCTAGAAATATATGGTCTTCAAATAGATCACATAAGGGAAGACGGAAGAGTTAGGCAAATGCAAAGGATATAGAAGAAAGAGGGAAGAAGACTGAAGTAAAAGAAAAACTTAGAAGCCAAAAAATCAGAGTGGTCACACAGGGCTAGCTCTAATCCAAATAGCTCTTGAGAGCCAAATGGTATAGGTACCTTCCTACCGGGATTTTCTATAAAGTTGACCCACAGGTCCAAATCTGAACTCATCAAAGGGCCTTTCTTCTTGTTTTCTCTATCTCTGTAGATGGCATGCTAATTACTCAAGGTGTCATATCTGGAACCTCCCCGTTTATTATTTTTCATAAGGATGGGTCATTACATTCAGTTGCTTTGATTTCTAAACTTTTCCTTGAAACTCTTCCCTGCGGTCCATTCTTATTGCCGCCGATACAGGTCAACTTTTCAATTATCCTGTCTAAAGGTAATTGTCTTGTTCACAAGCTCTGAAGTCGGTCCCACCATTTTCCATATCTTCTCCATGTATTACCATCCAAGCCTCGAGCCAGTCAAAATTCTGCAGAGTTCTGGATTATAGTTTAGGCAGAAGAGAAGAGATGAACAGAGCCATTCATTCTTCTTTCTTGGGAATGTGACCCAGGGAATATTGAGAGACATTCCCACTAAGCAAGGGGAAAGGATGATTCATTATATAGTATGAGGCTGGAGAAGTCATGATGGCCATGGGCAAGCAGACATTATGAGGATGTATAAATTGAAAAACCAGAGAGAGCAACTGAAAGAAAAAAGAGAATGGAGTGGATGCAAAGAGCAAAGCTACAGAAGAGAGACCAGAAGGCCTAATTAGAGAGATGGCAAGTGTAGTCAGTTCTTGAATGACTTCCTGTCACACGCCCACCCCTAAACTCAATTAATCTGGTTGGGTTTATTTTTCTTTTAACTGAGTAAGACTGTCCAGTATAAATTTTTGGCCATCCAAACATCACACAAGGTATTAGACGTGATGGAGCCCAAGTCTGCTACTCAAAATCCTGGCTATTAGCCAGCGCGCAGTGCTGTCTTCCATCCATGTGCTTTAAGAGCAATAATTTTGTTTTCTAGCTTGTATTATTTCAATAACCTCCTTTCTATCTTCCTGCCTTCAGACCACTTTTATATGTCTCCCACAAGGTCATTAAAGTGATTTCTCTAAAATGTGTACCTGATTTTATCTACCTTTTGGTTGAATTTTTCAGTGGTTTACCACTGCACCTGGCATAAAACCCAAACTCATCTATACGTCATCTCAAGGTTCTTTTAAATATGAGTCTCTTATTTCATCTATATCCCATTTATTTCCATTTCTGGAAAATGGGTACGGCTCTTTCAAAACTTAGCTTAACATCATTTCTCTGGAAAGCAGTTCCCATCTGAATAAGGTTCCCATCCTCTTACATTGCCAGAGTATGCGGTCTTCTCCTTTATCATATTACTTATACACTTTTAGTACATAGAACTTAGTACTTTAATGGATCACAAGCCCGCTACCTATTCTAAGCTGTGAGCAAACTTGAGGAAAAAAACACTGTGTCTGACACCATTTTCCTGCAGTACCTTATAGATAATGCCTGGAAAGCAGTAGGTGCCTAATAAATGGTTATTTATTCAAAGATCTATGTTTAATATTACATGAATAACCAAATACAGTCGAAACAAAAATGAAAAGGCTACAAAAATAATATTGTGGGCCTTAGTCTTGAACCTTATTAATAGAGCAGGAAAAAATGAGATTTCTGACCACTAACTAGCCTGAGAAAATAAAAAGGCAAGTCCTAGGATTGTGTTGGAGGGCCATTTAAGTAATTATATTTAACTGTGTGTTGGGAGATGCTATCATAAAAATATACCCCTATCCTGAGCCATTGTTTAATCTGAATATTTTATAAAGAAAAAGAAAAAAAAAAAAAAACACCCCAAGGGCCCAGATCACTTCCTTGCCAGAGTTAGTGAGATGGAAAATCCAGACAGCTGTTTCCCAGCTTGCTCTATATTTTAGTCATATCTCTGTGGCATTTAAAATAGAAAGTCTTAAAACAATACAATAAAAAAGAAAGTCCTGTTTTATGCTGCATTCTCTCCTTTCATCTCAGTTTTAATTAGAAAAGGATAATATGGTTCCAGTGCTTTCCATGCTAGTTATTTAGAGTAAATCTGTCATCAGCTAACCTCAGTTGGTTACCTCTTAAGCAGGAACATTCTAGTATGCTTTAGAATACCTGTTTGTAGTTCCTTATATCTAACCTATCCATGAAAACTTCTTCATACTTTTTCCAGGCCTTGTCCAGTGATATCACTAAGCTCATGGATACTCATGCTGCACCGACATGAGAGAATGTTCACAGAACCCTAGTTTATATTTTCCAGGATGTCTCAGAAGGGAATAATGTGTAAAAAAAGAAAAAGAGTTACAGTTCTTCCAGGAAATTCTTGTTATTAAAAAAAAAAAAAAGAAGAAGAAAAAAAAACTTTAAAAAAATGTGTTTCAGAAGAACTTCCCTATGCTGTAGGTCATGAATTTTCAGTCAATAAAAAGGAGAAACAAAGAGCCTCTCTTTTAATAATTAAGGCCTTGATATAGAAGATTAGCATTCACCTATCATTTTTTCCCCACTAGAAACCTACAGCAGGGGATTTTTGTTTGTTTTTAATGCACTTATATTCCCTTCAAAAAACAAAGCAAAACAGATAACTCATCAGCAAACATTTCCTATAGGGTTACATGATGAGATCCCAGCAGTTATACACAAAAAAATTAAGAAAAACAACACCTTGCCTACTGAGTTTTTGTGGCTTAGAATTCAAGAAAATAACTCAACAATGATTATGAGTTATACATTTAATTCTTCAGGTGTTTTCTTTTTTTTTTTTTCCTCTCTTCAGGTGTTTTCTAACAAACACCCAATTAATAGAATTATGCAATTCCTTTTGTATCTTGATGAGATTTTCACATGGACAAAGATGAACTTTGTTTCTCTTGTTAAGAGTCTTGACTAAGTATGAGATTCATATACAACTCTTTATTTTTTTAACATTGGAGGGGTAGATTTTTAACTACCTTACCATCAGATGGTCTGGTTCTCAAGGAAAATATTGCCTCTTTGGCAGAATGAAGGCATTTATTGGATTTCCTATGAGGTTCACATATTCTGGAGCAAGTGGAAAGAACTGGTCCTTACTGACATTGTACTTGGCAATATGCAGAGGAAAATATCAACAAGTTCGAGTTAAAGACAGAGAAGCTTTATAAATAAAAAGAGTAACCTCAAAGAATATTTACAGTTGGAGACGAATTTACAGACCATCTATTCCAGTAAGTCATCAATGAGATTCATCCATCCATCCATCCATCCATCCATCCATCCAGTGTGTGTTTATTAAGAGCCTCTTTTAGCCAGTCACTGAGCTAGGAGCTGTGGATACCAGTGAAAAAAACACACAGATTCTTGCTCCTGTAAAGCTGATGGAGCAGCAGAGGAAATAGGCACTAAGCAGATAATCCCTTGAAGAATTTTAAAATTGTATGCTTATTCCTACAAGGAAAACTGTATTGTCTAATGACTTTTTAAAATTTTTATCAAGCTAAGACTCATACATGCTTTTCTAACACCCTTGGACTGGCCCACAGTTGCTGATGGGAGTGCACTGCATTGCTCAGATATACTAGATCAGAAATATGGCTGAGTTCATCCACTGCTCTCCTGCTGTGGTGTGGAAGTTTCTGACATTTGAAGAAACAAGATATCTGTGTGGCTTCCTCTTCCCTGTCCTCATAGTCTGTATTTGTCAGTGGATACTCTGTGTAGCTAATGCCCTTATCCTAATTGTTAACAATAGAGAGAAAGTTTCACTTCATATAATCAGGAAAGTTCCTTCTTAGCTTATCTAAAAGTAGCACAACTTTCGTCGGCTTCTGTAGTGTGAAGGTGAGGGAATCAGATGGTGGTCACAGGAGCTTCACCAAGTCTCCGCTCCTCCTCCAGTCTTCCAGTTCTTGAGCCTAGAGGGGATGTGTACGGTGATCTTTGACATGAAGTCTTTGCTCTTAGGCTTAAAGTGCACGGGGGCCGTGCATTCCTCCCAGCAGTAGTCGCTTCACCGCTAACCTGTTTGGGCCTAGAAGTGTTCCTCATCTGTAAATGTAATTTAAAACCTAAGCCATGAATATGTCTTATTTATGAAAACAAAAGGTTTACGTGGGGAAAAAAAAAAAAAAGAAATATGGCTGAGAATCCAGCCCAACACATTGATTTTTCAGGCCAAAGAAGTGATGTGCTTAAGAGCACACAACCAATTGCTAATATCTTTGCACTACAGTCCAGGTATTTTTAATTCGATGCTCAACTTGCTATTCCAAATTGACTCTCTCAATAGAACACGTTTACACTCTGTCTGGCTTTCAGAATTGCTGAGGGTTTTCTGCTTCCTCTTGCTTTATCAAGTAATCACTCCACATTTATTATTGGAAGTGTTTATTAATTAATCCACTGTATTCTGCTCATGCCTTGTACATTGTGTCCTCAGTAATCAGATACCCTTTATAATTTATTAACTTAAAAAATCAACTATATTTTTGTCTTTTAGGGGCCACAAAACTCTACTCACACATTTATATTTTGTATCTTTTATTACAACACGGGTTTGTAAACTAGGGCTGCCAGCTTGCTGCCTGTTTTTGTAAATAAATTTTTATCAGAATGCAGTCACATCTATTCATTACATATGGTCTAGTCTGCTTTCACCCCACAGTGACAGAGTTTAGTAGTTTTGATTGAAAACCATATGATCCATAAAGCCAAAAGTATTTGCTTGGTGTCCTTTACATTAAAGATTTGAACATTAGTTCCTTGAAGACTGGATATTCTTCATATAAAAGAAGGCTGCACTTAGATTATTCTTTTTTTTTTGCACTTAGATTATTCAATAACTATTGTTTATTGGGCTAACTATTGTTCAACATTGATATATTTATTCCTAGAGAACATTTCATGGATTTAAAAAAATTAATAAAGAATTAATATTTTCTGTATTAGATTCTGTGGTTTAGTGGAACATTCAACAGCCTTGAGAGCAGATCGAACTAAGGAGTGATGGCTCTGCCAAATGCTAGCTGTGAGCTCTTGGGAAAGTAACTAAATCTGAATATTCCTTTCCTATTTTGTAACATAAGACACTAACCCCCTCATTCAGAGTTCTGGAAATAATGAGAGATTAAACGTAGAATATCCATACTATACCTGGATCATGGTACCCAATAAATGATGCTTATTACTTTTATACAATCTAATATTTGATTGTTCAAATTTGCTTGATACCAATTCAAATAAATGATATCAAAAATAAATGATTAAGTACACTGATCTATGTTAGTGCCAATTATTTGAATTAAGTTCTAATATTGTTTATAGGCTGGTTACTCAAGAAATTTGAACAAATGCCCAACTATGGAGGTCATATGACTCTTACCAGCATTTATTTTGCCATGTTCTACAACATCATCTAGTAAGGAGAGAGTTTTGAATACTTCCACAAATGTGGCAGCTGTTGACTTTGCAGCTTATTAGACTTCTCTTCAAGAAAGAACTGGCCTATCTATCAACGAATGCCTTTGGATCTGAGAATTGGGCCAAGAAACCAGGTAAGTGCTTTGGGATGGGCCAAACCCATGCTCTTCCTGGGCATCATCCAGCCAATACTGAGCACACCACATCCTAGATCCTGGTCATTTCTGCCCTACATGAGATTCCTCTGACAGGTAGTCTTTGCTCTGGAGCTCCTTATTTGGTTTGCTAAGACCCTGTCATATCTACAGCACAGTCCATGGCTTTCCAGGCCAGTCTTGCCTTGTCCCTGTTTGCCTTCCAGAAGCTTACTTCTCTCCTCATAACTTTATCTGTGTTTGCTTCCCAGGGAACTCAAACCTGACATGATAAATAAAAGGATATGATAAAAATTTTGGAAAATGAGAAAAAAATTAGACATAAGTTTTACTGATGGGAACATACTATAGTTTAAAATATGAATAAAAGTAGCTATAATAAAAACATACCATAGACTTTTGGAATTGTTATAAACAAGTGGAGGTAAATTTATCAAGGGAGATTTTCAAAAATCATATGTTTGACCCCTTGGCTTAGATGATTACTTTCTGTCACTATATAATATAAACACTAATACTAAAATTTTCTGAAATTTATAATTCAAGACAATAGCACAATTCACATGCTTTGAATCTATTTTTGTCTGTATCAGGGCCATTGAATGTAGATTCCTTAACCTACTGTAGCTTTTCAGGCATAAATTTTCCATTAGCTCCTATAGGGAATTAAGTTATCACTGCATTCCTCTATTTATAGTAAAAGATCTTTTAGGTTATCCATTGCACCATGTTAAAAACGGTATATTTCTACCTCAAATGAACTTCATTAGCACTCCTTAAACCTTTCAAGAATGAAGATTTGCAAGCAGGAAAAAGAGATTGCTGGTTTACAGGAGTATTTGAAATAAAGGAGTAATGCCGAGTCACATAAATAATTTTTTAACACTTATTTTCTTTGCCATTTTCCAATGCCACATATTTTAGACAGTTCTTTTTTGAGAGACATCTTCTGTATGCCTTCTTATTCCTAAACTCTATGGCCCTGCTCTTTTACACCCTAGATATTTTGCTTCCAGTTCCATAAATGATTTTGCCTCTTGAAATGAAACTGTCAAATAGCACGATAAGGACTGCTTAAAGTTATTAAGTGATAGCAACAATATGAATTTTGAGACTTCTCAACTACTTGACTTTGACTGTTACTGGATTTGACAACACTGGAAGCTTCATTTTAAAAATTATTTTCAGTTCTTGAGAGAATTGCACCAACTCAATTTTCAACATAGATTTTTGATATTATTATCTCATAACCATTCAACCTGAACATGACTGGTAATTGAGAATATAAACATCTGGGTTGATTGTGCTCACAAAATGTTACTCTATTATATTTGATTTACCTGAGTGATGTTAAGTTAGCTGACTAGCTGAAATTGTGTGGCTGGTACACAGGCCTCACATTCAAATATAAGCAGCTACACTGAGTAGCACCTTGATGAGTAAAAGGAGGTATTATATACTGGTTTCTTAAAAACAATACATACACGTACACATATGTGAGGTAGAACGAAAAAATTCCTTAAAACATTTATCTACTTACTTACACCTTACTTCATTACACAAAAATCTGAAGGCTCTTAAAGGAAAAATACGTGATAACATAGTAAACCATAACTAAAAAACGGACAAAAGTAAGAGCAGGGAAATTAGAGAGTAAAAACAACATAGATATGCAATATAAAATAACAATGATGAAATTATTTCAAAGGAGGGCACCCACCTATTTTACACAGTCATTCCAATATACTTAATAGGAAATGTTATAATCATTGTAAGCAGTAAATCCTGAGATTAAATTGAAATTACATAATGTTTTAGATAGATCTTCAGTAAGTGGATTCATTCTCTATTAAGATTTAGTTAACTTCACATTTTACTATTCTCCATAATACTAGAAATGTAACCAAGAAGAGAGGTTGCTGGGAATGAGGGCACCTCTGCTCTAAGGGGACACTCTGCTTAATTATCCCTGAATTCAGTAAGGGACTGAAACCAACATAGTATTAATTTGGATGCTCATAATTAACATGCTGTAGAACAATGCAGGAGGCAAATTTTACTACTCACAGTCACTAGTATATTAAATCTATGCAATAGTTACTTAAACTATTCCAACATAAATTTATGTGCTTGGTAAGCTGTTTTTTAGTAAAGCTGTACTGAGGTACCATTAGCATGGAATACATGGCACCTAGTTCAGTATTTAATTTGTGAAGTTTTCACATATGTATCTGTCAAAATATCAATATAGCAAAATAATGAACATATTGATCACTCTAAAAGTTTTCTCATGCTGCTTTGCATTCCTTCCTGCTCAGTTCTCAACTGCCCTCAGGTAACTTTCTGTCACTATAGATCACTTTGCATTTTCTAGAGTTTAATATCAGTACTCTTTTTTGTCCAAATTCTCTTACCAAACACAATTACTTTGAGCTTCATCCACATTGTAGTGTAAATTAGTAATTCATCCTTTTTATTGCTTGGTAGGGTTTCATTATATGGATATACCAGCTTGATTATCCGTTTACTAGTCAGGTATATTAGAATTACTTCTGATTTGGGGTGATTACAAATACATCTGTTTTGAATATTTGCATAGATGTCTTTGGACATTCGGTTTCATTTGTCTTGGAAAATACCTGAGAGTGCAATGGCTGGATCCTACAATAACTATGTATTTAACTTTTAAAGGAATTGCCAACACTTGGCACGGTCAGGGTTTTTAATTTTAGCCATTCTAATAAGTATGTAGTAGTATCTCATTGTGTGGGTGTGCTTTTTTTCTTTTTTTTTTTAAAGATTTTATTTATTTACTTAACGGGGGTGGGGGGGCGGTCAGGGGAAGGAGAGGGAGAGAATCTCAAGCAGACTCCACACTGATCAAAAAGCTCCATGGGGGCTCAGTCCCACAAACCCGAGATCATGACCTGAATCAAAACCAAGAGTTGGACACTTAACTGACTAAGCCACCCAGGCACCCCTCTCACTGTGGTTTTAATTCACATTTCCCTAATGATTAATACTGGTAAGCATCTTTTTTGCTGTGGTTATTTGCCACCGATATATCATCCCTGGTAAAGTCTGTTTAGGTCCTTTGCTCATTTTTATTGAATTGCTTGCTTTCTTTTTCAGTTTTAAAAGTTCTTTGTATCTTTTGGACACAAACCCTTCATCATATATATGGTTTGCAGACACCTAGTCTATAGCAATCTTTGTATTAAAAGTATCTTTAAAGAGCAGAAAGTGGGACACCTGGGTGGCTCAGTGGTTTGGTGCCTGCCTTCAGCCCAGGGCATGATTCTGGAGACCCGGGATCGAGTCCCATGTCGGGCTCCTTGCATGGAGCCTGCTTCTCTCTCTGCCTCTCTCTCTCTCTGTATCTCTCATTAATAAATAAATAAAACCTTAAAAAAAAAGAGCAGAAAGTTTTAATTTTGATAAAGTCCTATTCATCAATTTTTCTTTTATGGATTTTGATTTTGGCTCCATATATATATAAGACATTTTGCCTAAACCAAAGTCACATATATTTGTCTCCTATTTTTTCTAGTTGTTTTATAGTTATAACTCCTACTTAGGTTAGGACCATTTAGAGTTAATTTCTGTATATGGTACAAAGTTTGGATCAGAGTTTAGTTTTTTGCATATGGATATCCCATGGTTTCAGCATAATTTGTTGAAAAGATTATCTTTTCTCCACTGAATTTCCTTTGTACCTTTGTCAAAATTACTTGTCCATCTGTTTTTTAGTCTGTTTCTGGACTCTGTATTCTGTTACACTGATTTTTTCAGAAAAATATGACAATGCCACACTGTCTTCATTACTGTAGCTTTAAAATAAGACTTGAAGTTATTAGAGTTTTAGAAATAGTTTTGTCTATTCTAGGTCTTTTGCATTTGCACATGAATTTGATAACCAGTCTCACAATTGCCACAAAAAGCCTTGTGGGGATTTTGATTGGGATTGTGCTCAAATGTATAGATGAATTTGGTGAGGGTTATAATAATATTGAGTCTTCCAACTCATTAATGAGACATATTTGTTCATTTATTTGTCTTCTTTACTTAATTTAGCAAAATTTTGTGTTTTTAGTGTGGAGGTCATTCATGTATCTTTTGGATTGATCTCTAAGTATTTAATAGTTTTTGATGCTATTGTATTTTTTTTTAAATTTTCAATTCTTGACTATCCTTTGCTGTTATGTGATGGAAAGCAATTCTCCACCAGTCTTCAGCAGGTCTGGTGAGCAGAGGCAATGGCTGCCTTTGTCCTGGACTATATTTTGAAAGGTATTTGGATAGCCACAATCTTGGGGGATAGACTGTGTCTCCTCCATAGCAAAGGAAAGATGTATTTATTGTCCAGTATAATGAAGAAAAGGTCTCCCTTTGGGATAAAGTTTAAACAGGTGTACTGCTCATCATGAAATCTTTAGGTTCTCTAAGCTTGTGGTTCCTTCCTGCAATGCAACTGATTACATGTACAGGTGTTGCCTGGTCCTCTTCACATCACCTTTGAGAATCAGGGGCTCAGGGGACTCATATAAATGGTTATACTCTAGCTACTGCCTTTGTCTCTGTCTTATTCTCTGACTCAGGAATCTTGTGTTTCTACCAACATCCCTGAAAGTGAGGCAGGCTAACATGTTAGCTTGCAAAGAGGGTAAAATCGCAGACCCATCACAGTTCTCGAAAATATACAGAGATACAATTGCTCTTTATATAATGGTCTCATATGCTGCAGCTTTGCTAAATTCATTTGTCCATTAGAGGTAACTGGTTGACTGCATCTGATTTTCAACACAGTCATCTTGTCTGTGAATATAATTTTATTTAGTCTATATCTTGCCTTATTCTGCTACATGAAATATCCAGTACAATAATGAATAAAATTGAAATGGGACATCCTTGTCTGTTCCTCATCTTATGGGAGAGGCCAGATGCTGTGACTTTTACCTCACTGGGTGAATACTTTTGTATCCTTATAAATATTCTTGAGCTTTGTCCTAGGACTGTTACAGTGCTCATTCTAAGATAATCGTTCCCCACTCATGAGGTAAGACCCTTCTCAGTATTCCAGCCGATGGCCACAGAGAGGTGGCTGGTGGGAGTAAGTACTATTAGTGCTTGTGTGAGTGTCAGGAACTCTTCTCTTTCATCCTATTAAACGATCCCTAATCTGCACTTTGGTAGTTAACCTACATACATATGCTGACCAATTCTTTCTCCTGCACTTCAGGGGGTTCCTCTGCTAATTGCGGTGTCTGCACTCCATGCAGCTCTCTTCCCCATGATGCTTGCCTCTGGGCACTGCAGCCACTTTGTTATCTCCTGACTCTCAGCTCTGTTCCCCTCAACGGAGACAGTCTTCTGAACACCACCTGGATTCTCCTACCCTCTTCCACAGCCTGGAAACTACCAAAACAGGAAACTGGGACACTTTCCAAGCTTATTTCTCTTTGTTTCATGACTTACAGGTTTACTATCCTCTGTTTCTTGCTGTCCAGTGGCATGAAAATCATTGTTTTATATACTTTATCCAGTTGTTGGTGGGTTTAGGTGGGAGGATAAATCTGATCCCTATTATTACATCTGGCGGGAAGCAGAGGACACATCAGTATATTTTGATATACTACACTCTAATATATCGAAAAGCAGTAAGATTCTGTTAAGAATATAGAACTGATCACATTTATAGAGGACAAGTCGCTTACATTTTCATGTTTTTATAATTTATGTGCTGACAACTCCCACTGCATTTGACATATATGCACACATATCGTTTTGCCCAAAGTTTTAAAACATATATATTACACCAAAATATGAAGTTTTAATTGGATCTATGGCTTCCCATTTTTCTTAAGATATTTATGAAGATTCACTTGAATATAACATTTTATGCTTATCTTTATATTATGAAGGTAGTCTGTAGACTTTATAACTAAACACTCATTTTTACTTGTATTGAAATCCATACCTTCAAATTCTTATGCATGATGAAAATAAGCCTAAATGTGTATGAGCACATTTAGGAGATGCATGACTAAATAAGTTTAAATCCCAACATGGATTTTAGCTTAAAAGGGTGAATAAAAGGCAAAGCTGGTTAAGTATAAGTACTATTGTGTAGTATAGATTAGAAGAAGAGAAAAAAAAAACATAAAAAGCATAAAGAGAACGAAGGGAAACACAAAGAGAAAGGAAATGAAGGTTAAAAAGCCCAAAGACAAGAGCAACCAGAAGAAGAATAATGCTTAAATCCATCAGCGGTAATGGGCTAGTGTGACCAGGACAGGCTGGGACGAACTTTTGTAGGGCTGTGCACACGGATACAGATTAGCACTTGAATTTTCTTCTTCATTCATTCAATAAATCTTTGTTTAGTGTTTACTATATTCCAGGTATTGTTTAAAACAGAGGTCAGCAAACTATGGCCAATGCCTATTTTTGTACAGCCCATGATCTAAGAAGAGTCCTTACATTTTTAAAAGTTAAAGAAAAAAAAAAAGGATGTGTAATAGAGAAGTATGGGCTGCAAAGCCTAAAAATATTTGCTATTTGGTCATTACTGAAAAAGTCTGTCAATGCCTGGTTTAAGATACAGGGAATATATCAGCATAAAAGCAAAAGAGTGAGGAAGAGAAGATCTTGCCCTGGACCTGATATCCTAGTAGGAAGGATCCAAGAAAAGCAATAAATAAGTGAAATGTATAGTTTCCAGATGGTAGGCAGAGAATAATTAGAAGAGGGAGAGAAATCGGATGCTAGAGGTGAGCTTTAGACCTGCCTCATGGCCCAAAGAGCAAAATGAGGAGGACGGTCTTGGGATGAGGGATGACCTGATTCCTCAGAAAAGCTGCATTTTTTGAGGTGATGAAGGTCACACAACGAGATGGTGGCAAGCGGAGACGGTCATTTTGATTGTGATTGTTGTGGTGAGGGTGGTGAAGAGAGTGGTGTATTAACTGAAGTCCAGCGTTCTGGGGCTCTTCACTCTCCTGCCAGGGGTAAAGCGGACACTAGCGAATGGGGGTGGTCTCGTTGGGTTGACCTGGAGCTCCTGGCTCCCTCTGGAGAAGCAAGTATTTGGAAGAGGGGAGCTGCATATTCATGGCTGGGCCTGAAGGAGGTTTACTTGAAAGAACTGCGGAGGGAAAAGTGGAGGAAGGAAGCACCACAGCAGGGTCTTGGAGTGACAAGACTTTTAATATTAGACATTTCCTGATACTGGCAGTAGGTCAGAAGAGGCCATTGACAAGCACAACATTCTAGAAGTTGAATCAATATGTGACAAGAAAAGTCATTCCTATTCCTTAGCATCGTAACATAGGAAACACCATATGGAGCCAAATCATACTTCACCATGTAATAATTATTATTGTTATTCTTTTTAAATATCTTATTTATTTGACAGAGAGAAAGAGAGAGCACAAGCAAGGGAAGCAGCAGGCCGGGGGAGAGGGAGCCTGACATGGGGCTCGATCCCAGGACCCCGAGGTCATGACCTGAGCCCAAGGCCGACGCTTAACCAGCTGAGGCACCCAGGCGCCCCCATGCACATGATCTTTATTCAGATGTTCGTCAAGCACCGTGATGCACCAGCACTTCTGAGAACTGAGGATATAGTCGTGTGCCCGAAAACACGGGCAGCTCTCTGGTGCCTCTTGCACTCGGATCCTGCAGGTGATTTCAGATTTCGCCCTGCGTCGCGTCACAGGCTGTGGCTTCCACACACAAGCTGGAAGGCGGCCTGTGACAGAGGCCGGGCACAGGGACCTTCTGTCGGGGTGGCCTCTTGGCTGGCCATGGAGCAACGCGGAGGGGCGCTGCTTGGGGGGCCCAGGGCACCTCCTGTGAGGCTGAGGCCAAGGCCAAGGCCAAGGCCAAGGCCAAGGCCAAGACCAAGGCCGCGGCCGCCTGGGCCAGATTCTTCCTGTGTTCCTGCTGCTGCTGCTGCTCACGGGCTCACGGGAGAGTGCAGGGGAGAGTCCTTTCCTTCCCACGCAGGCCCCTAACAGCCTCCAGGTCCCTCGCACCGTGTCCCTTCTTTGTCCCCAGGGGTATAGTGTGCTCGCTGTGGGCGGCAGGAGGCCGGCGGCCCTACTCGGACCCGCCACAGCAGAGCTTTACGAAAACCGGTCTGTGCCAAGCACGTCAGACCTGGTGGTTACTTTAGGCCTCAAGCTAATCCTGAGATGGGCAGTGATACGGAGCCCATTTTCCAGATGGAGAAACTGAGACACAGAGAATTCAGTGACTTGCCCAGTTCTTGTGGCCAAGAAGCGCCCCAATTGGCCGTACCACTGCACAGTCCCCATGTGCTTAAAATGAATGTACCCTATTTTCTCCAGGAACAATCTGTAAAGAAATCCCACGTATACACTTTCTTTTTCTTTTTTTAAAGATTTTATTTATTTATTTATGAGAGAGACACAGAGAGAGAGAGAGAGAGGCAGAGACACAGGCAGAGGGAGAAGCAGGCTCCATGCAGGGAGCCTGATGTGGTACTCGATCCCGGGTCTCCAGGATCACACCCTGGGCCCAAGGCAGGTGCTAAAACACTGAGCCACCCAGTCTGCCCTACACTTTCATTTTATATGGATAGTTTGTGCCTCACTTAAAATATCCCAAGTGTTTCCCATACTCTGTGTTTTTCTCATCCTCATCAATTCATCTAGTTTGATCCTGGGAACAACTTCTCTTTAAGGGTGTTAAGATCCCCCCCCTTCTTTCCATCTGTTTCTATCCCTGTTTAAACTTCTTTTCAGCCCTTCAGGCTCTTGGCTAATTCAATCATCAATCAATCAATCAGTCAGTCAATTGATACGTTCTGCGCTCTAGTTCTCCACAGTTTCATCTCAGATATCTTTTTTTGTTTGTTTAAGTTTTTATTTAAATCCCGTTAGTTACCATAGAGCATAATATTGATTTCAGGAGAATTTAGTGATTCATCGGTTACATACAACACCCAGTGGTCATCACAACAAATACCCTCCTTAATGCCCATCACCCATTTACACCGTCCTCCAGCCCCCTCCCTCCATCAACCTTCAGTTTGTTCTCTATTGTTAAGAGTCAATCCCTGGTTTAGGGTGCGGGGAATACAATAGTATTCCTTTTCCTTTTTTGCTTCCCTCATCTTTTTTTTTTTTCCTTATCCCCTACGTTCATCTGATTTGTGTCTTAAATTTGTTTTTCTCTGACTGACTGATTTCACTTAGCATAACACACTCTAGTTCCATCCACTTCATTGCAAATGGCAAGATTTCATTCTTTTTTTATGGCAGAGTCATATTCCATTATATCTATATCTATAGAGATACATACACCCCCCTCACATACACACCTCTTCTTTATCCATCCATCAGTTGATAGATATTCTGGCCATTTTCATAATTTGGCTACTGTTGATAATGCCGCTATAAACATCAGGGTGCATGTGCCCTTTCCAATCAATATTTTTGTATCCTTTGGGTAGATACCAATTGCTGGATTGTAGGGTAGTGCTGTCATATATCTTCTCCTCACAATTCTGTCAACCGTACAACTCAATCTCTTTCCCTGTGTTTCCCCCACAGACTTATGACTTACTATTTTGAAGCAAGCTTTGAGGATGGATTACCAGGCACCTAAGTTAATTTTTTTTAATGTTATTTATTTATTTGAGAGAGAGAGAGAGAGAGCATGAGCAGGGGAAGGGACAGAAGGAGAGAGAGAAGCAGACTCCCCGCTGATCATGGAACCCAACACGAGGCTCCAGGACCTCAAGATCATGACCTGAGTGGAAGTAAGCCACTTAGTCGACTGAGCCACCCAGGTGCCTCAACTAAGTTCAGTTTACCAGGTAACCTTACTTTTGTATGCCAGGCAGTTAGTATTTGTGCAATTAAAACTTGTCACTTAGGTAAATAACAAGCAATACATTTTATTGGGTGAAATTAATTGGGTGAATTTTTTTCTACTCATGAATTTTCCTTGTCTTTATGAGCAATTTCTTAGTTTACTGGGAACTAACTGAATCAAGTAAAGCTTAAGAGATTATATTGTAGTTGAATACAAGAAGCAAAATAGATTTCATATAAAAAGAGCAAGTAACTGCAAATACTCTATTAAAAAAAGACGACAACCCAATAATCTTTAGGTAATGGAAAAATTGGCTTTTTACTAATTAACCAATTCATTTCTTTTGGTATTTTAAGCCAAATGTAAAAAATTCACTCAAATGCCTTCTAAATTTGACTCATGTATGAGAACGCCATATAAGAAAACATAAATTACAGTGTTAAACATTATCAATGATTTTACCTCATTTATATTTCTTTTTTCTCTTTTTTTTTTCCTTTTCATTTATATTTCCGGTCAACATATGCAGTTCATTTCATAAGATGAATTAGCTACCTAACTTCACTCCACAGGTTTCACTTCTTCATCTCTATGTGTGCTATAGGGCCCTGAACAAAATGACCAAAATACAACAGAGCAAGACATGGGAAACATTCCTTACCTTTAAAGAAGACAAAATTCCCATCACTGTTTTCATAAACTGCATCGATACTAGGAGGCAAGCCCCGCCAGAAGTAAGTAATTTGCATGGGGTATCCATCCATCACCCTGTTGTTTCTCACTCGCCAAAACCACTGGTCCTGCAAACCAAGCAAAAGCATCTCTCAACAAACATGCAGGCCTCCATGGCATTTCCCTGTGCAATGGTGTGACACTTCTAAAACTAAACTAGTGTCATTTTCATTGTCTCACATCAAAACATTCAAAGAAACAGCTAATCAACTTGCTTACAGTGATCAGTAATTGGTTCTGTCTTTACCCACCCAACCTCTAATCCATACAATGTGATTGAAAGATAATGTAAAAACATTTAATTTAAGCACTTTACATTATCTTCAGGGCTTTTCAGATGGAAAAAACAGAAGTAGCACAGACAAGTCCCTGCCAGATTTGTGGATTAAGTCAGTTTTCCTGAATAAGAGAGCAACATATGGACATGTATGCATTTACAGACGTATACAAGATCTCCACACCTAAAATGTGAGGGATGGAATAAAAGAGGCCATCCCTCCTGCTATGCTCACATCATACCCATCATCTCCTATAATTATAAGTAGAGTCCTCTTTCACCCTCAAACATGTTTTGGTTTGGATGACAAGTCATACGGTCACCCTACATGAACAAAGCTATCTTGAAAAAAAATCATCACAGTGATTCCAATCTGGGTCAACTGCCTCTGCTATACGCTCTCACCATATCCTGACCTCACTCAATCATAGCATCGGTCATTTTATGTAAAAAGTGTCTACTTTTATCTCTAGTGAATATACGACTTGTCCAAGAGCAAGTATTTATAAATGTTGTTGACTTAATCATTAGCTTACACACAATGTGTTTCACTGTAAATTCTTTCTAAAGGCAGAAAAAACTTCCAAAAAATGTTATTTCTGATGACATTCAATTGTTTTCTATGGAAAATTTCAGAATAAAGACTATCCAAAGTGTTTTGATATTAGAAAAACTAGGTATATTTTAAAGTATACTATTTCACTTTATTTCAAAATTTTGTATTTACAAACAACATTTCACTTGGAAATCATAAGTATGTTTCACTAAAATACTTCCAATTTCCCCTCCTTAGATATTAGTAAGCGATTTATTACAGGGTTTTCTCAATCTTTTGGCTCACAATAGTTTAACCTGACTAGATTTCCTAGGCCTTGTGAGTTATTCATAGAGTCATACACACACACACTCAACTGAGGATTCTTGGATTTCAGGTAATACGATAAAAATGAACCTTTTCCCATCTAAACCAATCCAAATATAAAACTTTTCTTAGGAATCTTTGGATAGTTGTAATTCATTCTAGTTATCTGGAGCTGTCTTCTCTATGAACTTTGTTCTTTATAAAAAAGAAGGAAGTAGCTTAATAAACAACTCTAAGTTTGTATCCTATTCTTGCTCTGTCCCTTAATAACGGTTACCCTAGCCAAGATACTAGTCATTGAGTTATTAAAACTAGTGACAGACTCATAGTATAAATACTGTCTTATTGTATTTTATTTTATTTTTATGTAGGCTCCATACCCAGTGCGGAGCCCAGCGCAGGGCTTGAACTTCCAACCCTGAGATTAAGACCTGAGCTAAGATCTAGAGTTGGAAACAACCGATGGAGCCACCAAGGCACTCCTAATTACTGTTTTAAATATAAAAGGCTTTCTGAGAACCTGGCACACAGTTGGTTGTTATTATTGCTAAAATTATATTGAAACTGGTTATATTATTTTCTTTCACAATCCTGCTTACAGTTTTAGCTGCTGTTCTTTGTTTCCTTTGCAGATTTCAGCCATATTATGGCTCTAGCCATGCATCTCTTTCCTACCAATATCTTCTTATGTTATTAACCTTTTTGTGATAATTTTTATGGTACCAGTTAACCTGAATTAATACATACTTTGATCCACATATAGTAGATACATTAAACTGATTTTAAAAAACTAAGTTATGCCATGAAAAGATCGATCCAGGTAAATTACACAGGCATGAAGATCCAGGGCTTACTGTTAATAGTAGTTAATAGCAGGTGATACTCTGATAATTTATTTTTTTAATTTTTTAAAAAGATGTATTTATTTGAGAGAGAGAGAGCATGCGAGAGAGAAGACAGGGCTAAGAGGAGTAGAGGAAGAGGGAGAGAGAAACCCAAGCAGACTCTGCATTGAGTGCGGAGCCTGATGCGGGCCTGAAACCCAGGACTCTGAGATCAGGACCTGAGCCGAAACCAAGAGCTGGATGCTTAACCAACTGTGCCACCTAGGTGCCCTTCCACATAAAATATTCTTAAGTTATTGTACTGTATATCCTAAAATAAAAAATAAAAATAGCTAAATACCTACTGGATTCTGACAAAGAAATAACTGACCATGGTAATTAATGAAACAATGAAACTGAAAGCTCTCTGACCTGAAGGGTCAGAAAAAATCAGTTTAAAAAAAAGCCTGAAACACATTCCAATTTTTCTCAGAGAAGCACTTCACATAGTTCTCTCTCCAATACCGAGACAAGGCCGGTGGCTCTTTGGGACAGATATATGCTACTGAGTGGAGATAGGAACATAACCTCCACTTGCCATTAATATAGGAAGAAATGGAAACTTTGCCTCAAGAGAGGCATAGTCTATTTGCAAAAATTCAGAAGGTAATATGGAATCGTAGGTGAATTGAGAATGATTTCTCATTGACAGCAGCAGCCTTGGCAGACAGTGATATAAATTGTCGATATTCAGGTTGTGCTTCTATTCAACTTATCCACACTTTCTCAGGGTGGTAGAAAGTAATGGCCGAAATAATTTAGCGAGCATTTGTCACAGAGGATGTAAACATATCACAATCACTATAGATTGCCATTTCAGAAACTGAGCTTGTGAAGAGAGGATATTTAAAATGATATTTAAGCCTCTATGCACATTTTCCTTCTAAGCGAAATCTCTTCTGACCCCACAGTCTAAAATTGAATTCCCTCCTGCCATCCACCCACAGGGGCTTTCACTCCCCCTCCTCCCCTGCTTTATTTTCCTTCACCATGTTGATCACTGTTTAACACAACACATGTTTTCTTTATTGTCCATTCTCTCTCCGGTAGAATAGATTTGCCATCTCTCCATGATGGCAAATGTATCTGTCTGTGTTCATTTGTGGTTCCCCAGAAAAATGTCTCGCACATGGTCAAAGCTTACTAAATATTTCTTGAAAGGAAACAAATTTAAGGAGGAAAGGGCAAAGTAAAGGTAAGTTATCCTCTTACAAAAGCTATGCAAATGTCACAAGAATACAAAAGTTCCGCTTGAATAGGCACAGGTGTTTACTATATATTCCATTATTTAGAAAGGTATGCTATATAAAGGTCTTTGGGCCATGCAGGGAAAAAAATTTTTGCTTCACCCTTCTAAACAATGTAGGTTTTGTTTTGGCCTTTGGTATAAAGGGAAAGAAAGAATTCAAGCTCTAAATCTGTTGTTTCTATCTTGCCACTGGCCTTTTTTTGGCTACAGCCCTTATAAAAGGGGGCGGAAGCAGTGGAAGCATACCCTAAAAATAATCAAAACTAGCACATTTGCAAAATCAACTCATGAAAAAAAATAGCACTTAAAAATTACCAAAGAGGAATTCCTACTTAAACACCAATATTTCACTTTATTTTCAAAAAAGATTTACTTATTTATTAGAAAGAGAAAGAGAGATCACAAGTAGGGGTTGCGGGAGAGGGAGAAGCAGGCTCCCCACTGAGCAGGGAGTCTCACGCGGGGCTCGATCTCAGGACCCTGGGATCATGACGCGAGCCGAAGATGGATGCTTAACCAACTGTGCCACCAGGAACCCCAATATTTCACTTTAGGTACAAGGTCACACAGATTTTTCTTTCCATGTAGTGAGGGATCCGGGCAGGCCACTTTGCTCATAGAGATGACAAACACCCAGAGTACTGCAGGGTGTAGACCACGAGGAAATAACATACCAGGGAAATCTGGTTTCTTTTTTCTTTTTTTAAAAAGTATTTTATTTATTTATTCATGAGAGACACAGAGAGAGAGGCAGAGATGCAGGCAGAGGGAGAAGCAGGCTCCATGCACCGGGAGCCTGACGTGGGATTCCATCCTGGGTCTCCAGGATCACACCCTGGGCCAAAGGCAGTTGCTCAACCGCTGAGCCACCCAGGGATCCCAATCTGGTTTCTTTTTTAAAATTCCCTTGAAAATTCAATACAGGCATACAGGCATATGCTATAACTATTATATGCTAATAATAATATAATAATTATTATGCTAATACAGGCATATGCTTTGCTGACCACTCCAGAGGCAAAAGCATCCATCCTCCCGCTGAGGGACTGGGAAGATGCATTAGGCATCTACTCTGGGGACAGGGTGGGGTTTGCAGGCCTCTTTTTAGGAGCGGATGAGCGCATCGGATCGACTGTGCTTCTCTTCTGATACACAGGTTGGTTAATTCAGCCCCAAACCTGAGACACCCCTGTGAGGGCCTCACGTGTCTAAACTGAACCTTGCCAGAAGGCATCTGGGTTGCTCGCCCAGCCCTCGCCCGCCCCGCCACTGGGCGCCCCCAGTCATCCCCACCTCCGAAATAGCATCTCCCAAGTCCTGATTCCCTGCCATTGTCACTGTCACCAGCCCACTCCGTGCTGCCACCGAGTTTCACGGAGGTGCCAGCTCCCAGCTCCAGATCTGCCTCCTACCGCATCTAAAACGGAATTCAGATTCGCTCCTGCCTGCAGCCCCGGTGCATCCACTGCAGGTCCCTTCGTGCCCATGACGCCCTCCCCACACCGGCACCCTTGCTGCCTCCAGGAGGGATGCTCTCTTCTCCCTTAAGACGTCCCCACACCCTCTGCTCCCACTATTCACCCGATGAACCCTGGATCACCTCTCCATTCTCGGCTGAAATTTCCTTTCCACAAAAAGGCCCTACCTGCCCCCCGACTGGAATTAGGTGACCCTGTTATGCTGTTTCGCAGTAGTCTGTAATTTCACTTTCCAGCACTTACACCATCTGTCACCCTATTATCATTTTTAAAAATATTTTATTTATTTACTCCTGAGAGAGAAAGAGGGGGGTGCAGAGACACAGGCAGAGGGAGAAGCAGGCTCCATGCAGGGAGCCTGACATGAGACTTGATCCCGGGACTCCAGGATCACGCCCTGAGTCAAAGGCAGGCACAAAACCACTGAGTCACCCAGGGATCCCCCTTATTATCATTTTTAAAGTGACACACTCTCCCTGCTGCTCCACTGCACTCTATGCCCATGGAGGTCGGGACAGTATGTCCCCTTACCACTGAACTATCAGCTTTTGGCTTTCTGTAGGAGATCTACCCATGCTGAATGGTCACACTTGTCTATTTTTTTCATCAAACCGTCCTGGGATGAAGAATATATGCCTGAGATGATTCAAACCAAGGTAACTGCTTAATAGGAGTATTAGAGTATTTATTAAAATGACATTCTTATCAAGGAAACACACTAGCTATGGGGGGAAAACACCGAAAAACGTTTGCCTATAAATATGGACTTGTTTACAAGCAGTCATGTACTGTTTCTGAGGATGTATCATGGGGGCAAAAGAATGGGAAATCTGATGTTCAAAATGAATACGGTTCCTATGAACGAGAAAAAGGCATGTAGTTATAGTGATTAAAACATAAAGTCATGGCAAGAATGAGAGAAAAAGCAATTTGCATGAATGCTTAAAGGGCGGAAGAAATGGTGGCCTTCTTCTCAGGTTCTCAAAGCCGAATGAGACAGTCTCACACCCAGCTGAGTGCTCCCCACCCTGGGCCCAGCCTTGCTAGCCAAGCTTATCAAGGGGTCTCACAGGGCTGGAGTTCAACTGATTCATTGCTTTAGATATACTTCAAAAGCACAGAGTAAAAGCAAATGATCAGAATTTTTCACAACATTTAATAAACAATGTTTAATAATGGCATATGCTTGACCAAGCTCATAAATAATTACTGAACCTTTGGGAATAAAAATTGACAATTACCAATTATTAGGTTAATTTGGTTAGCGACAGAGAATACTAAAAATCAGCCCATAAATTAGTTGCTGTAAAAAAAAAAAAAAAAGACTTTCTAATTGAAGTAATTGTAGATTCACATTACACCTATCAGAAATAACAGATTCCTTATACTCTTCCCTAACCTTCCCCAATGATAACTCTTAACATAATTACAGTACAATATCAAAACTAGGAAATGGAGTTTGATACAACCCACCCACATTATTAAAATTTCACATGTGCTCTTGTGTATACGTATGTATTTATGCTTAATCCAACAGTGAAAGCATACCTTTACAACACAGAGAGATAGTAGTTGGCCCTGAAAACAAGGGATCAAGATGTGTATCAGTCATAATGGCAATTTAGATATTATATGCGATGCAAAATACACTGGCTAGGCCTTAGAGGCCATAGAATCATTCATGAAGCACCAACAGGTAGAAGTCAAACGTGCTTAAAGTGGAATCTACTTGAGCCTTCACACCTTACTTCTTCCAGTTTATAAGAAGAAAGGAATAAGTCAAATGACACTTTAAAGAAGCAATCAAGCACATTTCAGCACGAGGCATGGTTTAGAAGACAACTGGCCTGGTCTCAACAAGAAAACAACAACAACAACCAAAGTCATGAGGAAAAAGTTGGGAAGAAATGTCAGATCTAAATAGACATAATAGGGATGCCCGGGTGGCTCAGTGGTTTGGCGCCTGCCTTCGGTCCAGGGCATGATCTTGGAGACCCGGGATGGAGTCCCACGTCGGGCTCCCTGCATGGAGCCTGCTTCTCCCTCTGCCTGTGTCTCTGCCTCTCTCTCTGTATCTCTCATGAATAAATAAATAAAATTAAAAAAAAAAATAGACATAACAACCAAATGCAATGCATGGGTAATCCCTGGATCCTGTATTTAGAGATGGAGTTTCCTTTTTTTTTTTTTTTAATTTTTTTTATTTATTTATGTGAGAAAGAGTGAAAATGAGAGAACACAAGCAGGAGGAGTGGCAGAGGGAGTGAGAGAAGCAGGCCCGATCCCAGGACCCTGGGATCATGACCTGTGCTGAAGGCAGATGCTGAACTGATTGAGCCACCCAGGTGTCTCAGAGAAGTTTTCTGGTATCAACCACTTTCTTTCAAACATTTCACCAAAACCTTGGGCATGCATGGTGCATTGCTCATACACACACACACAGAAAATTCAGGCAAGCGCTTAAAATTGTTAAATCTAGAAATTAAGCATGCAAGTATTCATTCTTCCAACTTTTCTGTATTTCTGAAATTTTCACTTAAAATAAGAAGTTTAAAACATATACTCAGTTTGAAAAACCCGAAAATAAGGGCGCCTTGATGGCTCAGTAGGGTTAGGTATTTGTCTTCAACCCAGGGTCCTGGGATTGAGCCCCACATTGGGCTCCCTGTTCAGCAGGGGAGTCTGCTTCTCTCTCTGCCTCTGCTCATATGCTCTCTTTCTCTCGCTCACTCTCTCTCTCAAATAAATACATAAAATCTTTAAAAAAACCCACAACAACGTGAAGACACATAGGCAATTCCCTTATGATAGAATATTATTATATTATCACTGTAAGTATTTAAAATGGTTAAATAGTATTCTGGCTACCAAACAACCATAAGATTATGAAGCCTTCATTTAAGTCATTTATTTCTATTTTTTAAAGTATTTATTTATTTGAGAGACGGGGATAGGGGCAGAGGGAGAGAATCTTCAAGCAGACGCCCCACTGAGCACAGAGCCAGGCTCCTGGCTCACCACATGACCCATGCAATCATGACCTGAGACAAAACCAAGAGTCAGAGGCTTAATGGACTGACCCACCGAGACACCCCCATCTTAGCCATTTAAACTTGTTATTATAAATAGTGTTGCAACCAACATTTTTTATGCTTTAAAAAAGAAACAAAACTATGCCCATGCCATTTAATTAAGTGTAATTCATGCTCCATTCAACAGTAACATATGTGAACTGAAAATATAAAAATCACACCTTGTAAAACCATACAAATATATTATAAACTCACTAATTTGATTTCACACTATTGTATTCCAATTTACTGCCTGTACGAAGAATTATAAAAGGTATTGTAGTATTTAAAGAAAGAAAAAAAAAAAAAAAAAGAAAGAGAACAAGGCCATTTACATTTATTTAGCTATGTTTCTTTTTCAACATTGGGAAAGAAAAAGTAAAATTATAACTTGGAGGAAAAAAAAATTCTAAGAGTGCTTAATAGATGTATCTGGCAAAGACAATGCCATTCTGGGAAGCTTTCATTAACTTATCACAAGAGCTGACACAAACTGGCTTTTGGTATATAAACCTTAGGAGAAAACCTGTTCAAAGCAACCATTAAAATACACTTTTCTCACTAAGCCAGTCATGAATTTCTGCACGATTTTCAGGGCTTATCACAATTTTCAAAGATCAACCAGATGTAATTCTGGGAGAAATAATGCTGCATTACACCTCAGTAAGTCTGAAGGGGGGCAGAATGTGCCATCCCAAAACGTGCCCCTTTGGCATGTGGATATTTTGAGCTGAAGGCAATCAAGACCCAGTAGGTTCAAGAAAAATTTTACTCCTCCCTTAACTACCTGATAGAATTTAGATAGGGAGCCTGGTGCAGAAACAGAGCTATTACTAGAGAAAACTTTTTATCTGAACAACCAGTATGTATGTCAGGGCAAACATTTAATTACCAAACATCTACTTTTTTTCTTGTCCTGTGAACTCTCTTCTCCTTGGGAACCCCAGGTTGCCATCTCATTCCTTAGCTCAAGACGGCATATAAGCCTCAATTGCCTAATGACTTACCCTTGGGTTTTCTATTTTTATTGGGCTCCATACACAGAGAATTAAATTTGTTTTTCTCCTATTAATCTGTCTTATGTCAGTTAAATTATTAGACGAGCCAAAACCCTACAAGGAAAAAAAGGAAAATGCTTCCACCTCCATGGGTCAAATCACTTTGGACGGTCAGTGTCTACACATATATTCCTTAATGTCTTTGACTATTTTCAAGGAAGAATCTGTCAGAATTAATATCTGGATTTATAAATGTAAATTATTTTAATAAAGTATATTTAAGTTTCAAAGGGCATATGGCATTTGCAGAATATATTGTTAACTACTAATGCTAACTGTACACAATAATTTTTAGAGTCTCCAGATGTTAAAAAAAAAAAAAAAGCCTTTGTTTTTAGATTACTTTAGATTGCAAATCTGGTTAAGTGATATGTCAGATGTTGATTAGTATTAGTAAAAGGTTAAGTGATATGTCAGATGTTGATTAGTATTTATTAAGCCCTGACATAAAGAATACTGATTTTTAAAACTTAAGAACTCATAATTATTCATGCATAATGTAACACATAGAAACATAAATATTTATTTTTTTAAGTAATATTTATGATTTTTAATCCATTTATATATGTGAATAATGAGTGGTAAAGAAGTGTTGCTATAACACAAATGTGCTTAGGCCCTAGTACAGAAAGATCTGAGAAGAGAAAATGTAATGTGTGTGTGCTGACCCTGTTTTCTTCTTAAGTCCTTACCTTCTTTCTTGTTTCTTCTTGCGTCTACTCTTGTTCCGAAACTACTCTGCAATGGTTATAATGCAGAAAAGAACAGTGTACTAAAAACTGCTTCATCAGCGCACTGCATTTAAGGTAAGGATCCTCAAATTCCAGATATAATTACATCGCACGGTACTATGACATTTTGCTTCCCCCCCCTCCCCACCTCCTTTGGACTCTGAGGATCATGAATATTGGCAGAGAGATCTCAATTTCAATTCACATATCATATAATTAAGTGTTGGAAAAGAAAAAAGGTTTCATTCCTCCCACTGCACTAGCAGTTCTGGATTCCAAAAATATGAACTCTTTAAGAGTGTACATTCAATCTAGAGGGGAGCAGAGGCAAACAACTAATTTCAAAAAATTGTGTGAAATGCTGTTATTGCTGCCTCTATAAAATGGGAACTACCATTTAGTGAATATAATAAGCCGGAAAACAGCTGTGTCATTAGCACACCTATCAAGAACTGCCATCACTTTACTTTTGACCTGAAGAAAGATGCTTCATTTACAATAAAAACTATGTTCCCGCTGAATAGAGTATATGGCAATTTTTACTCAAGGTACATAAGGGCAGTGTATTCAATTTAGTTTCTAACCACCCAATCTAAAGTTGTCTTTCTTTAGTCTTTTTCTATCAACTCATCAGGTTTTATTTTCTTCATAATACCTATTGTTCTATGAAATCATCTTGTTTATTTGCTCAGCTGCCTCTCATCAGAGTAGGCACCTCATCTACCTTATTCAAACACTGTGCTCCTCCGCCCTGCCACAATGGCCAGCGTTATGTGTTGAGCAAGTGTTCAAAAATAGAGAAAAACAGACCGTGAAAGAGAAGAGACACAGCCGCAAATCTTTTCCTTGGCCCGGATGCAGGGGGACTGGGTTGGTCAATATTGAACATAAGCATCCCCATGGAAAGGCTTTTTCAGGCCCTCTCTACTGCCCATATAGGCACCACACACCTACCATGTACTTAAATGTCTGTATGGAAATTACCCATTTGCCAGCCTGTTTCTACATGTTACTGTCTTTCCCATGAGTATCATTATCATTCTTTTCTCTCTCTCTCTCTCTCTCTCTCTCTCTCTCTTATGGACTCGATTCAGGCTTCACTACCTCTAGGGATATTCACTTAAAACAAAGACTATTCTCCAAGGACTCTTCCTGCCCTTTAGATAACCTTTCCACGTATTCCCTTTGCACCTTGGAGAGCAGTGAATGGTGGTCAGTGTGCCAGGACAGGGTCATGCCATGGAGGGTAGAAAAGAGATGTCTCATGATATTGATGGGGGAACACAGGGCTAGCCAAGGACAAGGCACGAGCCTTGGGCGGCACACTGACAAGTCCTTGAAACAGGCATGGGACCTTCCTCTTCAGGCTCAATTGCCTTGAAGTTACTACTTTGCTAAGGGCAAAAGGCAACCTTAGCCCGGCCCCCAAGAGCCTGTGAGTCTACTTTAACATATAAAAATTCCTTTAGAAATTTCCCTTTATCTCTAAACCCCCAAGATACGTGTTGACAATCATCCCCCAAGCACATGGCCCAGCGATACACATCTGAAGGGTCTCATGACTCAGGATTTATTAGATGGTAAATAAGTGACATTTTCCCAACAATAGCTGGTCCCCCTCCAGGTCCTGGAAACCTTGCTTCCAAAATTCCTTAGAGAGCACGCTATCCCCAAACACCTCCCAACTCCCAGGTATATAATCAGCCACCCCTCACAGGCCCAGGGCAGCAGCTCTTCCTTTAATAAAACCACCAGTTTGCACCAAAGAACATCTCAAGAATTCCTTCTTGGTCGTTGGCTCCGGACCCCACCTCTAATTCCAACACTTCACCAATATCACACAGAAAGGATCAAAGGTGGAGCTAGTGCTGTGGAGTACTGTGTTTTGGCCTCTTCTTCACAGAAGGAAACTCACTGAACTAAAAAAATGTGGCTATTGCAGACAAAACCAGCAATAAGAACAATACACTGAACAGAAGAGTTGTCAATAGACTCCACTTAAAAGCTGTGAGCAAGTGCAGAGGCCGGGGCCTCGGGCAGGGAGGAAGGCAGGCGGATGCCCGGAGGGAAATGTGCCAGAGGGAAACTTTTTTTTTTTCCCCTTTCCAAGGGACACAAAGTGTGAGTTGTCAACAAATTAGGTGATAAAGGCCTATGCTCAATTAGAGGTTTGTTCCTAAGAGATAAGAGTAGATTGGGCAGAGAATTCCCAAGAAATTACAGAGCAAAAAACCCCTGCAAGATTCCTAAGTGACTTTGTTTCAGGGTTCAGGAGTCCTTGTTGCCATAACAGGAGAGACTAATCCTCATTACCATTGCCTAATTGCTTTATGCTAATATGCTCTTGAAAACATTCCTTCTCTTGCCAATGTTTTGCTGTGGTTTATTTACTAAAACAGGGGAGTTCAAAAGGTAACTACCCTTCCTTAAACTCAAAGAAAATCCTCAACAAACAACTTGATGTGCAATAAAATAGTGATGGCATTCTCAGGCAGTCCTGAGGGAAGTCAGACTGTCAGAATCATTAACAAATGGAAAGCACCTGTACTACTGGTTCATTGCTATCAAGGGAAACAAACAGGAATAAGCATTCTTTGCTTACTGTTGGGGGGGGGGGGGGGAGGAGAAACTTCTCCAAAATAATAAGTAAATAACTTTCCTACTCATTCAGCCAAATCATGGAGCCCAGAACAACTACTGATGTGACCAAATAATTTTTGAAAATTATTCTAAGCAATAACGAATCTAATGCCAGAAGATTACAGTATATAGGATTTGACGTTTTGACAAAGTATATAACACGGTAATATTTTTGCAAAAAAGAAATGACTGTCTCACTTGGCTGGAAGATTCATTAAGTTGAGAGGAATTTCAGAAGCTTCTGAAGGTGAAGAAGGATGTGATGGCTGGGCTTTCATAGGAAAAGTGTAGGAGAATTATAGGAAAGGAAGTAAACACACATCATACCAAAGGAGAGTACAAAACAATCCATGTCCCATGAGGTTGAGGGTGACGATGGGCAGGAAAGGATATTTCTTTTTGGGAGAAACTGAAATGAGGTTTGAAAACCACAAGTTTAAGTGGCATATGATGGAGATGAGTGCTCTAGGAGAGGAGGAGTGGTAACTAAGGAAAGTGAGGCAATTCTAGCTAGAATCAACAGCACAGAATGCAATATGAAATGGAAAGATTGCCGCTTAATGGGGCATCCAATGCCAAATCAATAAGATAGAATATATAAGAAAACAGGTATAGAAATTGCTGTGTGATACAAAGGCAGAAGAAAAATGATTAAATCCCTTTACTACCTACAGCCCACTGACAAGTCCTTGAAACAGGCACAATGACATTCCTCTAGGGACCCAACTGCCTGGATGCTAATTCTTGGCTAAGGGCAAAAGGCAATCTTAGCCCAAGCCCAGGGACCCTGTAAGTCTACTTTAACACATAAAAATTCTTTTGGAAACTTCCTTTATCTCTACCCCTAAGACACCCGTTGCCAATCATCCCCCAAGCATACGGCCCAGAGATACACATCTGAAGGGTCTTGTGACTAAGGTTTTATTAGACAGTAATAAATGACAACAATAGTTAGCTCCCCCCTCCCCCCAAGACCCTGGAAACCTTGCTTGCAAAATTCCTTAGGCACTTACACTATCACTATCTCTAACCGCCCTCCCAACTTGGAAGCATGTAATAGGCCACTCCTCATGACCCCAGTGCAGCTCTTTCTGCCCAGGTCCTGTCCCCATGCTTTAATAAAACCACCTTTTTGCACCAAAGACATCTCAAGAATTCTTTCTTGGCCGTTGGCTTCGAACTCTAACATCTTTTCCTACTTCAGAAATGAAGGACCAGAATTAGGAGAAAATGAAGTAAAAAAGAAATGAGAAGTAGAAGGGTGTGGCAGAGATTGTGCTAGAGCTGGGGAGGGAAGGAAAAGAAAGCATTAGGGATTTCTGGAGGGAAGCAGGTTGGCGGTGCCTGGAGAAAGGAAGGCATTTGAGTTAGGTCAAGTAGGAAAAGCTACATTCCTGAGGGAGGGTATCAAGTGAATATAACAATAATGCAGGTAATAAGTAATAAGCAAATTAGGTGTTAAAGAGTGATAAAGAATACGGGTGTCAAAAAAGACAAGAGGAGTTTATGCAAAATATTTATTTATTTTTTTAAAAGATTTTATTTATTTATTCATGATAGAGAGAGAGAGAGAGAGAGAGAGAGAGAGGCAGAGACACAGGCAGAGGGAGAAGCAGGCTCCATGCAGAGGCAGAGGGAGAAGCAGGAGCCCGACATGGGACTGGATCCCGGGTCTCTAGGATCAGGCCCTGGGCTGAAAGTGGAGCTAAACCTCTGAGCCACCCGGGCTGCCCAAAATATTTAGATATGCAGAGAAATTCCTCCCTGCTCAATATAGCGCTCATGTTTGCTATGCCCATTTCAAACTTACCTCTTGGGGGAGACAGATGAAAGTTCCAGTATAATTGAGACTATGTAACCCTGCCTGCATCTCTTCAAGAGGATTCAAATTCACATGGAAGCGAGGAAAGGAAACCTGATTACTTGGTTGAGCAATTTAATTTTTCCTCTGTCTTCTGCTTATATATGAAGACCAAAATAAATTCCTATTTATCTTTTTTTGCAAGGTTTCAGAGCTTTTCAACTTTTCTTGAATTTTATTGTGTGGTTAAAAAAGAATTTGCAATTGTAATTCATTTTACAGACATAATGAATATAGATGAATCTCACTTTATGCCACATATCTACTCCTGAAAATTTGGTTATTGATTATTGTGTGAAGAAAATACTATTTTAATTGAACTAAAAAAGGGGCTAATATTTAAATGAATGCTAAGGAGAAGAATCATTTTACTTTAATTTTGTAAGTACTCTATGCAAAATTAAATAAAAACAATATAAAAACCATTGTTATTGATACAATGTTTCTAATTGTTAGATATTTGTGGCTCAGATTTTTTTTTTTTTTTTGTATCAGGCAACATTTAGACCATTATTTTCTGAGAAGAAAACGGAGTTAGTGAGTCATCTTCTGCATAAAGTGAGTTGAGTTGGTGATACATGGTCCAGCTCATCTATCTTCTAGTGCTCAAACTCATTAACAGAAATTATCAATTATTTGATACTAGTAATTAAAAGAATTATCACCAAAATACACAATATGTTTTTATAGAACTTTACAAAATATGCATTGCTTCATTCAATTCCAAAGCCAAAGTTGGAGACTAGGAAAAAAAAAAAAAAAGATGACCTTGGGTAATACCATATTACTAGCTTTGGTGGTTGAACAGGTTTCATATGATCCAGTTTATACAAAATTAATGTGACTATCAAATGCCATTCTCAAACATGTATATATATTGAGTTCAGTCCACCAAGCTAGAATAACAAACATAGTCTATATTGTTTCTAGAAAATCTTAGAAATGGAAAAGTCTTTCTTCCTCTTTTCTATTAACCTTCTTAAATGCATTTCCATGTATAGTAACTTCATTCTGGGGCTCAGTGAACATTATTATGTTCATAGCTGATTTCTGCAGGTGGTGTATTTTTTAAGATTAGTAACAAGTAATCATAAGTAAATAAAATATTCATTGCTATGATAAAAAAGGAGTTATTTTCTACTGTTAATGACTAACAAATAATATAGATTATCTATTACTTTGCAATATTTTAATGCTATCATTCATTCACCCTCATTCATTATTTTTTGGGGGGGTACACCGGTAATACCTACTTTTGCCCCAGAAGATCCTTTTAGATTTTTCTTTCTCAATGAGAGTCTGTCGCTGTTTTTTCTTACTAGTCAGAAATGGCAGAAATTATGACTGTGAACACAAAACACATCAAGGGAACAGAGACTGATGCTTTTCAGTTTAATAGCTTTTTGTACATTGTTCTGGTTCGGTTCCTCCCTATGTAGAGTTTTGCACCATTAACTCCAAAGTCAAGGAGAGAAAACTATATTTCAGCCTGTGCCAAAGGAAAAACAAATGAGAAGGTGTGGTAGCAGCAACTATAACTAATTCATTATAAATATATTGTGTTTAAGAGATGCTTTCGACTGATAAAGAATAAATTAAGATACAGGCATTTCATTTCTACCTCTTATAATGCTCCAAGGGTATGGCTTCGAGTTTTAAAGAATTAACTAATTTGCATGGTCCAAAACACTGATAAATTATTTAAAATTAATTCTCTAGACCTCTCAATATGGTAGCCATTAGTCACATGGCACTATTTCCATTTCAATTAAATTAAATATAATTTTAAAAATCAGTTCCTCAGTAGCACACTGGTTACATTCGAAGTGCCCAACAGCCACATGAAACTAGTGGCTACCGTTCCGGGCAGCACCTACACATAAAGCATTTTTTTTTTAATGAACAGTGTGCTGTTTAGTTCTTGATGGATGTTATGATTTTTTTTTCCTACCTCCTGATTTGTTTTAAGGCTCCTGTATTACTAATAAAATAAATTCCTAAATGCAGTAGTGGTCCAAGACTATGTGGAAATGTTGACTGAGATAATCCTAAGGCACTAGGGTTTCCAGAGCCAGTCTTTAGCAGAAACACTGTACGTATTGATCAGGACCTGGACTGTGTCTATGGGGCTTCTGGGACAGTCAGCTGAAATGCTAATTGTGGTGTCACAGGTGGAGGCACCACTGCTACAAATTCAGGAACAAAATTTAACATTATTTAGCTGGGGGTCTAACTGGAATGTTCTTTCCTCTCATCTTTGTGTTGCTGGTTAATTTTGCAGTTTAAAACCTGCATTAAAATGTCGCCTCCTCAGAAGATGTTCTTGACCACCCAAACTACCATAGCCCCTTCCCCCATCTCAATCCCTACCTTCTCTCATATTGTTCTATTTCATTTTCACCATTTCGTTTATTGATTCCTTCCTTACTTATATGTATTTATTTGATTTTGACTGTCCCACCTCCACTCAAATAAAGCTCTCTGTAGGAGAAGGATTTTGTGATGTTCACTGCAATATCCCAGATCCTAGAAGGCTGCCAGGCAAAGGCAGGGGCCTTATAAATATTTATCACAGAAATAAATCAATGAAGGCACTGGACAAGAGATGGAGATTAAAGTCATTCATGATGGAGATGTGCTTTTGTAAAATATAAAGGCATTTTTTCCCCAAATAAAAATACATTACTCTTTTCTCCCATTGATCTTTATTATTAATATTCTCCAAAATTGATATTTGAAATGTAGTAACTTCACAGTTATATATTATACATATTTACCTTTAAAAAGTTAAATATGAGGTTAGCTTGTAATAGATGAGACTGGCTATCTGGAGCAGTAAGAGACTCCAGAGATGGAGATGGCATCTCTTGGGGAGAGAGGGGATGCAAATCTTTCGAAGAATGAGAGGGTATGTTAAGTCTCAGGTCCTCCAATTCTAAAGAAATCCTCTTTGGAATCGTAGGTGGAAGTTTTATTTTCTTTCTTTTAATTTTTTTTTTCTTTCAAGATCTTATTTGAATTCAAGTTAGTTAACATTGTAACTGAAAGTTTTAAAGATGGGTGATTTTGACTGTGCATTTTCTAGGAAAGACGGTACAAATAGGCAGATTTCGGTGAGGGGGGGATCTCAGTACTGGGGAGTGTATACCTGGAAAACTTAACAGATGTTAACCATGTATAATTTCAACTACGGCTAGCAGTAACACGGGGAGTACCAGCCTATCAAAAAACGATGGCTCCAAGGACACCATGAGGATTGTCCAACTGCTTCAGAAACAGCCTTCTGATTATCCTATGGCTTTTAATGTAAAGTTTTATTGAGCATAAATAATTCATATTTTTCTTTGTGACAATTATAATTATTACCATGAATTCATAAGTTGTCACTGTGGCTCATGCATCAGCCAGTCTTTTGTGACTTTGTTAACTGAGTTCTTTAGAGCCTGAACCACTGAGGCAGCCTCCCCATAAGCCCAAGGACTGGACCTTGAAACACAATGACTTTCACTACTGAGTCACAGTTGGCCTCTGTTCTAGGCATTTGTCACATCTCACACAGTACAGTACAATTCTGATTTACACTACTTTAATTTTCTTCTCTAACCAGATTTTGGTTGTTCTTTGCATTTCTTTTCTTTTTTTTTTACAAATTAAAATTAATATAAAATGTTCTAAAAAGTTAAAAAATAACACAAATAATTGTCGATATTTCAAAATAACCCCAAAATGGCATTTTTAAAGGCAGAAGAGACATCATTTTAGGTCTTATCTAGATTACAAATGCTTAAGTTTTATACCTTAGAGGAGTTTCAGGAGTGTCTGGGTTATGGCTGAACACAAAATGCAACCTTTAACAGTGTTTGTTTCCCCTTTTATTTTCATGTATATACTAGCAATTTTAGTGATGCCATATACGTTTCATGTCTGAAATGCATAATTAAAGACCTTTAAGAAAACAATCTGTCCATGCTGTATCAGTCTCTGCCCAAAACCCACACTGAATTCTCACTTTAATATGAAGTACCGTAACATTTATTTAGTATAAGGCAGGTCTGTCTTGGGCCTAGACCAGAGTGGAGTACGTTACTGGAAATAACAGAAAGAACTCTTTATTTCACGTACAACATAACCACATACTGTGGGTTCTTGTGGCAGCACGATGGTATATTTTTAATGTAGGATAATTATATTCATTTCTTTTCCTCAAACATGCCCTAGCTCTAAAGTAACTATTCTACGTTGGTTTCCCCTATATAACCCAACAGAATCCTTGCCAATGACAGATCCATGCAAGATAACCACAGAATCCTACTGACAAATATTATAACTGCCAAAATAATTTACCAAGATTATTTCTGTGCCATTATTGATTTGTAGACTAACCTGTAAAAAGGAAAATCATCTGAAATTACTGATAGAAGGGTAAACAAGGGTACCAGATTATGATACTGTTGACTAATTTTTTTAAATTGACATTAACATTGCTTCTAATGCCAAGTAAGAGGTATTAGTTACTGCTTTCTTTTCCAAAGTTTTTATTGACCAAAATTGTAAAACATGAGGTAACCAAAAGAAATAGCAGTACATTTTCCCCTCTTGCTATGTTCTGGCTTTTCTTTAGTTTATGTAGCACAGATCCAGTGGTCAAAATGTCTCTTTGCTTTTATAATTCGTCAACTATGTATGTCATTGTAATACACAGCTCTCAAGGAAATGAAAGAGGTGGATACTGACTAGCAACACATCCCAAAAGAAGTTATGTCTTTCTTTCCCCCATCCAACACTTCAAAAGCATAATTTCAGCTTGAAAGGTCAGCAAGAGGAAAGTTTGTCCATTTTCTTTCCAGGTCTTCTGGAAAACTGTTAGTCCCTTGTACTGGAGAGGCAGTTAATAGGTTTTACTTGGTGTGCTATGCAAAGCCTCTCTGTGTGCCAACATGAAAAAGGCCTTTAAAGGAATGTCAGCACCTTCAGAAACTGCTTGTCAAAAAGATTTCAGTTTTCTTTCTTTGGCCTTCCTAACCCACTTTCAAAGGTTTATTTCATTCCTGTCGTTTCTGTATTATTAATGCATATAGCTCACAACTGTAATTCAGGGTGGGCTACATGGTTACAAAATTATAGAGAGAGTTGATTAGGTACAAAAATAAAAAGCAGAGCTTCACAGATTTTACAGTACGTTAATATTTTACTACCAGCAATGGCTAGTGGAAAAGAAGGCAACAATTTGCTGAAAAGCATTAAAAAAAAAAACAAAACTATTAATTTTGCCTTGAAAATTGCCTAAAATTTTCCTGCAAGTTTATTATAAATATTACAATTACGGATAGACTGAAATGTCCAAAGGCTTTTTTTTTTTTCTCTCTTTTGCCACTAGAAACAAAGCCAAATAGCACAGTAAGGAGTTTTTGGGTTACGTACCACAATGCCAATGACAGATACGTGCAAGAGCCTTGGGTTCTGATTTGGACTCTGGCCTCTGGCTTTGGTTTTCTGTGCATCAGGGCAATTCACTGATCTCTATGACCTTAGATCCTAGAGATATATACCATACATACCTTAAAGAATGGAATGCTTGACTCCTCTTTCAGTTTCGACATCAAGCTGAAGGGAAAATGGGGACTGTCGATGTTTCCAACTCGGCTAAAACTTACATGAAAATCCATGGGGGTGACTATCCTATATTATTTACAAATATTTAAAAGATGAGCCACAACAAAACCCCTCTTGATGAATTAGTGAGTATTGTTTGTGTGATGATTTTCTGCTCTCATGAAATACACTTCACAACTGAGTATAGTCCTTAAACATGAATCTATTCCTAATTATCAAATGATTCTATGAAATTGTAAGGGTGTCCCTGAAAGTATCTTCTTGAATAACACTGTCAAGTTACTAGCTGAGCATTCAAAGGACTTTTCAAATCACTGATTATCTAGAATTCATTCATTTAATAATGACCTGTTTCTCACCTCCAAAAACTAGGTGCTTTGCTAGGCATTGGGAATAGAGCAGGAAATAAGAGAGTGGTCTAAAAAAGCCAAGTGTAACTTGTCAAACTTCTTATTTACTGCACATAACTTCTTAATTATTTGTATCTCACAAAGTTTCGAAACAGAAAATGATGTTATTCCCAAAATGTCATTAAAGGAAAAAATGGTCAAAATACCGTTTATTTACATTATTGTACAATATTCACTGTAGATGTCTATAATCTCTTAGTTATGATTGTAAAATTCAGACAGCTTGAAAACATAAAGTTGTTTCTTGAATTTGCAACAAATTTATTTGGCAGAGAGCCTGATGTGAACTGACACGAGACTTTTAACTCTGGTTTATTGGGACTATTTATAAGTTTCAATGAAGAAATACTGAGTTTGATTATTGGTTGCTTCCCTATAGATCCCACAGGGATATTGTGGAAGAAATGTTTAATACACTGAATTATTAATTTTTAAAAAGGCTGTAAAAATGTCCTTTATGGCTACATTGTATTAAAATGAAATCAGTACTTCAGGTGTTTTTATTTCAAGTTCAAATGCCAATGACATTTTTATCAAAATTGAGAATTTTATTTCCTGCTTTCTTGTTTCTTCAGAGGATCACTGCTTTTGGTTCTTGTCTTTTGGTGTTTTAAAAATAAACAAGATAAATGGAACTAGTTTTTTTTTTTTTTTTTTTTTTTTTTTTTTTTTTAAGAAAAGGAACTTAAGTTCTTGGTCTTTTTGTCTGAGGCCTCAGGTATATAATTTACTGCAGGACTAAGTGTCATGTCCAGAGATAGCCCCCGTCAAGAAGATGGATTAGAAACCTTCCCAGCAGGAAACATGAAGGCTCACAGAATTCCTAAAATATTCAACCCTTACCTGAAAGTCACCCCCTCCTGTAGCGAGTACCATCTAGATGTGGAGCTGTATGAGCATATATGTTTAATATTTTTTTATTTCCCAGAGAGAATCATTCATCATTAGAAACATGTGAAGCCATCCTAGTCACTTTAAGTTCTAACACTGAAAACACTGAAAGTGATTATATTTACTATATTCAGTAGAGCAATCATACCGCGGTCTTTGAGATTTGAACATATGGCTTCAGCAGTGACAATTTCAGTGTGAGGGGCATTACTGAGGCAAAATCTGCCTTCCTGATGTTGGTTCCAATTCTACCTCGGCACACACACAGAATAGGCCCTCTTCATACTGCAGTGTTTTAAGTATTTGAGGTCACCTGGCATATCCCTTTTTTTAGTGATCTCTACTGGAAAATCCGCTCTTTGACCTTTTCCGATGAATTAACTTTGCATATGAGTTCTGATATACCAAATGGGGTAAAATGTTTTATGGTTTTAGTTTAAAATTTTTACTATTTGAAAGGAAAAAAAAAATAACTTATTTTGAAGTTAAGTCAGACTATGATCTATATTTATCCTTGGTAAATAAGTTGCCAAGGATTGTTTCTATGTATGATTCATGCTACTCAAACATTCTATTCAAACTGGGAATAGAAAAAGGCTGGGGCTTGGGACATGAGAACACCCCATCTTTCCAATATGAAAATGAAAATCAATCATAAGGAAGTTTACAAATAGGTTTGCTAAAGAATTACAAAGCTATGTTCGGATGCAAGGAGGCACTCTAGTAGAAAAGATGGTTTATACATTATAAGCTAATTAATTTTTCAAAACATGAATTTACACTGAAGAATGTGGAGCTGTCACAGAGTTTAAGAAATTTTGGGGATGTGGATATTGTTAAGTTCCTAGAATTAGCCAAACTGAAGTTAAAAGCATAGTCCTCCCATTGTCAAGACTGACCAGGACTTTTTTTTTTTTTTTTTTTTTTTTTTTTTTAAGATTTATTTATTTGAGAGAGAGAGAGAGAGAGCATGAGTTGGGAGAAAGGCAGATGGAGAAGGAGAGGCAGACTCTCGCTGAGCAGGGAGCCTGATGCGAGGCTCCATCCCAGGACCCCAGGATCATGACCTGAGCCAAAGGCAGATGCTTAACCTGCTGAGCCACCCAGGTGCCACTAATCCAAGATTTCTGACCCCAACTGCAATGAGGTAGGGTCCAACTATTAAGTTAGAGGGAAGACTCCACACAGGACCAACCTTACTTCCCACACCAAACACAAGTTCAGGGGTTCCCAAAAACATTCTAATATTTGAAGACCCCTCCAAAAAAAAAATCACTGTTAACTATTATACTTTAAAGTTTCAGTTCTTACAGGGAGAGAATGCAGATCAAAAATTCACCAAAAGAAGAGATTTGTAGAGTATGGGTAAGCATCTGAAAAGCTTCCCGTTTTCCTAGGGATGCATTACCATCCTGGTATCAGTGTATGACAATAACCATGGGCTACTGTCAAACAGGGAAGGGCATGTGAGCTTCAGTATCTTAAGTTTTTATCAGTGCTTTATTTTGCAGGCATGTCTGATTGAATGGTTATCCATATCATTGAATTCAATATCTAGGTCAATGGATACCACATAACCCAAATGTCCCACCCACCCTAAATCATATATATATATATATATATATATATGATCATATTTTATATGACTTATTTAAAATATATAATATATATGACTTATAATATATATATATATATATATATTTTTTTTTTTTTTTTTTTTTTTTCTGGTGTAGCCAGCCCCCATCCTAAACAAAGACAATGCTATCAGCTATAGACAGGGAATACCTCCATAAAGCCAAGGGCAAAAGCCCAGACCTCCTTAGGCCTAGGCCAACTCTTTATAACAGCAAGTATTGTTTCAAGGTTCAAAGATATAATTACAAATTCAAAAACAAAAATAAAAACAAAATCCTGAAACCAAACACTTAGCTGGAAATTCTTAACAGCCATTGACTTTTAAGAAAAGGAAAGCAAAGTAGAAAACAACTTTGGTGCCCGGTATCAACATGACCCAGCTTGAAGTATGACATGAAAGTAAATCCAAGTACAATGTTATGAGAATCAGTTTACCAATATAAAAAATAAAACCAAAATAAGTGAATGAGCTACAAATCTGTAAAGAAAATTACAGGTAAACTTGAGAAAATTTTTAGATGTTGATGGTATTATACGACCATTATCTTGCTCTCATTCTATGAATAAGATGTGGGCTCTTTATGATGAATTGTTTACCTTAATCATCATAATTATAGCAAAATAAATTGCCTTGTTATTATAATATCAATTTTTCTCAGAAATGCTGTAATGAAGGATATGTTCAAAATGAATTATTTTCATAAAATCTAACTTATGGAACGCTTCACAAAGAGCCACACTAAGTATATATTCTAAGAAGAATATAAGAATCCTTTTATTCACCATGGGGAAAAAAATGTTTTTAAATGAAAGCCAAAGAGGATGAGGAAGATGGGCGATATTTAGTTAAAACTTTACTTAACCAACCTCGATTTGATTTTGTCATGCTTTTCAGGTTTCATATAATTTCTGATAACTATTACTTTGGTGACTGCACTCCTTAGAAACCTAGTTTTTAAGACCCCTGAAACTTCTGATATAAGAGATGCTGACAATGAAATTTAAACCGGAAAACTGACATATTGGTGTTGTACATTAAAAAAAGGTAATTCTAAAATTTGTGCCAATGATGACAATGTCTCACATCAGTGCAGCTCTTTTAAATATTTCAAACACATTTCACATATCTCCTTGTGAGATGGATTATCTAGCTGTAATTGCCTTATTCGATATCTCTGAAAGATAAGAGTCCAAAAGGAAATTCTCATCATGTTAACAATATCCTGGCACCAGAACCCATGCGTCCCGACTTTTTGTTTTGTTTTGTTTTGTTTTGCCTCCTGACTTTTAGTTTAGGTTTCTTTTCAACAGAATATATAGTTTTTCTCACATGAAATTGGAAATAGCTCACTGCCTCCACTGACATTACTGATCAGGTTTCAAAAACTAACACAAAACAAATATTTGTATGCGCTTATTGCACCATATACTCTCTTTTCTTTGAAGTTACTATAGATACCTGTCTTCTGATTCAGTGATGAATGTCTATTTCCCACAAGGAACAGCAAGTTCTTGAAGCAAGTGGCACTGGGGTAGTCACGAAGATTCTATTCTTCGAGAAGAAACTCAGGCTCGGTTGTGGAATCCTGGTCATAGAAGTATCCAAAGCCTGGGCTTTTCCATTTTTACTATAACCTAGTATATTTTCTAAAGCACAATAGAGACTCCATCCAGAGTTTCAAGTAAATAAACTAATTAAATATGACTATATATCAATAATCACTTGCTATATTTTCCTAAACTATTTCCCATATCATATATTTACGCAAAGAAAAAAAAATCTCCCCAAAATACTCAAGAAGAGAGTAGAGGAATTGTCCTAACATGCATATTTAGTAAATCGTACGATTTTTTTCTACAAGTGTTGTTCAGAATTCTAATCACAAAATTTATTTTTGATCCTCTATCTGATCTTTTGTTTATACTAGCAGTAGAGAAAATGGGTTGATATACACGATAAAGATATTTTAACAAAATTATAGTATTACATGAACCAGAAACTTCGGCATTTCTATTTCTGACAGTAACTGCAAATGCAGTGGACAACTTGGAAAACGTCTCTATTCCAAGGGACTTCGTGATTACGCACGAGGAGGCTTATGTGTCAGTGGCACACCAGTGGCCAGCTATGACATCAGCTCCTTTGAGCTGTAGCTCAAGGATATAAACAGTCTTTATTCGCTTAATGTTCTCACCAGTAACTGCTACAAATAAGTGCACTTCACGAGTAGCACAGCCCGATGAACGCAGAGACTCACCAACTGTTCCAGGGGAGATGCAGAAAAAAACGGGGCTTTCACAATAGCCATATTAAAGCCTCCCAAAAAAGGCTTCCTGTCCTGACAGATTCAGAACATGATGCACCTTTCTTTGAGTGAAGTTTCAGTAAATAATATTTGTAGAGAGAAGGGAAACACTATAACTTCTTCTTCTTCTTTTTTTTTTTTTTTAACAGAAGTCTCAATATTCTCAATATTCTTGAAAGACCTCATACTTCTCATCCAATTCCTGACAGGACATCTTGTTCTTTGGGCCCCTCTGAGTCCCTTCATAATTTCAGCTTCCTGTGACATTTAAAGGCAAGCTTCCTCCCTTTCTCTCTTTTCTTTTCTTTTCTTTTCTTTTCTTTTCTTTTCTTTTCTTTTCTTTCTTTTCTTTCTCTTTTCTTTTCCTCCCTCCCTCCCTCCCTCCCTCCCTCCATCCCTCCTTACATCTTAGGAATAGGGCTCTGGCTTGCTCTTAGGGGTTCCTCTCCCAATAGCCAACATTTGCTCAACATTTCTCATTAGCTCTGTTTGCTACATCCATCCTACCTAGTCACTCCAGGCTCAAGACGTTTGGCCAGTTAACCTAGCCTGCAGAACAAAGCCTTGAGTTGTCAACAGGGCATGCAAGATCCTTTATGAAGGAGTCCCACCTGTGTCTTTCCAGCCTCATTTTCCCATTTCTCTGCTTTGCTTTTTGTAACAAACTTGATAAGCTTCCTACTGCACCCTCCTTCGGACCTCCAAGCTTGGCTAGCTTTACATTGTTCTTACAGATACAGATTAAATATCCTTCCTCTACAAGAAGTCCTTCCCAGTTTATGTGGCCTTCCATTGGGTACCCACTGTACTTGGTGCATTAGCCTATCATTAGAGCACATCATGATGCATTATGATGATCTAGTTACTGCTACCTCCTCTGCTAGACTATTATCTCCCCGAGGGACAGAACAGAGGGTGGTCTGCTCATCATGTTCTTCTCAATGTCCAGCTATTCTTTGGTAGGCAGTCGAAATTTCATTAAAGAATTTTAAAAAAACGAATGGAAGAGTATAGTAGTTCACTTCTTAAGAACAAGGACTATTGTCATAGACTCCTTTGAAATGCTTTAAGGTCAACCACAGAACTTTTCTGAACACAGACAGTGGTAGTAATAATAACAACAACGTCATCAACAACTATGACAATAATAGCGGTTGCTGAAATTAGTTGAACATTTGTTGTGTACCAGTCTCTACGCTCAGTGCCTTACACAGCTTACAATTTTGTCAGTGTTAGTTGAACTGACAAACATTGCTATATGGCAGGCCTCATGTTTCATCAATTAACAACACTCTCTGGATTAATTGCCAAATACCATGTCACTCTATGATGTTACACTTGATCCTAGCCAAAAGGCTGAGAAGCGATGTTTTGCATGATTTGAAAGTATTTCTAGGGATCCCTGGGTGGCGCAGCAGTTTAGCGCCTGCCTTTGGCCCAGGGCGCGATCCTGGAGACCCCGGATCGAATCCCACGTCAGGCTCCCGGTGCATGGAGCCTGCTTCTCCCTCTGCCTATGTCTCTGCCTCTCTCTCTCTCACTGTGTGCCTATCATAAATAAATAAAAAAAATAAAGTTGTTTAAAGAAAAAAAAGTATTTCTATAGTAAACTAAATAAATTCTCACCAATGGTGCCTACAAAATGGCAAAACTGTAGATAATCAAAATATTTAGTTAGCTTCACTCACTAGACGCTAATCCTACTCAAAATTAGTGAACAATGGGCAGAGATCCTCATCCAATTGGACATCTTTGCTAGCCAGGTTAAAATACATCATTGAAAGTTGTCACCGTCATTTTGAACAAGGACATTTTTAGTCACAGTTCAAGGTAAAAGTCCATTGAATACTTTAATAGCTCTTGCCTACTTGTATTTTTTGAAAATTATATGGCTTCACTATCACTTAACGTGTTATAAACTTCGCAGTTATCAAGCCTTTTTTATGCCACTGTATTTTTACCTATTAAATGTATATACAACACCATTGCACTACAGATTTTAAAAAGTTACTCACAATTCCATTGTTCTAAAACTTGTCTAACATCATTTTTCTATAATATCTGTTTTGTCAATACATTTTTCAAATGATGTCATTCATGATACATAAAATTTTAAATTTTCCTATTTTATGCTTGTGTCTACATTATAATGTCTTATTTTTTCATACATTCTCCACAATTAACCTTTTAAATGGTTACATTATATTTCATTGAGTTGATATAATATTTATTTGCTACACCACTACCCTATTCCTGGATAATCTGGGTTGCTTGCTAAATTTTCTCCTACTAGCAAGAAAGTTGTGATGAGTATCATTGTTCTTTTTAGATTTACTTTATTATTTCAGGATGAATTACCATTCAGGGGATTACTAATTTGGAAACTATGCACATTTCCCTTTTTATTATAAGATATACTAATGCTGCAGTTTGGATTAGAAATAGTTTTTCCAATCTTACTCACTTGCTATTGATACTGATTATACTTTCTTTAAAATAGTCATGTAAATAAACATACTATAGTGTTTTGAAACTTTAAAGCATCATAAGAAGTACACATAGAAGAATGGATAAAATAGTCAAGAACCTCCCTCATGGAAGTTAAATGCAGAGAAAGTAGAGTTAGAAGTAAAAACATTGGTTTTTTTTTTTTTTTTTAAGATTTATTTATTTTTTGAGAGAGAGCAAAAGGGAGTGGGGGGAGGGGCAGAAGGAGAAGGAGAGAGAGAATCTCAAGCCGACTCCCTACTGAGTGCGGAGTCTGACACGGGGCTTGATCTCACAACCCTAAGATCATGACCTGAGCCAAAATCAAGAGTCCGATGCTTAACTGAACGACCCAGGTGCCCCCCAAACACTGTTCATTTAATAAATATTTATTGAATGCTGCCAGTAGGACAAGTACTGCTAGTTAAGTTTAATCCTTCGAGTTGCTTTTTCATGTCAAGAAAAATATTTCTCAATTTTATAGTCAAAGTGCTTATTAGAAAAGCTCTATTTCACTATTTTACTATGGCTCAGGACATCTATCATAACACAGTTAAGAGTCTCCCCTGGCCCCTGGCCACTGATTTTTCCAGGAATTTTCCAGGTAGATTGTCACATAATTTGCCAATAATGACAACTTTGGCCTCTATTTTACATATTTCTATGTGTCTTATATATTTCCACGTGCTAAGAAAAACAAAGGCTTCTAAGAAATTCTGAAGAGCTGGATGAATGTTTCAATAACTTCACATAGTCCACAAAGCACAATGATAATCACGACATTGTTAATAGAAAGGTTAAAAGGGGAATGGAAGAAATAAAGTATCATTTTTGCTTCACAGATACGTAAGAGGTCAAGAGTGGCACAGTCACAAATGCCAAACATGAAAGAAAAAAACTGGAGAAGTGCTTATTTTCAAAACTTCTAATATAAAGGAAAATCTACTTTTTTATGTATGGCATACATCTTGAACTAAACTGCTTATTAATCTTGCTCTTGGTAAAAGTGCTCTGAAAAATAATTGTGAGTGTGAGCACTTTCTTTGTAAAAAATCTCAATATAAAGCTATAGATTATGACAAACATGGTAAAAAAACATTTTTGATATTGAGAAGACTTAGATTATTAATAATTGTAGAATAGAAAAATTGAAATTGCTTGGAGGGAGAGGGTTTTTCAAATAAGCTCACAATTAATATGCTTTCAGAAAGTACTTTTGCATGACTATATGGAATTTTTCTATTCATACTATATATTTGTATCAAACCGTACATGATAAAACATAGTTTAGTCCCTAAAATATGCAGTGCAAGCATATATTTTTTTTTTTACTTTTTTTTTTTTTGAAATATAGTTGACTATGTTAGATTAGTTTTAGGTGCGCAACATAGTGATTTTTGTTTTAATTTTTTATTTAAATTCCAGTTAGTTAACATACTCACATTAAATTTCAGGTGTAGAAGTTAGTGATTCAACACTCACATATAACATCTAGTGCTCATCACAAGTGCCCTCCTTAATTTCCATCACCGATTTAACCCATCTCCCATCAGTTTGTTCTCTATAGTGAAGAGTCTGTTTCATGGTTATCCGCTCTTTTCTCCCCACTATGTTCATTTGTTTTGTTTCTTAAATTCCACATGTGAATAAAATCCTATGGTATCTGTCTTTCTCTGACCAGCTTATGTCGTTTAGCGTAATATCGTCTAGCTCCATCCTCATCATTGCAAATGGCAAGATTTCATTCTTTTTTATGGTTGAGTAATATTCCATATATCATATATACCCCTTTTTCTTCCATCTGTCAGTTAATGGCGACTTGGACTGCTTCTATCATTTGGATATTGTTGATAATGCTGCTATAAACAGTGGGGTGCATGCATCCCTTCGAATTGGTATTTTTGTATCCCTTGGGTAAGTACCTTGTAGTCCAATTGCTGGGTCATAAGGTAGTTCTATTTTTAACTTTTTTGAGGAACCCCTATACTGTCTTCCACAGTGGCTGCACCAGTTTGCATTTATGCTGTCCTCACCACAAATGTAACTACCATCCATCACCACACAATGCTAACACAGCACCACTGACTATTCCCTATGCTGCACTTTCATCCTTGTGACTTATTCATCCTGTAACTGGACACCTGTACCTCTGACTCCTCTTCACTCATTTTGCCCATTCCCTTACCCCCTCCTCTCTGTCAAACACCTATTTGTTCTCTGTATTTATGGGCCTATTTGTAACCATATATTAAATGTCCTATTTTATATTATTAATAAAAATAGTTTTCCTGAATCCAAAACAAGTATCCAAATATATGCTTAAAATGTTTGAGGTCACCTAAAAATAAGGTGACTAGAGAGAAAATTGGAAATAGAAGTGACTGTGAATCCATTCTTCTGAATACTTAGACACTTGACCCGATGGTCAGAAAACATTAGTAAAGAATTTAAATATTTCAAGGATTAAATCTTAAGCCATAGAGAATACCAATATTTTGAAAATCAATTAATATTGACATTAAAATTCAGTATTACACATAATTCCAGTTGCTCTCCCAAATATTTACTTACCTAAGATATTTGAAAGACCATGATTTCGTACTACAAGGAAATTTAATTAATACTCTGCTCGCTGTGTCTTGGCGATTGCTCCCTTTGGTCTAATGCGAAGCTAGCCCCAATTATAACAAACTATTAATAACAGTTAATACTTCTTGGCAATACAGAATTAAGCTATGATGCAGAGTAATTTTAGATTACCCTCTGTTGTGTAATTTCTCTAAGTATTTTTTTAAAACACTTTTTGGATTCTCTGACAACAGAATATATATATATATATGTATATATATATATACACACACATATATATATATATTTAAGATTTAATTATTTAGAGAGAGAGGGAGAGCTTGTGAGTGGGGGGGGAGAGGCAGAGGGAGAGCATCTTCAGGCAGACTCCACTAAGCATGGAGCTAGACCGGAGGAGGCGGGGGGCTCAATTCCAAGAATCATGAGATCTTGACAGGAGCCAAAACCAACAGTCAGAAGCATAGCTGACTGAGCCCCTTTGGGCGCCTCCATCTGACAACAGAATATTTTTAATTATTTCGCTGAGTAAAGTGATAGGAACAATAGCAACAATCATAAACCATTCTATTCCTTTCCCTTATAAAATACAAATTTGGGCCATTTTTCTGTGATCTTTACTCAGCTAAAAGTTATTTTTAAAACTAACTTCAAACAGCATGGGAATTTGAGTTATTGAATATAATGAGTAATTCCAAATGCCAAGTCTGTCTTGCGACATAAAAGCTACCATTTCCTCAGCTTCCTATATACCTATGATGGAATTTATTAGCCACGATACAGATAAGGAAAATGAGCTCAGAGATATTTTCAAAAATATTTATTGTCTGCTACATTCACGGCATGGCTCAATCCAGCAGTAAATACAGGAGTAGTTCCGTTCTTGTCTGGAGCCTATGACAAATGGGATCTGACTCCGAGTCTATCTCTAACGTCTAGAAGTTTAAGCATTGGGGGTGCCTGGGTAGCTCAGTGGTTGAGCATCTGCCTTTGGCTCAGGTCATGATCCCCAGGTCCTGGGATCAAGTCCCGCCTCAAGCTCCCTGGAAGGAGCCTGATTCTCCCTCTGCCTGTGTCTCTGCCTCTGTGTCTCTCACGAAAAATATATAAAGTCTTAAAAAAATAAAGTTTAAGCATTATCCTATACTGATAGGATTATCCTATACTGTAAACAAGAACATGCAAGTATGCAACAAGAATGAATGAATCATTAGGTTATGAGCTGGGAGAGAAGTCTTCCAATTGTAAATGGCAAACCTATTCTTTAGAGTCACAAAGATGGCACAAAGTTTATAGAATCCACAAGAAACTCATCTGAATTTCTACAAATATTGTTTCCTTCCATATATCTAGCCTCATGCAGACCCGTGTAATAGCACACTGCATAGGAATAGAGACTGGAGATAGCCTTCTGCTGCTTTATAAAGAGCCAGAGAAATCTGGAAGATAGGTGAATATCTGGTATTTGACAGGGAAAGACCTGCAAAGCAAATGGCTGGCAAGTTCAAACACAGCAGGGAGATAAGTGCAGCTGGCACTGAGTGAGTGAAAATGAGCAGAATGAGAAAGAGGTGGAGAGATCAGAGAAGCAAAGCAAAATGCAGTTATCGTGCAGCTTTGTGGGTGAAAGAACCTTGGCTTTTTGCCCCAACTTTAATGAGGTCTACTGACAAATAAAAATGGTATATATTTAAGGTATACAACTTGATGATTTGTAATAAGTATACATTGTGAAATGATTACCACAATCAGACTAACAGACCTATCCATCACCTCACATAGTTACCTAATTTTTTTTTTATGGTGACAACAATTGAGATCTACTTTAGCAAATTTCAAGTAAGTGATACATTATTATTAACTATTGTCACTATGCTGTATATTAGGTCTCCAGGGCTTATAACTGAAAATGTTACCCTTTGTACAACATCTCCCCATTTCCCTGCCCCCAGAGTCTCCACCTCTCTCTCCCTGTCATATAAAATCTCTTCTTTTATGAAACAAAACCACCATCTTGCAAATGAAATTGAGTCATACCTTATACTTACAAGGCTTGGCTAATGAGACATTGTACTTTCAATAGAAGTTAAGCTAGTATTAATGAGGGCAGACTCTGGTCAAGTCTGTTTCTATGGAAATAAAAGGAACTCTGATTCTCCAGTAGAATTAAGTAGGTAGTCATAAGTGAAGATGGTCATATTTAAGAACACTTAGTTTTGTGATGAATATACATGAATAGAAGAGAATTTGATAAAGGAAAGTACCGATTGATTTCTGTGTTGGCTTGCTTTCTTGTTGTTATTGTTGTTGCTATTTTGGTAAACGATGAAATGTTTTCCTTAATGAGAGTCCTAAGCCTTGTTCTTCTATTCTAATTGGGAATATACTTTACTGTACTTCTGTGAATGCTGTTCTAGGACAGCTTAGCCTTTTAACACTATCCTTTCTGGCTCTACTGTAAAGCATTGGCTTTTGTTCCCTTTGATATGAAGAACTGGTCAGTTGCCAAGTGAAACCTTTCGTGTGTGTGTGCTTACGTGTGTGTGTGTGTGCGTGTGCACAGACATGCCTATTCATGTTAAAAGAATTCCAGGTGTGGATACAGTTTTTCTTCCTATCTTCAACTTCAGGAAGAATAGTTACTACTGCAGTCTTTCCTACATAACAAAATATCATGTGCTGAAACATATCCCATACCAGTTTGGCTAATTCTGCTTTCTTTTACACCACAACAGAGCTAAATATTCAATGTTTTTATCTTGTGGTCCAAAAGAACTTTGAGTCATCATTTGAACCATCAAATCTTCCTGTCATCAGCGTTGTCACACCAGCAGCCTCATGTGATATACACAGCTTAAGCTCTTCAGGGGACATTCTTAAAAATAACCTCTTTAGAGTAAGGATAGACCTTCTGTTGTGTTGCTGTTTTGTTCCTCGATTCCTTGGCATTTTGTTTTGATTTTCATTTCCTTGCTGTAGGTGGTTAACATTCCCAAAGATTATGAAACTACATGGAAAGCTTAACTTTCTCATGTGAATAGATTCAGAATTTTATCTATAGGGCAGGACAGAATTTTATATATATGTGTGTGTGTGTGTGTGTGTGTGTGTACTGTATATTAAATATATGTAATGTTTATTATATTTCCATATTGAAATATACCCAGATGAACTCCACTTCAAATAAATGAATGCCTGGAAAGCTCAATATAAATCAAATCTCTGAAGAGGAAGCTTGCTTCCAAGAATTATGTTAAAACTACCATTCTAAAGAAAGGTTCCTTTCTAATAAGAAAACAAAATTATCTGATGATATTACCTTTTATTTATATCTAGATTTTCAGAATTTAAGTAAAACATACATATAGATTTTTAAGTAAATCATACTCATAGAAATCTTTGGGCAAGGAATAACAGACTAGTGGAATGAAACATTTTCAGAAACATTATACTGGTTGATTGTTTTTGCATAAACCTGATAGTAGCTCTATTTTCATTAAATAATTCTTATATTGAGATCCTTGTTCATTAGCTTGAGCACTATGAAGCCCGCATGAACCAATCCTGCTTTGAAGAAGTCTACAAATGAGAGATGCACTACAATGAGAAATAGAGAAGATAGAAATTAAAAACGTGCTAATCAAATGGAGGGGATAAATATAGAAATCACTAGAAAGAGATTTGAGGTTGAAGAATAGTCAAAGAGCTTGGGACATGTGGAAGACATCAAGGAGGGAAGTTTTAGATAAGCAGAAGCTTGCAATGAAGCCCCAGACATTAATAACTACAGTGAAACGAGTGTCAGATGGGGGAAGGGTTGAGGAGATAAAGAGGTTCCTAATTTGTATAGAGAATCTGTAATGAAGAAAAGTAGAGAATCAAGTTACATTAGTAAAAGTGGGATCAAAGAGTGGGTGATCCTAAAATATATTTGAAAGAATAGTTAATAAAGAGCAAACTATGAAACTAATGATGAGTATGTTAAAAGAAAAAAGGCAGGCATGCACAAGAGAGGCTGGCAGAGAGTAATTCCAGGCAAGTAGAACGGATATGGGGAGATGACAGTAATTTGAGGTAAAGTTAGGATAGACTATTTAGGTATAGAGGGAAGACTTAGGGGACCACCAGTTATTAATAAAGAAAGAATTTTTAGGATGCTTTCCCACCTCATTCAGGGGCCCATGGCGTGCTTCTGTGTGAAGCACTTTGAAAGCTAGAATGTAAGCTCCAAGAAGCCAGAGTCTAGTTGCTTTGGTTACTACCGCATGGTCAGTGCCTAAAATAGCCTCTCATGGTAGGAGCTCAATAAATATTCCTTGAATATTTACTATTTAAAGATATAGCTTAAAGCCTACCACCTTTCTTTTAAACTTTCCCTTACTCTTTCAGGTAGGAAAGCTTAGTGGGGAAAATACAGATTTTAGAATCAAGTAGACCTGCGTTCAACTCCTGACTACTGCTTAAAACCTTGTAACTCAGACTAACTACTTCACTTTTCTGATTCTCAGTTTTCTCATTTGTAAAACAGAGAATTCTATGCATCCTGCAGTTTTATTATAAGGCTTAGAGGTTATGGCTGTAAAGTGCCTAGATCTATTCAGGGACGTATTAGTAACCCAATCCATGGTAGCTATTAATTAAGAGCAAGTATTACTCAATCATGCTTTCTTGGCTTTGATCAAATCTTGTTTATTTCTGATTTATATCATTTGTCATTTTGCACTAGAGTTAACACGTCTAGCTTCTCTCCCTCAATACATCAACTGTTTTAGACACCGAATAACCAATTTCTTTAATGTGCCTAAGAAATTTTTCTTTCAAAATTCAGGATAAGCTTTTTCTCAGTCAGGTTTTCTTGATATACTCAACTAGACTTCGGCACTTTCTTTTCATGTCCCTGTTGTACCTTTTACCCCTACATCTTGAAAGTACTTAAGTTCGGGTCTGTCTTCACGGCTGGAATACAAGCTCCATAGAGACAGGAGTGTTACCTCCTATGCATACATACCTGGTGCCTAGGAAGCAAGCCTGGGCACTGTATGAAAGAGGAGATGAGTAGGAAAATTATCAAGTCAAGTGATACAAAAATCCATCAAGTAAATGGAGATTAAAAGAATGCAATGCCTATCAGAAGATATCCCCAATTGTAATTATTCTTAGAAAGAAGGCAGGGACCAGTGAAAAAAAGAAATTAAATTCAGATAGAGTTTAGGAACTCTGTCCTATAGTTTTGATAAAGGAATCCAAGATAACATGAGAGGTTAGAGAAGCAGGCCTTACTCATATTCTTCATATACTTATTTTGACATTAATAATAGTGGCTACTGTATTATTCTACTTGAGAGTTGGTCTATTTGCTTTTTATCCATTCCTGAGTCCAGGAACCAATGATCACAAGACTTCACTTGATCAGTCAAGAACACGCCCAGTGTGCAGAGTGAGAAAGGCTGGTGAAAATGATCATTACATATGAAGATACCAATCTTTTCTGAGATTGACCAAGTAATTACGCAGATAGGAAGGATGGAAAGATTGTACCCAGAGTCAATTTCACATCATATTCTCAGATAAGTTTAAAACTTTGTTGACATGACTATGATATCAAGGTATAAAGCTGGGATGTTGAATTTGGCCAAAACAGAGAAAACAAAATCCTTCAGATGTCATTTGGTGTCTTGTAGAGGAAACAAATGATTTCATTTTGTTTTCATTTCAACTAGTTGCTGTGGGCTGAGCACAATGAGTGGCTATATATACAGAGAGAGATAGAGAGACAGAGAGAGAGAAAGCTTTGTTTTTTACTCCTTGAATCTAAATTTATTAATCTACTTAAATTGAATGGGAGATACCTAATTAAGCATTGCATAGCATTTATAGAATTCAAAAATCTATTCATGTGTTTGAACAAAAGCATCGATTTTTCCTGGAAAGTATGATGCTCCTGTGCATATTATATCAAATCCAAATCTTATTTTCCAATAAAGGAAATAGAGTACTTTGTCTATTAAAAATTATACGAAATCTATATTTTTAAAGTGTAGCCTCTGGTAGATAGGAAATTCTGTGTAAGTAGGACAATATTTCATTATTTATTGATTCATGTCTACTCAAAAAGAGTGCACATTATTTTATTTTTAAATGGATGGTATTGGTAAAATGTGGTTATTTTAATATGCTAATGCCGACATAAAACATACAATTTTTTCATCATTTTCTCAGATCAGTTTACAATACTGAGGGAGAAAATATTTTTCAGTATTGTACTATATTAATTTTCCAGTATTATATTAAACATACTTAGTAAATCCATTATGTAACTTATTTTTTTTCATTATGTAACTTATTTTAATACAATGCCTGTCAGTGTTGTCTGAGAACTCAGACATATTAGTCTTACTTGCAACCTTTTTAAAAAATAACATCAATCAGGTATATAGGGATGTCTGGGTGGCTCAGTGGTTGAACATCTGCCTTTGGCTGAGGACGTGATCCTGGAGTCCCGGGATCGAGTCCCTTGGGCTCCCTGCATGGAGCCTACTTCTCCCTCTGCCTGTGTCTCTGCCTCTATGTCTGTCTCTCATGAATAAATAAATAAAATATTTTTTAAAAAATAAAAAAAATAAATCAGGTATATAAAAATACCTGACTGAAGAAAACAATGATGACATATACTCGTAAAATCAAAATGATGGTCTCATGGAGGAGCTTTGACTCAAATTTCTACCAGTAGACCTCAAACAGAATGATCACTACTACTCCTAAAAACAATGCTTTAATTGTCAAGTGAAATCATAGGGATCTCATAAAGACGTGCAAATCAAAGATAGAATAGCTCTAGCGCGTCTGCAAGTGGCTAAGCTTCCAAGCAAATCATCCCTATTAGTTCCTATTCATGACTTCAATTATGCTTTTTTATCTGTTCGTAACATGCAGCATTTTCTTACCCTCACATTTCTAGGCATTTTAGCTTCTGCTGACATAAATACATTCCTCAAATAGAATATTACAGCAATCTTCTGCTAGACATTTAAGCCCATTTGTGCGTTTATTTTTTAAGATGCTTTTTTGAAACTTCTAACTGTGAGAGGTCTGGGAAGGTAGTGTTAGAATGAATGAGAACTTGTTTTTTAAAGCGACACTGTAGACACTTGGTCTACAATTAGAAAAAAAAAAAAAAAGAAAAAAGAAAATCACAGCCTCCTACCTTGAAAACAAACATCTCACGGCGAAGAATAGCTAAAGTGTTAAAGTTCCCATCGCAGATGTTGGGTTTGGCTCCAGGATAGGAAGGTCTTCCCGTGGGAGGTCGAGGGGGTTTGGGCCTGTCATTCTTCCGTGGGTCAGCTGGAGGAATGGAGCGGTGTGGGGGCACTGTCGGTAGAGGTCTTGTCGGTGGAGGGATCTTGTCAGGTGGACCTTTGAAAATACGAGGAAAGCACTTGGCTGACTTCAAACTGGAATAGTGCTGCATAATATGCTGCAGAGGACAATCACTCCTGAGGGGAGGGCACAGACTGAGTAAGCTAAGAAGTCTTGAAGACTGTATGTTTTCTGAAAAAACAAACCATTATACCCAACAAACTACTGCCAACTCTATCAGAAAGTCCTTATCTTGCTAAGTTCTGAATCCCAGTCACTGAACTTTCTTTGTTAATTTTTAATGACATTTTTCGTAGCTTTGCCAGAGTCCTTATTGGAAAAACTGCTTTGAAATCTTTTTTGGAAGTAGGTGGTGTATAAATAATACATAAATGAAGATGAATACTGGAACCATGCATGTAAGCTCCACCAAAGTTAATCCTAGATTTTGACTGACAATGATTCTATGCAAATATTTCTAAAAGATAAACATTAAGGAATCAAAGTTTATTCCACCCTCTGTCTCCAACTGTATTTATAACCTTTTCCTGACTTTCATTATTTTCTTCTAATGACATGTTTTGACAAATTGCCAGATGAGTGTTTCATTTGAATACTGAATCTAAAACACCTATTGATTAAAACACCACTAGTAAAATATTAATGTGAAGAGGTATTTCTAAAAAGAGGTTTCTAAATTAAGCCAAAGTTTACACATATAATTTGGTACAGATGTAAAGCATCATTCGTCAAGGGATTTATGTTTTTAAAAAGAAATACAGTGCTGTTCGCACTTAATATTTAGATATGGAAAGAATATTCTTTTGCAGACCTCAGTCTAGACTACTAATTCATGAGGTCATGAGAAAGAGCCTTCCTTCAGTTAACCACTTAGGAGGAATTTCTGATGGTACAAATTAGGCATAGGATTGCGCTCTCATAGGATTGGGCTAGTTTTGAGTCTGAGACGTTTCCCTTTTCTCAGTATCCCCCAAATAAAGAGCAGCACAAAAGTAGACTTTCTTTTTTTCCCAAAGAGAAAAAACCCTGAGAGAATGGTTACCACTGAGATATTGAAATTGAAAAACTAATGAATGCAAATAAATTAGTGAACTTAAACTATGCTATTTAAAAATGCAAATGACATCTTCAGGATACTGGATATTAACATACAGATAACACATATTTGCCTTTGTCTTGTAAAATGAAAGCATCACTTCAGTAATTTAGTAAAGCATACTCTCTATATGTAAATTATAAATGTCAAGTTCTTAACAATTATGTGTGAAATAAATGTCTTTATAAAGGTCAATGGTTCTGTTGAGGGAGTTACGATTATAGTAAATATGTGGAATAGTCTTTCTTCCTTTTGTCTTAATTTGTATTCACTGATTGAACCCCATAAATAAAAATGATCTCGGTATATTAGAAATTACTTTTGAATTATGTGTAAAGATCTTTGGTGTAACTGCAGGTTGCAATTAAACTCAATAAGAAAGATTAGTGTATAGATTTACTATAATATGTATATTAAGATATCTGGACGGTTGCCAACAAAACTTGATTGATATAAGACTTCTGCCAATAGGCCAGACTTTTTTTTTCTTATTTTGGTATTTATCTCTCTCATATACTTAGAGCAACCATCTCAAAGAAGGAAATGCAGCAAGAATTCCGAACTTCACTGTGGTGTTAACCAAACAGAAACAGTGGTAACCTACCATAAATCTTCTGGATGCCTTGCAAATCATCATTAGGTAGTTTGAAGTTGTCAGTTTCCATGTACTGGTAAAATGGGGCCATGATAGCAGTGGGATCATTGGAATGCTCCAATCCCAGAGCATGTCCCAGTTCATGAACTGCTACAAGAAATAAGTCATTTCCTGTGAAAATGAGAAGAAAAGATGCTATTGTAACTAATATCCAAGTACAGAATTGGAACTTTGGTGTTTCAAAATTTCACCCAAGAAAAATAGGAGGAACTCCTTATTTCAACTATCAGTATGATTTTATCATTGAATTTTCTACTGGCAAAATCCAACACACTATTTTTGAAAAGGTTGGGGAGGTGGGAGGTGATGATAATGTAGTCACAGAAATTTAGATACTGAATGGAAGGAACAAAGAATAAAATTTGAAGAAAGATTAGCAGCATCAGAAACTGCTACTACTGATGTTGAAATATCCTTCCAATTAGAAAGCATGTAATATACCTTTATAATTTTTACATTGAACATAATGCTAACAGTAAGTCAGGAAAAAAATGTAGATCCAATTCCTACTTTTACATAGGTGAGTAAATTAAGGCACAGAGGTGACAGGTTTTGTCAAGAACAGCAAATCTTTAAATTTACAGAGCTGTGACTAGAACTCAAGGTTAAATTTTAAGTCCTAGATGAAGGCTTTTCTTTATATTAGCCTAGAACATAGGAAGACAGAAGTGTAAAATGTAAGTCACAGGCTAGAAGTCACAAAAACTAGGATTCTAGTCCTAGCTTTGTGAATACAAATTCTAATCAACTCAGAGGCAATCTGAACAAGATATATTTATTTAGAGTGGCTGTTTCTCATGGAAAAAAAAAAAATCTCTCCCACCTGTGGTAAACTTGCACAGTGAAATCTATTCAGTGCAGACTCTCAGAGAAACTTTATGCAGTCACACCCCTGCTGATGGCCTCTACATATTGTCCCTTCTGGATCATCATAATTAAACTCATGAGCAAAAGAGCCAGTCCTACATGTATATTTATTATTTCTAAAAATTAAGTTGAACTATGTGAGCATCAAACAGTTGGGACTATTATACTCGTAAGGGTTATGTCCCTAAGTGGAAAGTTTAAAATGATTGAAGATAAAATATAAAGTTTTGAATAGATGGATTGCAAATGTCTTCAGTGAACTTCCTGAGTGTCATTTTCAGGAAAACTCTCTAAAAATATTTTTATAATGCACTGTGATAATTCCTTTCTGAGGGCTTTTTTTCTTTCTTTCTTCCTTTTTTTTTTTTTTTAACACAAAAGCCAAGTACATAACAAATATTTTTTTCCTACTCTGGAGTAGTCCTTCATAGAAAAATGGATGAAACCATGAGGCTGATTCATCATATGACCTTAGCATACCAAAAACGAGCCATTTAAAACACATCAGGGGCCTACCTGACTCTCAAAGAATAACTGATTAAATATTGTTGTGAAACAAATTGAAAGGGTTTAAAAAAAATAGAGGTTAACATTTCCAATCTTAGAAAGCTTATCTTCTCCTCTTATTTAAATGTGCAAGTCAAGACACAAAAAGAAAAATAATATAATACGTATTAGGTTTAATTAAAAATATTAACTAGATTTATTAAAAGTTTACTAACTTGGACATTTTGAACATTTTACCTGCATTTTCTCATTTAATTCTCACAATTATCCTTTGAGTCAGTCACTATTATTATGTCCATTTTTAAAACGAGAAAACCAAGACTTGGGACATTAAATACAATTTGCAAATTCATGTAGCAAGTTGCAGATAAAATCCAAACTTCTCTGATTAGAAATCATCCTTTGAATTATAGTAAATCACACAGCTATAAAAGTATTAGCATGCACAACAGCTTAGATAATGTAGCCATGTGAAAACAATTTCATTCATTAAATCATCCATTCATTCCACTACTTTTACTGCATGCCTACTATGAGTCAGGCATTGATCTAGGCTTTGATATAGTAGTGAGCAAAACATACAAAAAATCCCTGCTCTTGTAACATTTACATTTTAATGGGTACTGGAAAGAATCAAGATAGAAAAGTAAAATATACAGAATGTTACATAGTGATAAATGATAAGGATAAATAGTAAGGCAGAGACAAAATGAAATCAGAGAGGAAATGGAACTTAAAACATGTATGGGATTTTAAATAATACTAATGGTTTGGGCTTCTAGTCTGACTGGGGTGGGGATAATCGTGTTTTTGAGGAGAGGAGGGACATAATCTGACTTACATTTAACGGGATCACTCTGGTGATTGCTCTTGAGAATCAAGTACAGTGGACAAGGGAAGCAGCATGATTCAGTCTCTGAGGTTAGTGCAATAATTCAGGACCAGAGTAGAAGTAATGGAGGTAGTCAGAGTAGTAAAATTCTTGATATATTTTGAAAGGAGAATCATAGGGTTTCTTAAAGGACAAGATGCAAGGCATGAGCAAAGAAAAACATCAAAGACAACACCACGTTTTCTGGCCCTACACCGAAAAGAATGAAGTTGCCATTCACTGAGATGGAGAAAACCATAGGAGGAATGAATTTTTGTTGCTTTTTGTGTTGGTGGGGGTGAGAGGTAGGAAGCATAACCAGGAGTTCCTTTCTTGAATGCCAAATTCTGAATGTTTTAATTTGCTTAATGAAACAGGAAGACTAATCAACTGAGACAATAATAGAAAAGAAAAAGAAGAACGTATGAAATGTTTGAATAGGTCAGTTGTAAAGAGTGGATGAGGGAAATATGGAGTAGTTGTCAGGCAGCCTTCAGGATCATGAATTTAAAGTGATATTGGCTTCATTATGTGGGATGTCTTCCTTCTTCAGCCTTATTTGTCTGTGTGTATGCAGATACCAAAGTGGCAGTATTGATTTCACCAGACTCTTGGTATCTCTAGGTAACTATGAAAAGCAGAGGAAAAGATGAAGGAGTTGTGGATATACATAAGAGTGATTTTTTGACTCTGCCATGATACTTGTGTCATGTAAGGAAGGAAGGAATAGCATGGGATGAGGTCTGTGACAAGGTGATAAGATCAATCTAAGGTCAACTCTTAAATTCTGGGGTGATCAAAGGTTTTTTGTTTTTGTTTGTTTTGTGTTTTTAGTCATGATTTAGCAGGAATGAGCTAGAAAAATATTCAGTGATAGTCCTAGTAGATTCTAAGAGCAATGAGATTTGTAAGAGCAATGTCAATTGAGATTTGTAAGAGCAATGTCAAGAGTATGTATACCTATGGAAGTGAGTCTCTGTGTCAGGATGAATATGAAATTGGAGAGGAGATTCAAGATCTAAGAGCCCAGAACACTGGCAAAATTATCTACATCAACACTAAGATCACCGAGAATTAAAACAAGGGTAGTGTTGAAGAGAGTAGGATTGAACCTGGAGGTAAAATCATCAAAGAATAGGGAAAACGAGAATTAGTAGATGATTCTAGCAACGAGGGACAGAGGATGGGACAGTTTGACAAAATCAAAGTCGAAACTTGAAGTGTTTATGGAGGAGGAAAGGAGAATCATCCTGAAGTAGCATTACAAGGATATAAGGCTGTGTGTATACTGTGACTCCAGCCCTGACGTAGAAGGAATATGAAAGAGAAAAGAGAACGAATGTAAAGGAAAGGAAATGTATAATCAATATAGAGATCAGTGTCAGCTACAGAAAGAAGCCTAAAGGGAATATATTCAAAATAAGTTGATTATGAAGGGGATTTTGCTCATGACTGACTTGAAACTTCTCTAAAGTAAACAGTGTCAGAAGGTAGAGAAGGGAAGGGAATGGAGGGAGGGATAGCAATCTGGACGTCCTATGGGGATTAGAGTCCAAAGGGAGAGGGGCATCTTCTGTGCTTCCTATGGTGATAAACAGGAATGGAAGTCAGGGTCCTAATCAAATTAGGCCGCAGATTCTAATATATCAAATATAAGAGGTTATTACTACTTGACTATGTTTAAAGGAATTTAAGAACATGTCTGGAGAGAAGACAGGGAGTGAAATCAGAGGTGATACAGAGGAGAAAACGTACAGTGGTTGCAAGGACAACTTCCTGTAATTGTCTTTGGTTCAATTTTTGTTGCTTTTCTACCACCTACACGATGATAATTTCACATTCCTCATCAAGATAACCAAGACCCTTCATACATAAGTCCTTGTCCTTCCTTTCCAACATTATCTCCTCTGCCCTTTATTTTCCTTTTTCCGGTCACAGAAAAATGTGCTTGTTCTGTCCTTAAGATCGCTGGACTGTCTTCTTTCTGGATCCCCTCATCTGCCCCCGCCCCCATGTTGGAAGCACATCAAGCAGACCTGATGTGACTGTTCAGATGTCACCTTCTCTATGAAGACATTTCCCGAGGGGTGCTGTCCCTGCAGGCTCTCTTCCTTAGACTCCCATGGGCCCTCGTGCATACACCCATCATAGCAATTGCATTGTATTGTCATCATCCTTTGGTAAATCTTCCCAATATATTTTGAATTCTTTAAAGGCTGCAATTGTGCATCATTTATCTCGTGTCCCCAGTTCAAAGGCATTGCCTGGCACACAGTAGATGACAAATCTTTAAATAAGTTGGATGAATGGATCAGTTTCCAGGGCCTGGAGGACTAATTTGAATCTGAGTAGTACAGAATAGAATGCTATTTCTACCTCAGTGCGGCACAGAACTTTTTTCTTTATTTTCCCTAGCTTTATTGAAGTATATAAGTGAAAAATAAAATTGTAGGATATTTAAAGAATACACCATGGTGATCTAATATATGCACACATTTTGAAAGGATTCCTCCCCATTGAGTTAATTAACATGTATATCACCTCACATATTTAGCTTTTTTTTTTTCTTTTCAGGTGGAAACATTTAATTTCTCCTCATATCAAACTTCAATCATCCAAGGATGTTATCAACTATAATCACCATGTTATACGTTAGGTCCTCAGACCTTATTCACCTTATGATTGAAAGTTTATACCCTTTTAGCTACCTCTATTTCCTCCCAAAATCTGTTTTCTGACCATGATGCCAGGAATAAGAATGGAAAGAGAATGAGATAGAAGAAGACTAAGGGGGCCACTATTCTATGGTTCAGAAAACGGAACTAAAGTACTCAACACAGTCGGCCACTCATTGCTGAATAAATGTCAGCAAATACTTGTGCTCACAGCTAATGAAAAGAGGCCGTGGTCTAGAGGAAATTGCTTGGGAATGCAGAACGGGCTTGATTTTATTGACTATTATTGAGGAGGAATTAAAGTGATTGGAGGGAGTAAGGAGTGCGAGGGGATGGTAAGAAAGTCCAACAGTAGAAAGTCAAGACACAGAAGTGTGGACTTACTAAAAACAGGAAAACATTTTTTAAGGATGCCACTTTGAGTGAAAACCAATGAAACATGGGGACGCGTGGGTGGCTAGTGGTTGAGCGTCTGCCTTTGGCTCAGGTCATGATCCTGGGATCCTGGGATCGAGTCCTGCTTCTCCCTCTGCCTATGTCTCTGCCTCTCTGTGTCTCTCACGAATAAATACAATCTTAAAAAAACAAAAAACAAAAAACCAAAAACAACCATAACACACAATGAAACATGGCCATTGAGTACCATCTAGTCCCCATGTTCTAGTCACAGGCAGAGCTAAAAAAACAGAAGGAAAGAAGAAATTATTTATGAAGAGATGCAAAATGATGAGATTGGCTGCAAGTATGTATAACAAGAGAAGACTTCCAAGGACTGTGTGCCAGAGGGCAATCTCAAGTGAGAGAGGGTGGGGAAGGAAAGGAGCTGCAGGCGTTTTTAGATACCACCCATCTAACACCAAGCTGAAGTAAACACCTGTGTGAGTTCAAATCAGAGACACCACAGTTAAGATACAAACCTGGTATTGTGAGATTTCGTAACTGCCATTGCCACCTAAAGTAGTAGAAGGACAGGTTGGCTTCTGGCATGCCCACACCCAGAAAAAATGGGTAAAGTTTGGCTGGAATGACTATCTGTGGGCAAAAAGTGAAAGAAAATTTTCACCAACAGCAGGCCTAATGACAAAACCAAGATCTAGCAAGATTTGGTTGCTAGACCAAATGACAAAACCAAGATCTAGCAAGATTTGGTTGCAAGATTTGGTTGATCTTGAGTTGAGTCTAAAGACCAACAAAAACCAAGGCAGCTGAACCAAAAAGAGAAGGCGTTAGCACTTAGGTTTACCAGGAATACCAACCGTGACAACCCGGCTCAGCAAAACAGGTGTTCAGAAAAAACACCTGTAGACACCCTTGGCCTTCTTGTGGCAAAACAGATATAATAATTTCTTAGGTCGGAAAGTCCCAACGTAGCCTCACAGGGATCATGTTTTGTTTTCATTCTTCAAAAGGAGAAGAAATCCAACCTTTAGAACATTCCTCCTTGTGTATCACATCCCCTTTCCCAGAACAAAGTATCCTGAACTTTGTTCCTAAATAAGGATGTAGGAACTCATCCTCTCACTCTCTGGCAGATAAGTGTGTTTAGTCATGCATCAACCTTGCTAACTTTACCAGATTATTAAAAGCATTTCAAGGCTGTCACAGGACAGTAGTCTTTCAGCCACAATTCCTTTCTTTCTTCTTTCTTTCCTTAATGAGAGAATGACCAAAACGCAAGAAGGAAAACAGAGTAGTGACAACAGCCGAAGTGATTTCATCCCCTGTATCTGTGCTCTTCAGATCAATCACATTTTTCCTAAGCACCATTTCCAAGGGTGGAGTTATTCCTTGTCTAAGGAATAAGAAGAAAATTAATAGGATCAGGATATGAACCTATGACCCGTTCAGTACGCAACAGCACTTTTAATCAGAAATACTGGCCAAGAGCTCCAAGTAATTACCGTTCTTCAGATGATTGGCAATAATATAATTAAACCTTACTTGCAGCTTCACAATAGTTTAAAAGGGTAAGTTGTTAAATAAAGTACGACCCTGTGATTTGAATTCCACTAGGAACAAAAGTTGTTGGCGTATGATGAGGTTTAGACAATTAAAATGCACCAGACCTCTTTCCTAATGATGAAAATAATAACTGCTTCTGTAACTTATCATTAATTCACATTATTTGAGATTCTTAATTGTAATATGCCTTGATCTTATCACCGTGCCGGCAACAAAGGATAAATCAGCCTCCTGATTCTCAGCACAGAAATAGTACTTGCTCCTTTTGTAAGACTGTGAGTTTTGAGTTTGTTGCTTTCAATTGTATCTCTAATCTTCTTTCCTTTGTATACTCCAATACAATTTCAGAACACTGAGCTGTATATTATGAAAGATAATGCATTATTTATAATTTCCTTGTCATAATTATGTCTTTATATTTTATTCCAAGCTGTTTCATCCCTCCATGCATTTTCATATGCTATTCCCTCTACTGACAACATATCCTGAATGTTAAAAATGACTACGCAATATTTCATACATAAAAAGCTGTTATGGATATTTCCAACATTTATAATCTTCCCGACCCAAGCAAATACTCGAATATGACCAGCACCATTGGGTCTCTCTCTGGTTTTTCTCTCTCATCTAATACCTTTGGCTGTCCCGCTCTCTCTGTGGGTAATCACTGACCTGAGGTTCTTCATCTCTCATTACTTTGTCTGTATTTTGATATTTTTATCAAGTACGTGTGTTTAACTGACTTACAGCCTTATAAACATGGTATTGTTCTATATGCTGGTTTGTGAAACCCAGTATTTTTTTTTTTCTTTTCTCTTCTTGTTTGCCTCTTAGTGAGTCTTGCAAAATCTCATTAATCCTTTAAAATGAAACTCAAAATGACCTCCTCTGTGAAGCCTTTTCCAACTCCCCAGGTAAATTTGATTCCTCTGTCTCTGTGTATCCTTGCATAACTTTATAAACATAACTGGGTCATAACACATACCAAATTGCCCTGACAGCTTCTGATGCACAGAAGCTCTTAAGATTTACTTATAAGTTAAATGACTGACGCAACAAATTTAAGCAGACTCATAATTTTCAATATTTAAACATTTAAACCCGAAATATTTAAATCCATATGTAGAAGTAACACTCAGAATTCATCATGAAATCTTTGATTAGAAAAAAAATTAAAAAGAAAAAAGAAATCTTTTATTAGGGTTCTGGGGTGCCTGGGTGGCTCAGTGGTTGAACATCTGGCTTTGGCTTGGGTCGTGATCCCAGGGGTCCTGGGATCAAGTCCCACATCAGGCTCCTCTGCCTATGTCTTTGCCTCTCTCTGTGCCTCACATAAATAAATAAAATCTTAAAAAAAAAAAAAAAACCCAACAACTTTTGATTAGTATAAATTTCCCCAGGGCCTGATAAATAGATGAGATGGACCATCTTGAACCTCAGTCCTCTCAGACTTTCCATACCGCATGTTGTGCCAGTTGAGAAGCAAAAGGGATCTGTGTGGTCAGCCTCTAAGAAATCCCCATAATACCCACCTCCTGGTATTTATTCCCATTCCCTATCAGCTCGCAGTAGCAGAATATGGTAGAAGCGATGGTATTTGACTTCTAATGACAGGTCATAAAAGACCTCATGATTCCCACCGTGGTGTTCTCTCTCTCTCTCCCTCATTGTCTGATTACTCACTCTGGAAAAGCCAGTTGCCATGTTGTATAGATAGCTCTATGGAGAAGAATTGAGGCATCCTGTGAGGTGGGAAGGAGATTCTCTGGTCCATTCAGGCAGCTACAGCCCCACCTAATTATCTCATGGCACATTTATGACCTACCGTGGACCCAAATCAACCCAGCTAAGCTGCTCCCGGATTCCTGACCCTCAGAACTGTGTGAGATAATAAACATTTGTTGTTGGGGTGATTGCTGCTGCGGCAATAGGTAATAGATAATACAGGATGGTTTAGCCCACTGCCTCTTCTCCATTTGATTAGGATTAGGAGATAGGGAAGACAAACTGGAAAGAAAAAAATGATCTGAGTAGAAAAGGAAGCCACTCTGAAGCATTTGAGTACTTCTAGGATCATCCTGCGACGAACGTGGGTGTTAAATACCGTCCAGCCCAGCTATCTCTCTACAGAAACCAAAAGGTTTTGGCAGTAACCCTAAGTCTGAGAGAAAGTCTGTGACTGAAAATTTCCAGGGATGGAAATATCAGCGACTTCCCTGCCTCGGATGTTCTTTGAAATGTGTAAAGCCTGTTACCTCAGTGGCACCTATCCTACTACTTTCTTTGCGCATCACTGAAGAGAGGCCCACTCCCTGGGTGGCTGGTGCTCCCTGCCAGGCAACAAGAAAACTCTGATAGGGTAGAAAAAAACAGAACAAGAAAGAAACAGTATTCGTTGAGCATCTATTACGAACCAGAATTACGTCACACCGAACTTGTCATTGAAACTTGCCGACCTATCCTGGCTTCCTTTTCCAATAATGCTTTCGGAGGCTGCGGAACTTGCTCAGCCAGGCAGCCCGTGCTGAGAGAGTTGGGCTGTCGTCTACACACATCCTGGCTGCCCAGCTCCAGACAGGAGTGAGAGCACAGCTGCAAGATAGAAGCTGACAGAAGCTGATCTGGGGCGGATTTTCTCACATCTCTTTCTGCCACTTTTGTTCTTCGGTCAAGTCTCCAGCTCCTCAAAGGCTGGGTGCCCTTCTGTCGCCTTCCCCCTGCCCACCGCTCCTGTCTGCAACACTCGGCCTGGATGTGGCTGCTCCCCAAGGGCCTCACGCTTCCAAATGATCCCCTGGCTCCTCTTCTAGCTGCTTTCCCCCCATCGAGTCAGACATGGTGGGACTAGGAGAGCTTAGGAGAAAAGCTCAGTATTGCAGTCATTTATTAGTCGCACATCATTTATGGGCAAATCTGATGCCATGCAGTTACAGTTACAAATGGCACTTAGATGTGTGTCAGACCAATTTTGTTGACTTATTTAATGACAAATCTAATTTACTTTCACACATGCTTGGTACAGTGCTATCAACGACACCCCCTAAAAGAACTAAAGGAAACCAAACGCCTTTCTTAGACTGTTCTAAAAGCAGCAGCGAGAAATAACAGACGTACTTTCCATGCATGACCTTCCCTATGTCTCACCATCGTAGCTAAGTTTTCTTATTATCACCGTCCTACAGATTAGGAAATGAAGACTTCCACAGACTGTGTGATGGCCAGAGTTACCCAGTAAGTGGCAGGAATTGATGTGACCCCTCCAACCCCCCAGTCTTGGCCCACAAACCAAAACTGAGTGTGCTGAGGGCATGGATTTCTCTCTTCCTCTGCTCTAAACCTCTCCTCAGGGCTGTAGACTTGTGCATCAGAGGGCAGCTGCTGTGTAAGACCTCTTTCCAGGAGTCTGAAGCCATAGTTACTACTGCTTTTCTCCGCTGAAGTCATGCTAAACTTAATATTTTAAAATGCTTTTCCTAAAATAAAATAAAAATGCATGGCCCCAGTACAACCCTGGCTGCTCAAAGAGTTTCAGTCACTTTCAATCTAATTTTTAGTTAAGTCTAAAAGCCTTGAAGTAAAAAAAAAAAAAAAATATATATATATATATATATATATATATATATATATATTTGGACTTTTATTTTTAAAATTTTATTTCAAAACATTTCTTCAGCAATTCCAGAGGGTTTGCTGGGAATGTTACAGAGTTGCTGTAGGCAGGTGGTTAGGCTTAAGCATGCCAGTAGTGTATGCTCCGAAGGCAGAGGTAAACACCGGGCACTTAAATATAAGGGAAACAAATGGCAAGCTAATAGATCTTCCAAAAATCAGTATAAAGGCAATTTCAAAGACAAACTACCAACAAACATTTACAATTTCTAATTTAATAAGCACTTTAGAATTAAAACAATTCAGGTCTGTGCTAAGCCAGGTAAAGTGGACACCCTAGGAAGATATTTGAATAATCAAAGTGAAAGTACGTGTTTTATTCCTTCTGGCTATAATTTGGATATGAAGTCTGGTGTTGAGTGAATCAGACGCGTCTTTATTAAATTCAGAAGAGTCTTGGTAAAAAACAAAACATAAGATTGGATATAGCTAATTGCACCATATTAACAAGAATTTTTTTTTCCCCTTCTCCTGTTGAGCCTGGTTAGGAATCTAAGAACGTTTTCAGTTATGTTCTATGTAATTTTTTTTTTTTTGTCCTATGTAATTTATTCATGTGTGGTTTATCTGTGCTACACTTTTCCCCTGGGCGGCTCAATTTGAAGGTCAGAATGATTCTGGAGGCCCATTTCCTCTCTGTAATAGTGCAAAAGAGATCAATTTTAGTGACTATTTAAACAAAAGTAATCATATAATAAATTGCAATGCCACTTTTCAGTAGCTGATTTGAATTATATGCCCTTTTACTGTATGCAAACTCTAAGTACTGTTTACCCGGTCATCATTCTAAGTATGCCCGGTATAGCCATCCTGGTATTATGTGCTACAATCTCCAGACCAGCAGCCATTATGTGACATATAGTCTTTAAAAAATTACTAATTATCTCCTGTGTGTAAGGAACTATTGATAGAATTACTGAACTATCGATAAACAATTCATCCTAACATGTAATTGATTTTTTTTCTACTGTGTGCCAGACAATATGAAGTACCAGGGTCTCTAAAGATAAATTACCCAAATCCTTTGTTCTTAATTAAGAAACTGAGAGTTTAGTTCAGTGATTCTGAGTTCTTCTGGGCTCACAAGCTCCTCAGAGAATCTGAGTTAACTATGCAAATTCTCCCAAGAAAAGTGAGTGCATTTGCACATTATTGTATGTGATTCTGAAGTTAGTTTTACTCTACATACAACCTTTAAGATAAACCAGATTGAAAATTCTAACTCAGCTACTGTGTGTATATAAAATTCAATAAATTACTAACCTCTCTGTGATCAGGTTTCTTTATTTGTAAAGTTGGTCTAACATCACCTACTTATAGGCTACATCATATATATAAATATACATAATATATATAAGACACTTAGCACAATACCTATGACACAGTTTAGGGCTTAGGGAGTGGTAGTGAGGAGCTACTACTCTACTACTACTACTACTATTACTACTCTTATTCCCATAATTACTAGACTTCACAAACTTTTGAGTTAGACCCTAAATTCTTCATTTTACATTGGCTTATCCAGTCAGAAACCTATCAAGTATCAAAACGGGAATTAAAAAATATCAGTTCTGACTTCACCAAGATCCATGCACCACCTGGCTAACTATGTTCTTGATACAAATGTATGTCAGTGACAAAGCTGGGAACTATGTTAAGATCAAGTTTTGGCGAGTTTTGAATGCTTTAAGGTTTAAGAATTTCATCATTATGAAGGAGGCAATAGGGTATTATGAAAGTTAATATCAAAGCGATATTGCTTAGGGTAACCTGGCATCAGCATGCAGGTATGATTGGAGTGGGATGTGGCTGAAAGCTAAGAGAGCAAGTCGAAGACTCTTTCGACAGTCAAGATTATTAGGTGATGACAACCTAAATGTTGGTAGTGATGAAGGGAATAGAAAAAAGGAGTCTCTGAAAACAGAAAAAGGAAACACTTGGGTGCTGGGATGATTGAAATAATTCTTTGAACTACTTCCATCATGAAGTTAGATTTCATCATAAGCCCTTATGCATCCAAATCCATGTAAAAACTACTTCATATTTACTATCATTATTGTGAAAGAGAGGATAAGTTGAACCTAGATTCTGATTTTCATTTTCAAAATATACTAAGTGGTTATGACCTTAAAAGCTGTCCATTTAAGACCTTTTTATAAATATTTCACTTGTATAACATATAAATATGTCCATAGAAGACCTTATATAAATATGTGTTCATAGAAGACCTTATGTATCATATGTGTTCATAGAAGACCTTACGTATCATATAAATATGTTCATAGAAGACCTTATATAAATATGTGTTCATATATATACTTTTTTTCATGTAGTATCTGAAATTGAATTTTTGCTGTAATTTTTTGTACCAAATGAAGAGTAATTAGCAAGAAACAGCAAAAAAATAAGGTTTCATGCACTTGCTTGTTGTAGCATATATAGACTATAATTCCTGTATGCACTTGGCTTGAGCATTTCTTTACTGACAGGAGTTTAGCCCATGACAGAGGTGCTTGAAAGGCTTACTGTAACACCATTGCCATACAGGATGGCTAATTCACAAGGGCTGGTTCACAATAATGAGATAGGTTAGCTCTTTTTGAGTAAGAGCTTTGGGCTTACTATGATGCAAAGAGGCAGAACTGGAAAAGGCAAGGCCTCTAAATAGCATACACAGCTGCAAGCTGAAGGTCAGTCTTTCCATGCATGCAGTGAGAAATGCCTGTTTTCTATCAGCCTATCTATCAAAACCTTCATAAAGCTGGAATCCAACATATCCTTACACCTGAGAAGAATAATTTGCAAAATAATTAATACCTACTTGCTTTTTTAGACTAAACGTTTGGGTACTAAAACTTTTTTTTCTTTTGTTTTACCTTGAAGAACCTCCTACTGACACTTACTTACATAAGCCAATCATGAGTATATGTCCCCAGGAAAACACTGGGGAAGGTTTTTTGTTTTTTTGTATTTGCTTTTTGTTTAGGATGGGCAAGGAAGAAGCCTAAGGGAGTTGGCATGGGGGTGGGGCTCTTGGGCACCTGGACACAGGGAATTAGTTACCTGGTTTATTTCCACTTCCTGAAAACAAAAATTAAAGAACAGGTTAAAACGATCAGCTCTTTAGGACTAGAATAGTCTTTCACAGAAGGGGTATACAAAGGGAATTAGGTAGCAAGAGGAATTAACAGGAAAGCAAGTGAAAGGGTGTTACACAAAGACTTGATTGAATAGATTGTGTTTTGAGTAGGTGTGTGCTACCCTAAGAGTAAACCCATATAACATGTTTCTTTGTACCTGGATATGTTTACATGGGTAGAAGGGATGGACTTAATTCAAGTGCATCTGCTTGTTTTCTGAGAGATAGGGGCAGATTAAAGAATTACAAAATTTAAAATCGGGGGAGGGGGGGTAGGATAAAATTTTAGTTGTTTTTTGAATTTTGCTTTTTCTAGTTCATTTTCACTGGATAATCCATTTTTGTGATATTACAGACCCAGTCATTTATGTATGGATGATGTTCAGGTTTCAGGGGAAAAAAAAGCAAAAGTAAATATATATAAAAACAATCCTCTATGCCCAAATATTTGCACAGAGATTTATTAACAGATTATAAACAAATGTGTTTTTATAAAACATTTATTATGTAAATCAAACAACAGCAAGCAAAGAAGCCATAATAACTTAATGACTCATTCAGAACTCTTGAAGTTTTCCCTTCCTTCCCTAAACAAAGCATTTCCCCAGAACCTGTTTCTCGTCAACAAAGTGATTTTTTAAAATATTGACTTTTAAGAGGAATCTTTTCATTTTTTACATTTTTCTATAGCAGTCCTCCTTTCTTACTCTTCACAGCCTTTCTTTTTTCATAGAATAATGAAGAGTGAAACCAGACCAAAATGTGCAAAATGTAAAAATAATTAAAAGCTTAACACCTTAATATCAGGTATTCTCAGAGCAGGCTTCTTATTTTACAGATGTTATACATATAATATTATATATAACACATATATAAAATATGAATTCTTACATAAAAACAACACATATGGAATATATATGAAACATGAATTTACTTATTACTACCTCTACCTATTGATGCCAATGAGATAAGGTAAATGTGTTTGGCTTTCTGCAATTCTCTTTTTAGAACAGTGATCTGAACACACATTTGTGTTCTGACAGCAATAAGTGCATAATTTTAATTGAGCAGTAAGGTATCCTTCACGTACGAAGTAAGAATTAAAAGAAAGAATCACAAATTTGATAATTATTTGTGCAATCAACAGCAGTGGGTGTTAAGTGAAATGGTACATCAAAAATATTTAAGTCAAGTAGTGGACTTAAAAATATACATCTATATGGCACATATGAACAAAATCAGAAGATTCACGTTGGGGCTGGTGTTCACACAGCAAATTTTGAAGAAAAATATTTCTGGATCTTTCCAAAGGATGTAATGTCACCTAAGTGTCCTCCTATCTACTTATCTTTAAGTTTGCCTTTAGAGAGGTGAAACCAAAACAGAGAATGAAAATGGAAACAAAAATAAAAGGACATTTCTTTTTTTAATAATAGAAATGCTCTTCTTTGTGACTTAATCAACATATTCTGTAATTGTAAGTCTCATTTTAATTATTTCACCATGGGTGTATCAGACAGCTTTTTTCCTTTTATTTAGTAAACAAATATTTGAAAGGCCATGGTTTTAGCTTAGAAATTGGGAGAATATTCTGTTGGTAATGTGCTTATGAATTTCAAGTGTTCTGAAGAATGTTTTTTTTCCCCCTAGGATACACGATTTGGAAGGAAACCATAACCTAAATGTCTTGACGTGTGTGTGTGTGTGTGTGTGTGTGTGTGTGTGTGTTACAAGTAAAGCAATGAATAAAGCACCTGTGTTTCATGATTTTCACAAACTCTACAAAAATAAATTCATATAACTTCAATGCAGTCTTGGGAATTTCTGCCAGCAGACAGGAAGACTTAAAAATGTATTAGAAATATGGACTTAAAAAAAGAAAAAGAAGCTAGGCATGTAAATTCCTGATTTTGAAATTTCTTTTACCATAATTATCTTTTAATTGCAAAATGCCTAATTAACCAAGAAGTAGTTTCCTCATTTACTAAGGGGGAATGAAAATTAACATCCATGGAATAGTCACCAGGGCCCGGAAAGTTAAGCCTCACGATAACCCCTGGAGATAGTAGGTACAATTACCCTCGAATAATAGTGGAAGAAACAAAGGTCTGCAGTAAATAACTTAAAAGCCTGTGAGGGGCCCAGGCAAGCTTGTACCCAGGTCTGTTTGAACCTAGAATCTCTTCCCTATGCTAAATAGGATTCTCAATTAATACATCACCGTCCATCATCCCAGCACACACTCAAACTTGTCTTAAATAAACTTCATCACTGAAACCAACATAAAAGCCATTAAGGTAACCTTATGACACAAATGAAAGAGAAGAGAAGTAATGCTGACACCAAAGAGAATATCATTTCCTTTAATGTCTGCTCATGAACTGTTAGTTTCCATGAATTTTAATAACATACAGTAAGAATTTATTGACCACTGCATGCCCAACCAGTGATAGGTGTCATTCATAAGACGTACATAAGTCTTTGAGGAACTTACTAGAGAACACCTACCATGCTTTGCCGTATGAAGAAGTGTTAATAAAACGTCCCCATCTTCATGTTATTCCATTGCTCGAAATATTAAAATTGTTTCTTGCTAATTACAGTTCAATTAAGCCATTAAATGCTACCCTCCATAATCTGGTCTGACCTTTCCTATGCAACCTGTCTGTGTCACTGTTTGTCTATGTATAGTTTAATTCTTAACATTTCTCCTTTCTGTATTAATTTTCACCTTTCTCACTTTTTCCATGCTTTCTCCCCACATATAAATACTATAAAGCATTAACTACTTTTCTCTCATTGTTTAAAATTTTATATCCGCTTTATTGTGATCAAACAACTTTGAACAGTCAATCCTAAGAAATGAAAATTGAACTACAAATTGAATGATTCCATTTATTCCATCACATCACTTATTGCTGCAAGGGATATGTCTTCTTCAGAAATAGAATTTCCTTTGAAACTACCTTGCTTATTTTCACGTCCTCCCTCTGGCCTTGTTCTGCTCTGTTTCCTTAGTTATCCTAACAAACAAAGTGATATTTACCAAAAGCTCTTTTTAGCTGGGGAGACACAGAAATTTTATATGTTCCCCTAAAATTATTAATATATCTTTTGTAAAAAAAGAAGCAGAAATTAAATCTATTGTGTGTATATGGAAGTGAGTTTAAATAATTAAAAAGCCTTGGAAAAAATCCTTAAAATACAAATTTTCCATTCTTCATAAATAACTTCAATAATGATAACACAGTTTTATTTACTGCTACACAACAAATGAGCAGTTTAAAACAAGTTATTGATTAGCTCATAATTCCTGTGGGTCAGGAATCGTAGAGTGGTTTAACCACTCAAGATTTTCCATGAGGCTGTAAGAAAGCTGTTGGCTGGGCTGTCAAATCTTGACTGGGACAACTTTGCTTCAAAGCTGAGTCTTGTAATTGCGGGCATGCCATGGCTCCTGCTAGTAGTTGTGTAGAGACATGGTTCTCATCACATGCACTTTTCATATGTTGCCTAAGTGTCCCCATGATATGCTCTCTGGCTTACTCTACTGTGACTGATGAGAGAGGCAGAAGGACTAAGATAGAACCTGTAGTCATTTGTAATCTAATCTTGGGAGTGATTTACCATCACTTCCTTCATAATCTATTTATTAAATGTGAATTACATCCAGCTCTCATAGCTGGACAGGGTAGGGGATTACACGAGGGTTTAATTGCCAAAAAGTAGATCACTGGCAGCCATCTTGGAGACTGGCTACTCCAACATCAATAATAATAACTAATGCTACCATTTTCAGATATTGTGCAGGGTGCCTGTGCTGGTGACAGTAACTAAAGAAGGGAGGTTTTTATCATCTGCATTTCCCATAAGAGGAAACTGGAGAGCTAGGATTGTTGAATAAATAACAAGGAATATTACTGGTAACTGGCAGAACCAGAATTCAAATTTCAGGTCAAGTCTCTTTGTCTTCAAAGTCAGCAATTTCTCTTCCCTTTAGCACTGTGCCTTCTTTATTTTCTACAATAACAATGATAAATGATCTAAATTATGACGAATTTTATTTCACACACCATTTTGGGAATTGACATTGTGTAAGCAGAGAGGAAATAAAAATCCTATCAGATTATGTTGTTAACTGTAACAAACTGATTCTAGGGGAAAATTACAACCTTCAAAATCTGCTACTTTTCAAAATAATTCTTTTTTTTTTTTTTCAAAATAATTCTTAAATAGATACAGAGCAGATCCAACTTGCTAAATTCTGAAATGAAATGTTGGTGCTCAGAATTGTTCTCCCAAGAATCATGCAGAAATATAGGGGTTTCTTCATCTTTATTTGCACACTGGGAGTTTACATAAGCCTTCCTCCATCACTTTTCTTCTAAACAGACTGGAGAATCAGAGAGTAGAAGATAAAAAGGGACTAGTAGTGGTTAAACTGAACTTCACTGGATGAGTGATGGTGTTTGTTGATTTATGAAGAATATACTTTCCACTTAATTCTGTCATGGTAGTCACAGTCTCCATGTGTTCTAATGAGCAATCTAGAGTCCTTCCTCTATATCTTTGTCAAAGAGATTACACAGATATATTTTCAGATTGGTGACTCTTAAGGTTCAGCAGCCAAATTTTTGGACAAACAAAAGCAGAGCTGAAGATAATGATGCAGAATTGGTTCTAACACTTGGATCATGAGTTAACAATGTGACAAATATTATTACAAAAGTTAATATGAAAATCTCACTACCTTGTTCCCAAATTATCATAGTTCCTATTACAACTATCAGATCATCACTGAACATGTTAATTATGTTCACTTTTGTCATTTTGTATCCTGCTGACCTTCATCTTGTGATAGCATTGTCAAGTCAATTATGTGAAAAACAAGAGGAAAGAAAGGGGATTGTAATTCATCACCAGTATGCAGATCATTGAGCATGGCTGTCTGTTAAAAAGAAGATGGAATGTAAAAACAAAGAAAAGTCAGACTTTTTTGAGAATCAAAAGCTTAGAAAAGCAAGACCTACTGAATAAAAATGTAAAACACCTGTGGAAAAATGTACATATAAGTCTATAATTTAAAATTATTTTATAACATTTACTTCTTACGCAGCTAATTGGAAAATTCCAACAATATGTTACCAATTCTAACAAAAATACTAACCACATGCAATCACTTTAAAAATTCCAGAGTTTCCTTTGGGCCAATAAGCTATTAAAGACACATACCTCCCAGATTATTAAAAGCATCTTTTGTTTTCAAATCTACACAGATAAAGAAATTTGCATTTTATTCCTTTGTATTTGAATATTCAATGTCCAGGAGTTTAAATCATCTTATTCAAATTTCTCTATATATGTAGAATGTTTATTCCCATGAAACACTATTTTCATGCAGTGAAGTGCTTGTTATTTTCCACACATTTCTTTTTTTGTTTCTAAGCCAATTTCTTTTTCTTGATAAAGTGGGCCCACTTACACCTTAACTTGGTAGCAGTCACCTTCTTACAGTCTTCAGGATTAACACTGTCAAAGATTTCTGAAAATCTAAATTTTATTTTATTTTATTATTATTTTTTTAAAGATTTTATTTATTTATTCATGAGAGACAGAGAGAGAGAGAGAGAGAGAGAGAGAGAGTGAGAGAGAGGCAGAGACACAGGCAGAGGGAGAAGCAGGCTCCATGCAAGGAGCCCAATGTGGGACTCGATCCTGGATCCCACAATCATGCCCTGAGCCAAAGGCAGACGCTCAACTGCTGAGCCACTCAGGTGTCCCGGAAAATCTAAATTTTAATCCACATATCTCTTCTATCTACTTTTTTACTTATCTTCTCATCCTATCACAATTAATTATAGTAGGTAAGACCCTCTCTAGAGAAAATATCGCTTTTGTTCTAGCAGCTTATTTAATACAAATGTTCTTTGTATCTGCCCTTTATTATTTTCACCTTTATTCTTTTCTCCAAAATTGCCTGGCTATATATGTGACCTGCTAATCTATTTTTCTGTCCCATCCTAACATATGAATCTGTTGCCACTGACATATGTAGGCTTATTTTGATGACTTGCCCTAAAATATCATAAGACTGACAGCTATTTGATTTGTTATTCTCCAATCTGTTCACTTCTGGAAAATTATATGAATAGAACTCTCACCAGTAAGCTTTTCCATCAAAAAAAGAAAAGAGAGATATAACAATAACTCTTTCCTATTTCTATAATGAATCCACTATCTCAAAATCATTCCACTGATTCTTTATGCATTCTCTTCCTTTAAACTGTTTGAAGGCTTAGTTATTGATCTGTTAGTCTCTTACAAGTCCCTAATCAAAGTTTATTTCAGCCAAACCTAATTCCACTACATGCATTTATTCATTAAGCAAACACTTATTGAGTATTGGATTAAGCACATAGACCTGACTCTCAATTAGCTTAGTCCGATAGGGGAGACTGATAAATAAGCAGAAAAAAACTAACAACTAAAATCACAGAGATATCAATTCATTCAATAAACATATGCTTAGCATCTCAAGTGTTGCTAGCATAGTGGCTTCAGAGGCCAATAATATAAAGTCCCAGTGTCAGTCCAACATTGTTAGATAGATATATTAACAAGCACAAGAAAGTTTTACATGTGTTGCAGGTGCTAAGATGAAAGTCTGTAGAGACTAGTGAAGATTCAGATGAGAAATGAACAGTTCCATTATGACACTGTTGTGGGACTAAGTCTTCGAGTTTAAAAAAACTGGAGGTACTGGAGGTAGAGCAGTACCAGTTCCGCTCTAATCAAAATGCATATATGAGAAACAATGAGAAACTGAAACAAAGCAGAAGCAGAATGAATAGCAAGGGTGATATGGCCTAACAGGGTTTAAATAGAAGTATCCATCAACAGAGTTTAAATACTAACAATATCATGACCAAGTTAATGTGGATAATAGGTAAGTATTAAAACACAAATGCACACCAACAAAACGAGAGAATATAAAAACTGCAGCAGGTCCAGGGGCATAATAAGGTAACTTTTGAATATATTCATTTGAGATTCCTATGGGGCAGTGAAATTTGGGCTTGGAACTCAAAAAGTGGCTCAGTATTATGCTCTTACAAGTCTTTGTTATGTAAGTAGTTTAAGCATGGTAGTGAATAAGGAGGCAGAGAAAGGGTAAAGAAAGAAAACAAACTAAACTAAAATGAAATAAAATCCATGGTTTATATTTAGAGGGAGGAAGAGAAAAAATCATGAAGAGGAACTTGGAGTAGTTGAAACAGTAGAACATAAAGTAGCCTGGTGGGAAGTTGAAAAGAGCTGAGTTTTAAGAAAGCAGATGTTAAATAAAAGTAGATGTCAAGAAAGAGATGATCTAGATTTGGCAACTAGGAAGTGTTGACCATTTCTGAGAAGTGAAAGGTGAATTTAAGTTGGAAGAGTGAGGGGGAAGTAAAGTACTAGAGATATAAAGCACTCCAGGAACTTGGGTGTAAAGTGGAGAGCACCGCTATATTTTGTGGGTTCCCATGTGTCCCTCAGTTTTGGTAATATTATTTTTTTTAGTAAACTTTTTAAATGTAAAACATACTTATTATAAAATTTCACAGATCCTAAACAAACAGCAAAATTGATCTTCACAAATTAAAAAAAAAAACATGTAATCAATCCCCAGATCAAGAAATAGAATATTGCTACAATCCATCTCCTCGTGACACCTTCCTGGTCACTACATCCCCAAAGTAACTGTTATCAAGATTCCTACTGGCAAAGATTAATTTGCATGGTTTTGAACTCTACCTTAAAGAAATCAAACTGTATGTCATATTCTGTGAATCACTTTTTAAAAGTAACATGATATTAATCCATGGTTTTGCATATACATTTTTTCCTATACATACTGCATTCATCCTCATTACTGCATAGTATTCTATTGAATAAACAATCCCATAGATTAATTATCTGTTATGTTGTTGATTTATAGCAGAGTCATTCCAGTTTGGGGCTACTAAAAATAGTGCTGCTTTCAAACAGTCCACTACTACATGTCTCTTCCCACACTGTGTGCACGGGTGCGCACACTCACACAATAAAATGCCTATTCATTGGGCATGCATATACTCAGCTGAAAAAGTGACAAATAGTCTTCTAAAATGTATCAATTTTCACCTCCTCTGGCACCATAAGAAGCTAAAATTGTTTCACATTCTCAGGAACAATTGCTATAGTCAATCTTTTCTATTGGCTGTTCTTCATGATGAGTGGTATCTCATTGTGGTTTTAATTTGTATTTCCCTGAAGACTAAAGATGTTGAGCAATTTTCATATAGTCAGTTACATATTCCATTTTTGCAAAAATACTTCTTTGAGCCTTTTGCCCATTTTTACATTGGGTTATTTATTCATTTTCAGCGTGATGGTGTTCTTTATACATATCAAGGGCTGTGAAGGGTGAGATTTTGGCCTATTTGAGAGGTAAAAAGTTAGCTTGCCATGATTTCAGGCTGGAAGAAGACAGAGGACAGAACTACTCAGGGCTCACCATGCATTATGAGCATCAGTGTATTTTCATTAGTTTCCCTTTACCCCAAGTCCTATTAGGGTCACATGCATAGGTCTGATGTATTTCTTCACATTCAGCGCGATGTATAAAAGAGAAACTCTGAGATTAGAGAGCCATTAAAAAAATAATAATGGGCCTACTTTTTGTTCTTGGGGAAGGTATTAAAGTTATCACATCGAACCTAAAGTATGACTGCTCTTTGCTCCAGAAGAGTACACGGTCAGCGTCTTTCCAGGCTGTCTGCTACACAGATACGATGAAAGGATACCCCAGGAAAAAATGAAAAGTTAGTACCTCACTTGCAAGATGTACAGAAGTGCAAGAAATCTATAAAGAATTCTATTCCAACAATATATTCTCCATATGGTTCCTTTACACATAGATCTTACAAATATCTACTCGAAATAAACAGCTTGTCTTGTCATACTCTTAATGCTGCTTTTTTTTTTTTAATAAAATGAACAAATGGTCCTAATTATGAAATCTAATTTATGGTCATGTTTTTTTTTTTAATGTGTCTTGTTTAAAAAATTTCCTATACATACTTCTATTCATACCTACACATATTTCTGAAGATATTTTCCTACGATTGACTTATAAGCTTAATTGCTGTATATTCCATGTTAAAATCTAGGGTGTGAAGTTAGCTGTCAGGGTGCAGCTTTTTGCATCCATATGGATATCTAGCCAAACGAGAACTATTTGTCAAAAAGGCCATCTTTATCTTATTCTACTGCTATATAACGACCGTCATTAAACAACAGATTATACATATGAGGATATATTCCTGGAATCTATGCTGTTTCAGTAATGAAGTCCCCTTATCTCTCCTTATGCCATTACAGCACTCTGGTTATTATGGTAGCTTTACTAAAAGTCTTGACATCTGCTGGTATAAGTCCTCCATTGCGAATTTTCCTCCTTGAGGGCTATTCTTGGACCTGTGCATTACCATCTGCCTGAAATCTTTTAGGATTCATTCTACTGTGGATCTGTTACCAACAAGTTAATTTGGATTTTCTTTGGAAATTTGGTTTGTGTTTATTTCTGAAAGGTATTTTTGCAGGAACAGAGTTTTAGGTTAGTTCTTATCTTCTTTAAACACGTTAAAAAAGATGCCATTCTTTTATTGTCTGACTTTTATGTTAATGCTTGGAAGTCAGAAGTCAGTGCTATTGTTTTTCTCTCAAGGAAATCTGTCTCCCTCCCCTTTTGACCCTCCCTGCTTTTAAGATTTTCTCCTGTGATTTTAGTAGTTTTATCATGATGTGTCTTTGAGTAATTTTCTTTGTGCTTAATCTTATTGGGGTTCCAACAATTCTTTAATCTGTGATGGGATATTTTTTATTTGTTTTGGATACTTTCCTGCCATTTTCTCTTTAAATATTGCCTTTATTCTATTTTCTCCCTTTCCAGGATCTGAATTTCCACATGTTAAATCTCTTTCACTGTGACCTATGTGTATACCTCTGATTTGTTCTCTATTAAAAAATTATTCTTGATTTCTCTGTGCTTCAGTTGGATATTGATCTATCTTCCAATTAACACATCATCTCTTCTACTATGCCCGCTCTTCCATTAAATACATTTATTAAGTTCTTAATTTCAGCTATTTAGTTCAATGTGTCTTTTTGATCCTTTATAATGATTCCATTTAACTGCTTAGCTCCTTCCCCATCTTCTAATCTCAGATACATTCATCACCGTTATTTTAAAGTCTATAAACGGTAACTCCAATATTTGGATCATGTGTGCACTCACACACGGGCACATGTTTATCCCTGGGTCCAGTTCTTTGGGTTGCCTACTAATGTTTTTACCAAATGCCAAGCACTGTCTATAAGAAACCAGGAGATTCTAGATGATGATATTTTCATCCACAGAATATTCATTGTATCTTCTGGTACGTACCTAAAAATGAGGGCCTATCTCTTGAGATCTTGTCAGACACTGAGTGGAGTCTGATTTATATTCCCTTTAAGATCTTGCTCCTGACATACAGCTCTCTACATGTCCCAGCTGGAAGGAAGGATGTTTACCAGAGTCCATTATCCTTGACAAGTCTTATACTCTGATTTTTGTATCCTCACCACCACGAAGCAACTAAAAGCTCTGCTTGGTGCTTCACTGGCTTTTTGCTGGTCTCTTCGTCTTTCATCCTGTGCAGTTTATAAATTTGGCAAAAGCCTGGAGGGTACAACAAAGTACCGAGGCTTACCTTGTAGTGTTTCCCTACTCTTAGGCATCTTGACCTCCCAATCCTGGCTTCCCGCACGGCCTCAAACTCTAATTTTTTTAAGTCTCTCCATCTTCATGAGTTTCTCAACAGCTCTTCTGGCTTCTCCGCATCATAGTAGTAACCCTACTGAAACCCCAACCAGGAACTGCAAAATGCCTCAAGATTACCTAGTACATAGGTTCACTTTTCTTCCTTTCTCTCTCTCTCTCTCTCTCTCTTTTTCCCCTCTTATCAGGATCTTCACATTTCAAGTCCTGGATTTCTCGTCATCTCTTTGATAACTTTACACACACACACACACACACACACACACACGATTTTATCTTTTTTTTAATATCAGTGGGAACATCCTTTTGCCATAAGCTCTGTCATAGGCTCTGCTGTTTAGGTTTTTAAGGTACAATCCACTACTCTTTTGACATTGCCAGTGAGCAATAAAGACATTTTTAAATGCTTCTGATAATTTAAATTCTAAGCATACTTCTTTTGGACATAAAAAAAATCCCCTCCCTAAATTATCTCTAAGCTATTTTGGGACCAAATAATAAGTTCTTCACTTATGGCTGATTGTTCACATTCTGACATTTGGTATATCTCATTTGAATTATTTTTTTGCAGATAAATTCCTACACATTCTCATAATAAGCACATCTTCCAATTTTATGCCCAATCATACTTCTGTGAGTTCCCTTTTGGCTTTTCAGACCACCTCAGCATTTTTCTTGATTGTGTTTAGAGTTCTTAAAAAATGTCAAGTGCTTCTCAATGCATTCTCATCTTTAAGTAATTTGTGAAATCATGGGTCACAGAACTTATTCTCAGAACCCCATTATTAAACTTTCTCTTGTCAGATGTATAGCTGTTTCTATATATTCTCTATCTTCTCTATAGGTTCTTCTATTTAAACTCACAGTAGTTCACACATGTGTATTACATAAACTTGGGTTCAAGACTCTAGCAAAATCCTCTGGGGGAAAAAAAGGTTCATTTTTGTATATTTGGGCATCTTTTCCATTCTTTGTCCACATAATTATTGACTTTCCTTCCAAAAAATATGGGAAAAGCAGGAAATAGGGCCAGTTCTCTACCCAATTCTTTACTTTCTGATGTAAGCAGAAAAATCAAAGTTAATAGCATTACATTGTTTTACATGTTCATTAATGAATAGAAGTAAGGTTAAGATCATTAGAAAAACTGGCCATATTTCAATCAGTAATCTGTATTCATTTCCCCTACTTTTCCTGTATTTATTATCCATAAAATATTGCTTTGATTTTGTTTCGAATTTTCTAGGTAGTTTCATAAATGTCCTTCTCGGCCTTGGCATAAAGTTGTGTTCATTGTTTTGTGCTGTAACACTGATCTCCACAAACTGGAGGGCATTTAAACAACAATAATCATTCATTGTCTCTCATGGATTTTGTTGGTCACAAGTTTGTAAGAAGCTTGGCTGGGGAGTGGTGCCCTAGTGTCTCTCATGAGGTTGTGATTACATGTACGCTGGATCTGTATCCTCCTGAAAAGTTAGCTGAAGTGGCTCACTCACAGAACTTGCAAATTAGTGTTGGTTACTGGTGGAGGTCCATCTGGACCACTGGGTCTCTCCATATGGCCTGGGTTCCTATAAAACAAACTCTACAGGCAAATGTCTTGAGAAAGAATAAGAGGAAAAAGAGGGAGGAAGGGAAGGGGGGATCTCACTAGTGCCAGGCAGCAGTTGTACCCTTTTTATGTCCTAGACTTAGAAGTGACATAGCATCACTTCCACCACATTCTATTCATTAGAAGTGATTCACCTACATGGCCCATGTTCGTTGAGAGAAGAATTAAGCTCTGTGGTTCAAAGGAATAAATGTGGGATCCCTGGGTGGCGCAGCGGTTTGGCGCCTGCCTTTGGCCCAGGGCGCGATCCTGGAGACCCGGGATCGAGTCCCACGTCGGGCTCCCGGTGCATGGAGCCTGCTTCTCCCTCTGCCTGTGTCTCTGCCTCTCTCTCTCTCTCTCTGTGTGACTATCATAAATAAATAAAAATTAAAAAAAAAAAAACAAAAAAAAAAAACCAAAAAAAACCAAAGGAATAAATGTCAAAGAATTTGTAGACACACTTTAAAAGCATCCCAACAGCTACATGTGCCTTAAACTCAAATTTTAATTTATCCAATTATGGAAACTGGAAAGATAAAATTAATCTGGTTTTCACTGTTGACATGAATACAATTCTACTGAATTAGGTTTTTTGTAAGATTCTAAATATATAACAAAGTTCTTTATGGTGTTTTTATATATTTTGCTAAAGTCTTAATAACCTTACTGAGTGCATTTCATAACATTTTGATTAGAAAGCACTGCTGCCTACAAGAACTCAGAAAACCAATTATTTCACATCGAAAATTAAAAGAAAGAAAATGGATAAAATCCTGTCTGCTAAACCACATTCTATTCTTGAAGAAATGAGGAAATGTTGCTTATTACAATAGGGGGAATTTTTAGACTCCAAAAGACAAAAGGATGTACCATTTGAAAAGTCACCAAAGTTAAAATATCACTGAGATCAAATAGTAACACCAGCCTCATCCAAGTTATCAATAAAATATCTGTGATGAAACAGAAAAAATGTAGTACAACAATAGAGAAATAACCTATGACTGTCCACCTGGTACCCAAATAAAGGAAGGACATTTCCCATAGGCAAGCCAAATAGAGGTAGTAGCCTCCTTATTCTTCTTCATGAAAGAAGGCAGTTTTGCTCTTTCCTACTTCCTAAAAATGAGCAAGTGGGAGAAAATGAGATAAACGATCAATACCCTTTCTACTGAAAGACTCCAACAAATTAATGAAAATCATTTAGTAGAATAGTCCAAGAGGAACAAAGGTGAGAAATAGCTAGGGAACACTCACAAAATACATACAAGTGAGTAACATACAAATATATGTGCCAATCAGTTAACATATATGTGCCAATAAATTAACAAAATATGTAAATGAGTGAAATTAAACTCTCATCTATTCAAATTGGTCAAGATGAAAATTGGCAGACGGTAGACTGTCAATAGACTGTAACTCTAATATACAGTCAGGTAGGTAGTTTTGGGGGCTTGAATTTGCATGCTGTGCAGTTATCCTATGTGGGCAAATGGCCTGGATCCCCACCTATAAACTATTACATTGGACACATCACTTAACCCTTTGTATTTCACTTTCCCCATCTGTATTGCTGGGACAAGAGCGGAATCTACGTAACAGAGTTGCAGTGAGGACTAAAAGAAAATTCATCTACAGCACCTAACAGTGTTTAACAACTAGAACATACTAATATCATTTGCCTTTTATTATTATTTTTACCACTGTATAATAGTTATTGTTGTGCTCATCTTTAATAGGCTGTATTGAACTACTGGTAGAAGTGTAAACTGGTTCTGCATTTTAAAAAAGAACCTCATAACATATCAAGTTCTTTTAAAAAGTTTGTTTCTTGGCCAAATAATTATGTGTCTGTTCCTGAGAAATAACTAGGAAAAATAAATCAATAGCTAGTGTCAGCAAAAATGTATGCAAAAACATGTTCATTATAACGAACAGCTAAAATTGAAAATAACCTTAATTTCTGTCCATTGGTATAATCTCTATAAATTATATTCAATTTATACAGCAGGATATTGGGCTATATTGAAGACGTTTTAGTGAGTTTAGGAAAAGTAAGGGCAATTAATGTACAGTGAAAACTAAATACTTTAAAATCATGTATAATATAATAATTGTATATATATTTGTCTAGGTTTACATCTACTTCATCTAGCAATCAATACGTTAAGATATTAAATCTCTCAGACCTTGCAATGGTTGTCTTTGAGTGGAAGTGTTGAAGATGACTTCAATTATTTTCTTTCTAACTTCTGGATTTTATTAAATGTCATGCCAGGAATTCATACACATGATTAATCATATTATAAGCGATATCACAGCTAAAGAGTTATTAGAAATTATGGGTTCAATAGTAAATAAAATATGCAGTCAACACTGTCGCTATCAGGAAGGAAACTATTGTTTTGGTTTTTATTTTGATATTTATTATGTGCCAGGCATTGAAGTAGGTGTACTGACATGTTTAATATGTTCAAATAGTTGTTATAACCTTTTTAGCCACCATCCTCTGCCTGTATTACAAATAGAGAAACAAAAGCTTAGTTAAGTTTAAGAGATCACTAAACATGGTAGAAATGATGCCTTAATTGGTCTATTGTTAACAGCCATGATACAGGCATTGAATAATACAGTCTTTCTTTACCTGAAGGTTAATAAGCATTTTGCTCTTTATGTGTAAGATACGCAGGTATATAGCTATTGCAGAGCGGGTATATGCCTGTATTAATACTTATGAAGACGAAAGGATTTGATGGTACCCATTGAGTCAAATCTAAGAACAGCAAAGCAGGAAACCAACTTAAATGCATCATTTTAAATGAAAACAATCTAAGTAAGTCAATGTCACTAGGACACTCAGAGGAGGAAGTGTGGTTGCTCCTAGATCAGTGCCATGAAAATAAAGGTTAAAGGTGCTTCAAAAAAAATGATGAAAAGTTTTTTTATTTAAGATACGCTATTTTGAACCTTATCATTTGAGATGATCTACTGACACCAAAAGTCATGCATATATTCTAAGTATAAACTCCTGGGGTCCTGAATAGAGATGAACAGAACATTCAACATGAGGAAAGGGTGTGATGATACCGATAGCCTTCCTCGTATCATTATATATGTATCTGTCTTGACTTGAAGATGAGGCAGGTAGACTAGGAAAAGGCTGGGTAATTGCATGAGAACAAAAGAGGGAGAACGGAGTCTGACAACTGACAGAAGGTGTGACAACTGACTAAACCCTGGGATAGCTCTGTTTTCTCAGGGCCATAAGCATCCTGTTGGTGGAGCCCACAGCAGGTGTGCGCACAACGACCCTGTTAGCTGACAAATGGTGGCAGATGATCCTTCCACCAGAGGCGCCAGAGGACCAATCGCACATTCAGAGTACATATGCCAGAAAAAAAATCAGACTGTGCTGTGCAGAGTACCTTGCATAGAGCATGTGCAATGACATTTGAGTTCCTGGAAATCTCTGCCTAGTTTTTAGAATCCTATCACATGTATATTCCACCCCTTGATTATAACTGCCCATAAAAGATGAAAGCACCCCCCACCTCATCTACCCTTCCTGACCCAGATCCTCTGAGTGTGCCCGCACTCCCTCCCCTTTGGAGTGTGTACTTTTGTTTTGCAATATAGATTCTGCTGCTATACTTTACTCTGACTCGTCCTTGAATTCTTTCTCACGATGAAGTCAAGAACCTGGCACCAGCTGGTGTGGTGGCTGAGGTCTCAGGACCCCAAATCTCCCCTAGTCCCCAGTATCAAAGAGATAATATTTAGGAATGGATATTATCAGAGTTTAACATAAATCAAGGGGAGTTAGGTTAGTCTGACTTGACTCACATGAGTTGATAATAACATAGGTAAAGGGAACTCTTTCTGAAAACTTCCTGAAAGATTCTCTTATTTCCTCCTGGTGACTTGGGCCAACTGATCTCAGGCTGAAGTGTAAAGAGTTCTACTTGAAGTCCTTCTATTATTTGACTGAAATGATTATTTTAAATATATTAAGCAAATGAAAAATTTATGATCTATTCTGTCTGGAAATTTATTTAGTAAGATATACCTATTTCTAGTTTTGATTTCATTTAATTCATAAGAATTCACTGTTTTTAAAATAGTAAAGAAAATGTGCTATATATTTTGTGGACCAAGAAGTTACAAGTAAAGGAGGAACTGATTAGGACAAAGAGCAGTAGGCTGATTAGATAAAGGAAGGGTCTTTTTTGTTTGTTTTTTTGGGGAGGGCGGGGGGCAGAGGGAGAGGGAGGAAGAAGATCTCAAGCAGGCTCCATGCCCAGTGCAGGGCCTGACCCGACTCGGGATGGCTATCACCACCCTGAGATCATGAACTGAACAGCAACGGAGTCCCACTCTTAACCTACTGAGCCACCCAGGCACCCCAAAGGCCAGGGTCTTGAGGACTGAGTAGGGCTTCATGTTGGTGGACATAAAATGTAGCCATTTTTCCCCAGGGGCAGAAATTCAGTAAGAAACAACGAGTAAAACTCAAAGAAGAGGGAGAAAGGAGAAGCGTGAATAAAATTACACAAACTGATTTCAATATAAGATGCATGGTTATCTGTTAAGTCAAGGGAATTAGGTTGGAAGTGTAAAGGTTTCGATGTTACAACGAACTTAATTTTTCTGGATCACCCTGCAAAGAAATAAACTTCAAAAGAGAAGCAAACATTTCCTCTGTATGTTTCTGTTAGGTAGAAAAACATTAATACCACTCATCTCGCTAAAATTTTTGTTGATAATATCATTCTCGAACAGGACTCTAATGAAAAGTTTCATTAGGTAAAAAAAAAAACAAACTTTTATTTTAAACTGGGGTTATTTGCTACTTGTTTAATATGTAATCGTAAAAATGTGTTTAATACGCCATAAACATGTATTTTCTTGTTAGTATTTCCTTCTTTGGCACTGTCCTAGATGAATAGATCTACTAGAACTAAATGAGTATCAGTTTTCTAGATCTCTTATTTTATCCAATATGCATCATTTAATAATAAAATTAAAAGGATCAGGTGTCTCTAAAAAAGTTAATCTTGGCAAGTGGAGGAAAGTTCTAACAAAGCGCCAATTTTGCTCTAAGAAAATAGTCTGAATGTATCCCTCACACACACGCACAATTTGAAAACTTATGCTATAAAATAGAAAAACACTGATAATGTTTGGCTTAAAACTTGAGATTAAATAAAAAACAGAGAAAAGGGAATTTAGCCTGGGCATTTTTTAAAAACTACAGATTAATATAATAAGGAATAATCTTAGAATGAAGTCCCATTTCATATGTGTAAAAATAAGCTGCAGTAAATAGGAGATAAGTTATTATTCTGAAAATTTTTACATAATAATATGCTACTTGAGATGACTTTTTAACTCTGAAATTGACTACCTCAGTGTTCAAGCAGAAACAAATATTTACTTTTATGTGGGAGCAAATTTAAAATTAAATGTATTCAAGACATAGTTTGAGATTCTGATCAAAATTTAAAAAAAAAAAAACTGTAAATAATGACTTTAATGAATTTGAACTAGAATTGCCACAAAGAAGTAACCAAAGCCTCTTGCTCTTGGATTGGATGGAGTCACCAGAATTTTTACATTTGGAAAAGCCAAAGTTTTCAGGTAAAATTAAATTGTTCCTTACATATAATTAATTATTCCTTACATAAAATTACACGTCCTCATTTTAATAAAATCTACCTTTGTCTGTAATGTGTTATCAAACACTATCCCATTTTTATTTTCTTTTAATTTTTTGTACTATCCCATTTTTAATATTCTGTAATTCTCTAATACATATTTTGACTTAAATGATATAGGTATAGGAGATAATACTGAAAAGAGGCTGCACAATTGCAATAGAGAAATTAATCCTGAACAGATGCATACTCAGCTCTTCCTATCTCCCTTATTCTGAGATACTTTATATTCTGCAACCTGAATAAAATTTCCTAAATGATGGGTATGATCATTTTATACCCTGGTTCAAAAGAGTTTAGTGGATTATTATGGGCCATAACAGAGATCAATCTCATTAACATGTCACTAAATAATTTCAACAAATTAGATAAACACCAACCTTCCTCATTTTAGCTCTTACTATTTCTGCATCTATCCTGTCATCTAGACCAGTGGTTCTCGGGCAAGGGTGATTTTGGCCCAAGTGGACAGTTGACAAAGATGAGACATTTTTGGTTGGAAGAAATATTTGGTTGATTACAGTTGGGGTTTCTACTGGCTTTTATGGACAGAGGCCAGAGATGATGCCATTGATGTACAGGGAACTCCCACAATTTTTGAAATCTGTCTACCTCAAACGAGATAAATAGTGCCATGCTTGATAGAATCTTTTTGTTTACTTGTAGGATAGATTTATTTATGGATCTGATTTTGTAAATTTTGCAATGAATGCAATGACCTTGAATTGCATTTATTATTATCTCTCTTATTTTAGAACAAGACATTTTGCTATTATGTGTTTACAGGTTTCTTTTACGTGAATTTCCCACTCTTCCCTCTCCTGGGAGAATCCGTAATTCTTAACGTGGAGCTACCTCCTAGGTCTTCTCTATCTATCCCTGAATTTCACATCATTTGATCTCATCATGCTCTTCTCAAAAATGCTTACCAAGATTTCCTTCCACACGACAGACTCCATTTTTATAGTATTAATAGGTTTCTTTTCCTGTTCCATAGACAGCCTTTAGGGTTATTCAGAGTTGTTTCCAATATTGTTGTTTTGGTTCACTTGATAAAATATTTTCAGGGATAGGCTTTTCTCCTGAGTCTTCAAATAGATCCTCCCTTTTTCTGGTTCTTTAGTATTGTTTTAATGTTTTCATTTTGTTGTTACCAACAAGGTAATCTTTGGCCAGTTACCAAACTTTCTGTGCAATTCTTCTGCAATTGCTAACTTCCTGGAAGCAATTCTACTAACTACTTTATAAGTTTGTGGTGAGGAATAAATGAATTAAGAACATACAATGAATTTAAAATAGTATCTGAGGGATCCCTGGGTGGCGCAGCGGTTTGGCGCCTGCCTTTGGCCCAGGGCGCGATCTTGGAGACCCGGGATCGAATCCCACATCGGGCTCCCGGTGCATGGAGCCTGCTTCTCCCTCTGCCTGTGTCTCTGCCTCTCTCTCTCTCTCTATGACTATCATAAATAAATAAATTAAAAAATAAATAAAATAAAATAGTATCTGAGACATGCTAAACGCTCAGTTAAATTTGGCTTTATGACCTTTGGAATGAGAGTGATGATAAACCAGCAGAGAGGTGGGGGTTTTCTTGTTTTTGTGTCTTTTTTGAGAGAGAGAGAGAGAGAGAGAGAGAGAGCAGGTGCAGGATGAGGGGGGAAGGGCAGAAGGAAAGAGAGAATCCCAAGCAAGCTCCACACTGGGCTCAATCTCCCAACCCTGAGATCATGATCTGAGCCAAAATCAAGAGACAGATGCTCAACTGACTGAGCCACCTAGGTGCCCCAGAAGAGATGTTTTTAATTACTTCTTGATTTCCTTATTATCTTGGGTTCTTGATTTCCCATGATCTTAGGTCAATCTCCATGTCTCAGTACACATGCAACTATTATAGCCTTGCCTAAGAGAGGTGCAACCTTCCTCTCGAAGTCCATAGTGGTCTTGTTCTCTGATGCATTAAATCAATGACAAACTGCGATTTCCACTGTGGATTGCATCAAGAGCTATTTCTGTTGCTTCCCTGATTTGCAATCAATACACTGGGGAGGAGGTGAGTTATGGCAACATTTGATTTCAAATGAAGAATCACATTATAAATTAAATGTGAGAATAATTAAGTAGAAAGTTTTGTTGTGTTTAAACTGAAAGGAAATTATTAAAGTGGTAATATGCCTACTAGGCCAGGTTTTGTAATGGTATGGCTGTAATTCTGCAAAAAGTAATTGCACAAAACTAAGGTAGAGATTAATTATTCAACTTAATAATTTAGACAATAAAAATTATAAAATTATTAATTTTAACAATTGGATTTTCTCAAAAACTCAGACATTAATTTTTTTATATTGCTAAACTAATGGCTAAATTTGAAATTTCTACTACATTTTGCCTTGTCGATGACCACCTAAGTTTAAGATAAGTAACCTATATGAAGATGAATTTCAAAGAAAATTCCTACAAATGTACCGTATAAGGAAAGGAATAACAGAAGCTAAATAATGGTCAATAGGTCAAAACCTGTATTAAGGCAAATTATGGTTAAACAACCAATTCACAGATGCAGAGTGTATCTCAATGTCAAACTAATATTGTTTTTACTTCCTAACGTATTGGTGCAGCAGACACTGACTAGTCGCTCATCAAACCCATCACCTTTCTTCAACCTTTTTGCAGGTCTGGGACATAACACCACTCCGTGAGCAAATCTATCTCAGTTCTCCCAGCCATTGTCTGGACGTTAATGCTCAAGTCAACTCTGGAAATCATGTGTTGGTGATAGATGACCTCAAGTTTTCTGGGTCTCAGACTGAGTGAGTGGATAGTCCTCTGCCCCCCTACCACATGAGCAAAAAGAAAACTCTAGTGTGTTAAGCCACTGAAATCTCTGGTCTTATTGGTTTCATTTATTAAGACTTCTATATTCTGTGTATTTTAGTGTTCATGATCCATCTATTTATTTCATTAAATCTGATAGAAGGAAACATATTGAGTGTGATGATCCCAATTCATTTGCTTTTCTCTAACGGCACACACGGATCTAATAAATAAGTAGACGCTGCATAGTAATCATGTGAAGCAATGTGATTGAGAGATTTTGAAAAACTCAAGTGTATTAAAGTCACCCGTTGTACTGAAATAAAATAAACTCAGTGAAATTAAGTTTATTCCAGGAAAGAAGTCAGAAGGAAAGAAGTCATGCTTTCAAAAACACACACATATTTCAAAAAATACCTCTATTATAGTTTTGAAAGCCAAGTCAATTTGCGAGAGCGAGCTTCCAAGTTTGGGTAAAACATGGTAAGGTAAGAACTATGTGGAAGGGAGCTAATATTTTTAGATCTTAAAATCTTAATGAGTACTCTGGTTTTAAAGATGGGTTAAGGTCCTTGGCTGCCTAGTTATATCAAGTCATTCCCTTATCTTCAGGAAGTACATGAAAGATTGATCTGGACACTCTGCCCGCAGACTATATAGCACTTCCAGGCCTCTTGGTAAATATCTGTTTGGCATCCAACTTTTCCTGTCCTCAAAGATCAAAGTCAAAATCCTGTAAGCATCAGAAAAATATTAGATAGCAGTTACAGTTGCAGAATGAGCAGAAAAAGCTGGGAGATGGCACACAGCTGGTTAAGGCCTAAGCTTACTTTTTGGCACCAGCACACCTCTAGTGTGCCAATGACAAAATATCTCCTCCAGAAAGTTAACTCTCCCCAGTTGACATAAATCAAGTCCATTGACTCAGGCATCACATCCTGAAGATTTTTAACTGAAACTAGGCTTATTCGAAGAATGAGTTGGCTTATATGTAGAATCTGACTGCTTCACATTTAATGGTTATGTTAGCCAGGATTCTCCAGAGAAATAGAACCAACAGGATATATACAGATATAGAAGAAGAGATTTATTATACGAATTAGCTCAAAAGGTTATGGAGGCTGAGAAGTCTCAGGATCTGACATCTGCAAGATGGAGAACCTGGAAAGCCAATGGTATAATCCAGTCAGAAACTGAAAGCCCAAGAGCCACGAGTTCTGGTGTCTAAGGGCAGGAAAAGGTGTATACCTTAGCTCAAGAAGAGACAGAAAATTCCCCCTTCCTCTTTTTTTTTTCCTATTTGGGCCCTCAATGGATTGGATGATGCCTGCCCACAATGGTGAGGGAGGATCTTCCTTACTCAGTCTACTGACTCAAACACTAATCTCTTCCAGAAACACCCTCATAGGCACATCCAGAAATCCTATTCTGTTAGCTATACATGTACCCTTTAGTCCAGTCAAGTAGACATGAACCATCACAGCGATGCAACAGATTTCAGGGTCTGGGCATCTTGCTAAAATTTTTATCATCATTTCTCTCTCCGTGGTTTTTAGACAGATGGCCACAACAGCCCTGTGCACCTCCTGACCATCTTCTCACTTCAGACACTGACTTTTTTGATAATAAACACAGACAATGCAATGCATTCTTCTTGTTAACAGAATCGCAACTACACGGTCCAGTAAGACTCGCCTCTAGATATTTCTCTGTTGTAGTTTTAGATAATATTTTAGTAGGCACCCCTTTTTGCTTAGAGACGATCAGTTTGAAATTCTATTACTACGGTACATACCTGTGTAATTAGGAAGAAACTTTGTGGTAAGTTTGTGCTTGCATTGATAGTGCCATTTAAACTTTATATACTGTCGCCAAGGAAACAATACAATAACAATGCTCAAAATGAATCTTAACATTTTGCTAGAGTAAAATTTTCCAACTCACATTCAGGCATGTACACTTTTCAAAGACCACATACCACAGTAACATTTTCTATTTAGAATTATTATGGACATGCTTTCCTTATCCACTCCATGTTGTGGGGGGGGAACCTCTTGGAAGAAGTAGCATTATTTTTACTAGGTAGGGGAGTGTGTGTGTGTTTGTGTGTATGTGTGTGTGTGTGTGTGTGTGTGTGTGTGTGTGGTGTATTTATTTATTTATTTTAATATAATTATTGTGTAATTTACTTAATGGGTTTTAGCTTGAGTTTTTGAAAGGTATCATGACTAAAAGCAAATTGATAGGAAAGTGGATAACAATGAATTAAAGGTTACTGGCAACCTAAGACACTGTTTATCTCTTTTGAGGTAGACAGAATTCAAATTGCCTTCATTAGCTGAGCAATATGCTGTGGAAAATGAGCTGGGTACTTATCAAGAGGCTCTTTCATTTGCATTTTTGCTAAATTATCAAGCTGCTCTGTTTTCTAGGTGCTTAAGAGCTGTGACTAGGGAAGAAAGAGCATTTTTCAGTTAAGTAAGCTTGGGGCATTTCAGGACTGAAGCAAAGAAAAGAAAAAGTTTATGAAGGAAGGTGTCAGGATTGTCCCTTGTATATATATATGTGATACAAAAAGATAACCTTACAGACAGTCAGGATCTAGGATGTACAAATGCATTCATTCTCCCCCACATTCTCCAAGACCACAGCAAAGCCAGAGGCTGTTCTTTTGATAAATGATCAATACTTCAGCATGACACCACCCTAGCTGCTCTGCTGTTGCTAGTTAAAAGTCTGAATTTCAATTAAGCAGTAAATCTCTGTGGTATTACATCTTGAACAGACAGTTAACTTCTCTCTAATCTCCTACAATTCTGAAACCCTATTATTTTGTAGTCATTTTCTTTAAGCTCACTCGAAAGTAAAAGATATGTTTATAAGATCAGGAAAGAAATATTTTCTTACAAATGAAATACTAGATATTAAACAATTTGTTTTGTTTAATAGTATGCCCATGTACAAACATTATACTTCTACAGTGTAAAGTAGGAGGTAATCAAATGTATTAATACATAATCTGAGTCAAAAGCCCATTGACATGATTGCATATCTTTAGTTCATATGTTCTATTTCAATTCTATTCCACATATATATTCCTGGAAAACCTCTTAAGTCCTGCAAACACATGAGCATTCATAACACCAATCACACTTAAACATTCTCATTTCCTATGTCGTCTCAAATGTTCCTAAAGATTTTTTCTTAAAGTTTTTTTGTTTATTTTCAGAAAGTACTTGCTGATGACTAAAAAATGCAACTAATAGAAAATACATCTAAAAAAATCTGTGCAGCTTTCTTAAGGATTTCAATATTTTGAAAGATAATATAGGCCATTTGATAGGCACCATCACCCAAATTAACACGACTTCAAAGCTACAGATTTAAAGTAGCCTTAACAATCAGATCTATTATTAGAATAAAATATGATTTGGAATTATAATTACTGGAATAAACTATAATTTTCTCTGTTTGGAATTTTAGAAGTCTTCTCACAGAAGCAAATGCAGTGTTGCCTCCATCAGCAAAATTCTACCATTATAAGTGCTCTTCTCCTCAATCACTTAGAATGCAAACATTTATATTAACAATTGACTTGAAGATGTCTGAACTACTTCATCAGAATGCCTAAGTAATTTTGATAAAAATAAAAAGAAGGGTGGGGCGCCTGGGTGGCTCAGTCAGGTAAGCATCTCTGCCTTTGGCTCAAGGCATGCTCTCAGGGCCCTGGGATCGAGCCCTGCATCAGGCTCCCTGTTTAGCAAGGAGTCTGCTTCTCCTTTTCTCTCTGCTCCTCTCTCCTGCTTGTGCTCTCCCTTTCTCTCAAATAAACAAATAAAATCTATTAAAAAAATAAAATAGGGGCGCCTGGATGGCTGTGTCAGTTGAGCATCTGACTCTTGACCTCAGCTCAGGTCTTGATCTCAGGGTCATGAGTTCAAGCACCATGCTAGGTGTGGAGCCCACTTAATAATATTTTTTTTTAAATAAGATAAACACATTTAATTTTAAATAATTTATGTATCAAACCTGTGTGGGCCTATCAGATTGCAGATATTTTATTATTGGATGCTAAGCATAGAATAGGTTAAACATGTCTAAATAGTAAGTACCTCTACTTGCAATGTTCCAGCCTTACAATACAACATATATAGAGAAAATAAGTATACAGCATGGTAGAGGCTTCTTGAGCTAATGATCAGTTGGCCAGGAATTGAACTTCAGAGTTTTTGGTTTTCATTCCACTACTATATAGTGAAATCTCCCAACATACTTGCCATTTGTCTCCAAATTAGCTCTAAAAAAATGAAGTCATAATTTAATAGTCAATATATCTATTAATAACAATGCAAAAGGCCATTTTATTTAATACTAGATATTTTATTTTCCTTTGAAAAACAGGAACAGTTACTTATTATATTTTCCTTTTTTGAAAATCGGTGTTCTTTTAAATTTAACTCAGTTTATTTCATTCTAACCATAATATGTTTGAACCCTATGCATTCTCACAATGCAAGGCTACTATACTTATCCAGCCAACTAAACTTTCCGATGAACTAACAAAGCTTAATTTGATGGCTGGATTTAACTCATCAAGGAGGAATTGAGAGTTTTATTAGCTGATCAGCTGTCATTAAAACAATGCATGCTGTATTTTCAACATTCTGCTACGATGAGGAAGAAAAATATTTAAGTCTTGATTACAAGAATTGCAAGAGGTAGCTGCTTAGAAATCTTCTAACTCTAGGATCCTATAATTATCTGAATTTTTTTTTAAACATAAAACTGAAGTATGGATTGTTGTCTAGGAAGTAACACATGCTTCTTATATGAGGTAACTATTCTTTTAGTTATCAAGTTGTTTAAATTTATTTTTGCATATCAGAATAATTATACGGCTTAGAAACCTGATGGATTTGTCTGAATAGATTTGCAAAAAGTGTTGTGTTTTTTTTTTTAGTGTATGTGCTGCTGAAGTGAATACAAGAAGTGTTTTTTTGATAAAAATAAAGATAATATAAAAATAATAAATTATGTAGTCGTATCATATTGGGAGACCAAGAAAATGGAAATAAGGATGAAAGAAAAGGAGCAATATTTTACAAACTAGAAAGGTGACAAAAGAAAAGAAAAGAACAGGAAAAGTCGGCAGAAGCTATACCACAAATGTCAATCAGGTTAAGTCTCAAGTAGAAACACTGCAATATAGTTTAGAAAAAAACAGCAGAGTTTCCTTGAGCATGTTCCATGACTTAAAGTATGATGAAGTCTTTTATGTGACATTTTATAGAAAACAAAATTCACTTTATGTGCAGAACACAGAATAAAGTTCTAATCTCTAAGCAACAGACCATATGAAAACTGAGTATTGTCTACTGACCCATACAAATTCCTATTCTAAAATGTTATCAAAAAGCCTCCCAGGTGCTTTCTCGTTTTAAAAAAAATCAACACCTTAGACGCCTGCATATCAGTAAATCACCTGAGCATTCCAAAAGTAAAAATAAAAACAGAACTAACTGCAACGAAAAAAGGCTACGCACTTACCATCGTGATTAGGATTGCCTAGTGTCCATGGCTCATCAGAGTCAAAATGAGTATCTCCCCCAATTCCTGGTCCAGGGAAGTAGGCATGTGCCAAAAACCCTCCCTCTCCGTCGAAGGGAGAACTGTCTCCATGAAAACCAGACGCGAAGATGATGGTTATATCCACGTCACGTTTGCCATTTTCCAATTCACTGTAAGGAACTTCTTCAAATGTCAGAGGAGTCACATTCTGCCACACATCGAAGGCACGGCGAATAGCTTTGCGGGTTTCAGGGTCTCCTACCTTGGGAGTTACGTTCTTTATACTGAAATTCAGAGAAGAGCATAATCAGTATGGCTTCCTCATAGACCCTCTGACTTATGACAGGTTGGCTTATTACAGATTTCGATCTATCCAGGCAAGTAAAATACTAGAAAAACATCCTTCCATTAAATAGGAAGGAAATCAATCAATGCCTCACGTCGTTATAGCTAGGTTTCACTACACTGGGGCCATTTAATTCTCAACGGTATAGTACTCCTCTATCAAGGCTACAAATGAGAAGTTCTCTGCAGAATGGGTTAACAGGGGTGTGTGATTGGATCAATCAGTCACTTTGCCTCCTGAACAACCACAGAAAGGCAGCTCTGCCAAGTGATCAAACAGGTGCAACAGTCTGGAGCTGAAATTAAAAATCCAATTTCCTCCTTGTTATCTTTGCATTTTGGGGCACACTATTGTGTGCACTCATGTTGCTTCCAAGCAATGTCCTCATGTTATTCTTTATCTACAAACACCAATTCAGCAAACACAAAGTTAGTTTTTAAGGAAAAGGTTAACTAATTACAGTTTCTTATGTTCTATTGTTTTCTTATGATATGCTTAAATCTTTCTAGTTACAAAAAAGCAATGTGAATGAATGGCTTTTTATTTTTTTTTAATATTTTTTAAAGATTTTATTAATTATTCATAGAGACGCAACTAGAGAGAGAGAGGCAGAGACACAGGCAGAGGGAGAAGCAGGCACCATGCAGGGAGCCCGATGTGGGACTCGATCCCGGGTCTCCAGAATCACGCCCTGGGCTGCAGGCGGTGCCAAACCGCTGCGCCACCGGGGCTGCCCTGAATGGCTTTTTAATAGAAAAATTTAACAATTATAGGAATTTAAAGAAGTAACTTGGACATTATTTAGTTAATTTTTCTTGAGGCTAATATCAAGTGGATACTTCAGCCAACAATCTTACGTCCATAAATCCATATATTCACACTAAAAAAACCTTTAATACATGAAAAAGGGTATAACATTTAGGTGAATAGTTATTAAAATGCAGTAAAAAAGAGAACTGGAAGCTAAACAATTTGTAATGATGGAGTAGTACTTAAATTATGGTGTCTCTATTACTTATAATATAAAAGGGACTCAAAATTATTTTTTAGCATTTAAGGCTATTTAGCAAAATAGAAAAAATTTAAGATATACTTTCCAATGGAAAAATAAAATACAAATTATATTTTTAGTTCATTTGTAGCTATATCTCAATAATCACAAATTTTAGGCAGCTATCATACTGAAATAATAATAACGGTATTAACTGAGCATTTACTATGAGCCAGGCAAGCATTTCGCCTTCTCCCTCTGCTCCTCCCCTCTTTCTCAAAAAAAGAAAAAATGTGGATTATGATTTGGATCTGTAAACATATCACTGTGTTTTTCAAAGCTATGCCCTGATTAACTTCCAAAATATACTTAACCACAATATTTGTGATGTCATTAACAGACACAAGACACATAAGGGGCGCCTGGGTGATGCAGTCAGATAAGCTCCCAAACCTTGGTTTCCGCTCAGGTTAGGGTCTCAGGGTCATGAGAGTGAGCTCCACCTCAGGCTCCTCACTCAGCCCCAAGTCTGCTTAAGATTTTCTCTTCCTTTCCTTCAGCCCCTCATGCCGTGTGCTCGCTCTCTTTCTCTCAAATAAGTAAATAAATCTTTAAAAGATACATGAGTGCACTTCAAAGTTAGGAGTTCTGAACAAAGTACAAAGAAACCAATTTAGGAATTTTTATGCCAGTAAGATGTATTTTGTATTTACTAATAATTGAAATAATAAAGGAACAAAGGTATGTGATATGAAGAATAATAGGACTGTTATTCTTAGTAGTTCTAATACATGATGTACAAAATTACTAACATATATTTGCAAAACAAAAAAGTGCTATAAGATGAATAACATGTTTCAAACACTTAATAGAGCTAATTATTTTAAAATGTTTTTACTTTGCTTTTCTATAAACAGAGTAGTTATAGTGAACATACTTTTCATTCTACTAAGACAACTGATTTCATTTTTTGAAGGCTTTATCAGGTTTTTTTCATTATGCCATTTCCCAGATTCCTTTAAACTTCTATGTCGCTAGATTTTGGAACTTTTACCTAAAAAAATTAATAAATGTTATTGTTAATTAGTTAATGATCATGCCTTATACAATCGTACATAATAAAACTGATTAAGTGGAAATTTTTCGAACTCTTTATTCATCAGAACAGTTGGTAGTGAGGGAAAAATATGTCAACTGACTTACAAGATAACTGTGTAAAGTCAGGATTCCGTAGCTTTAAGTGCACTGAATCCATATCAATCATTTAATAACTATTCTACATACTAATCATGGAGTATTTTCCCTTTAACTTTTTCATAGAGTAATAGATCTTCCCCAAAATTAGAGCATTATTTCACCTCAATATGAAAGTAAGAAAAAAACCTAAATATTTTGGTATTTGTATTGTGTATTGAAAGTTAAAAGAAGCTGGTATTCCGGCTTATAATTCTCAATAAAAACATATAGGTCTCACAACGGTAAGTGAGATGTAAAGTTTACTACACTACTTCTAGGATAATTTTTAAAAGTGTGAGAATTTGACATTCAGAGAAATGGTAAATTCTGAGGGAATGAGACCTTTACTAACAAAACTCTACTGAAATATATATGCGTTTTCTTTATAGATGACACTGTTGGAATTATTTTGCTTCATTAGTCCTGTAAAATAGATGAATGTAAAATGTGAAAATATCAAACATTTGTTCATTTGAACAGATGTTAAAGGAAATGTGAAACAAGGCTACTGCAATAGGTTTTGTCCTTTTGAATGAAGCAAACTCTAATTAGTTCCTCAAGTGACACAATAAATATTACTTGGTGTCCAATATTACTGTGTAAAGTCAGAATTCTCTAGTTTTAACATCACTGGATCCATACTAATTTATTTAATAACTCTATATATTAATAATGATTATTTGCCCTTTAGATTTTGACAGAGCGATTAATCTTTTTCAAAGTTAGGGTAATGTTTTATCTCTAATTTCAAAAGAAGTAAAAAACCTGAATACTTCAGCATCTAGTTACGATTCAGAAGTTGTATAAATACTTGTGTCAAAATTAGTTTGGTATGGCCAAGGATAAATACCCATTAGTCAATTCAACTGACAAAAATTAGTTGTCCACAAAAGTATACTAACTAAATGAAACTTATTGTAACTGGGAAAGTAGACAACTGCAAAAAGTTTGAGCAAAAATGAAAAACTACATATTGTCAGAACCATATCTAGAATATTATAATATCCTATCAAGAGAGAATTAAATAGACCTTTTGTTATAAAGATTTTATTTATTTATTCATGAGAGACAGAGAGAGAGAGTCAGAGACACAGGCAGAGGGAGAAGCAGGCTCTCTGTGGGGAGCTTGATGTGGGACTCAATCTCAGGACCCTGGGACCACAACCTGAGCCAAAGGTAGACGCTCAACCACTGAGCACATGTTCCTAAATAGACTTATTTATTTTCATTCATATTATGTTTGTATAGTTGATGTGGCTTCACGTTTTCTTTTTTAAGTATAAGAAATGGTCAGAGAATAGAAATTGAATATGGAATCTCTCCTTCTAGAAATACTTACATTAAATATTTCGTGATTTTGCAAGATGCTAGTTTTCCAGGTTAGGAAAACTAAAGTATGCATTTTTGGGGTTTTAATTTAAATAGTGCCGGTTTCACTGCCTGCTGTGTGTTCTCAGGACACACAACCTGAATCCTTTATGAAGTCATTCGGATCATCAGTCAATGACCTCACTGATTTTAGAGTATAAGAAAAGTTTCTGGGGACGAACTGATTATTCCTCAGCAACCTCTAGGTTTCTTTTCTCTGCATATATTATTAAAGTAAAATAATAACTTGTGTGTATCCTTAGAAGTCACACAAACATTCATTTAAAATCAAAGTTAGCTACAGGAGAATTTACTAGCAAAATCAATACTAATTCATATAATATAATATAACATACTATTATCACATTAGTTAATATATTGTGAATACATACTAATATAACCGAATTAAAAAAAAACAGATGCATCTGGCAATTTAAGTACATATTCCATGGGACACTTACTACATAAAATATTATTTTGGAATTTAGATTTTATAAGGAAAAAGAATTTAGGCTAAGCTTATTTTATACAATATTTAATAGGAAATAAAGATATTTTGATAAACAATGAGCTTCCTCATTACTTACATTCTTATTATTGTTTTGAATAAAGCTTGACCAAAGCCTACAAAGAATTCATTAATTTAGTCAACAGCTATTTACTTAGGGCATAATACACAGCAGCACTCTATTAGGTCCTAAGGGGTATAAAATGGATATGGTCTCTGAGATGTAATGAAGTTCCTGTAAGGTCCTGAAGTTACATGCAGTATGTTATTTTGCAATTATTCACTTAAACACATCTGTCCCCACAATCTGACTGTACTTTCTCTGAGAGTGGAGGCCTTGCTTAACTCATCTACTGCCAGTGCTGTCACATAATGTTGTTCAATAACCATTCATTGAATGAACAACATCTAATTACCCAAGAAGCAAAATTTGCCAAAAGAAAAATCGGTCATAAAGATTCAATTAAGAGATGAATGGCCACCAGTACTTATGTTATAATTATTACCAGGTTGTAAATTATGTATCAGCCAAAGTTATATATATATATCCCTACCCTAACAGTACTTAAATGATTCTTCTGGTACAACCTCAGAAGTTCCCATTTCTAGACATCAAGCCCTGAGGTCATTGGAGTGGAAGGCCTGGGAGCTTAGACATTCCCTTCAAAGGGAGTGATTACAGAAGGCTCCTTCCAATTCCATACTTTAAGGATAGGAAGAGATTTTAAAATTATATAATCTAACTTTCCAACCATTCCACAAATAGTCTCTAATTTCCCTGACAAGTGAATAAATTGTTTGTTTTATATGCTTCCAACAATGAAGACTTGTAGGATGAATGATTTAATTTTCCAATAGCTCAAAATATTAGGTTATTCTGAAAGCCTTTAAGTATTTGAGAATAACTGGAAACTTCTCCCTTAAATATTTTTTCCATCATGTTGAGAATCCTTGGCTCTAATATTGAGCCCTTTCTCCTGCAGACTATTTTCAAGATCTCGTAGCATTTTGATCTCTTTTTTAGAGGTGCATTTTAATTTGCCAAGAAGCAGCTGGAAATGTGGTGGACCAAAGAGAAAAGGATACATCAGGTAAAGCTTGGCCAACAAAGCAAAGAGAAAAATTGGCAACATCACTGCTTTGGACATTTTGCTTTCTATCAATCTAATCTGTTCATTGTAGTTCTTTCTGAGCCACACTATACTGTTGGCTCATAATGAGCTTGCCTTCAAATAAAACCTAGATTCGACTACCCCTACTCCAACTCCTGGCTTCATTCTGCAATAGCACATTTCCGATATCCCTTTTTTTTTAAGTTCCATTTATTTATTTTTATGATAGACATAGAGAGAGAGAGAGAGAAAGAGAGAGAGAGAGAGAGAGAGAGAGAGAGGCAGAGACACAGGAGGAGGGAGAACAGGCTCCATGCTGGGAGCCCGACGTGGGACTCGATCCCGGGACTCCAGGATTGCACCCTGGGCCGAAGGCAGGCGCCAAACCACTGAGCCACCCAGGGATCCCCCCAATATCCTTTTAAAGAGTAATTTCTTTTACCCAAAAGGTAATATTTTGTATTTATTTTTCTAAATATAGTAATAGAAGCAGTAGCAAATGCTTATACAGTACTTATTTTACACAGGACAAGTTCTTAACACCTTACATACATTAACTTTAAAATTTAATATCCTTAGCTCTCACTCTCATCTTTCTCTAATTCCATTAGAATATGCTCAACAATTTCTGTTAATTGGTAAATCGAAACAAGATGATGGTTGGCATTTACTAAGCACTATGTTTTAAGCACTGTGCTGAGGTATTTTTTTGTTTGTGTTTGAGAGTTCCCCCAACAATGATTTGACTTAATTATCTCCTAAGCTTTATGAGGTAGGTAGTGTTTACAATACTCCCTTTGCACACAGGGAATATGAGACTTAGAAGATTCAGTAACTCGATCCTGGTCTTACAAGTAGCAAGTATCAGAGCCAGGATTCAAATCCAAATCTTTCTTACGCTAAAATAGGACTCTTAACCACATGAAATCAATAACCTGGAAGTTTATAGGACATCTAATTATTTGAGTATTCAATACTGGCCAAGACAATTGTCAGCATAGGGACACAACTTCAATGGAATTATGATTAGTTCTGAACATAATGGCTCTTAACAGTTTCTTTCTTTCTTAAGTGAATGGTATAGTTAGTACCTAAGTATGCAGAGATAATAAACATGGTACATTGTTAAGTCTGGAAATCAGGCCAGAAAAAAAAGACACTATCTGAAATGAAAACAATAAATATCAACATGCAGAGTTATATATTTTTCAGTTCTAAAATTGATTATATACATTAATCTAATCAATAGTTACTAACTTTTTTTCATATGTTATGGGGTAAGAATCTAATTTCATTGTTTTCTGTATGGATACCCAACTATTACAGAAGAACTTAGTAAGTGGAACAGCCCATCCTTTCCCCAATGATCTACAAGGTCTTCTCTATAAATAAACTGAAGTCCCACCCCCTAGTATAACTACATTTGGAAATAGAGCTTAAGGAAATAATTAAGTTTAAATGAAGTCACAAGGATGGGGTCCTAATTTGGTATGACTGGCATTCTTATAAGAAAAAAAAAAAGGAAATCTTTCTCTCTACATATTCACAGAGAGGAAAGGTAAGAGGAGAACACAATGAAAAGGTGGCCATCTGTAAGCCAGAAAGAGAAACCTCACCAAAAACCAATCTTTTTTTTTTTTTTAATTTTTATTTATTTATGATAGTCACAGAGAGAGAGAGAGAGAGAGAGAGGCAGAGACATAGGCAGAGGGAGAAGCAGGCTCCATGCACCGGGAGCCTGATGTGGGATTCGATCCCGGGTCTCCAGGATTGCGCCCTGGGCCAAAGGCAAGCACCAAACCACTGCGCCACCCAGGGATCCCCCAAAAACCAATCTTGACAGCATGTTAATCTTGGACTTCCAGCCTTTGGAACTGAGAAAATTAAACTCCTGTTGTTTAAGTTACCCAGGCTATGCTAGTTTGAGATGGTAGCCTTAGCAGATGGATACAGAATTTAAGGGACCAACTCTTTAGAAAAACTCAATCTATAAAAAATTTACACAAAGAGAAATAAATAATCTGAACAGGACTACATCTATTAACTAGACTTAATTAACAATTGATAACCACCAAAAAGAAAGAAAGAAAGAAAGAAAGAAAGAAAGAAAGAAGAAAAGAAAAGAAAGAAAAGAAAAGAAAAGAAAAGAAAAGAAAAGAAAAGAAAAAAGAAAAAACTGTACCAAACAGTTGCATTGTGTCTACTAACATTTCATTTAGAATTCACACCAATTTTCTACAATCTCTTCCAGAAAACTGATGTAAAGGGAACACTTTCTAACCCATTCCACGAGGCTAGCACTACTCTACTACCAAACCCAGATAAAGACTTTAAGAGAAAAGAGAAACTATATATCAATATCCCTCATAAACATACATGTAAAAATCCTCAACAAAAAATTAGCAAATCAAATACAACAATGTATAAAAAAATTATTTACATAACAAAGTAGAGTCTGTCCTATGTATAAGAGACTGGTTCAACTGAAAATCAACTAGTGTAATCCTGTAAGGATTTTAGCCTTTAGCCTTTTAAAGTAATTTAAATTACTTTTAAAATAATTTAAAAGGCTAAAGAAGAAAAATCATATGATCATATAAATGGATGTAGAAAAAGCATAGAAAAAGCATTTCATAAAATCCAACACTTATGCATGATAAAAACTTGCAGCAAACTAGGAAGAGGCTAAACTTCTCAATTTGATAAACATCTAGAAAGAAGCCTACAGCTTATATCATACTTAATGGTGAGAAACTAGATGCTTTTCTCTTAAACACTGGGAAAATGGCAATAATGTTTGCCTTCAGTACTCCTATTCGACATTTTACTGACAGCTCTGCCTTATGCAATAAGACAAGAAAATAAAAGATACACAGATTGGGAAGGGGGAAAAACAACTCTTTTTTCAGGTGACATGATTCTCTGAAGAAAATATCAGAGAATTAACAATATAATCCTGGACTAATGAATGATTATAGCAAAATTAAAAGATACAAGGTTAATATACAAAAGTCAATTGTTTTCCCATATACCAGTCACAAACATTTGGAATTAAAAATACAATACTATAAATAGTACCAAAATAAAAATAAATATTTAGGAATAAATCCAACAAAATATGTGAGTATGGTCTGAATATTTATATCCCCCTCAAGTTCGTATGTTAAAATCCTATCCCTTAAAGATGATGGTAATAGCAGATGGGACCTTTGGGAGGTGCTTAGGTCATGAGGGTGGTGCACTCACAAATGGGATGGGATCAGTATCCCATGGAGATCTGTAGCCTGTTTGCCACATGGAGATACAACACAAAGTCTGTGACCCAGAAGAGCAAACTCACCCAACACTGAAACCTCTCAGACTTCCAGTATCTAGAACTATAAGCAATAAGTTTCTGCTATTTATAAGCCACTCAATCTATGTATTTTGTGATAGCATCCCGATGGGATTAAGGTTTATGCCTAAAATCTATGAGTAATAGTATAAAACTGTGATTAAAGAAGTCAAAGACCTAAGTAAGTGGTGATACATTCATGTTCATGCATAGTAAGACTCAATATTGTTAAGATATTAGTTCTTCCCAAATTGATCCGTAGATTGAACGCAATCACAGTCAAAATCTCTGCAAGCTTTTTTGAAGGTATCAACAAACCAGTTCTGAACTTTATATGGAAGAGTAAGAGATCTCGAAAACACAATACTGAAGGAGAATCAAGGCATAAGATTGGCACTATTTGATATCAAGACTTACTATAAAATTACAGAAATCAAGACAGTGTGATATTAGCTTACAACTAAAAAGAATGGTCAATAAAAATAGAGTAAAGAGCAGAGAAATTGACCCACACACATCAGTCAACTGATCTTTGGCAAGAATGATGGCAAAGAAGAAAAAATGGTCCTTTCAACAAAAGTGCTGGAACAACAGAATATCCACATGTACAAAAAGTGAATCTAGACACTGACCTTACACCTTTCATAAAAACTAACTCAAAATTTATCATAGACCTAACTGTAAATGCAAAATTATTACACTGTTAAAAGATGACATAGAAGAAAAACTAAGTGACCGTGGGTTTGAAAATGATTTCTTTGATACAACACCAAAGCACACTAAAACACTAAAAGAAGAAAGTAATTGATAAGTTGGACTTTATTAAAATAAAAACTCCTGCCCTGCAAAAGACACTGTAAAAAGAATGAGAAAACAGGTCACAGACTAGGAGAACATATTGGAAAAATATATCTGATAAAAGACTTGCATCCAAAATATATTATGAGAAGTCTTAAAAATTAAAAAAGAACTCTTAAAATGGCAACTCTATTAGAAGTTAGTGAAAAATCTCAACAGGCATCTCACCAAAGAAGATAACACAAATGGCAAATACATATGAAGATATGCTCAATCTCATATATCATCAGAGAATTGCAAGTTAAAACAACAATTAGATACCACTACATCTATTAGAATGGTTACAATCCAGAACACCAACAACATCAAATGCTGGTGAGGCTGCACAGCAACAGGAGCTTTCATTTATTACTGGTGGTAACCAAAAATGGTCCAGCCATTTGAGGGATAGTTTGACAGTTTCTTACAAAGCTAACTGAGGTCTTTTATGTTGCATAAAAACCTAGGAGCATGCTATCTGGGAGGATCAGCATAAGAATATAAAATGACACTGAAAAGTGTCTTCTCAAAATAACTAAAATAAGTCCCAATGGCACAAACCAGCTATATTGGAAAATCTATACACTGAGTTTAAAATTTTATCTTTAAGCATACATTAAGGTTATTTATACAAAGAAGGAGAACTATAAATTTCTTGCTTTTATTTGGGTATTCCTGACAGCCTGCCCTTCCCCTGAGGGACCCTGCCCCTTCCCTTGACCCTTGGTCTAACACTTGTGTTCCTATCCTGTGGGTTTTACTTAGCTCAAAAGTCATTTCTTCAGGAAGCCCTTCCCTGGTTTTCTTTCTTTTCTTTTTTCTTTTTTCTTTTCTTTTCTTTCTTTCCTTTTCTTTTCTTTCTTTCGTTCTTTTTTTAAGATTTTATTTATTTATTCATGACAGACAGAGAGAGAGAGAAAGAGAGAGAGAGGCAGAGACATAGGCAGAGGGAGAAGCAGGCTCCATGCAGGGAGCCTGGCATGGGACTTGATCCTGGGACCCTAGAATCATGCCCTGGGCTGAAGGCAGGCGCTAAACCACCGAGCCACCTGGGCTGCCCCTTCCCTGGTTTTCTAGAACAGGTTGGATGGCCCTGTTTTATGTTTCTCTTGCATCCCATTCCTTCCCTTTCATATGATTAGCAATTATGCTCCTAGGTATTTATAAACAAATTGAAAATTTTTGCCACATAAAAACATGCCCACGAATGTTTACACCACCCTTATTCATAACTGCTCCAAACTGAAAGCAGCCTATAAGTGTTCAACAGGTAAATGGGTAAACAATCAGTGGCACATGTATATAATGGAATATAATTCAGTAAAAGAAATGAGCAACAGAGTCATGAAAAACATGGAGGAACCTGGAATGCACATTGCTAAGTGCAAGAAGGCCATCTGAAATGGCTCTATATGGTCTGGTTTCAACTACATGACACTCTAGAAAAAGAAAAATTAGAAAGAAATTAAAACAATCAGTGGTTTCCAGGGGTCATAGGAGAAAAGAGTGATAAATAGGTATCATGCAGTATTTTTAGGGCAAAGTGTTCTGTATGATATTGCAATGCTGCATGACATTACACGTTTGTAAAAACCCACAAAACTACAACACAAAGAGTGAATCCTATTGTAGTTGTGGACTTTAGTTGGAAATTATATAGCAACAGTGGCTCAGCAACTGAAACAAACAGATCGCACTAATGCAAGATCTGAATAATAGGAGAAACTATGAGTGTGTTTATGTGGTGGGGGGTACAGTACATGGGAACTACTTCTATTATCTGTTCAACTTTTCTGTAAACCTAAGATTATATTACCTAAGCCTAAAATTGTATTATCTAAATCTAAAACATAAAATGTGTCAATAATTTTTTTTAAAGCTGGCCATATTCTTTTATTATTTCTGAAACTTATCTAAAGTTTCTTCCATGTTTTTTATATAGAAAGTGATACAAACCTACTAATGATAGTTTCATTTATTAGTCCTCATACCTTTTACTTCCTTACAACTATAAGTAGCTGTGCAATGTTGTTGAATAGACACAGGTAGCGGGTATTTTGTTGTCGTTCCTTAAGGCATTCTTTCGTTATTTTGCATTTATTACAAGCGCTTGGCTTAAAAATGCTTCCTTTTTTATTTCTCTTACCTGCAGAAGTATCTGAAATAAGTTGCATAAAAACCTAGGAGCATGCTATCTGGGAGGATTAGCTTAAGAATATAAAATGACACTGAAAAGTGTCTTCTCAAAATAACTAAAATAAATCCCAATGGCACAAACCAGCTATATTGGAAAATCTATACATTGAGTTTAAGATTTTATCTTTAAGCATACATTAAGGTTATTTATACAAAGAATGAGAACTATAAATTTCTTTCTTTTATTCGTGTATTTCTGACGTCCTGCCCTCCCACTGAGGGTCCCTGACCCTTCCCTTGACCCTTGGTCTGACACTTGTGTTCCTCTTCTGTGGGGTTTACTTGGCTCAAAGGTAATTTCTTCAGGAAGCTCTTTCCTGGTTTTCTAGAATGGGTTGGATAGCTCTGTTTTATGTTTCTCTTGCATTCTGTGCCTTCCCTTTCATAACAGGCATCATATTTATAGGATTGTTCAACTTATCCATATGACTGTAAATTCCCAAAGGACAAATGGGAGTCCCCATGTTTTATTTATTTCTATATCCTTAGAACCTAGAACTGTTCTTGGTTCAAACTGAGACTCAATAAACAGCTATTCAATGAATTCATGAATAAATAGGAACATCTCCATTAGCAGCAACTGTCACTCCAGGTTGGAAGACACTGGCATCCCTTCGGCATCCTTCATTGAAGAAAAAATAAGAAACAATGATCCATCTGCATGGTTGCCAAAAAAGATAGAAAGTAAAATGACTGAACTGATACTGAAAGTTAATTAATAGATTCAAAGACATTTTGTTTAGGTAACAATTATTTGTAAACTTTATTATTTGATTACGCTTAGATTATGAATCCTTAATAAAGAATGTAATGTGTTACAATACTCATCTCAGAGTCCCTTGGAATTCAGTATTCTTTCAAAAAGCTTGAAGACATGGTTTACAAATGAGACCAAGTATTTAAGAAGTATTTACAAGGCCTTTAAATGGGCAATTTAATCTCTCCTCAACTGTAGTTCTCAATTCCCTATGTTAACATTACATAACTAGGGGCACCTGGGTGGCTCAGTCGGCTAAGCATCTTCCTTTGGCTCAGGTCATGGTCTCAGGGTCCTGGGATCAAGCCCTTCATTGGGCTCCCTGCTTAGCGGGCTGTCTGTTCTCCCTCTCTTTCTGCCCCTCACCCTGCTCATGCTCTCTTTCTCTTCCTCTCTCTCACTCTCCCAAATGAATAAATAAAATCTTTTAAAAAACCCATTATATAACTATAGGTTACCATGTAGTCAGCCAAACAAAATGTCAAACAAGATGTCAAAATAAATAGTTGTGGAAAAATGGAGAAAACAGTAATTCATCATTAGTTCTTATACCTGTAAGTGATGTGTTTGTGCTGCCACTTCTGTCCTGTTAATGCATATCGCTTTCGACGAATATTAAATTTGGAGCTACCTCTTGTCTGGTCAGGTACACCACATCGAGGCTTCTTCATCCAGCTGCAAAAAGCAGTATTTTCCAGTTATTTACCAACATCCCTACTCGTTAATTTCAAAAGGAAATCAATCGAGAAGTTAATCTATCACAGTGATAACAAAAATGGGAAAACATTAAGAAGAATGTGTCAGTTTTCTTGCAATTTGAATCTAAGTAGAAAGTGCATTTTTTCCCCTGAATGATCAAGAATCACTAGTTTTGAACTCAGCTCTTTTAGATACTTCTTTCTCTAATTCATTTTAAGCTTACTGTAGACTGAAGTCCGCTTAAGCTTTTAACTAGAATCTGTTTTTAACAAGATTTGTGACCTTGGGCAAGTCACTGATTCCTAGTCTCGTTCATAAAATGGGACTCTTAAAAATAAATTTTCACTAAGGTCTCTTCCAGGTTTAACATTCAACAATTTTTAAAAGCTATTACATGATCTTAAATTTCAGGATTTGAGAGGTATATTCTATTCTTTCTTTTAGCTCACATAGAAGTGAATTGTTTAAATAGCATTTGCCTTTCTCCAATTTTTTTCTTCTTTTCCCCTTGATTACTACCCCAATTTACAAGTAAGAGCCCTTCGTTTTAAATCACTAATTAATAACCAAATTCAATGTTTTTATTTTTTTTTTCTGGATATGAGGTTTAACATCACACAAATAAGGCTTAACATAATTATATTAGAAAAATGATATGCTGCTCTTTGATTTATTAACTTTTAATATTTTTATAGTTACAGTTATAGAACTTCTTTTCTACAGTCTATCTCATTGGTCAAATGGCCTGTTTTCTATGTAGTCTTGCTTCTTATCTAAGAAAGATTTTCAAGATTTTGAGTAGTGTTTCTTTAGTGACTCATAAAATGGTTTTACCATTCATTAGCACATTTAACAATTACAAAGCTAATGCGGAATCTTCATGGTACTACATGCTTCAGAAATTAGAAATGAGAAAAGAATCAAATTTTGCTCTATTTCACCAAATAGTTTATAATTTCTCTGCTCTTTAAATGGAAAGTAATTGACTATAGAGATGACTATCTAAAGGTGTTCATTTGTGAAAAGTTTACATGTCACATGGATAAATCAGCTAATTAGCTCTTATAAACAATAACTTCATACAATGAAATCACGACTTTTGCTTTTTAAGAAAGATGACACTTTTTCAGTAAGTATTGAAAAAAGTCTCTCCTTTTTCATTCTGGCCCCCGTAATGATGTAGACATTGTGGTTATCAGACTTAACAAATCCTATCCTGGTTTATAATGCATTGTGAAGTTACTTCAGAAAATCTCTTTCCATTTATTAAACTCTCCCAACTCCTACAAGGCTATCTGGTCCTATGGACTTGAACTCTGTAGAGTTGAGAATGGAGATCTCCTATTTTTAACTAACACCCCTAGGACATTCCTAAACCACTTTGTTTGAGAGATATTTCACTAGACTGTAAACATTCAAGGGCAGGGGATGTATATACTCCTAGGATCTTGTACAATCCCTGGAATATAAGAGATGTTCAATGAATAAGTGGATAGGGACACTCTGTATTTTTTAAATGAAAAATCATTAGTTTTTATTATATACTGTGAGAGAGATTTAACTAGCAAATACTAAGCTTGAGGGGTATTATTATGATTTAAGTGGCTTTTACATATGGGTATTTCATTAGTTATATTCTCAGCAAAAATTGTAATATCCCTAAGGCAGGTATTTATGCTTATTTCACTAAAAGAGTAAGAGAATAAATAATATATAATTATTAAATATGAATAAATTTACTAAATGTGGGAAGTGGTTACACTTACATTTTGCTAAGAAAAATCTTTAAGTTAGCACTCTGGGAAGAGAAATCATTTTGAAATGGATAGTGGGATGAAATTTGACAAAATGGAATTACCTATCGTCAGGATAAAATGTATTGTCAATGAGAACATACTGTCTAAAATTACTTTAAAAATCAATAAAATTAAAAGAGGAAGGTAGCAATTGAAAAGAAAACTAAATTTATTAATATAAATTTCCATTTTAAGTCATGCATATGTTAGATCTAGTAAAAATTTTCTCAGTGAAGCATTGCATCTTTCAAAGGATAGGGTTTTTATGGATGAGTATTAAATTCTTGTGCTGAAAGATACCTCTGCTGAATTCTTTACATACTTCTTAGGCTTTTGCCCATTAAATATATTTTTTCTTATGTTGCAACTTCTTCATTTATTTACTCATTCCATCCTTATTCATTCATCCTATAGTGTTCTTCAGCTTTTATAACATGCTAAGAGATATAAAGAAAAAAGTAACTAAAAAGATAAGGCAAGAAGCCCTTCCTGAGTTCACAGCCTATAGATAAGACATGCATGATTTTTTTAAAAAATTACTATATAATGTCTTAAGTGTTGTTGTATCCCTGTCAAGACACTCTGTCATTACTTCTAATTCTACATGTAATAAAAAAAATGATTTTCCAACCCAGATTTGTACCAATTTCTCTGATGCTTGATTTCAGCCAAAAGTCTTAACATCCTTCTAATGCCTAAGCTAGATACCCAGGCAGTATCCTCCACTACTCTCTCCTCACATCTAATCAATCGGAGGCAATCTCTTTTGCCTCCAAAATTTCTCTTCACTTTCTCACTAATGCCTCCCTCCTTCCTTCTCATTCCTAAACATAAATCTTTCCAGAGCACAGATGTGTTCTCTGTATGTTCTGGACATGAAAGTGCTTCTATAGAAAGAATCTGGTTCAGGCCTACTTACGGAGGATACCCTGTGCCCCTACTTTCCAAGATCCACTCAGGTTCCTACAGAACTAAACCCATTTCTGCCTTTGTAATGCAGGGAACTCTGTCTGGAATAACCTTTTCTCTTTTTTCACACTGAGAATCCTAAACATTATTCATTATTCAATTCACACAGGTACAGTTTATCACCACAACACAGCATGGATTACACTATGTGTTCCAATTTTGGTGTCTAACTTCCACTGGCCTGAGTCAGAACAGAGAGCCAGGAATCGGGCCAATACCCAGTGAAATCTTCAATAAGGAAAATGAAGCAAATGAATGGAGTCTGCATGTCTTTTTTTGGTACATGCTGATCTGCCTTACTATCCACGTTCCTTGAAGACTTTGTAACTCTTCCCAGGTCTGTGCCTTGAAGAAGGTCTGTGCTTATTGCATGGACATTGTGTAGACAGTTTTATATAAAACTAAATCACAAAGTACATGACTTAAGTGTAAGAAGCAAACATAAGAATAGGAATAATCCAATATTGATGAGTAACTTAATGCAAAGAACTCTTTTATATTAAGGGTTGGTCGAGTTGAGAACATACTATGTTAACTTTGTCAATATTTGTACCCAAATATTCTGGCATAGAGATATTAGCAGGTATTATTTATCAAATTATGGAAAATCCCCAAAATATGACTGAAGCACATCATGCCACTGAATATGACACCTAGTATCTGAGCTAAATTGGTTTTCAGGTCCTTTTGTGACTCCAGACATTTAAATTATTCTTTAATTTCATAAGGAGTCAGGTTCTTTTTACTAAAACTTTTACAGTTCTTGGTGGATAAAAATAATGATTAGTGCTTAACAGGACTCATCAATGTTTTAAATGTTTAATACTAAAGGTAGAGTTGGCAAGTTAATATTGTTATTCAGGTAGAGTCTGACACTGGGATGTACTTCTAATTATCATAAATCGAATATTGTCATTTATATATCAGTTTGATAAAACCCATGTATATTTGTACATGAGAGTGCAAAACTCTGTATGTACAAGTAGAATTGACTGATTGTTTCACATAAAGTAACAACTGTATCACCTGAAAGAAACATGGGTTGAGGAGAATGTGTGTGTGTGTGTATGCACATGTGTGCACTATTTTCAAGCGGTGCTTCTTCTGTGAAAGTGCCATTGCTATAACATACTTATTTTTCTGTGTGTCAATACACAGCTCATATACATGTGTTTCTTGACTGACTCATTTGCTAAGAATTTTAAGTTGATGTTGCAAAGCAAACAAAGACATGGAAATGGGCACTGGGACTGGGGTAGGGGGTTACAAGAAAGTCATTTTGTACTTTCGAGGTATATATATTATGGCACCACCTCATTTTTCATAAATGTAATACTGATATGCAGTATTGACTTAACTGTTTAGAACCCAGAGCATTTTCAAATTAGTTGGGCAGATCATTAGCGGTTTCTTTAAATTAACTGAACTTAAAACGGAAAAATATCTGAAATCAGGGTTCTGGAGAGGGGTTATATTGCAAACATTAGGAGCAGGGATCCTAGGCCAGGCTGCTAAGGCTCCCACCCGACCTCCACCAACTCACTAGCCCTGTGACGTTGGTTTGGCTACTGTTTCTGTTTCTCCATTTCATCTACAAAATGGAAGTGATAATATTATTGGGTTAACATGAGGATTAAATGAGTTATATCATGTGAAACACTTAGAACAGTGCCTGGCAAATAGTAATGGCTATGAATATCAACTTATAATACTTATTATTATTTTACAACCATCAGGAAGTGGCTGTACTAGCAGCAGAAGCAGTAGCAGTAGAAGCCTACTGATATTAACGTTTCAGTTCACCTTGACCTATCTGTTAACATACTTCATTATTCAAAACAAAGATATCCTGATATTTTGATAATACAGGTATCAACAGATACACTACCCTTTTATGTAAATAAAGTAGCGACAAACTTCTAAACAAATCTGCAGTAAAAAGAGTCACTGTATATGAAACAGTATCCATTGGTTTCAGTAATTTTTTTTAAAGACTTGGGTATTCAAGTCAAACATTCAGGGCCACTCATTGCATGACTATAAAAGACGCCTTCAGGTTTAGTTTGCACACCTGGTGCCCCAGTAGTGGGGCTACAGGAAGACAGCTTTTCAGTAAAATACATACAATCAGAAAGGTGTCCCTCGGAGCGGAGAGCTGTACCACACAGTGGATCTGTGGACATACACCTACCTTTACCACGAGAAAAAAAAAAAAAACTCACAAAATTATATCTTGTGCTTTATGGATTTGTATTGGAAGAAAAGTGTTCATCCAGCTGCATAATATATTTAGCAGGTTTCTATGCTCCAGACTTTTCCATGTTCTAATGAAAGATAAGAGTCATATCTACTATTTTTAGTTGTCCTCAAAATATCATTTCATAAATTTTTAAACATACTTATTTTTATTACTTCAAAAATCCTTAGGTTTTGTTTGTACTCATAGAACAAAGTCCAGGAGTTGTGAAGAATATTTTTTATTTTTATTTTTTTTTTATTTATTTATTTTTTTAAGAATATTTTTTAAAAGTAAATTAACTCAGGCTCCAAGTGTAGATAGCCTGACAGCTCACTCGTGGCCCGAGTGTCTTTTTTCTATCAACTAATGAACTACCTGCATGGACACACGTCATTCACAAGCTGAAACTACCAAGTTACTGAAAACCTGACCATAGAGAATAGACATAATAAGCCTCCATGATCTGCAATGTGAAAAAAAAAAAAAAAAGCTCAGTTAGTGTCAGCTCTCATTTCAGCTTTCACCTTTCACCTTCCAGAAGGGGAATGTAAGGCTGATTTAACTATCAACCATTGCTTCTGTGGTTACCAAAATAAGGACTGATCCATCCTATAACGTTATAGTGTTTCAGTCTTACTGCTATAATGAGAAATAAGGAAAAATAAATTTTATTTTATTTTTTTTTTATTTTTATGATAGTCACAGAGAGAGAGAGAGAGAGAGAGAGAGAGAGGCAGAGACATAGGCAGAGGGAGAAGCAGGCTCCATGCACCGGGAGCCCGACGTGGGATTCGATCCTGGGTCTCCAGGATCGCGCCCTGGGCCAAAGGCAGGCGCCAAACCACTGCGCCACCCAGGGATCCCAGGAAAAATAAATTTAATTACTGATGAGCCTATCTTTTATACCTAGATTGAAAGAGAGCCTTAACTTGATAATTTAGACAAATGACTGAAAATCATGAAACATACTGAAAATCAAACCCCGAAACTCATGATTCTGGCTGTATCTAAATAAATATTTCAATTCTCAGATTAGGAGAAATCAAATACCACTGTTCAAAATAGTTATTTGAAAAAAGCTACACATTCATTTTTAAATTAATTTTAATGAAGATAAATTTCTCTGCATGATTTAAATAAATTAAATAGAATTACTCAGAACATCCTATATATGTACAAACACATGTGTATTTTTGCATATATATGTGTGTATACATATATGTACGTGTATATATATAGACATACACATGGGGGGAAGATAAAAAAGAAAGGTTACCTTAAAAATGACATCTCGTCTAGCATGTTTCAATGCATGATAATGTGCACACATTAAGAGACAAATTAAAATTTTAAAATACCTATCATTAATATTGTAAAAATACATTAAACTCATTTTCATTATTGTCTCGCTATCTTTTCCTCTCCTTGCTAAATATAATCCTTTTCATGCATAACATAAATTGCTTCACTTAGTAAGGAATTTAAGTAAGCTTGCTTACAAAAATTAGCTAAGCAACCCATAATTTTGAAGAATCATTACAACATATGATAATGAGATCATTTTGGGATAGAGGGTAAGTATTCATTACTATCTCTCCAACACCAAAGCTAACTGATATAAAAGCAATAAAATATGCCATTTAATACTTAAATTTGTTGCTTGAAAATGGTTAATTTTTTTAACATAGAGATCACCACAACTGCATCATTACTTTTAATTATCCAGGAATTATAGATTAAATGCATCAAATGTCTGACAAAGGAAGACATAATTATTTAATTAAAAAACAACTGATCCTGATTAAGAGCCTACAATTAGATAAAAGTTTATAGCATCTGAAAATGAATCTTAAGGTATTATTTTAAAACTGAGGAGTAATTTTAGGTCTCTAATTGTAGCCCATATTTTATGTGATAAGGTTTAGGTAAAAATTCATACTTTATAATTTGAGGATGTAAAATAATAGAGTACAATTTCAGCATGGATTGTTACTACACATTCATTTGAGATTACAAAAGTACAGAGAATTGCTTAAGTAGCATGATTATAGGGATTATACTTACAAAAATAGTATGCTATTTGAGCTGAGTAACCTGGGCAACACCACCTCAAGATTGGGGATACATCAGCGGAAAAAACCCAAACAGAAGGCCAATGAAGCCACAGGGTTTCTCTCCTGAGGGACAATGGTGAGTGCCACAGAGGACAGAGGAAGCAGGCCAATCTAAGGAAGGGACAATGATAAGGGTTTGACCAGGCTTTAGTGGGCTCACCTAGGAATAATACTGTATGTAACAGAAAAAATGCATTCCTAATTCCAAAAGAAAAGAAAGAAAGAAAAGAAGAAAAGAAAAGAAAAGAAAAGACAAAAAGAAAAGAAAAGAAAAGAAAAGAAAAGAAAAGAAAAGAAAAGAAAAGAAAAAAAGAAAGAAAAAACTGAATTAGAACAAAGTTTGGTTAAAGAACACAGATCAAAATACTGGCTGGTTTTAAATTAAAGGTTGTCTCTACAGTTGATCATTTCTCTACAATGCTGTAATTCACAGAAATGCTACTTTCACTCCTACACACTGACACAATCATTTCTCCTCGTCTGGAATCTGAGCCACTGTGTGGCAGAAAAAGACCCATGTCCTTTTCTGCACCTCTGCATTTGACATTGTCCTGACAGAAAACAACTAAAAACTGTTCAGACCCTTTCCACATGAGGGGCCTAAATAAATCCTCTGCACATTCCTCTTCCATCATCTTCTGACAAAGACCTTTTTTCAGCTATCTTAGAAAATCAGACTATCCATCTTGAGTCTTCCCAATGACCAGCAGGAGCTCTCAAAACTGAGAGGAAACACAGATGCCACCTTCTATAGAACTCTGCTTTTTGAATTTTAATATCTGGTAATAAGCAGATTCAAAGGAATTTGTTTCCCAAGTTCTCAATCTATTGTATTTTTAAAAACTGTGTCATATGTTCCAAGAAAGTGAATTGGAGAAAAACAGCTCAACATTAGGGAGCACAAAAACTGTTCAGAGCACTTTGTAAAATGTTGGGATTAAAAGCATGATTTAGGTAGAATTCTGTGCTATACAGCAACAAAATGCTGGGCTTGCTTATTAACTTAATAAGCTATCTTTAAAATTAATTTGTAATTTTAACTAAAATTAATTTAAAGCTGTATTTATTTAGGACACTATTAATGGAGAGTTGTAATGAATAGAGGGCAGCAGGTTCAAAATATCTAAGCTCTCTTCCCAATACTGGTAACAAGTTTCTCATTCTTGCAGAATGCATTATATTAACTCTTGGTTCTATTTTCCAAGATGGTATACCAAAGTTAATATTTATGTATCTCTTAAAATGCTAGGAGAAGTAATTATATTTATTTTTTTCCAAGCTGATTTGACGTTAAATCTTCAAGCCTTTTATTATGTACTTGTACTGTTGATGAAATAGAAATAGTATGACTGATATGCTCTAAGTGTTAGAAGGCAAAATGTGATTTTTAAATTATATATTAAATTAGTTTAACATGTAAAAATTATATATATCTGGGACAAGTAACTTCAGGTATTTAAGGTTTAAAAAGAAAAATAAATGTGTCATTTCTTGAGGTCCACAACATGAGATATAGTAGAAAGTTCTTGAACTAAACACCAAAAGGTCTGGATTCTGCAACTACTCTGGAATTCACTTAGCCTTTGACTTTCAGTTTCTTTACTTGAAAAAGTAGAAGAAAAATGTATCCTTGTCTTCCCTACTGTGGAGAGTTGATGTATGATGATCATATTACATGATGAAGTAGATTTACTTTGTATCAAGGACCCAATAAACACAGATGATTCTTCCCTGCACTGAAAGAATTAATCACTCCCTCCTTTGCTGTCCAAAAACAATAATGCTGTTTCATAATGTTACAGAACTTACAGTGTACCTGTGGCAAAATAATTTGTGATTATGTCTAGCTACACAGTTAACTCGGAAGTTCCTTTCAAGAAGAAACTCTATCCTCTGATCTGCATATGCCTCTTTTACAGATGCGATGCCCAGTAAGGAGTTATGATGCCCAGTAAGGAGTTATTGGTTGAATAAATAAATGAACAAATGATTGATGATTCAATCAATAAAATAACAAATAAAATAACAAATATTAATACGTAGTAAAAACAAGCCATTTGCTAATAAAACATTGAAAGGACAGACTAGCAGTTAACCTCTCCTTGATTTAACTGCCATAGAGAATTACCACTACTAGGAGGCTAATAAACTGTTAACTGACTCTCTAATACCCTTCCCCTCAAAGAGAGCCCTGATTTGTGTTGTTTCCCATTTTTCTTAGAGTCAATATTTCTAATTTGGCCAATTTCAAGCTACTGATATCATGTCACTTAACAGAAATGAGATGTGTCCAACATGTCTGCACCAGCAGCACAAGCCAACAAATCACTGACTATAGCCCTTCCTGTAATAGTTTCAATGGTACATTTACTTTGACTCTCATTGTTCCTTTTCCCCCCTATTTTGAAAATGTGTTGCTAAAGTCAGATGGGTAAATTTGACTTGGACCAACCTGACATCCTAGGGGAGTAGGGTTACGACAGGTCCAATTCCAAAGCAAAGAGACATGAGATGAATTGCCTCACTTGTAGTTGGTGGAGTTGACTACGGCTTTTTCAGACTATGAAGCTGGGCTCAAGGACCACAAAAGGAAAGAGAGTAGATGCCATTACTTACTCAATTGTGTTTCTGTCCACTTTTCCCGTCATGTTAATGCCGTAGAACTGCTGCATGGCAGCTAAGGCGGCCTGCATGGTCTCTGCGGAGCGCAGCACCGACATTCTGGGGTCAGTTGGTGGAAGGTAGCCGTACTTTTGTAACCAAACCTGCAATAAGTACAGTTCCTTTCAGTTCAATGTCACAATTGAGCAATAATTTTACAGTAATTAAGGTATGTCCATAGTGGATCTTTAAACTTTATTTCCTCTACAAGGGTATGTATTTAAGTGTTTTATCTCTTTTAATAAATATGCTGTAGTTTAATATAATTTGGGTGATCGTCATGGATCTAACACACCTACAAACATTAACTGAAAAAGAAAAAGATTAGTCATTTTGCAAGCTTAAGAAGTTGTACTCAGTACCAGATAAAATAACAGATAAGATGATCCCTGCCCTCTAGGAACTCAACTTCCCAAAATAAGGGATGGTACCTTTTCCTCAATAAGGCCCCAATGAGACATCTATGCCAAAAAGGGTAGTTAATGTGCATATGCCACATCTAAAATATCACTTTCCTGAACAACTAACCAAGGACTACAGCCATCATGGGTAACATCAACAGTATAGGCCATATTATTCTGTCAAGACATTTTCAGTATAAATTTCATGCAATTGATTTATTCAATTGTAGCTACATGTCTTCAAGGGTAGGTAAGTGTTTCTCGTGAAAGAATATTTAAAGGTGACTCACTTCAATCCAAATAATGTAAGTCACTTCAATCTCATATATAAATAAAATCAGACTATCTTGCTGTAAGTGTGTTTCGATCTCTCTTTAAGGATCTTACGATTTTTATTCTCCTCTTCCCCAAAGAAGGGAGATCTGTGTGGAAAGTGATAGATGTCAGAGTTGAGCTCACATCCCAATCATGAATATAACAATAATTCAGTCATTTCAGGTCAGATTTTTAAAGTAACCTAAAACTCAGGGTATGTGGGGAAAATAATTTTCATCAGAGAGCAGATGCTTTCCAGTTCTACAATTCTATGCATTCATTTTAAATGCATAATCATATGTTCAGCTCATAGCCTATCCTTCAGTCCCATACCTCAATCTTCCAGTGGGGCACAAAGATTTCTTGCAGTGCAGTGAACTGCCTGTCAAATTGAGAAAGGCCAAATAATTCCTCCTGTCTCACAGAATAGAAGCTGCGCTATTTAATGGAAGGAACTCACCAGTGTGTATTTCCCTCCCCACCTGGGTCGATTCATCATATAACTGATGACCCTGTGAAACTACAGCTTTTCCTCAATCCCTGATATACTTCCATTATGACCTGACAGCTCAAACACAGGAGACCTATTTTCTCAGCGAAAATAAACAGTAATTTTATTAAGCTAAATTTCAGCAAATGAAATGTATATTAAATAGACCAAAAGTCTTAACATGTGATAAAACCAGGTGGACTCATTTGTAGTATTTCCAAGAAAATGATGCCCCCAAAAGTTCAGTACTCTAAGCACAAACCTTCGAAAATAAAATAAAACATTTATTCTAAAACTATTTAAGGGATCAACAATGTATCACTGTCAGGGAGGTTTTTTTGTCGAAACTCCATCTAGTAAACTCATCTACCACACAGTGAAAACATGCCAAGACACTCCTCTCATCTAATCTGTAATGAATAGGCTTCCAGGGAAGACACATATATTCAGTTACCTAGTCAACAGTGGTGCAGTCTGAAATAGATTCCATTTGTTTTCTGAATGAAGAAGAAAAGATTTCACTGGCAATGTATTATTTACTAGAAAATTCAATACCTATTGTAATGCAATTTCCCTCAAATTAGAAGATTTCATCTTGATTTTTAACGTTATACATGCACTAGTATTCTGAAATTGAACTCTTTTTTTCCATAACACTTTGTTTGCATTTATTTCTAACTTGTTAGAGAGCTGACTTGTTGCTAGGTTACTCATGGGTGCTAAGCTACTGGCAACCACGTTTAAGGTGACAGCAAAGAGGAAACTGTTAATAATAAACCCTGTGATTTATATACAAATAGAATGACTATGAAAATATATAAATTCTAAATGGATAATGAAAAAATAGCATGTTGCAAAAATACATATTGATTTATGCCTTACCCTTTCAAACAAATGAGCTGGAATAATAAAAAAAATTAAATTGTGACTTTTCTTCAGGTTCTCTTTTATATTATGTCACTTATCTGAAAGTCAGTTTTCTAAAAGATTGAGAAGTGAACAATTCTTTTTAACTGTGAAAAGCTACGGGACCTACCATTTTATAGTCAAAGTTTGTTATTCATCAGATAACTGTCATTGAGATTATGGGTCACCTTGAGTTTACCATTCTTCATATCATTGTTATTTGTTAACCAAGAAATCTCAGACATCATGAAAAATTGACCAGGGATAACTCGCAATGGAAACTTGCAACGCATCTTCCCACAAAACAGTGGAAAATCAAGGATATCGGTGTCAGGTTAGAGTATGAAACTCGCAAGCCGTCAATAACATTTCTTATTAAAACAAAACCGCTGTGGACAATGGTACTCTAGATGGATATAAAAAACAAGTAACTATACCTACAGTGGCCTAAAGCATTAATTGGATCCATAGGGCTTCTTTATATCCAATACTCATTATGGAAACTGCAGGGAAAAATAAATAATTGCTTAAATATCTTTTCATCACTGAGAGAGCATAGTCTCTTGAGTTTGTTTTTGTCTTCTATTATTTCCTTTAGGCTGTTGACACCACAGAATTCTGAGAGTGATCATTTTTGGTATGATGGAGAAAAGAAATCTGTACCCAACAGCCCTACGTAAGATTCTAATGCTTCTTGGAGGAGACGAAGTCGGTCAACATGGTGAGGTAAAACTGACCAAATACAAGGTGGATGTACACTCCGTATCAATGGTAGACAAATCACTATTGCCCAAAATATCTAGGGCTTTGTAAATGCTGACTCTTGAGGTCACCAATGAATGAATATCAGGTATAAACAGTGTAGATCAGATTCAAACACTGGCCCATAATCATCATAGAAGTCTAGGAAACTCTGGTATAAGTAACCTTATTCTATTTCTATAGAACAAAACCCTTATATAAATAGAGCAAGGTGGGTGGCCTTAGCACTGTGTCAATCTAGAATAGTAAAAAGGAAATTTTAAAAATTGAAATATGACAGAAGCAACAGAGAAAACCTTTGTTTTCTATTAAATTACAATCTTTAATATCTTACTTGATAGCAAATGAAGTTAAATATACAAAACAATATTTGAAGGTATACCTTATTCCTTAAAGACCACACCATAGACTTCATCTTCAAACATTGTCATTTGAAATATATCTATGTCTTAAATTTTATTTTGAAAATACTATTCTCCTGGGTGACAGCAAATACATTTGCCTTCTGAGATTGTTTGTCTCTTGATGTTTTTTTTTTCAGTGCTCTCAAATGCACCTGATGGATGGATAGGTAAGGAATTAACTTCCTCACACAGGCATTCAGGGGAAATAATGTTGAATTTGCAGGTCTGATGTGAAGATTGAGTATACACAGGGTCACCAGCAAATTTTTTGCTCGATCCATCATATGATTATTTTATGCATGCTAATCATTCTGAGTTCTCAAAATTGTTCCTGCTCAGGTTAAGACTTGTCCCTGAAAAGAAAACCATAGCTGGGGGAATCACAATGCCAGATTTCAGGTTGTACTACAAAGCTGTGGTCATCAAGACAGAGTGGTATTGGCACAAAAACAGACACATAGATCAATGGAACAGAACAGAGAATCCAGAAGTGGACCCTCAACTTTATGGTCAACTAATATTCAATAAAGGAGGAAAGACTATCCACTGGAAGAAAGACAGTCTGTCTCTTCAATAAATGGTGCTGGGAAAATTGGACAGCCACATGCAGAAGAATGAAACTAGACCACTTTCTTGCACCATACACAAAGATAAACTCAAAATGGATGAAAGATCTAAATGTGAGTCAAGAATCCATCAAAATCCTAGAGGAGAACACAGGCAACACCCTTTTTGAACTTGGCCACAGTAACTTCTTGCAAGATACATCCACGAAGGCAAAAGAAACAAAAGCAAAAATGAACTATTGGGACTTCATCAAGATAAGAAGCTTTTGCACAGCAAAGGATACAGTCAACAAAACTAAAAGACAACCTACAGAATGGGAGAAGATATTTGCAAATGACGTATCAGATAAAGGGCTAATATCCAAGATCTATAAAGAACATATTAAACTCAACAGCAAAGAAACAAACAATCCAGTCATGAAATGGGCAAAAGACATGAACAGAAATCTCACAGAGGAAGACATAGACATGGCCAACAAGCACACGAGAAAATGCTCCACATCACTTGCCATCAGGGAAATACAAATCAAAACCACAATGAGATACCACCTCACACCAGTGAGAATGAGGAAAATTAACAAGGCAGGAAACCACAAATGTTGGAGAGGATGTGGAGAAAGGGGGACCCTCTTACACTGTTGGTGGGAATGTGAACTGGTGCAGCCACTCTGGAAAACTGTGTGGAGGTTCCTCAAAGAGTTAAAAATAGACCTACCCTACGACCCAGCAATTGCCCTGCCGGGGATTTACCTCAAAGATACAGATGCAGTGAAACTCCAGGACACCTGCACCCCGATGTTTATAGCAGCAATGTCCACAATCGCCCAACTGTGGAAAGAGCCTCAGTGTCCATTGAAAGATGAATGGATAAAGATGTGGTTTATATATACAATGGAATATTACGCAGCCATTAGAAACGACGAATACCCACCATTTGCTTCAACGTGGATGGAACTGGAGGGTATTATGCTGAGTGAAATAAGGCAATCGGAGGACAAGCATTGTATGGTCTCATTCATTTGGGGAATATAAAGGGTGGTGAAGGGGAATTAAGGGGAAAGGAGAAGGAATGGGTGGGAAATGTCAGAAGGGGAGACAGAACATGGGAGACTCCTAACTCTGGGAAATGGACTGGGGGTGGTGGAGGAGGAGGTGGGTGGGGGATGGGGGTGACTGGGTGACGGGCACTGGAGGGATGAGCACTGGGTGTTGGTCTGTATGTTGACAGGTTGAACGCCAATAAAAAAATAAAAATAAATAAATAAATAAATAAATAAATAAATAAAGACTTGTCACTGGAATGGGGCAACACTGAAATGCAGGTGAGATGTAAGTAATCAGAGTCGTGAGGATAGACAACTTGTTTTTCTTTTGTTTTCTTTGTTTTGCCTTATTTTGCTTACTGGATTGACACACGCATTTGAGAACACTGGATACTATCAAGAAACAAGTCTCTTTGGAGGCAAAACTTGACTCCATGTACTGTCTGTGGGTTAGCCTGTGTCATTATCATGAGAACAGGCCCCCACAGAACCTCAAATGCAGCAACAAAGTCTCTAACCTTGAATTACCTTCCCTGTGTTATTAACATATTCAAATTATCTTCCTATCTTGGAGACAAAACCAATTTCCTGCACTTAGTGATTATTCAAATGGAGGAACAACCAGAAGAGTGCTGTTCTCTGCAGAGCCAGAAGACTTACCAAGCAATAAAAGGGAAACATTTAAATATTAAATTCTGTGCCAACAGAATATGAAACAGATAGTGCCTTTACCAGACTGTATAGGATAAAAAAGGAGTGGCAGGCATGCAAAGTTTTATTAAATTCCTTAAGAAAGAATATCTTTGTCACTAATATTTCATGTAACCATATGGGGGAAACCTATATTAATCGACTCAGCTATCCACACCCATATATCAGTGCAGTATCCGGAAAGATGGTTATCAACAACAAAAAGGAGACAGTAGCAGTTCTCATAGCTAACAGTAAATAGAAACAGAGGATTTTTTAGAATACATATATATTATTTAGTTTCTCAGACCAGTTAAAATCTAGAGGAGTAAATTTTCCTCCAGTTGTCAAAGCTAATAAGTGTATCAATGACCTCATATAAAATGAAGTTACTCCTATTCATTTACTCAGTGCAAGAACCAGATTAAGATTCCACCACTGGCAGGATCCAACATATGGAGTGAACATCTTGAAATGATGCTGAGATATTTTTTCCAAAGAGAATTTAAATAAACTAGTGAATTTATTAGGACAGGTAGGGATATATTTTAGAAATTAGGGAAATTACTGAAGGTGAAGAGAAAGGAGGTAGGGTTTGGAATTTTATTTAACTTGAAAAATCACTTTGCCAGACCACAATGTCTATTTGTGACTAAGCCAGTTATTTCAGGTATAGCTCATTTCAGCTAATGTGTGGTATGGCCAAATGCAAAGTCCACATGATGTAGTTTTAGAATATAGGTGAGGTTTGGTGGGGTGAGGTCTGGAGTTAATGACAAAGAAAGAATTCTTGAGTCGTCTTTGGTGTAAAATGGTGGTTTTATTAAAGTACAGGGACGGGATCCGTGGGCAGAAAGAGCTGCTGCTCTGGGACTGTAAGGGGTGACTGATTATATACCTGAGAGTTGGGGGAGGGAAGGAAAAGGGGGGTTTTCAAAAGAATTTTTGTATTCAGAAGACCTACAAGGTATTGGAGGCCTTGCCATTGTCAGGTTAAGGCTATTTTTCCCTCTAGTAAAGCATTAACATTAAGATGGTTGGGAGTTTCCTTCTGGAAGTTAGATTGGTAAGAATTTTTTTTTCTGGTAAATCACTAAAACATTTTGTAAACTGTTTTACAAAATGTAAACTGTTTGAATTATTGAATTCAAGCTATAGAACCATATAAACTCTGTAAATTAACGATAACTATTTGTTTTTTGTTTCTCTTAGCTCTAGGGCAGCCAAGAATGCCTGATAAATGTCACACTTACAATATGTGTGTGTATGTGTGTGTGTGTCTGGTGGGTGGGTCTTTGTGGGCTGTCAGCTTGTGCTTTGTCCTCAGTTAGCCTTCTGTTCCCTCATCCCATGTACCCAGTGATCAGATGATCAAATTACAGCAATCAATATGGAAGGAAAAGGGCAACGGTAACAGTTTTATTTATAGTATTTTATATTTATACAGTAACAATCACTTCAATTTACACAATTATATGATTTTTAAATTATTTTGGGATATGATTTTTTAAATTATTGAATTCATGTTAAATTTTAACATATTTGCTAACAAAAATGTTTAGTATGTAATAGTTAACATATATTCTGATACAATTAGCTGATTTTTTTGATAAATGGAAGGAAAGCATTTTTAATAGTTTTCAATTCTATGAAGTTGTTTTCCACTTTTAGGTATGAGACTTGTAAACATTATTTGTTAAATTCTGTTATTGACTAAAATTAACAACTAAAAAGTGTCCATCTCCTGTTTTGTGGTCTTACCCACAGAATTACCAAAGGCTTAAGGACATTTCCCCCTGAAATGGCACATATTTAATAGTTATAAGGAAGGGCAGAATTTAGGGGCCTTAAATTTTAGAAAATTTTTCTAGTTTGAAGAGTGGCTATAAATATGAATTATGACTACCTATTAACCAAAAAACTAAACTGATGTGGGAGTAGTCATTCAGCATTGGTCAAATTGAAAATTCATAGGATAAGTTAATGAGGCAGAAATTAGCCTTTCCGTTCATTCTAAATGGGTTCTAAATCACCATCCTTTCCCTACCATGAATGAATCAGTGTACAAAATTGCACACATAGAATTCAATCCCTTTAGAATTTTACTGTCTATTTAAGTGGCTTCTTAAGTGGAAATCAAACAGTGGAAGGACCAAAAGTTACACCACTGAACATCTTAGCAATCAAGAGACAATGCCATTTGGACAAGGAGATGGAAAACAGCTGGGTCATTAGTAAAAATTATGATGGTAATGATGACCATATTTTCCACCTTAACATGAAATTCTCTAATTTATGATAGAAACTAAAAACTTAGAATATAAAGGCTAGGGAGAGATTTTCCATTCTGCGTATGAGTGAACTGCCCTTTGTACTTCATAGCTATGGGAACAAATCCCCCCAAATAGTAATGGCTGAGCTCCAGTGATCAAACAAACAAAATACCCCCAGCAAATTAAAACAAAACAAAACAAAACAGTTGTTTTTAATTGGGATTCTATCATATGCTAGTCATTCTACCAGAAAGCTAGAGTACTGTGATTTACTGGTCTCCTTCCTTGTCTTTCATGGTTTTTCCTAAGTGTATTTTACGTTTTTAAAGATGGATATGGGGGCACCTGGGTGGCTCAATGGTTGAGCATTTGCTTTTGGCTAAGGTCAAGATGCCTAGGTCCTGGGATCCAGTCCCGCATCCGGCTTCCCAAAGGGGAGCCTGCTTCTCCCTCTGCCTAGGTCTCTGCACCCTTTCTCTGTTGTCTCATGAGTAAATGAATGGAATCTTAAAAAAAAAAAGATGGATATATAATGCGCATGTACATATGCATACACACTGACAAAACAAGACCAAAAAACCTCAAAAAGACAAAACTCAACCAACAATGAACAACAGCAGTGCCTTATATCATTTCACCATCCCCATTTTCTTAGGTGGACAGAAATAACAACTAAAAAAGTAACTACTTGTATTAATCACTAATATGATTGAAATCATGATGTTGAAATCATTGCACAAATCTAAATACAGTAAAATTCTCCTCAAATCTGTGCTTCTCTATCCTCATTGAAGGAAGCACTGGGCAACGTATCCTGTGAATTTTCTAAAAGCCATGTCCTTGAGCCTCAAGTCAGGTAGATGATCAACTCAACTTGCTCTGTTTGCTAGAGGCAGATTCAATCTCATCAACACCAAAAAATGATGAGGAGATTAATCTCAGGGTCTTCAACGTAGGACAAAATGTCCCCTTGGGACGTAGGCCCAAAGGCCACGACATTTTATGTAATGTGTTCATCCGCACATTCATGCGTGAATATGCCTATCTATAAAATAAGAAGAAATAAACTTCACTTTTATTTAATTGTTGAGATTGACACTGGAGCCCTCACCTGGACAGACATTTATTTGTTGCCTACATTCCATCAGGTGTTCTGAGGAAGGAGATAAAATTCCACAGTGTGGAGCGGTTTACAGAATCACCTTCAATAGTTAGTTTGATTCTAACACATTACAACCTACCACTATTTTTCTGTGACAGGTTAAATGGATTTATGGGTTATATATCACCTTAAAAATAGACATCACATAGAACTTTGTGATATGATGGAGGACGACCAAGAAAATATTTTGTACCATATGTACGTTTCCTGGTTATCTTATGAAAAAGTACTTTAAAGAGTTGTCAAACTTAAGTTATGCATTCCTTTTACAAAAAGACAACAGTGTTGTCCTTTTCTATAAAGGCAATTGGCGGGATCCCTGGGTGGCGCAGCAGTTTGGCGCCTGCCTTTGGCCCAGGGCGCGGTCCTGGAGACCCAGGATCGAATCCCACATCGGGCTCCCGGTGCATGGAGCCTGCTTCTCCCTCTGCCTGTGTCTCTGCCTCTCTCTCTCTCTCTCTCTGTGACTACCATAAATAAATAAAAATTAAAAAAAAAAATTAAAAAAAAAATAAAAATAAATAGTTAAAGGCAATTGGCTGCAAATAGTACATACTTTGAGGGTAATAGCTACTGTGAAGGTAAATGTGTCTCAAGATAAAAGTGATGTTTTAGCAATGTAGGTGAAAGAAACTATTTTTGAAAGAAAGATGTGCCATGTAGACAGTATGTCAAAAATGCATGTTTAGACATGTTACCATTATCACATGACTTTGTACTCCAAAAGGTATAAATACTTCACCTATTAAAACTCACTTAAGTGCAGCCTGGGTGGCTCAGCGGTTTAGTGCTGCCTTCAGCCAGGGTGTGATCCTGGAGACCTGGGATCGAGTCCCAAGTCGGGCTCCCTGCATGGAGCCTGCTTCTCCCTCTGCCTGTGTCTCTGCCCCTCTCTGCCCCCCTCTATCATTCTCTCTCTCTCTCTCTCTGTGTCTCTCATGAATAAATAAATAAAATATTTAAAAATAAATAAATAAATAAATAAATAAATAAATAAATAAATAAATAAAATAGAACTTACTTAAGACAACAACCACGACCACCACCTCTCTCTTATTTTCCTACTCTAAAATTCCAGCAATACGGGCATCTGGTTTCTCAGTCAGTTAAGTGTCTGATTCTTAATTTTGGCTTAGGTCATGATCTCTGGGTCGTGAGCTCCAACCCCACATGGAAATCCACGTTAGGCCTAGTGTCAGGCTCTGAGCAGGGGGGTGGACTCTGCTTAATATTCTCTCTCTCTCCCTCTGCCCCTCCCCTCTGGGTATACATTCTCACTCTCTAAAAAGAAATAAATATTAAAATAAAATAAAATAAAATAAAATAAAATAAAATAAAATAAAATAAAATAAAATAAAATAAATAAAATAAAATAAAAACAGAAAAAATAAAATAAAATTCCAGAGGGTGCCTCGGTGGCTCAGTTGGCTAAGTATCTGCCTTTACATGATCCCAGGATCCTGGGATAGGACCCACGTCAGGATCCCTGTTCAGCAGGGAGTCTGCTTTTCCCTCACCCTCTGTGCCTCCCATCCCCATCCCCACACTCCTCACACTCCCAGCCCTGCTCGTGCTCTCTCTCTCTCTCTCAAATAAATAAGATCTAAAAATAAAATAAAATAAAATAAAATAAAATAAAATAAAATAAAATAAAATAAAATAAAATAATTCCAGCAACAGAATTTTCTACCTGTAAAATAACCTGCCAAAAAGAATAATTTTAGTGGGATTTTAAGCCCATTTGTTGAAAATACAAAAATACAACATCTGATTAGTTTTCTGGAACAACTGACAGACATCACAGAAGATGGAAATGTCTGAATTTTACCAAAGAACTTTTGCATAATTGATGGACAGGATTATAAAATGTGGCTCCTGAGTTATAATCAGCTAATGATATAACTTTTCCAGTTGCATGTGTGTTTCCTTGTGAGATGGTGAGGTATCTTTTTTGGCCAAGGTAATTTTAAATGGGTCTTGAAACTGCTGCATTTCAAAGTGTTAAATCGATATTGTAGTGTAGTCAGCCACAGAATTTCCCAAGATAATAATTGATAGTCCTAATAGGAACAAAACAACATAAATACAATTAATAGATAAAACAAAAAATATTTTAGAATTTTATGTCATCCTTAACTCAACTTAATATTTCTATTTTGAGTATGTTTCATAACATATGCAATGCTTACCACATCTGTTCATGAATAGAATTATAGGGACACCTGGGTGGTTGAGCATCTGCCTTTGGCTCAGGGCGTGATCCCAGGGTCCTGGGATCAAATCCCTCATTGGGCTCCCTGCATGGAGCCTCCTTCTCCCTCTGCCTGTGTCTCTGCCTCTCTTTCTGTGTGTTTCTCATGAATAATTAAATAAAATCTTTTCAAAAAATGAATAGAATTATAAATAAGAGGATAAATGTTCAAAAAAATTGATCGATGGAGATTGGCTATCAAAAGTGTGGAGATCACTGGTCTGATAGAAAGTACTCAATTTTTTAAAATGAAGCTACTCCTTAAGTTCTCTCCAGTGTGATATACTTACTCTCCCTAAGGGATGAGAAGACAGTTTATCAATATCTATATATTATATTCTGACTGTGACAATTCCCAAGCTCTTCCTTCCTGTCATATGCTATTGAAGCTACTCAAGTCGCACAGAATAAATTCCTTAGAATGACTTCCAAGCCACTTGTGATTTCATCTTAAAGTATGCCTTCATTACTTTGTTCCATGGAATTCTTTGGTTACACTCAAATTTATGTCCCACTCTCAAGAGAGGTCCATAAGAGCGGCAACCATTCCTTTACTTAACCACGTACCCATGCGTTATCTTTCTCCCTTGTAAAACGTCTATGACTTACACGCTACTACTTCTGTTTTAAAAATGATAGAATACACCCCAGAACAATGAAATAACTTCCCCAAGGATGCACCAATATAGGAGGAGTGATCCGTATTCAGAGATCTGACCCATACCCACACCCGGCTCTCTCTGTTTTTGTAGACAGCCTCTTAGATGTGGAAAGACCCCACTATCTGTCTGGATCCTGGTAAATCCTGGGAGACCCATTCATATTTCAACACAAGAAGGCAGACTGTGTGAAAATACATCTACAGTAACTGAGAGTGCTCAGTTTTTATGCCACCGAACCATCCCATGTTACATCATGAAAGCACATCTGACAGTGGTGGCACACGCTCTGGGTCCAACACTCATGCCTACCTCCATTGGTTTAATTACCAATGCAAAACATGCTTGCACAATTTTATCTGCCCAGCCCAATTAATATTTTTATTTCCATGCCAGAATATTTCATTCATGGCCATTTCAATTTTACAGCTTAAAAAAAAAAACCCACAGAAACCCTCTTTGCCAGAGATGTGCCCTTTCTTCATTAATTCTTATGCAGCACTTTCTTATAGTAGCTTTAATGTTGTAGCTGGTCAACTGTATCTACACCTTCCTTGGTTATCCTTCTATTTATTATTATTATTATTATTGTTATTATTATTATTTGGTTATCTCTTCTAGATTTAGTCCCTCCAATGCCATCTATGTGCTGATGACAGACCAATTTAACCCTCTAACCCTGACCTTGCTCTAATGCCAGGACTGCTACCACACTGCTGTTTAAACCCCAAATACAGAATTATCTTTAAATTTGCTTTTTCCTCATTCCTATCTAATCCATCATCACTCCTTAGTCCCAACTTGACCTCAAACACAAAAGCTTATTTCTGCTGACACCCTTTTGTTGAGGGCACCATCATTTACGACCAAAAATTACAAGATTCTCCAGCTGGCCTCTGCGTTCATATTGCCACCTCTCTCTCCTTATCCAACTAGTTGTCTTTTTTTTTTAATTAAAAAAACACATAACCCAAAATTTATCATTTTAACCATTTTCAATTTAACAATTCAGTGGCATTAAGTACATTCACATTGTTATGAATCCATCACCACTTCCCATCTCCAGAATTTTCCATCATAATTCCTATATGCATTAAACAACATGCATTAAAATTCTATATACATTAAACAATAACTCCCCTTTACCCTCTTCTCCCAGTCCTTGGCAACCACTGTTCTACTTTCTATGAATTTAACTACCCTCGGTGACTCGTATAAGTGGGATCGTGCAGTATTCATCCTTTTGCACCTGATTTATTTCATCTAGGATGTTTTCAAGGTTCATCCATGTTACAACTTGTAATATGTGACATTTTTAAAGCTGAGTGGTATTACCCTGTATTTATATACACATTTTGTGTATATACATATTTTAAAGCTCAATATTACATTATATATATATATATATATATATATATATATACACACACACACACTCCCATTGATCCATCAAAATTTGAGCTGCTTCCATCTTTTTGGATATTATAAAGAATGCTGTTATAAACTCTGGTCTACAAATACCTTTTTAAATCCCTGCTGTCAGTTTTGGGGGGTATATATGTAGAAGTGGAGTTGCTGCATTTTACGGTAAAATCTACATACAACTTTGAGGGACTGCCTTACTGTTTTCCAGTGGCTTCACCATTTTACATTCCTACCAGTAGTGCACAAGGGAGTCCAATATCTCTTCTTCCTCACCAATACTTTTTATCTTCTGTGTTTTCTTTAAATTTGTTATTATTTTTGTTTTTTAGTGATATGAGTTATCTTTTTAAATGTAGATGAAGGAACTACATTCACTTGATTATAACCTTCAGTAGTTTCCCAGTGACTGAATGTAAAATTCAGATTCCTTACTGTGGCCTACAAGTCTATGCATAGTCATTGTCGAATCTTTAACCTCTTTTCATAGTACCCCCTTTTGATATTGCAGGAATATGGTCTTTTTTTTTTTTTTTCCCCTGGAACCAGTTAAATTCTTTCCTGCCTTGGGATACTGCATTTACCTTTCCCATGTATGAAACACAAAAACACATTTCTCCCCATCCTTTAAAATTTAGTTCAAATTAGAGTTCCTCAAAGAAACCTTCCCTGATGCCACTTTACCACTACCACCAACACCATGTAGCATCCTGGAAATCCTACACTGCACTTAACATGATCACTGCATGGTAGCTTTGTTTACTTATGTATTTGTTCTTTATCTTTATATATCTCATCCAACATGATAGGCACAATACTTAGAACAATTTTCTGAGCTGAAGTACAGGTATTACACAGGCTAGGTAAGTGGAGAACCCACTGGGTTAACCTGGTTAACCCACTGGTGGGTTAACTATCCAATTATTCATTCTCCCTTCACATATACAACTAGGCATTTCCAAATGTGCACAATTAAACCTCAGCTCATCGCATACATAGCAAAAGTTAGTAACTTCCAGTCACCTCAGAATCTTTCTACAAAATGGGAAACAAGGTAAAATATGAGTGACAGTTTGGGTCAATGTTAGGAAAGCACTTAGCAGTTTTTATCTTTGTCTTTTCAGATTCAACTTCCTTCCCTACACCTGCAGATAAAAATCAATGTGGAATTGTTTTTACTGTTTGAAAATTGCTTTCAGGAAAGTACTGACAGTCAATGCAAACAACACACCAAGAGCTTACATTTATTTAAGTCAGGTGCTGTGTTCATCTCCTTAAAACACTCACTCATATAATTATCACCACAAGCCTGTGAGGTGGGTATCATTATCTCATTTTACAGAAGAGGAAACAGCCTGAGAAGGGTTAATCAACATGCTCAGAGCCACAGATCAAGTAGGCGATATCCAGAGATATGTCTCAGTATGAATCTAAAATGGCTCTTGTTCTTAACAATTGCCAGGAAGCCAAGAAGAGTAAGTCCTTGATAAACTAGCCTTTATGATGTAAGATTAAGGATGACCCAAACTGGCCATTCTAGGTCAGAAATCAGCTGTCTTATTTCACATAACTGAATTTCATCTGTGGGCAGTGGGGCATTTTAGTGGAACACACACACAAAAAAACAAACAAACAAACAAAAAAAAAACAAAAGCCCAACCAACCAAACAAAAAACAACCCCAAAATAATACATAAATAAGAACTGAGGGGTGCCTGGATGGCTCAGTGGTGGAGCATCTGCCTTTGGTTCAGATCATGATTGTGGGGTCCTGGGATCAAGTCCCGCATCAGGCTCCCAGCACAGAGCCTGCTTCTCCCTCTGCCTGTGTCTCTGCCTCTCTCTGTGTCTCTCATGAATACATAAATAAAATCTAAAAAAAGAAAAAAAAAAGAGAAGTGAATGATATTATTACCTGTCTATCCAACAGAACCCATTACGACCAACTAGCAAAGAGTAAGGACCTCTCAAAAGGCTGCAAAGTATACTTATTCTCTAAAAGTGAAACTTCTTTCTTTCAAAACAGCAGAGCTCTCTGAAGGAAAATCTCTTTCTGATTTCCACCAAATGGTAAGAAAAGAGGTTTGATTGTGCCAATTAATTATTATATTGAGATTTTGAAAGCACTAGGTTTTGCATTTAATTTTGAAGCAGGGAGGGACAATTAATAAGGATAGATTCTCCTGACAAACTCCAGCAGCAGAGTGAATAATGGAATAATATTTAAAAACAACAAAGAGTGCCTGGGTGGCTCAGCTGGGTAAGCATCAGACTCCTGGTTTTGGCTCAGGCCATGATCTCAGGGGTTGTGAGACAGAGTCCTGTCTTGGGCTCCACACTCCACGGGGTCTGCTTGAAGATTTTCTCTCTCTGCCTCAACTTTCCTTTGCACGCTCTCTCTCTCAAATAAATAAATCTTAAACAACAACAACAACAAAAACACATGTATTACAACTTCCAGTACTCACCAATCAGCTTTCTATCTCCAGGGACAATCTTGTGCTCCCAAATACTGAAAGCATCCTTTGCCCCAGAAGGTGTATACTTCTTGGAAATGTAAAACTGTTGTTTTTTAAGGGAATAACATAGTATAAAGGTTGGAAGAATGTATCATCTATTATAATTAAAGTAATTTGGAGAATAAATGTTTTGTGACAATTAGATAGGTGTTTTGTTGTTACTGTTTTTTTTTCCAAAATAAGACCCTGCATTTAAAATATATATATGCTTTAGGATTAATGAATGGAAATTAAAATTTCTCAAGCATAAGAAGTGTTTCAGATTCTTCTAAAGAAGGAATTTAAAAAAGCAAATGAACCAAAGAAACCTCTTCCACAGTGCACTATTTTTTACTGAAATATTTACTGAAAACCTATTATGCACCAGTTCTTGGCCAGGCCTCGAGGTCACCTTGAGGTCACCTTGAGGTCAAGTAGCCTTTGGTCTCCTGGAGCTTTCAGACTGATCTCTTGGAAGACTAATTGTAAGTAAGCTATCTTCAAATAAATACATCATTTCAGATTGTAACAAGTGCTTTAAACAGTGTTGTGAAATCTAACCGAAGGATCTAATTTAGATTTAGAATATAAGACACATGAACTGAGAGTCAAACTGAAACTTTAAAAAATAAGAAAGCAAAGGAAAAAAGAGAAAGAAGTTCACACTAAGGTGGGAGATGGGCCGGCACATACGCCCAGAAGCATGGCTGGTGGGTTGAAAACAGGTGTACGAATTCTTTGACACTAGTCCCATCAAAAGGAGGAGTCTAATTTCCCCTCCCTTTAGTTATGGGCTACTCTTAGTACTTGATTTGATTAACAGAGTATGATGGGAGGAAGAGACTCTGCCCAACTTTCAAGGCTATGTTAGGAAAGTCTTTTGTCTGGCTCTATCTCTCTCTCTGGAAAGTCACCCTGGGAACCCAGCCTCCATATTGTAAGGAAGCCCAAGCCACATACAGAGACCACAGGGAGATTCCCTCTAACATTCTCACGTGAAGTCCCAGCCAATGAGCCAGCATCAACTAATGGACAATCGCATGGTTCTAGCTCCCAGCCTGTGAGAGTGCTTACAGAAACAAGCTACACTTGCTGAGCCTTGCCCCAACTACAGATTTGTGAGTAAAACTAATGCTGTCGTCATTTGAACCCACTAAACTTTGGGATGAATTGCTTCACAGTAAGAGGTGGAATAGCATGAATGAGCTTTGCATTTTCAAGGAACTGAAAGAACGCCACTTTGGCTAAGAGGGAGCAAGTCTAGAAGTTTACATGATCAAGTAATGCAAAACTTACAGGATTTAATATGCATGAGTGAGATACGGAAAGCAGGGGAAGGTTTTAAACCTCTAAGTGATATGATCAGATTTGGGTTAGAAAAGTGTCAGTCTGGCTACTGTGTCGGTAATTAATTGGAGAAAATATGAGTAAAGTGGGGGCAGTTTAGGAAACAAATGCAATTCTGGCAGTAGCTGGGGAGATGGGTAAGTAGATGACTTCAGGATACATCTGAGAGGTGGATACAGCTTTGTAAGTTATAAACTGCTGCAGTTGTTATTACTACTATTGTTATAGTACTAAGGTTGGGGGCATACTGGTTTTTTTTGTTTTTTTGTTTTTGTACTTAAGGTTGGGGGTACTTAAGTTGGGGGCATACTGTTTTTTGTTTTTTTGTTTTTTTTTTTTTGGGGGGGGGTTAATGCTAGACACTAGGATACGTGGAAAAAACATACTTGTTTTTTTTGCTTGTTCGTTTTTTGGGAGGAGGGTTAATGCTAGACACCGGGATACATGGAAAAAACATACTGGGTTTTTATTGTTTGTTTTTTGGGGTTTTTTGTTTTGTTTTTTGGGAGGGGGGTTAATGCTAGACACTAGGATACATGGAAACTTTAAGCTGTTGCCATTAAGGAATTCATAGTCAAGCTGTCAAGGAAACAAGTAAACATTCTGATGGAAGCTTATACGGGCACCACAGGTGCTCCTGGATAGGTCACGCAAACCTCAGAGCTTTGGAGTTATGGTAATAAAACTCAAACGTACCTAAAAGAATATTTCAAGGCACCTAACTCTCCTGAGTTTATAAAAAGGCTCCTCTGTCTTCTTTCCATTTTCAAGGTCACTTCCCTAGATGAGGCTCTCCTTTACTTGTACTCAAATATTGCAACATTTGCCTAATTGCCTAAATCACTTCCCTGGCTCCATACTCTTTCCATTTTGATCTATCCTACTTAGTACTGAAAGATTAATTATCCTAAAATATCATTTCCTTTTTTTAACTTTCCTGCTCAAGACACTATGATTGCTATCATTTACTTCCTGAACTGGTTTAAAATTCTTGTCTTGCATTTAATAAACTCCAAACGTTCAGACCGTATCTTACTTCTGCAAACTCAACTCTCTTTAAAAGCATGCATATTAGCTGAAAATTACCCAAACTGATTTATGGGCCACAGAATCTGTTTCCCAGGATTTGCTTATGTTCCTACCAGCCCCATCCATCATTTTCCTGCATACACCAATGTGTCTTGGCCAATCAAGTCCCAATATTCCTTGAAAGCTTTATATTTCCTTATTTCCCTCTCTAGTATTTAGAGTGTAGGAAGCTCACCGAGAACTTTAAGTCATCATGTGACACGCAGTACTTGAAAGTACTGATTTACCCACTACCCCTTACCTCTGGCATAATACAAATCTGTTCTCTGTGTCTAGGAGTCAAGTTTTTGGAGTTATTTTGGGTTTTTTTGGTATTTTTAAGATTCCACATATTAGGGGCTCCGGAGTGGCTCAGGCGATTAAGCACCTGCCTTCAGCTCAGGTCATGATTGCAAGGTCCTGGAATTGAGCCCCCATTGGGCTCTCTGCTTGGCAGAGAGTCTGCTTCTCCCTCTCCCATGGCCCCTCCCTCCCCAGCTTGTGCTCTCACTTGTTCTAAAATAAAATCTATTTAAAAAAATGTTCCACATAAAAAAAAAAAAAAAAAAAAAAAAAAAGCCTTGGAGTCCAGAAGATACAGGTTCCAGCAGGGATCACACACCTACAAGTTATGGTCTTGAGCAACATATAGGGCCTTTGAAAGTCTCAGTCTGTACATCTATGATATGGAAATAATATCACTACCTAAGGGTTGTAGCGAGGATTCCATAAAATATCTCTACAAGAGTATTTATCATAGGGCAAGGCACAAAACAGTTCAGCAATAATGAATAAAAAATACACACTTGTATATGTTACAATTATTTATATCACATAAATATATTTCCAAAATATCTGAAGAATACATGACACTTTTAGGTCACAGATTTCTTAAATTCTTGACAAAAATATCTATGATTTCTACACCCACTGAGAAGACACCACAAAACAAAACAAAAACTACCACATACCATTGGTGGGGAACATCCCATGAGCCTTTCTAGGATCTTATCCTCTTAGGTTCTAGTACTGTGAGCTGTAGCCCCTCTCTACCATAAATCCTGTTTTCTACTAGCTGGATTCCTCTCAGTCTCCTGTCACGTCTTGTATACTAATGAGATAATACTCTAAGAGAGTTGCTCAAAGTCCGGCATAGGCATCAATGTCAGTTTTTCCTCTTTTCTTCTGAGAACATGTCCCTAATTGTATTTATCTATATAAATTGCTACCTTTGCTTAATTCTATAAATCTATAGCTTAGTTATCCTCTGGGTGCAAGTATTACTTGCATGCATCCACTGAGCCTATATTCCCTCATCTTTAATTGGCTGCTCTCATAGTAAGGCGGATACACTACATCTTTGTTATCTTATGCTTCCTGGTGATATAAACACTCATATAAGCAAGACTGACACAATTAGAAGAGCTGTGCTATTTGAGGACAAGAGTGGGACAGAGAGGGAGGTAAGAAGTAAAAGAGAGAGAAACAGAATACAAAGAAGAAAAATGGAACACCAACAGTTAACGGGTTCCGAAGAAAAGAGGCCAACAAAAGACACAATGGAGACAGGAGAGAAATGGGGGAAGAATCAGAAGTGTCATAGAAGTTGATGGATCATTATTTCAGGCCACATCCATGGAGACTGATAAAACTTAAAAAAAAAAAAAAAAAAAACCTTCCCAAAAAACTTCGCATTACAAAGCATTGGCAAAACTGTAGACCAACAGGCCAGGCCCTCTTCAGCAACGCTGATAGGAATGTAAATTTATACAATATGTTGGGAAACAATTTGGAATATATTACAGTAGATGTAAATATTCTAAATAAATTTGTAGGGCATATTCCTTGGAGAAATTCTTACACATGTGCACCAAGAGATGTGTATGCAAAACAGAAGAGAACAAAACAAAAATATAAAGGAAATCTAACTAAAGGATGGAATGGGTAAATGAATTGTGGTATCATATGTGGTATCATATGAGATGTGTATGCAAAACAGAAGAGAACAAAACAAAAATATAAAGGAAATCTAACTAAAGGATGGAATGGGTAAATGAATTGTGGTATCATATGTCATATAGGGAGATTCTATATAAGAGTGTGAGGAAGAAACTATGACCTCCTCTTGGTGTCTCATTGCTTCCTTTCAAAATTCCAGGTCTCAGATCAAATGGCACCTCCTCAAAAAGTAGCATTCCCAAGTCATTCTAAATAAACAGACCTCTCCTATTATTTTGTATTTGCATAACTTTTTTAATCCCTTTAATTTTCAAAATAGGTATTTATTTTACTTGTTTGTCTTCCACCTGCTGGACTGTGGGTTCCATGAAGGCAGGGACTATGTGTGTCTTATTAAGCTGCAGAAAGAATAGTTCCTGGCATAGACGAGGTACTCAATAAATATTGAATGAATAAAAAAATGACTATAATAAAATATTGTATACGCGTAAAGAAGAATCAGATGAACCCATATGTATACACACACCTATATGTTATGCTTGCACGTGCATAGAAAACTTCTACTTCCAATTACCCACAAATTCCATTCTTTCTTGTTTTAAGATTTATTTATTTATTTATGATAGACATAAAGAGACAGAGAGGCAGAGACACAGGCAGAGGGAGAAGCAGGCTCCATGCCGGGAGCCCGACACGGGACTGGATCCCGGGACTCCAGGATCGCGCCCTGGGCCAAAGGCAGGCGCCAAACCGCTGCGCCACCCAGGGATCCCCCACAAATTCCATTCTTAAGAGGTAAACAGAATGGAATTTGTGGGTAAAGGGTTGAAACAGAAGATTCCAGGTAACTTTTAACTTTTACTATTTAACTGCTTTATGATTATGCTTTAAAAAGACCTGTTAAATAAATGAAAAATCAGAGGCAAAGACTGGTTAAAAGCAATCCTTTCTGTGTCTAACAGATGATGTCCCACATTCAAAGATTGCCTAAAACAATGCAACTGAAATGGATTTCAGGGGCTGCACTTGCACTGATTAAACATAATGAGCTCTGTATTTCTGTAGCAATATCATTAGACCACTAATCCAGTAAACATTATGTTAAGATCTTCTACACTGATTCTTATATGTTGCTCGTTCATGTTTAATTTAACACGTTATTTTGACTTGATAAATACAGCAAATTAAAATTTCAAATGGGTCAACCCTGCAATTCCAAATTGTTGGGGAATAAGGAAAATTGCTCCGTGAAACCGAATTACATGATTACGTTTACATTCATTTAAAAAAAATATTCCACCTCATTCAATATATGGTGTTGCTCACAGAAAAATATACACAATAGGATTAAAAGAGATAACACTGACATTTAAGTGGAAAAGAGTAGAGAATAAGAGAGAGAATGTGCCAATGGCAAAATTAAAATAGACTATTATGTCTACTCTAATATCCTGTATAGATTCCATTCACCTAACTTTCTGAATTCCCTAAAATTCAGAGCAAAGATTTAAAAATGACCAATTATAAGACCAATTATAATAGTCACAAGATCACTGTAGAAGAGGCACATTATTTTTTTCTACTCCTAATCCTAAGGTTGGTTTTTCTCATGAGCTTCATAACTGTGAACTTGATGCTATGTATTAGTCTCATAATTACAGACCAAAGAAAGGCAATTATCACTTAGAATAGCTAACAACATATATTAAGTCGGAAAAGAAATCAGATTATTCTTTCTATTTGCTGATGCTCCTTCCTTCCTACTCTCTCCTCACCCACAAATAACATTCCAGAACTTTGAGAATAATCTGCCAATTTTTATTTATCTACATACAGAGGACTCATGTTCTCCTAAGGAATCAATTTACTGAACTTCTCTCATTTTACCAAGCACCAGGCACACTGTGGTTTTTCAATACATAGAGGCTGCCAACAACAACAATAATAATGTCTTGGGCGCCTCAGTGGCTCAGTCGCTTAAGTGTCTGACTCTTGATTTCAGCTCAGGTCATGATCTTGGGGTTGTGAGATCGAGCTCCACACTAGGCTCTGCGCTGGGCATGGAGCCTGATCAAGATTCTCTCTCTCCCTCTGCCCCTCCCCCACCCTCTAATTAAAATAAAAAAGTGTTTAATCAATATCTAATTGTTGATGACTCGTCCAAGTATAACTCCAGATGAGGCCTTTCAGGAGCTGCCAAAATGTATATATTTTCTGCCAAATATCTACATGTAGACGCCTCCACAGGCATGTCATAGGCACCTTGTTTAAAACTGAGCCTTTCGGGATCCCTGGGTGGCGCAGCGGTTTGGCGCCTGCCTTTGGCCCAGGGCGCGGTCCTGGAGACCCGGGATCGAATCCCACGTCGGGCTCCCGGTGCATGGAGCCTGTTTCTTCCTCTGCCTGTCTCTGCCTCTCTCTCTCTCTCTCTGTGACTATCATGAATAAATAAATAAAATCTTAAAAAAAATAAAAAAAAAATAAAAAAAAAATAAAACTGAGCCTTTCATCACTGCTCATTTGGCTCCCAGCGTAGGCAAAATGTAGCCCAGCTCTTATGTTATTTAATTAAGTAAATGACACTGTCCAGCAACCAAATTCCAAATCTGGAAGTTACTTTGAACACTTTCTCTTTCTCTTTTTTCTCTCAACCCGTCAACCAGTGTAAACATCTGACTGCAGGGTAAATACATCTCAGACTCACCTTCATCTTTCTACTCTTAGCCTTACATTAGGCTTCAAGCTTTTAAAACTGAAAAGTGGTAATGATCTCCTATGAGGGTAATGATCTCCCTGTCTCTACTCTTGATCTACCTCCCCTATCTACCGCTAGGGTGATCATCTTTAGTAGGTACTCTTTCAAACACTTGAAGATGTTTAGCCTAAGTAGGCGGAATTCATCTGGACTCACTCCATGAATGATCTATCACTCTAATCTTTAAATTTAAAAAGAAATGCACAGATAATACATTGCAAACAAGGGGCACCTGGATGGCCCAGTTGGTAAAGCATCTGCCTTCAGCTCAGGTCATAATTTCTGAGTCTTGGGATTGAGCCTTGTATGAGGCTTCCAGCTCAGTGGGGAATCTGCTTCTCCTTCTCCTCCTGCCCTGAGAGAGCATGTGTGCACACACACACTCTCTCTCAAATAAATAAATAAAAATCTTTAAAAAATAAAATATAAATTGGAGACAAGTTTCATGACTGAACAGATAGGAAACTTAAAAGAAAGTAATAGCGACTGAATCTAAAAACATTTCTAAAAAACGCTATGTGGTTTAGTTTCCATCTGCCTTTCTCACAGTGGGTTCTATCTCCCTTGCTCTGTACCCTGGGAGGCTGACCTCTACGCGCTGCATCACTGGGGCTCCCTTGCATTCGACGTCCAGTTGGACTGAGCACACAGGAAGCTCTAATAGTAGACAGCAGAGAACAGAAGGAAGGAGAAGCTGAGATATTCATGCCAATTCCACTACCCTCTCTGCATTTCCCTATGGCTACACATCTGTTGGGCATTTATTCTTCCAGAATGTGACTCCAGATCTCACCAGGCTCTGAAAATTGAATCGCTCTCCTCTTGCCTTCCTAGCCCTAAAAATAATAACAACTTCCAGCTGTTAGTAATCTCAGGCTACCACACCATCCCCCTGTAGGTTCCCTTAACCCTCCCTAAATCTCAGGAAACAGTCCTCTCACAAAACTCTTTGGTTAAACACTTTAGAGTGCACCACCTTTTCCTGCCAGGATCCTGACTAACATGAATAACGAATTCATTTACCAAGTTCAGGTTATTCCATGAGCAGAAAAAAGGAGCAATACAGAATCATCTTTATATCCCATCTTGATAGCCTTTCAGAAAACCTTTAGCTAATACCCATGCCTGTTCAAAAGTATCTGTTATGATAATACACACATTTGTGCCACCTGAAAACCATTTTCAGACAATAATGAACACATTTTATCACAAAACATAATATGTGATCTGGAGCAGTGTTCTTCAAAGTATCGTCTACAGACTGGTACAAATCTGAAGTCATGACTATTTCTGGCTTATCTGTGACTAGACAAAGTACAGAAAGCAAGAGTAAGCTTTTATTTATTTAAAAGATTTTATTTATTTATTCATAGAGAGAGAGAGAGAGGCAGAGACACAGGCAGACAGAGAGGCTGGCTCCATGCAGGGAGCCCGATGTGGGACTCAATCCCGGGTCTCCAGGATCACACCCCAGGGCTGCAGGCAGTGCTAAACCGCTGCGCCACCGGGGCTGCCCAAGCTTTTAATAACTATTGTAGCATTTTGATAATACGTAATTTTTTACTGCATTTTTATAAAAGTATTGATCCATTATAGATGTAAAACTTTAAAACTGGTTTATTACCACAGACTTTTTAAAATTTTGAAATAATCATACTACTAAAAATCGCAGGTAGAGAGCTTTTCATATTTTTGAACTATTTAGAATAAGCTGCCAATAACATGATGCTACAATGCAATGAACACTCTACTTCTTATAAATACAAGCATTTTCCTGGATAGCTAAATATAATCACCAAGGTCAGGAAATTCACATTGAAACATTATTATCATATAACCATCAGATCCATTCAAAGTTATCTAGTTGTCTCAATAATATTTTTAATGGCAAAGGATCCAGTTCAAAAGCATGAGTTGCTTGATAATGTCACCTTTGTCTCCTTAGTTTGGAATTTCACTTCAATCTTTTCCATGATACTGACACTTCAGGAGAATACCACTCAGTTATTTTTGAAGAATGTTCATCAACTTTGATTTTCCTAACACTGTCCCATAATTAGATTTGGTTATGTATCTTTGACAGGAATATCTTGAGGTGATATTATTATATTGCTCTCTTCCATACTCACATATATTTAAATCTGTATTTCTTTCTGTATCCATTTACATATGTATTTAAAACCATGGCTTACAATTATCAGTTAACTGACCACAAGGTTCAAACAATTATTTTCTCCTTTTGCATTTGTAACACCCTTCTTAGACCGTATGAACACCAGGTTCCATTATCCGTAATATATTCAGTCATGTGATCAATTCTTCACTATGTAACTAATCTCCTATCTCCACCAGCACCAATCCCACTCCCAACCCCACAGTGAAGATAGTTCAAGCAGTTCTTATCTAGAGGCACTGTCTTTAAAATCAGAAAAAAATACTGACCCCTACTATCACCATTTTCATTTAATTCATGTAAAGAATGAAAAATAAATATGAAAATAATAAGAAAAACGGAAAAATAACATATTTTGCAAATTATATAATTGTTTATGAGAAAGTTCAAGGAACTGACCTGGCTAAGCCAATGAGTTCTTTAGAGATGTATCTTACGTGCCATATGTCTATGTGAAGTGGCCTTCTTCATCTAGTGCTCTCCACCTCCACTTTAATCTTGGTTCTTGAACATATACGACAAAGCCTCCAAATACAATAGACTATATTATTTATGTTTATGGTTTTGCTTCATTCACTTTTACTATGGTCCACTTTATCAAGCCAAAGATCTTAAAATTTTCTTCTACTTTATTACCTCTTTTTAGAAAACAAAGTAACTTCTAAGGAAAAAAATGAGGAGGGTGGGTATCATGCATACATGCCCCTTAGAAATAATGCCATATATGTTAATATTCTGGGAATCCCTGGGTGTCTCAGCAGTTTAGCACCTGCCTTTGGCCCGGGGCGTGATTCTGGAGTCCCAGGATCGAGTCCCACATCGGGCTCCCTGCATGGAGCCTGCTTCTCCCTCTGCCTGTGTCTCTGCCTCTCTCTCTCTCAGTCTATGTCTCTCATGAATAAATAAATAAAATATTAAAAAAATAAAATCTTTAAAAATTATTAATATTTAGGTCATAATACATTCTTATCTGCTAGTTTAACGCTGGATAAACATAAACCAGAAACGTTAGAAAGTATGCATTAGTCTATTATGCACAGGAAGCTAAGAAAATCTTAAAAATCTAAATTAGGACAATTTAAATCTAAAGTAAGATTTCCAGCAATTGTGAATGTTCACCGAATCTAGAAAACATTCATGGTGCCCTGATGCCAAGTACATCCTACCAGAAATTTGCAGAATGTCAGGAGGAGCACTGCACTGCAAACTCATAACATGTAACGTCCTAAGTAAACTGCAGACAAGAACTAATAATAGTTTATGATTATTACATTTTAGAAACTCTTAAAAAATAACTAAGTAACATTTTAGTATGTGGCCTAAAATTGCCAGATAATTCATTAAATTTAATCACTAAGTATTTATGGAGTATCATTTATGTGAAAGACACTCTAGCAGTGGTGCAGACCATAAAGAAGACAAAAATCTTGGTCCTTATAGAGATCTCATTTAGGTGAAGTGAGAAAGATTATAAACAATAAAGAAATATGATGACAAGAAGATAAATATACAGAACATCATACAGAGATAAGAGCCACAGGAAAAAAATGAAGCAAGAGATGAAAGTTGGGAATGACAAGTTAGTGATGTGATAGGAAAGCACTACCCCACTAAGGAGGTGACATGCTAAGAAGGAGTGATGTATGCAGATATACTAGGGAAGAGCCTTCTGGGCATAAGTGGCAGCAATTGTCAAGGACTCAAGGCAAGCGTATGTTTTTGGAGCTACAAAGGAGTGAAAAAGGGGAGAGAAATAGGAGATGAGTCAAAAAAATTCCCAAGAGCCAAGAAATATTAGGCCATACAACCTGTTTTAAGGACTTTGGCTTTCCTCTGCATGAGATCATGGACCACTAGAGAGATGAGCACAGAACTGATATAATACATAAAAAGGAAAGGCAATGGCTTTATTATCCCATAAGAATTTTTTTCTTTTTAAGTAGCCTTTTGAGATTAGAATATCATCATTTTGGGGATTCACTGAGCCCTCTGGTACACTGAAAAACCTAGAGATGCAATGGGCTTTAGGACAAATAGCCATTTAATGGAATATTTTATACAATGACAATGTTCACTGGAATAAAATAAAATCAAACTTCAAAATATTCCAGGGTTATAGATGACTGTTTCAATATTTAGCTCTGATCCTTCTGCATAGTTCAGCGCTGACACTGTAGTGTCAAATGCAGAGCTCTGCTTTTCAAATTGCAGGCCAGCATCCTTAACTCCGCTTTCTTATTATGAATGAGAAGTGCTCTGAATTCTGAGGGGTGCCCCAAAGGTACAGTTGGTTAAGTCTCTGACTCTTGGTTTTGGCTCAGGTCTGATCTCAGGGTCATGAGACTAAGCCCCACCTTGAGCTCTGTGCTCAGTGCAGAGTCTACATGGGTTTCTCTCCCCCCTCCCCTCTCTGCCCCCACCACCCACCTCTCTTTCTCTCCCTCTCTAAAATAAATAAATAAATCTTTAAAAAAAAAAAAGAAGTGCTTTGAATTCTAAGTTGGATTTTTCAGAAGCTGATCACACTCATTTTTTGGAGGGAATCAAAGCAGTCTTTTTTTTTTTAAATTATTTTCCAAATTTCAAATAAGACCAAAATAGAGATAATGGTAAATGAATCTAATGTACTCATACAATCTTCAACAATTATCAATACCTTCCCAATCTTGTTTCATCAATACTCTAACTCACTTCTCCAACCCATATTATTATAAAGCAAAGCAAAATATCACTAGGCATTTCACTTCACTAATAATGTATTTCATACCAACTTTTAATAGATATGAATTCTTTAAAATAACCACAATAACATTATCATACCTAAAACATAGATCATAATTTCTTAATATCTTCAAATGTCCATTTCCTTTATTTCTCCAATTACTTTGTAATTTATTTTTATAGTTTGCTTTCATCAGAATCCAAGTAAGTCTCATGCATTTTGGTTTTTATGTCTTTTAAGTTTTTATTTTTTTAGTTTCTAAGTTCCCCCGAGTTCATCTTTCTTTATCTCTTCTTGCAATTTTGTTGTTGCTGTTGAAGGAACCAGACTGTTTCCATCCATAGATTCTTTCAATCCATATGTCTAGATTCTGTTGACTGCATCTTTATGGTGACATTTATCATGGTCTGCAATCCCCTATGTATCCTGTAAGTTGGTAGTCAGAACTAAAGAACAGATTTTGTGTGTACGTAGTATATTTTTTTCAGCCAGAATATTTCATAGGTTGTGTTGTATACCATTAATATGTATCTAATCTGCCATTGATAATTGTTGCCTAGGTTAATATATCCATTAGGAGTTGCAAATGTTTCTTAGAGGCATAATTATCTGCACATAATTATCAAAGAAAAGTGGTATCAGCAAAAGAAAGAAAAATCACTTAGATGAGGTCAATGAGGTGACTGCTATGAACAAATTTGCTGGTCATGCTCTGGCTCTGTCATATCAAAATTATGTCCAATAACATATACAAACTAATGTTTTACATATGTACAAAGGGGATATTTAAGATTTTTGGATAAACTTAGCAGGTTGAGTATATGTATTTATCTTGCACCCTACTGAAATTCGCCTAAATTACAAAAAACCCACAAAGGATTGTCTAAAATTCATATAAAAATCAGACTCTTACAAATATAATCTGAGTCAGCTGTGTACCCAGATGACTATCCTGCAACCAGATGAGGATTAGTGGATTAGTTTCTGGGAAATTTAACCAAAAAGCCTCAGAACTCAAGAATGGGGGGCATGGTAGGAGATAGGGGTGAAGCACAGAGATCAGGCACTGGAATGACTAGTTGAGGGGGAAGGGGAAGGAGGTTTGGATGAATGATAGCCTGCAAATTAAATGGTGAGACTCCCTGTCCTTTCCCCACCTGGTTCTCAGGCTGGCAGCCAGGCTTATTTTCCTCAGGCAGTAGTACTTCTCAAGAGAAATCCAACACCAAAAGAAAACTCTCTATAAATAGTGAAAGCTCTGGGTGCCTGGTGGCTTAGTCAGCCTTTGGCTCAGGTCATGATCCCAGGGTCCTGGGATGGAGCCCTGTGTCAGATTTCCTGCTCAGTGGGGAGCCTGTTTTTTCCCTCACTTCTTCTGCCCCTCCCCCCATGCTTGTGCTTTCTCTCTCTCAAATAAATAAATAAAATCTTAAAAAATATAGTGAAAGCTGAGAGGCCAGATTGCTACACAAGTATCTATGCTGAAGCCTCCAACTGGCAAGCCTGGCCTTGATATTCAATAAGTTTTTAGTGCCTCAGTCTTACATAGGTACTAATAGCTAAAGATCACTAGATAATTGAAGAAAACCTCCAAACTCAAAATTGAAAAAAAATATATGACATTAAAAAAGAATCACAGAGAAACCATACCTAAAGAAAGTGCCAAAAAAAAGAAAGGAAAAGAAAAAGAAAGAAAAAGAAAAAGAAAGAAAAAGAAAATTTCGCCGTTTGCAACATGGATGGACCTAGAGGCTATTATGCTGAGTGAAGTAAGTCAGACAGAGAAAGACAAATATCATGTGATTTCACTTATATGTGGATCTAAAAAACAAAACAAAAAAATGAACAAACAAAAGAACAATCAGACTCTTAAATACAGAGAATGACTTGCTGGAAGGGATGGGGGGTCAGAGCGGGGGATGGCTGAGATCTGTGAAGGAGATTAAGAGGTACAAACTTCCAGTTATAAAATAAGTAAATCACAGAGATGAAAAGTACAGCAGAAGGAATATAGTCAATAATATTGTAGTAATGGTGTATGGTGACATTTGGTGACTACACTTATCGAGGTGATCATTGAGTAATATATAGAATAATCAAATCATTATGTTGTACACCTGAAACTACAACATTGTATGTCAACTACACTTCAAATAACAAAATAAAATCCTTATAATTAGTATTCTCAAAGAGAAGAGAGTTCATACACATATATAAAAAATAAGAGAAAAATAAAATCCCTTGGAAAAAAAATATTACTGCCAAACTATAATAAGATATAATCAGTGGACAGAATGAACTGATATAATTTCCCCCTAAAAAAGAAAAATACAAATGAACGAAAAATAATAGACAATATTAAAACATCAAGGGATAAATTTAGAAGTTTTAACACTGATTATGAAAACCCAGAAAGTGAAGAGTATTTAACTTATTTTTGATACTCTCACCCAATGTGTCACTAAGACATACAAAGTTAAAGGCCTAGGGATGCCTAGGTGGCTCAGTCGTTGAGAATCAGCCTTTGGCTCAAGGCGTAATCCCAGGGTCCTGGGATCGAGTCCTGCAACAAGGCTCCTAGCGGGGAGCCTGCTTCTCCCTCTGCCTGTGTCTCTGCCTCACTCTGTGTCTCTCATGAATAAATAATTAAATTCTTTAAAAAAAAAAGTTAAAGGCCTATAAACATATAATCATTTTAAACAAATACAAGTAAGTAATATATTCTCTTCTATCACGGATTTAAGAGGTTTTTGGTTCATTGTATTACAAAATGACCATCATTTCATATACTTGTTCCTTCATTTTTTATTTAAGAAAAAAATCATAATCTTGTTTCATATTTTAAAAATATCTATCTTGATAAAATAGTTAGTAAATCAACTAAAATCAAGTGGGAGTAAAAGACTTAAAAATAGTACTAGGGTGCCTGAGTGGCTAAGTGGGTTAAGTTTCTGATTCTTGGTTTCAGCTCAGGTCATGATTTCAGGGTCCTGGGATTGAGCCCTGAGTCATCCTCTGTGCTTAGCGAGAGGTCGGCTTGGGATTCTCTCTCTCTCCCCTCTCAGCACCTCCCCTTGCTCACACATTCTAAATAAATACATGCATAAATAAATAAAATCTTAAAAAGAGAAAGACTTAATATTATTAACTTGCATGAGAAAGAGATCATTTTATTCTGAGATAATCATAAAATGGTTTACTGGGCAGAAAGCACTTGGTATAGACCTAAAAAATGCAAGTAGATGAGTTTTAAGAACATGACAAAGGACATGAGGGCCAATAATGCACAGATTATGGAAGGAAAAGTCATGAAAGAAATTCATCTGAGTATAGTAGACCAGAACGATAAAAAGATGAATTAGGCCACAATGTGAGGGCCTCTGGAGGATTGTGAGGAAGGTATTATGGTCTCATGCATAAAATTGTTTCAAACTTTAAAATGCTGGTATGGGTCCTATGTATCTAATGGTAGCTTTTAATGATAAGGAAATTGATCTGTTATCATTCTGTGCAATAAACAAACTGAGGTCTACTTTAGTTGCTCTTCAAAAATTAATGCAGGATCTGGACACCATGTAATATGAATCATTTGCCTGACAATCATTATGATATACATAATTACCCAGGAAAGACTTAACTTTCGGCAATAAAAGTAGCTACATATACTATAAACAGCTTTTTTTGGTTAATTTTTCTCATTAACTGTTACCTGTCCTAATATGCATGTTTATGGCTTGCAAAAGAATTTTTATTTAGGCAGTTTATGCAAATGATCCACTATGCCATTTGTATATCAAATGTTTAGAATAAATTTTGATGACTTCAACTTAAATTACTACTTACTACCTTATTTTGTTCTTATTTTTAGGATGATCTGAATAAATTAGCTATGCAAAACTACTGGAAATAATTATTTTGGGCAGCCCGGGTGGCTCAGTGGTTTAGCACTGCTTTCAGCCCAGGGTGTGATCCTGGAGACCTGGGATGGAGTCCCACGTCGGGCTCCTTGCATGGAGCCTGCTTCTCTCTCTGCCTGTGTATGTGTGTGTGTGTGTCTGTCTGTCTCTCTCTCTGTGTCTCTCATGAATAAATAAATTAAACCTTAAAAAATTATTTTGATCGGACAATAAACGTCACTATGCTTGAACTGAAGAATTTAGCACAACGTTTTTCAAATTATAGAACTCTACTTTCACATATCAACAGGAAATCCATGAAAAAGAAAAAAAAAAGAATTCCATAGTCAAATTTATGTGGCAAATGCTAAATTAAACAAAGTTAAAGAGATTTCTTTCTGAGGGACCTAAGAGAGCTAATATGAACTGAAAATCAACAGGAGAGGATTAGAGTAGACACCATTTCCTAACCTTATTTGACCACCAACCTTTAATTTATATATTTTTTCCAGGATACCCGTTAACATCTCTGAACACAATCTGAGAGAGTCTCTGGCCTAAAGGATTAGATTAACCTCTAATCTTTTCTGCTATGTTTCCTGAGTGAGGTGTTAAATAAATCCTAACATTCAAATCATTTATGAACAAGTACCACCTGTTTAAATATTTGAAGTAATAACTTTCATTTTACAGTGAGACATAAAGGATCTTTTTCAGATCAAAAATATATTCTGAAACCATATAATTTAAAATTTAACTAGCTTTAATATGAAACATCCATAAGATATTTTATGTGTTTGGAACAGATAAAAAGGCACTGAGAGAGAAAACAGCATAGCTCAACTAACATCATTTAGTTCAAATTAAAACTTCACACTTCACACGTGAAATGTTTCCATGATATAGCAGAAATGTGTATACAAGTTGTCGCTTGTCCATTTTCTGATCTTAAAATTCATCCACTTTATCATTTTATCCCAATTAAGTAGAATTTGTTAGCATATTTATTGGAATTTAGAGGTTATTTATAATCCTTAGAGATACTTCTTTTAAATCACTGAAAATATTTTTATTTTAGTTAATTGTAACAATCTTTCTCTAGGTATAATGAAATACATGAAAAGGCACAAATACTTGAAAACATATCCACTGGAGAAAAAAATATAATTAAGAAAATTAATCCAGCCTATTCAACTATAACTATGATGATTATTTCAATGTACTGCCTTTGAATTTCTTCATCTTTGAATATTTGTTGACACATTCACACACCCATAAAAAGTTTGTGACATATCCACAAACCCATATACACACCCCAAACACATTTCCATATTCTCACAATTGCCCCGAACCCACAAACATACCCACTAACATACCTACTCTAACCTTCATATTCTCCATTATACACACCCACACTCCAAATATACACACACACACACTCCACCCTTCCCACAACAAACATATAAAAATGTTCAGTCGTAATTATGCATTGGTCTTATGCTGCATATAGAACTGTTTTCATCCTTCCAATCTATCTCATGAATATTTTTCTGTATCATTAATCCTCTAAAACACGGAGTATAACGTTTACGTAGGATTATCAGATAAAAGTTTATCATCAATTAAACTATCCCTACTGCTGGAAATTTAGATGGTTTCAAATTAGTCATTATGCTCTATGTTTGTTGTTGTTGTTGTTGTTTTCCATGTATAAAGCTGCGTTTTTGCTCTCGTTCAAAAAAATGAAAAGACTCTACAATGTCTATAGAAAAAAAACTAATTACTGCTCTGTGGCCTACAATTGCTTCATAAGCAGACAGTTCATATCTGAAGCACAACAATCACTGTTTAATTTAACTTTGAAGAGGAAACTCCATAAAATATGTAGGAACTTAAAAAATAATTGTCATTATTTTTTTAATGACTTTAATCAACAAAGGGTTAATAACTTTATTTATTTATTTTTTTAAATAACTTTAACAGCAAATGCAAAAATCATACAACCACAATTTAGAAATTGGCAATGACTACATAGAGAAAATTCCTAGAAGAAATACAAATGACTAATGAATATGAGAATATTCAAAGAAGACTAATCAAAGAAATGCAAATTAAAACAAAATACTGTTTTCCCCTATAAACTTAGCAATGATTAAAACATTATCATCTTCAGAGCTAAAAAGGGAGCTCTGAATCAAGCAATCTCCTACACTGCTAATGGTATAAATTGGCAAACCATTTTGGAAACAATTTTGGCAAGATGTTTCAAAGGTATTTATGATCATATCCTTTGATGCAATTTCAGGAAATTATTATAAGAAAATAATGAAGAACCAGAAAGACACACTTGTACAAAAATTTTCCTAAAGAAATAACTAAGTATAAGCAATGGAAATGATTAAATACTGATAACTTTTAAATGAAATATTTCACAGCAATTAAAATTATTTTTATGAACTGTAACAATAAGGTAAAATGCTTATGTTAAATGTTAATAGAAAAGTATCAAGAGGGGTGCCTGGCTGGCTCAGTTGGAGGGATGTGCACTCTTGATCTCAGGGTAGTGAGTTAAAGTCTCACACTGGGTATAGCAATTACTTAAATAAACAAAAACTTAAGAAAAAAAGGGCAAAATATCAAGAAATAATTTGTATGGTATCAACTGCACATAAAAAATGATCACCAAAGAAAGGACTAGAAGTACATTTATTAAAAAAAAAGTATGTATTCCTTCTAAGGGATGCATTACAAGTGATTTTTATTTATATATTTATGACACTAAATGGAATAAATTCACTTCTGAGAATCTATCTTAACACCAAAAATATGGTTAAATTGGAGATATACAAGGATTTATTTATGCCAATATTTATGATAGCCACTCTTCTCCCCCAGTTATAGCCTAAAATAACCTGCATGTCCAATCAGAAAGCAACTATTAAATAAATTATGTAATATTCATACTAGGCTATTGTGAAATCAATGAATCAATATTTAAAAGCAAAAATTTAATAGCCTATAGTTTTTATGAACTACATACAGCTTAACACTTCAAGAGAATGAGAAGATAAACCACAGACTAGGAGAAAACATTTGTAAAGGACTAGTACCCAAAACACAAAGAACACTTACAACAACAAAAAAGAAAATACCCCAATGAATTATGGGTTAAAGAACTTTTACAGACACCTCACTCACCAAAGAAGATATACAGACAGCAAATAAGCATATGAAAAAGAGGTTCTGTAACATATGATTTCAGGAAAATGCAAATGAAAACAATAATGAAATGCCATTATATGCATAGTAGAATGATTAGAATGACCAAATGCTGGTCAGAATGGGTAACAATAAGAACTATTATTCTTTGCTAATGGGAATGCAACATGGTATAGCCACTTTGGAAGATAGTTTGGAGGTTTGGCTCATAAAACTAAATATACTCTTACTAGATGATCCAGTAGTCAGGTTCTTTGGTATTTATTTACCTGAAGGAGTTGAAAACTATGTCCATATGAAAACCTGCACATAGTTACCTGTAACTGCCCAAACTTGGAAACAACCAAGATGTCCTTCAGTAGGTGAATAGATCAGTAAACTGTGGTGTGTCCAGATATGAGAATATTATTGAGCACAAAAAACAAATGAGCTGTCCATGCATGAAAAGACATAGAGGAACCTTAAATGCCTATTACTAAGTGAAAGAAACTATCTAAAGAGGCTACATGATGTATAATTCCAACCACATGACATTCTAGAAAAGCCAAAATAAGGAGACAGTAAAAAGAATAGGGGTTGCCTGTGGCTGAGGAGAGAGAAAATGAATATATGGAACACAAAAGAATTTTAGGATAGTAAAAATACTCTGTATGATACTATAATGATGGATATATTTTATCATATATTAGTCTCAACCCACAGAATATAGAACACCTAATATAAACTATGGACTTTGGGTAATTATGGTGTGCCAATGTAGGTTCGCCAGATATTGATAACAAGGAGACTATGCATGTGTGGGGGGAAATCTCTGTACCTTCTCAACTTTGCTATGAATCTAAAACTGTTCTAAAAAATTGCCTTTAAAAAAAAAAAAGGAATTTTGGAAGCAAGGTTTCCAGGACCTTGAAGGGAATGGTTAGGAAAAGATCATTTATTACTATCTAATAAAATCCTAGTCATGATACCTTCAGATACATATTGGTGGGTCATATGCTTGGGGGATGATTGCCAGCCTGTATCTTGGAGGGGACCGAGATAAAGGAAGTTTCCAAAGGAACTACTGTATGTTAAAGTAGACTTACAGGGTCCTGGGGGGCAGGCTAAAATTGCCTTTGGCCCTTAGCAATGTATCAACATCAAAGTAGTTGAGTCCCTAGAGGAATGTCACTCTGCCTGTTTGAAGGACTTGTCAACAGGCTGCAAGTAGTAAGGAAATTTAATAATTTTTTTCTGCTTTTGTTTCCCATATCAGTTTTCATTTCACAATATATATGTATACCAAATAAGCATGCTGTACACATTAAATATATACAGTTCTTATTTGTCAATTATATCTCAATAAAGAATGTGAATGAGGTTAATGGTTCTTTTAGATGACCACATTCTGTGGGAACACATAATCCAGGGTAAACTGAAGAATAAAGAAACAATGTCAAAGTAAGAAATAACAAACATAAAACACAGTATGCTCTCGAATCTCAATCTGGCTAGAAAACATGAGGAAAAAATGAGGGACAATAGGGCACAGGAGACAGGTCATTACTATATTGCAGAGAAGTCTTAGCTAGGATAGGAGGGTTGGCTTTCATGAGGTAAGCAATAATTTGGTTTAATTTGGTTTTTATTTGAGAAGAATGACAGGGTAAAAGCAATATTTTAGTGACTTTTATTTACAGCTAATAAATTAGATTAAAGCATCTGATCAATTAAGGGGCCAGAGCAATGACCTAATGACCTGGTGTTGTGAGAAAAAAAAAAAGAGAAGAATGGACTTGAATAAATTGTGAGAGTAGAACTGTTAAATTTAAAGACCAATTGATGTGGATAACAAGGGAGATGAAAGTCTTGCGATGTGTGTCCAAGTCTTAATGACTTTGAGAATAAATAATTCTGCATTTAAGGAATACAGGGTCATGGGGTAGAGAGAATGGTAAATTTACAATGTGGTTAGGAGATCCAATATATTTTAATTGTCTTATTTCTGCCTCTTTGACAGAGGAATTGTGTCTTTTCATCCCTATAAAAAAGTACCTTGCAAAAATACACAGCCCTTTCCCAATAAAAGTGAATAAATATTCAGAAACAAATATAATCAACAATCTGACAATTTTACATGGAAACTGTTATACAACAAAGATATACCTATGTGTAAATATTCATCACCATTTTAGCATATCTGCAGGAGAAGTGTTCTCAAACTTTAGAGTGCCTTAGAATCATCCAAATGGCTTTTAAAAACACAGATTGCGGGGTTCTACCCTCAGGTTTCTGAATCAGGATGTTGGGGTGGGACTAGGAATTTGCATTTCTAACAAGGTCGCAGGTGATGCAGATGCTGGTTTGGGGACCACATTTGGAGAACCACTGCCCTAGAACTGTATCACCGTAGGAACAGTCACCCTAGGAACAGTAAAGATAAGCTATTTTAAGTAACTGAGGGTAAGTGAAATATTCTCAAGGGCTAACATCTCAAAAGATAACTCTAAAGCAGACTACATACAAAGCCTTTACTGGAACCTCAAAAGGTCAGTTTGAACATGTGACGTTTCATTGTTTAAGCATCAAAACCAATGTCCAGAGACTCTCAACTGAAGTTTCAAACTGAACCTAAATACTTACACTAGATAGTCACTAGATCAAATTATGTTTTTAGTGAGGGACAGAAATGAAAGCAATAGAAAAATTGTTAATAACTAAAATTTCCCTCTACTATATTGATTCTTGAAACATAATAAGCTAACTTATAGGGTAAAGAGTAGAAAGACATAGTACTTAACATTTGTGTTTTTCAATAACAATAGCAATAATAAAAAGCAACATTAAGATCTTCTAAGAAATGTGATCATATTTTATAAGACTTTATAATATTACTATGCAGTTTTATAAATGCTGGATAAACATGCTACACAGTTTTCCTTATTCACAAATTTGCCACCTGTATATTTATTTTCCATAAATACTCTGGGAGTCATATGAAGTTGAATATATTACAAAATCCTCAAACTCAGAAATCAAGTCACCCTAAAACATCTAGCGAAAAACCTGGTGTTTACTACCTGTGAAAATATAGGAAGTCATATAACCTTTCCAAATCTCAGTAGAAGTATTAATAAAATGGGAGTGAAAACTTCCATCTTGAAAATACTGCTGAACTGAATTAAGCAATATATATGTCAGTGCCAACATAAATAAGGATCTTAATAAACATTATTTAGTTATTTCGCTTGAAATATCTACAATATCATCTTGAAAACATTATAAAATGAAAAACTTGAAACTTGAAAAAGTTACAAAATTCCCTCTTTGATCCTTCTTTATACCCATGATGGATTTGAGAAAAGAAAATGAAATCAACAACCAGTAGGAGTAGATTCTATAATGATTCACTGAAATAACTGGTTTATCCAACTCAAAACTGAGCCATTGGTTAACCCAAGACAGTCATAAAATTATGAATTCTGTAGTCAATATGAGATTTCCAGTGTGTCCTGCAGTTCATTTGATGAAACTGTGTATATGTGTATATATATATATATATATATATATATATATATATATATATATATACATGTCTCCCCTAGAGTCAACTGAAAGTAGAATCCAAAATTATCCAGCTTCTCTTTACCTAAAATCTGTAACCAGAAACTCTGTTACCACAGGAAGGTACTTAGAAAGCACATATTCCACTGAGTCTAGAGATGAAAAGTCCAGTGGTAGCAGAAAGCAAAACAATCATGGCACATGTCACATCTAAGCTCTGCAGTTCTTTTCTCCAAGCAAAGCTCACAAGAGCCATAGAAGGTCACTGGGAGGCCACTCAGGTGATCATCTTATAAATATATAAGGTTCCCAAGTCTTACGCAGCTTAATAATACTTGCTGGTTCCCTCTCTTCTATACCTAAAATATCAACATCACTAAAATGATCCTAACTTCTTTATTTTGAAATATGGCCAAGTTCAGACAAGTTCTATATTAGGATGTAACCATTTAAAAACCTTATTTCCCAAAACATTTTTAATGGGCTACACACACACACACACACACACACACACACACATATACATATATATATATGTATGTATTTTTAGATGATAACCTTGAAAATATCATTCTGATTCATCCTCTTATCTAAGTCATGTTAAAACATTCGAGATTCTGAATGAAACAGTGCTAATGACACTTCTTAGATCGAGGTATTTTAAAATTCTGGGTTTATTTTGCTGCACAGACATCAAACCACAAAAAGATGGAACAGGAGTGGGGAAGAAACCTAGAGGTTATCAAGAATTTCCTTCTTGAGCCTTTTATCTACGAAGATCAAAGTTCACATACAGGCAAGGAAAGAAGTGGTCCCCATCACCAATTTAAACCTTGATGGATGTTTAATGCCAATCTGAACATCTGAAATAGCTTTCATCTTAGATTTCAAAGTGATTTTATAAGAAACTATGCTTTACTTCTTTAATTGCATTGACTTAATCATATACTATATAGAAAACCATTTTACAGATGGGGAAACTGAAGCAACCATCCAATGAATCAGAAACTCAGAAAAAAGACACTTCCTAGATTATTCAAACTGGCTAAATAGCTTCCAAATTCCACAGAACTACATTTACTATATATTCAACAGAGTGTGAATCTGTGATGCTCTCGTTATTACATATCAGATCATCTCTCATGATCTTTCTCACTAGAAATGCCACAGGGCCACCCAAAGGATGAGATTTTGTACTGAATGATCCACACATGGTTCTGTACTGTGAAAGCATATTCTGAAGTTTTCTAAATAGTGTCAGTCTTAAGAAAAAGTACTCAAGTTCCTTAGACATCTAATATTAAATATTTAATATGATTACTGCGCAAACATACTTTCCCTGCAAACAGAGTTCATGCAAGTCAGAAATATCTAGCTCGCGCAGAGAAATGAATCAAACACTGTCAACAGAAACGGCAAATGGACTTTCAATATAAGTTGACCATTTCTTTTTGAGCAACAACTCTATTTAGCTTCCAGTTAAGGCAGCGTGGAACAGATTCAATGAGAGAGGCAATTATTGCTTTCAGTGAATCCAGAGTCTACCTAGAAAAATGAAGCATTCACAAGTGCAAAACAAGTTGACAAAACATTCGTACAGGGCAACAGTATATATAACATATGATAATATTGTGGGTCATATGGATTGAAAGTGTCATGTAAGTGTACTCCACTTAAAAAGGAAGATGCCCCTTCAGGAAGCAGTCACAGGGCCAAGTTCCAGGCTCTGACCTCTGCAGTGATGCTAATGGCCTTTCCATGCATTCCTAATAATAGTACCTTCTCTTCACATCTCACCACTTTTTTTTTTAACAAACCCTAGTGTCTCCTCCCAATGACCTAAGCTATACAATGTTTCTAGAATTATCTTCCTAAGACCTGAGTCAGATCATTGTATAGTGAATAAGGAGGATAGACTCTAGAGTCAAGGGAATCAAGCACTGAACCCTGGCCCCGTCACTTATTTTATTACCTAAGTGATGTGGGCTGATTTACTTAATGTCCCTAAGCTACAGATGATTTATCTGTTGAATAGGAGTAATAAAAATTACGTCTATTTTTAAATTTTCCATAAGGCTTAGATAAAATATGAAAATTCTAGGAAGAATACTCACCACATAGTAAATATTCAATAAATGTGAGATGTGATTTTAATTATATCCCTCCCCCCCATGAATAAGGGCTTTTAAAGTTGCCTGTTAGATAAAGTATGAGCTTCTAAGCTAGAAATTCATACCCTTTCACTTTATGGCACAGTCTGCTTTTCTAGATTTGTATCATAATAACACTCCCCTATTGGCAACCCATGTTGCAGCCAAACCAGATGGTGTGCCCTTCTCTACATTCTCTCTTATAATGTCCTATCCCTCTATATTTCGGCAGTTCCTTTGGTCAGCCTCAAATATCTTTCTCATCCCATATTCCCTTATCAAGTACAGTTCTTCAGTGGTCAAATCCAAGTGCTTCCTCTTGCCTAATCCAACTCTTACCCCCTGATGAGCCATGGAGCCTTCTAATTGCAAGAGCATGTTCTCTCTGTATAGATGAGCACCTTCCACTACCAAAATTGAGCTCTTCGGTGTCAGAGACTGGGCTTTCTCTCCTTTTGACGGCCAAAGCTGCCTGCATACCATCTGTACAAAGCAAGACTGAAATAAAGGCTGAATCAACGATAAATTAACAGACTTCACAAAAGAAATATCAGAACATAACTGTCCCTGTCCCACGGGAACTTCTCATATAGCAAAGCTGATTCACATCTGAACAAATATTTAATGCACAGGATACCAAAAAGCACTGGGCTTTCCAATATCATTCAATTACTTTACTTGAAAGGTCCCCAAAGTGGGTGTCAAATCTAGTTACTGCACAGTGATAATTCTATTTTATGGCCAAACATGCAAACTGACGTATATTATGTACAACTTTAAGGAGGTACGTCTAGCCTCTTGAGAGCTATTCAATTAAAGATTAAAAAAAAAAGAAGGAAACCTGGCAATGAATGATTAAATCAGTTTCACTGTACGCTTTAATAAATCTCTCAGAAACACAGAGACTTATGCTCATTTTTCAGGGACAGAAAAAAATCTTACGTCACTTACCCTTAATAAAACAACATAAAGTGGAGTTGTGCTTGTATTACCCAATAGCAGGTAGATAACTTAGAGACTCATTCGATGAACCAAATAGGTTTATTCACATGACTCTGTTATCTTGCAGCCCTAATTTCATCTAAAATACAAACTAGAACTTTGGGTATACTACAGGTCAGAAGTGTGGTATTTATGTTTCCTTGAGAGTTTAATAAAAGTTAAAGTATTTTGGCAAGGCCATGATGTAATTCAAATCGAGTGAACACAATTACTTTTCTTACCCGGCCATTCCAGGAATAGATTTGGCCTTAGGAGTGATGTATCCAAGCTCTTTCTGCTTTAATGGCTCAGGGTTCTATGGGGTCTCCCCCAGCAATTATTTTAAAATTAATGACTGCTTTCTGATTTAATGATTTAACTAACTTTTCTTCCTTGACCCTTCTCTAACTACAGCAGATCTTTTGTTTCCTTCAAAAGACATTAGGACAAATATAGCAAATTCAGGGTTAGGCTCTGACCTTTACTTACAGACACAATTAGAGCTGGGCCCTTTTAACTCTGGTGACTCAGTAAAAGCAGACCTGCTGTCAAGAAGGGCAGTAAAGAAAAAAAAAAAAAAAAGAAGAAGGGCAATAAAGAAAGGTCAAAGACTAATGGAGGAAAGGTGCTAGGTGGCCTTTCAAAACCCCAAAGTATATATTGCCCTTCATTCCACTTACTCATTCATTGTTTAAACGTCTTTAAGAAAGTAATATAATAAGTTTACAGCAGTACTGAAGTTACTACAAGTGGGTAAAGAAAGCTTAAGCTACAGGTCAGTGATTTCTTAACCCATGGCCCCAGGAAAGGCTTCGGGTGATACAATTTCCTGGAAGGGCATGAAAATTTTGTGTTTATGCACATTTTTTTCTTTCTTTTGACACTGAGATTTCATTGCGTTATCAACTTCTTGAAGGAATCTATAATCACCCCCAAAATACTAAGAATCACGGACACAGAATAAACAGACTATCATAAATAAATAAAAAAAATAGATAGCTGTTAAAATACAGATTCAATTATATTCATATGACTTTTAAAAAAAGTTTTACATATGCTACCTTCAAAACCCCCAACATTCGAGCCAGAATATAATTCCTAGCACATTCAATCAAATAACTAGATTTCTTAGAAGAAATGCACTGGTAATAAACGAAACCACCTACTTTTTACCTTGAAACTGATGATTTATTGGAAACAGAGGAGTTTCATAAAGTGAAAATTTGTGCATGGAGATGGAGATTGGAGTTGGGATGCAGACAAAGAACATGTAAAGCAGAGGACACAGAACAAGGCAACTGGAAAGCAGAAGAATGGTTGTAAGCACATGTACTGGAGTCAGACTATCTGAAAGGAATCTAAATTTATCATTTTGTAGTTGGTGGTATGACCCCAAAATATATGCCAGTGGGTTAAACGTAATGTGCTTAGAATAGTGCCTGACACACAATAAGTACTACTTAGCTATTAACCGCTGATGACATTAGCTGCTGATGGCAGTACTCAAGATAAAGAGAGGTCTCACCTTCCATGAACATCAGTATTCAAAATCAACCCTAGGATAGAGCCTTTTATGTTCTTTTCCCTTGTTATGTCTGATTTTTTAGGTCTGGGCCACAACTGATCTCACTGCTCTAACCACCTACTCTTCAGCTATCCTTTTCAAGATTTTTCACACTATAAAGGCAGAATTAATAGTACTGGTAATAAAAATAAAATTATACATTGATATAATACTTCCCAGTTCCTGTGATATAGGGAAGTCAGGCCAGGTTATAAATATTCCCATTTTTACAGATGAAAATTTTTTATCAAAGACTGCTCAAAGTCTTATATAAATTAATTTTATTTATTTTTTATTTTTTTATTTTTATTTTTTATAAATTAATTTTAAATGAGCATAAAAGCACCAGGTCAGTAATTAATAATTTTCCTAAATTTCAGTATCTCCATTTTACTGATAAGACAATCTTCCATAACATTTTTTTAAAGATTTATTTATTTTAGTGAGAGACAGAGAGAGAGAGAGGGAGAGAGAGAGAAAGAGAGAGAGGAAGAGAGAGAGCACGCACGCACACATGCGTGAGCTCATTTCACAACCCGGAGATCATGACCTGAGCCCAAATCAAGAGTTCGACACTTAACCAACTGAATCGTCCAGGCACTCCTCCCCCCAACATTTTTCATAAAAATTTTCACAAGAATTTTAGAGGAGTTAGGATCTTAAACTCTTTAATTCTCTTAGTTCAACAATCTTGTTCTATAGATGAACAAAGTTATGGACATTATACATTTTTGTTTAAAAACGTATTCAAATGTACTCTTTCCTGAATTCAGTTTTTCTTTAACTGTATCTGGCCTGCTACATGTAAGAAAAGGAATGCCTCGGTACCTGGGGCATATTATTCTATTATTATGACCAATCATATTTCTTGGAAATGATTCATATACTTATTTTACCTATTAGTTACTAAAAGTTAAAGCACCTAAAAACTATGCCCATTCACTCTCAAAGAAAACCAGGGCATCCATCAACCTAAAGCTGGTGGGAAGAACTTCAAAGTAACATGTATTCCCCCCAGCCTTAGAGACAGAAATTAATTATAGTGTGATGAATTGTTTCAGAGATGGAACATGGTGAAGCCCTCCTATGTGGCCCTCCTACCTGTCTCCTCACCAAACTCTGGAGTAGACAAACAGTGATCTAGATCATTACTATTACCTATAAGAAACAAAACCATTTATCAAAAGAGATAACATAGGAGGCCTTTATTTTTGTATTCTATTCATCAGTATTTTTCAGACCACATTCCTGTATTACTTCTGTAATAATTTTTTACGTTTAACAATTCATAATATGTATTTAGCCAGTTAGAAAATACTGTGATAGAAAAAAAATGAAAATTCCAAAAGAAGATTAGAATGCTTCTTTTTCTTTTTAATTGGTTTACTTTTTTTTCCATAAAGGTCAGCACAGAATAGCTTCAGGTTTTAATTTATATCATTGCTGTATGTCTACTAAACCAAATGTTAATTATGTTTACTTTGCTTCAGTGAAGAAATGATTTCATATACATTGCTACAGATGCAAATCATTATCTCAGCATCTAGGACATTTTCTCTAAAAAAATGGAGTATTAAACAGAAAAAAGAAAGAAAAGAAAAAGTAGGTAAAGCACTTAAGAGAAAAGTCTCCTTGTACCCACGGATGTGAACAAAACCTTTACATGATTCCTAAAGTGTTAAGAATTTCCTCTAAAGTGTCTATCATTTTTCAAACATATACTTTTGATGAAGAGGATAAATTAGATTTTGATACAGCATGCAACCTTAATTGAAGCTATTTTAATTGTAAAAACTTATACTACTGTAGCATACTATTTTTTCATTCAGTTGGAAAAAAAGTAAGAAACAGTGAGGTGAATAGAAGAGATTACTTTCCTCCCCAAAATCAAAAATATAAATTATATACTAAATAACACAGAATAACTAGTCAATTTTCATGCATATTTTAAAGCATGGGTCAAAATATATTGGGGGATTTATTAAGAAATTCCTTATTTTGGAAAGTTAATTTAGGTGATCTGCACACAAACTTTCTATCTTCAGTATTGCATGCTCAGAGACTCTGTTCACAAGCTGGTGTAAAACCCATGCTGCCTGTGTGCTCAGGGTGGCATTCATCTGGTGTGACGAAGAGCTATTAAAAGGTATCTATTATGTAACGCTGAATGAGAAGCATGAGAAATGAACAGAAATGATGGACCCCCAACCTGTATCCTGGGGACCTAAAGGATCAACTGACCACTAACCAGATGCTCAAATTGGCTAGGGCCTGTACCCAGATATTTGGTCAAACACTAGTCTAGATTTTTTTCTTTTCTTTTTTTTTTGTATGATTTATGCTGTGAAGGTATTTTTTTAGATGAGATTAACATTTAAATCAGTAGACTTTATGCAAAGTAGATTACTCTCCATAATGGAGATGGATCTTCTTTTCTTTTTCTTTCTTTCTTTCTTTTTTTTTTTTTTTTTTTTTTTTGGATCTCATTCAATAAGTTGAAGGCCTTAAGAAAAAAAAAGAAAGAAAGAAAAACAACAGTCCTCTCCCATGGAAGAGAGGAGTCTGTTACTAGACTGCTTTCAGACTTGAACTACCACATCAACTCTTCCCTGGGTCTCCAGCCTGTGTGCCTACTCTGTAGATTTTGGATGTGCCAGCTTCCACAATCACTTAAACCAATTCCTTAAAAATCTTACATGGGATGCCTGGCTCACTCAGTTGATAAAGCAAGCAACTCTTAGCTCACTCAGTTGATAAAGCAAGCAACTCTTAATCTTGAGGCTATGAGTTCGAGCCCCACATTGGATGTAGGGATTACTTAAAAAATAATAAATAATAAATAATAAATAAATACATAAATACATAAAAAATTTTAAAAACCTCTCTCTTGCTCTCACTGTGTGTGTGCATTTGTAAAATAGGGTAATGATATATACTTCTCCAATTTTTAAATGATTAAAGATAATGATGTACAGTGCTTTCTAACCTAGATAATTATTAGTTATTAATGAATCCTCACTGAAAGGATGTTCCTTCTTTTATCTTCACATTATTATCTTCAATACAAGGACAATGTCTAGCAGACAGTGTCTAACACAGAAAAAGGCACTGTGGAAAATACTGAAACTCATAAATATGGGTTCCATCATTAATTTTCACTAATTGAGCATGCACTATACACTGGGCATTATAAGCAGATGTTATTGTATGTTTCTCATTGAGTATCTTAACAATTATAGAAATTTTAATGCAAAAATAATTCCCATTTTTAGATGTGGTCACTAGTCTCGGAGATGTTAAAAAATTGAATCTTGCCCTAAAAATAAGAGTACGAAAAAGCAGAAATTTAAACTCAAATTTTTCTGACTGTAGTCTTAATCTCTGCACACTATATTCCCTTAACAGTTTAAATCTAAAATGGTGAGAGAGATAAATACATCAAAACAATTCAGTTAAACCAGTTGAATTACAGTCAAAACAACTTCCATTATCAGAGGACTAAGCTTAGGAATCAACTGTCAATTACTAAGAATTGGCAATTACCTACAAACACAGCAATATTGTTGTATCTCTCTCTTTTGTAGATTGCCGTTCAATTTCTCCTCACTTGTCCTACTTCTAACATTTTGAATTCTTTGCACTTCAAGTTGTACCATGCACGTATGAACTGGCTCTCCCGTAGGCAGGATAAGCTGTACCTGGTGACAGGACTCCAGAAATGGGTGGCACTGCCCTGTCAAGAGTCTCTCTCACCCATGTCCCGAGGCCTGAAACTCTAATATTACTTCTTTGCAACTGAAGTAGCTTCTTACAAGTCTGTATGTGTTTTCATCCTAAAAAATATTAAATATATCAGGATCCCTGGGTGGCGCAGCGGTTTGGCGCCTGCCTTTGGCCCAGGGCGCGATCCTGGAGACCCGGGATCGAATCCCACGTCGGGCTCCCGGTGCATGGAGCCTGCTTCTCCCTCCGCCTGTGTCTCTGCCTCTCTCTCTCTCTGTGACTATCATAAATAAATAAAAATTAAAAAAATATATTAAATATACAAATACAGGAAAATTCTAACATCTTTGTAAACATTTTTTTTTTAATCTGGATGACTTCCTCTCCTTCTTTGCACCAGTATAAAAACACGCAGAGAAACATCTAGTTGAGGCCACTGAAAGGGGAAGTACAGTGCAGAACTTTTGTTTTCACTGTCTGCCCACTTATTCTTTGGACTAGCACTGCTCTACAAAAAAAGATGTTGAGAGAGAGATGTGGATAGCTAGAGAGAATTGAATCCCTACCTAAACAGATACCTTTTAATCCAATGAAACGCAAAACTAAGAAAAATGAGATGCAAAAATGCCCTTATTTAGGATTACTTAATTTATGGTTAAGACCAGACATCAGAAGAAAGTGGTGACAGAAAATAATATTTAAACGAAACTACATAGATTACTTTTTTCACATTCCCTTTAACTAAGAGTCATCATAGTAGAAGAACAGATTAATCCTAAAAGGAATTTTTTTCCATGCAAAGGCACGGTGATTATATTCTATTTTCTTTTGCACAATGCCTTTACGAGGTTTAAATTAGAGTTTTAGAAGGTTTCCAACACAGTAGTTAAACACAGTTTTATATTTACTATAATTTTAAAAGTAGATATAACTAGTAGTGGTTCGACCAATATTCAAGTATTTTTTTTTTTGGTCTTCCTTATTGCCAAAAAGTATGCCAATGATTAGAGACAATTTTTAGGACTTTATGTGGTACACACAAATGCCAAACATCTATTAATTGGAAAATATCTAGAATAGTCTTGCACCTTTTCTCTATTTGCAACCTTAGAATTGGTATTTCCTATCCCTAGTCTGTGTAGATTTTATTACTACTGCTATTTCTAGGGAGAGCTAAGTTGCAAACACATGGTTAAAACATCGTGTAAATCCACAAACAGGGAAAATATAAACAAATTCTGTTACATCTATATGATGGCATACTACTCAGTAATAAAAATGGAATGAAGTACTGATACATGCAACATGTATAAGTAAGTGGTATGCTAAATGAAAAAAGCCAGACACAAAAGAATTTATACAAAATCACTCACGGTATTCGTTTCCATCCCTCCCCCCATATATAAATTTAATAAAATGGAAACTATAGTGACAAAAAGCAGGTCAGTGGTTGATTTGGGAGTGGGGGAGAGGCAGGAAGAAGGGTTTGCAAACCTAGTGCATATGTACATCAAAATGTATCAAATTTTATACTTTAAATATGTGTAGCTTCTTACATGTCAGTTATACCTCAATAAAGCTGTTTTTTAAAAGCTCTGTGCAAAGTAAGTGTGTTGCAATATATCTTTAAACACCTTCACTCACTGGAGTATTCATTAATATTCAAAAGTAGTAATTGGACAAGATAGGTATGATGGGAACTAAAGGATAAAAAGAGTGACTATTACCTTAAGGTTGCCACAATCAGAGGTGACAAGAGACAGGAAATAACAAATTATAGTGAAGCTATTACAAATACGATTTTTAAAAGCCTTGAGGCAGGAGCAATTATCTCTTTTTCTGGAGGTTTTGCAGAAGGCTCTTTCAAAGCATCACTCAAATATCAACTTCTCAATGATGTCTTCCCTTTCCATACTATCTAAAGGTCCAATCCTATCCCTCTCACATTTTTTTTTTCGCCATAGCACTTATCATCCTCATCTGACAGCATTTTACTCATTTATTTGTTTGGCATCCACACTTCCTTATATACATACACCAAATTAAACTCGACAAGGGCAGCAATTTTGTCTGTTCTGTTCACTGCTGGGTTTCTATAACTTCTGGGAGAACTTAGTTCATAAAAATGTGCAAACACTATTTTTTTTCCAGAATGACTAAGAAAGTGGACTGAAAATTTACAAAGGGGAAGATCCTAGGCTGGTACTGTGGTGGGCGGTGGATCAAAGCAGTCAATTCAACAGACGTTAGTAACCCCTGACAGTGTAAAATGCATACGTATATGTAGCAAAAAATAAAAAATAAATATAATCATGCCTAAATGAGGCTGGACTTCTCAAAAAAGAGCATAGAATAATGGGAAAGGCTATACCAGGGCAACCTAGTCTGGGATCACAGTGTCTGAGAGGCTCTCATGGAAGAGGTAACACTTAGCTGAGATCTGGTAGGAAGTAAGAATTATCCAAGAGTTTTGGTGGTGATAGAATGTGCCATCCATCAGTGGAGAGGACAGCATGGGTGGAGGGCCTGAGACAGAAAGGATTTAGCACATTCTCAGGGGAGCAGAGGGAAAGAGGACAGTGTGGCAGGAGAGCAGTAAGCAAGGACCGACTTGGGACACATGGAAATGGAGAGGCAGGTGCAAGATGCCATCTCTTGCAAGGAAACATTAAGGATTTTACACTTTCTCCTTAGACTAGGGCAAAGTCAATTACAGGTTTGATGTGAATGATTTGATGTGCTTTGGAAGCTGATCACTGTGCTTTGTGACTAATGAACTGGGAAGGGGGAGGAAGCAAGAGTCAAGGACTGATCAGGAGGCCACTGCAGTGATGTAGGAACTGCATCTGCCCATCTCCATCTTCTGAGCTTGTTGGCATGAAATTCTTCCCAATATTCTCTTAGCAGTGGTTCAATCTCTGTACTATCGACAGTTCCATTTCCATTTCCAGTGTATCTGTACCTTCTCTTTTTAAATTATTAATCCTACCGGAGGTTTGTCCATTTTTATTAGTCTTGCACAGGGCCACTGTGACTTTGTGGATCAACTGTGTTATATGTTTCCTATATCATATACCTATTTTTCTACTCCATGAATTTATGATCTTATTTTCCCTAGTTGCTTTGTCCTACATCCTTTAGTTATATTCAGCTATTTTTTTCTGACTTTTAAATTAAATGTTTAGCTAATGCATTTTAAAGATTTCTTCTTTCTAAATGTAGTATTTGGACTATACATTTGTTTTACATGTACTGACACACAGTGATTGTTTCCATTCGGTTTGTATCTTATAATTTGTATCATCATCTGAGTTGTTCAGAAGCATGTTTTTAAATTTTCAAAAGTGGTTCTTCTTACTTTTTATTTTTTACTGCCAAGTTGCCACATTGGCAGAAAAATGGATTCTGCATGAAATGGTTTTTTTTTTTAATAAGTTAGAGCTAATGTTAGAGTCCACAAACAGTTTTTTTGATAACTTCCCATTTAGTCCTGATAAATATGTGCATTTCACTTGAGAGTGGCTGAGATTACCTAGGTAGAGTTTCATAAGGTAAAATGAGGAAGGAAATAAAATGAGGAAGAAAAGCCATTTTATTTTTACCCTTTCTATTTTTCAAAATTCTGCTGTATGTTTGAGGGAACCTGACATACATATATTACCATCAGGCATATAGAACTATTTACTATGTCTTTCTTACTTCTCTGTGCTTTCACAGATTCTCTTTGCTCTTTTAAACACCTGCCACCACTGTTCCATACATAGCAACCACTTTTCCTCATCAAATAGCATGGAGTTATTTCTTTAAAAAATCAGCAAGCTCATCAACTCCTACAGAAAAGCTCTACGATTTCTCTAATTTGGTTTTGGTGCCTCTTCCACATGCTCGCATCGTGCCCTGCCAGATAACTTAACTCACTAACCACCGTTATTCTTCTCCCCTGCTAGACTGTGAATGTCCAAGGTCAGGGATATCTGAGATACTGCATTTGTTGGCCTCAGTATAATGACCCAGATATGAATCTGAATAAATGAGTCAGTGAGTTTTAAGCCCCAAATGAAAACATATTGAAGATTAATTAATTCTACAACTTGATTATGTTCTGAGAAACATGACAGAATCACATAAAATTAATTTCGTTATAAGAAAAAGTTTGTATTATCAAGTTGATTGTGTAAGATTAGTAAATTTTTTAAGACAGAGAATCTTTGTACAAAAAATTACACAAAAAATCTCAGCTGAGTAGTGGTTGTATTAAGTTTTCCAAAATTGAACAAAAATGTCATCAAAAGGAATACTTACTTTTTAGAAAAGGAGCAGTTTATGGGGTTTTCTATAATCTCTATGGCAGGTGGGAACTGTGAGGTACCCTTTAACTGATGTACAGAAAAGCATGACTGCCTTCAACACAGAAGCGTCTTTCACAGCTGTTGTAGACTGCTGTAATGTTTAGCTTGGGTCAGTTCTATGCCTTCATTCATTCATTCAGCCAGCCATTCATATGTACTTACTAAGTACTACGTACTCACCAGTCACTATTCTGAGTCTCATAAGTGAAGAAATCACACAAGATCCCTGCTTGCACAAAGATTATATATAATTACTAGCACGTTAAGAAATTTGAAGTAAACAGTTAACATAATGATTTGCTTAGTAAGGAAACTGTTCAACACCTAATGGGGAGAAGATGCAAAACTGTGGGTATACAATGTAATCACTAGAGAAGTGTACTTTGCTATGTAAAAAAATATTTCACCAGGAGTCCTTCTGACCTAGAAGAAATATACCTAAGGAAAGGATCCTTTCTTTACACTTCATACTCAAAAAGTAATCTATGAGAACTAATTGTGCTTCCCAATTTCCCACAGGATTTTTTTTCCATTTAAAGGACAGATCTCAAATAAACAAATTAAAAACTACAGTGCCCTTTAGAAAATGTAAATGTGGTTGAAGTCTAATACCGAAAGCCTAGTGATACAACTTTCTGCCGGGCTGATGACCAACTATGGGGCAAACTAAGGCTTCTTTTCGGCATATAGTCAACACCCTTTTTCAATGGCTTTGCAGAGTACAGGCTGTCTCCTTCAAAACATCAACGTCTACTAAAAAAGAAAACTTGGAAAAATGCTTTGTATTTCAAACATATATAATGTAAGAAAAATTAAAAACTGTAAGCAGAAGGTGGTGAGTAATATCACATTAGAGGTGTAGTACTCAACTTATTTTCAGAACAAAAATGCGTACCAAAAAGTAACAGGCATGGTTAGCATTAATTTTAAGTTCTTTTTAACTCAGGAAGACAATTTTAAATGTATAGAAAAAATTTCATTACTAAGATGCTTTTTAGCTAAGATGATTATGCAAAGATACCATGGACAGTACAATTTACATAATATAGGTATCTCAAAAATGAGTTTTTAGAATACTTGTTTTTGCTGTGACCTTAAACATAGAATTAAAGAATTAATATAAAATTTACTTGAACAACTGTAAGTAAATAAATGAGATATTAGGGGGCAGGACCAAGATAATGACACAGGAACCTCCTAAATATCCCTCCTCCCACAGGCGCACTGAATGCACACAGCTACAAAGGGAATAATTCTCTCCAGGGAAATCTAGAAACAAGCTGAATGACTCCTACACTTTTGGCAAGTGAGAAAATACACACACCTAAATGGGTAGGAGAGGCTGGGACACACTCTTGAGATAAACCCCACACCCTTAGCACGGTGTCATACAATTGTGAGGGAACCCTCAAATCCCAACTTCTCTCTGAAGAGTAAAGGGTTTGGACCACACATCCAGCACCCCAGATTTTAAGGCTCTCACCTGAAGGATAGGCCCCCCCAAAAATCCCAGCTCTGAAAGTCAACAGGGGGCTTGGAGTACCCAGTATTACAGCAAATAAAGGAATAGCTCCTCACAGGAGCATAACAAGCTTTTGCCAGGGCTATTCCCCGAGGGCAGAGCACAGAGGGAGTACTAGGCAAAAAGTACCATCTCCTGGTCTTTCCCTGGAAGGGGACTGACTGCAGCTTTACAAGCTGCTGCCTAAGAGTCTAGCTTCTAATGAGCCGCGGGGGCTGTAATCCTCCTTGGAGACAAGGGGGATCAGTGGGCACTCCCTTGTGTTCTTCCTCAGCCTCATTCCAACCATAAAATCAAATCACCAGTAAATAAAACCAAGTTACCAGTATCTCTCTGGAAAGAAATTGTACATACACCTAGCACTCCAACTTTTACAACATCTGTTACTCAAAGCATGGGCCCCCAAATCACTTAGCTCTACTAGCCAGAGGGGCTTGCATTCCTGAGTCACAAGGAGCTATTACAAAGAAGCAGTTGTTAATGAGCACATGAGCACTCACCACACCACTAGGAGTCACTGCAGAAAGGAAGGCAAAAATGCCCATCTTCTGTTTTTTTCTGGGAAGAAATATGCAGTCAACTGTAAACATGCCCAGCTGCTGCCTGAGGGTCCTGCTTCTATCAGCCTGCATCTAGGTGCTGAATACAATATTCCCCTTTGAGACACTGATGGGTCTTGGCATACCCTTAACTACAGGCAGCTGCTAAAAAACAAAGACAATGCCTCAGAGGAGTGCAAAGGGCTGAGAAGCAACTAGACTTCCTGGGCTATGCTTATGGACAAGTTCATCTCCCACATGAGACCAGTCTATAAAGATTGGAAAAGGTGGCTGTTTTAGCCAATGAGCAGAAATTAACACAAAGTCAAGGAAAATCAAGAACCAAGGGAATGAGTTTCAAACAAAAGAACAAAATAAATCTTTAGAAACTGATCTTAATAAAACAAAGATAAGTGATTTGCCCAGTAGAGAGTTAAAAATAACGATCACAAAGATGGCCAAAGTGAAAAAAATATGCAATGCATGAACAAGTAAGAATTTCAATAAAGAGATATAAAACATCAAAAAATAACAAACAGAAATCATAGATCTGAAGAATGTAATAGTTAAACTGAAAAATTCAACAGCAGGGTTTGTCTGCAGACTAGATTAAGTGGGAGAAACAATCAGCAAATTCGGACAGGGTGGTGGTGTTTATCTAATCAGAGAAGAAAAAAGAAACAAGAATGAGAAAGAGTGAAGATAGCTTAAGAGACTCATTGGACTCATCGAGCAGAATATATTTGTGTTATACAGGAGAAGAGAGAAAGAGAAGAGGGGCAGATGGCTTATTCAAAGAAATCATGGCTGAAAAATCCTCTAAATCTGGGGAAAGAAACACACATCCAGATCTAGGAAGCCTGAATAATGGCAAAGAAGATGAATCTAAAGAAGCCTACTCTGAGATACATTTTAATCAAAATGTCAAAAGTTAAAGTCAAAGAGAAAATCTTAAAAGCAGCAAGAGGAAAGAAATGTGTTACATAGGAAGAAACACCCTTAAGACTAAGAGCAGATTTTTTAGCAGAAATCTTGCAAGCCAGAAGGCAGTGGGATGATATACTCGAAGTGCTGAAAAAAAAAAAAAAGAAGGAAAAAAAAAAAAACTGTCAACCAAGAATATATGGGAAAGTTGTCTTTTAAAAGTGAAAGAGCGATAAAGAGTTTTCCAGAAAAACAAAAGCTGAAGATCACCACAACTAAACCTTACAAGAAATGCTAAAGGGAATTATTCAAGCTGAAATGAAAAAATATTAACTAGCAACATGAAAACATAAGAAAGTAACTTGCTGATCAAGGTAAATATACAACTTAATCCAAAATACTCTAATATAGTAATATGGTGGGTAAATTACTTATAATGCTTAGTATAAATGTTAAAAAACAAAAGTATTCAAAATAGAAATAAAAATAATTTGCTAATGTATAAACAATATAAAAGTATGGAAATTGTGACATCAAAAACATAAAACTTGGAGAGAGATTGTAAAAATGTAATATGTTGTACATTTATTTTATTTTTTAAAAGATTTTATTTATTCATGAGAGACAGAGAGAGAAAGAGAGACAGAGACACAGGCAGAGGGAGAAGCAGGCTCCATGCAGGGAGCCAGATGTGGGACTCGATCCTGGGACTCCAGGATCACACCCTGGGCTGAAGAAGGCAGGTGCTAAACCACTGATCCACTGGAGCCGCCCTAAGTTGTGCATTTAAAGGTAAGTTGTTATCAGCTTAAAGTAGACTGTTGTAAGACATAAGCTTCATGAAAATCATAGAGTGAAAATGTACTATAAATACACAAAAAATATAGAGAAAGGAATCAAAGGATACCAGTAACCCCAAGAAAAATCTTCATCAAATCACAAAAGAAGAGAGCAAGAAAAGAAAGAAACTAAAGAAATATAAAACAGCCAGAAAACCATTAATAAGATAGCAATAGTAAGTCCATGTCCAACAATAATTACTTTAAATGTAAGTGGCCTAAATTCTCCAATAAAAAGACACAGAGTAGTTGAATTGATTAAAGAACGGTACTCAAATATACGCTGCATAAAACAGACTCACTTTGGCTTTAAGGACACACACAGACCAAAGTGAAAGGATGGAAAAAGATATTCCATGCAAATGGAAACCAAAGAAGGAAGGGGTAGCTATATTTATATCAGACTAAATACACTTTAAGGCAAAAACTGTGATAAAAGACAAAGAAAAACATTATAATAATAAGAGGTTAATTTATCAAGAGCGAATATCAGTTATAAACATGTATGTACCCATTATTGGAGTACCTAAATACACAAAGTAAATATGAACAGACCTGAAGGAAGAGATAGGCAGCAATATCATAACAGTAGGAGACTCCAAGAGCCACCAGGAAACATTGGTCTTAAAATACATATTAGACCAGACAGACCTAACAGACAGATACAGAACATTTCATCCAATAGCAGCAGAATTTACATTCTTCTCAAGTATACGTGGAACATTCTCAAGATAGACCATATGTTAGACCATATGTTCATAAATTTAAGAAGACTGAAATCATATCAAGCATCTTTTCCAACCACAACAGTATGAAACTGGAAATCAATTACAAGAAGAAAACTGCAAGATTCACAAATATGTGGAGATTAAACAACATGCTATTGAATAATCAATGGGTAATAGAAAAAAATCAAAAGGGAAGGAAAAAAAGTCTTGAGACAAATGAAAAAGGAAATATAACATACCAAAACTTAAGGCATGAAGCAAAAGTAGCTCTAAGAGGAAAGTTCAGAGGAAGAAATATGTACATTAAAAAAACCTTCAGGGTGGTGCAGCGGTTTGGCGCCTGCCTTTGGCCCAGGGCGCGATCCTGGAGACCCGGGATCGAATCCCACGTCGGGCTCCCGGTGCATGGAGCCTGCTTCTCCCTCTGCCTGTGACTCTGCCTCTCTCTCTCTCTGTGACTATCATAAATAAATTAAAAACTTAAAAAAAATATTAAAAAAAAAAAAACCTTCAAATAAACAACTGAAATTTGTACCTCAGGGAGCTAGAAAAAGAAGAACAAGATAAGCCCAAAGTTAGTAAAAGAAAGGAAATGACAAAGATCAGAGTAGAAATAAATAGAGACTAAAAATACATATAGAAAAAAAGATCAAACTAAAAGCTGTTTTCTGAAAGATAAAATTGACAAACCTTTTACTAGACCAAGTAAAAAGATAGAAGACTTAAATGACTGAAGTCAGATGGGAAAGAAAGAACATTACAAGTGGTAATATAAAATATTAAGTATTATTAGAAACTACTCTAAACAAGTATACGCCAGTGATTTAGATAGCCTAGAAGAAATGGATAAACTTCTAGAAACATACCACCTATCAAGATTGAATTTCACCAGACCAATTACTGGTCAGGAGATGAAATCAGTAATCAAGACTGCATATGGTTCGATATATACAAATCAATAAATGTTATATAACACATTAACAAAATGAAGTAAAAAAATATATGATCATCTTAATAGATGTAGAAAAATCATTTGGCAAAATTAAACATTCTTTCATGATAAAAACTAAACAAATTGAGTATTGAAAGAATGGACCCCAAATAATAAAGGCCATATATGACAAGCCCACTGCTAACAGTCATCAGAGAAAAGCCAAAATCTTTCCTTCTAAGATCAAGAACAAGACGATTCCTGCTTTCACAGCTTTTATGCAACACAGTACTAGAAGTTCTAGCCAGAACAATTAGGCAAGAAAAAGAAATAAAAGACATTCAAATTAGAAAGGAAGAAGTAAAATTGTCTATGCCAAAGACTCCACCAAAATACTCTTATAACTAATAAACAAATTCAGCAAGTTTTCACAATACAGAATTAATACAGAAAACTGTTATATTTATACATGTTAACAACAAACTATCCAAAAGAAAAATTAAGAAAACAATCTCAGAAAAAAAATTAAAGCACTTAACAATAAATTTAACCCGAGAGGTAAAAGATTTGTACACCGAACACTAAAAAACTCTTATGAATGAAATTGAAGACAAATAAATGGAAAGATAATCTGTGTTCATGAATTGGAAGAATTAATACTGTTAAAATGTCCGTACTACCCAAAGCCGTCTAGAGATACAGTGCAATACCTATTAAAATTTCACTGTTCATCAAATTTCTTTTTAAATCCTAAAATTTGGTATGCCTGGGTGGCTCAGGGGTTGAGTGTCTGCCTTCCGCTCAGGGCATAATCCCGGGGTCCTGGGGTCAAGTCCCACATCAGGCTCCTCATGGGGAACTGACTTCTCCCTCTGCCTATGCCTCTGCTTCTCCCTGTATCTCTCATGAATAAATAAATAAAATCTTTCAAAAAAATCCTAAAATTCATATGGAACCACAAAAGACCTTGAATAGTCCAAAGCAAGGTTGAAAACGAAGAACAAAGCTGGAGGCATCAAGCTTCCTGTTTTCAAACTATACTACAAAGCTATAGTAATCAAAGCAATAAGATATCGACATAAAAACAGGTACACAGAACAGTGGAGTGAAATAAAGCCTAAAAATAAACCCCCACATATACATGGTTAACTTCATTTTCAACAAGAGAGCCAAGAATATATAATGGGAAAAGTACAGTCCTTTCAATAAATGGTGCTGGGAAAACTGGATATTCACATGCAAAAGAATGAAATTGGACCACTATCCTACACCACACACAAAAATCAACACAAAAGATTGAAGACTTAAGTATAAGAACTGACACCATAAAATCTGCAGAAGAAAACAAAGGAGGTAAGCTTCTTGGTATCATTCTTGGTAATGATTTTTTTTTGGATTTGATATCCAAAGCAAAGGCAACAAAAGAGAAAACAAATGAGTGGAATTATATCAAACTAAAAAAATTATGCACATTAAAGGAAACCGGAAGTTAAATGAAAAGACAACCTATGGGATGGGAAAAATACTCACAAAACACATATAAGGTAAGAGTTTAATACTCAAAATATACATGGAATTCATATACCTCAATAGCATAAAAACACTCTAATTAAAAATGGGTAAAGGACGTGAATAGACTTTTTTTTTTCACAGAAAACATAGAAATGGCCAATAAGTACATGAAAAGGTGTTTAACATCACTAATAATTAGGGAAATGGAAATAAAAGCCATCATGAGATAATCACCTAACCTCTGTTTAGATATCTATTTATCAGTAAGGCGAGAGATAACAAATACTACTGAGACTGTACACAAAAGAGAACTCTTGTACAACACTGTTGGTGAGAATGTAAACTTAAGCATAGCTACTATGAAAAACAGTATGGAGGTTCCTCATGAAATTAAAAATAAAATTATCATACGATCCAGCAATCCCAATTCTGGGTATATATCCAAAGGAAATAAAATTTTTATCTCAAAAAAGGTATCTGTACTGCTATGTTTATTGTAGCCTTATTCACAATAGCCAAGGTATGGAAACAACCTGAGTATCCATTGATGAATGAATAAAGAAAATGTAGTATACAGACAGAAACACACACACACACACACATACACACACACACAAGAGTATTATTCGGCCTTAAAAAAGAAGGAAATAGGCAGATCCCGTGCTGGAGGAGACGCACGCAGCTAACACTGTCTTCTTTGCGCGACTCATAGCCAGTTGTCTTGGGGCACAATGGCAACTCATTTCTAGATATAACAAGTGGTTTATAAAAACATTTGGCTTGCAACTCAATAAGTTACCAAATGATAAATATTAAATTAGAATGTAAAGTATATCCCTATAAATACGACATTGAAATTAAAATTTAGATAACTTTATGATTTTCTCACTCTTCTTTTTTTAACCAATCTGCCATTACACTGAAATGAATGGCTGATGGGCATTAAGAAGGGTCCCTTTTTTTTACCAATTTATTTTTTATTGGTGTTCAATTTGCCAACATATAGAATAACACCCAGTGCTCATCCCATCAAGTGCCCGCCTCAGTGCCCATCACCCAGTCACCCCCACGCCCCACCCACCTCCCTTTCTACCACCCCTTGTTTGTTTCTCAGAGTTAGGAGTCTCTCATGTTCTGTCTCCCTTTCTGATATTTCCCACTCATTTTTTTCCTTTCCCCTTTATTCCCTTTCACTATTTTCTATACTCCCCAGATGAATACAATGGCAACTCTTAAGGAAAAACTGATTGCACCAGTTGCAGAAGAAGAGGCAGCAATCCCAAACAGTAAGATCCCTGTAGTGGGTGTTGGACAAGTTGGTATGGCATGTGCCATCAGCATTCTGGGAAAGTCTCTGGCTGATGAACTTGCCCTTGTGGATGTTTTAGAAGATAAACTCAAAGGAGAAATGATGGATCTACAGCATCGGAGCTTATTTCTTCAGATACCCAAAATTGTGGCAGATAAAGATTACTCTGTGACTGCCAATTCTAAGACTGTGGTGGTGACTGTAGGAGTCCGCCAGCAGGAGGGAGAGAGCCGCCTCAAACTGGTGCAAAGGAATGTTAATGTCTTCAAATTCATTATTCCTCAGATAGTCAAGTACAGTCCTGATTGTATCATAATTGTGGTTTCCAACCCAGTGGATATTCTTACATATGCTACCTGGAAACTAAGTGGACTACCCAAGCACCGTGTGATTGGAAGTGGGTGTAATCTGGATTCTGCTAGATTTCGCTATCTTATGGCTGAAAACCTTGGCATTCATCCCAGCAGCTGCCATGGATGGATTTTGGGAGAACATGGCAACTCAAGTGTGGCTGTGTGGAGTGGAGTGAATGCGGCAGGTGTTTCTCTTCAGGAACTGAATCCAGAAATGGGAACAGACAATGACAGTGAAAATTGGAAGGAAGCGCAATAAGATGGTGGTTGAAAGTGCCTATGAAGTCATCAAGCTAAAAGGATATACCAATCGGACTATTGGATTAAGTGTGGCTGATCTCACTGAATCCATGTTGAAAAATCTCTCCAGGATTCATCCAGTGTCAACAATGGTGAAGGGCATTTATGGTCTTGAGAACAAAGTCTTCCGGAGTCTTCTGTGTATCCTGAACGTTCGGGACTTAACCAGTGTGATCAACTAGAAGCTGAAGGATGATGAGGTTGCCCAGCTCAAGAAAAGTCCAGATACCTTGTGGGACATCCAGAAAGACCTAAAAAGATCTGTGACTTCTGGCTTCTAGGCTGTAGAAATTTAAACCATGATGTGCTTAACTGTGAGCCTTTTTCATCCAATATACATGGATCACCGTTGCTTTCATCTTCCTGAATATGTGAATCTGGGCTCACAGAATCAAAGCCCATGCTTGGTTTAATGCTTGCAATATGAGCCTTGAACAAATAAAATTAACTATTGTAGGGTGCTTCTTTAAAAAAAAAAGGAAATATTAATATTTGGGACAACATGAATACAACTGGAGGGCATTATGCTAAGTGAAATAACCTAAACAAAGATAAATATGCATGGTAATCATTTGTATGTAGAATCTTAGAAAAATTCACATTCATAGAAAAAGTGTAGAACCCTGCCAGGGGTTGCAGGTAGGGGAAATTGGGAGATGTTGGTAAAAGGGTACAAACTTTCAATTATAAAATGAAAAAGGGCTTTGGTTCTTTTTTTTATAAGATTTATTTATTTTCATTTTTATTTTAATTATTTATTCATGATAGACATAGAAAGAGAGAGGGAGAGACACAGGCAGAGGGAGAGGCAGGGAAGGGCTTTGATTCTAATGTATAACATGGTGACTGTAGTTCATAATACTCTACTGTATAATTGAAATATATTAGGAGATTAGAATTATAAGTATTCTCACATATAATAAAGTAAATATGTGATGTGATGGTTACGTTATTATTTCAGTTGTGGGAATATTTTTGCAATGTACATGTGTATCAAATCATCACATTGTACATTTTAAATATAATTTGTCAGTTACATCTCAATAAAGCTGAAAAGATAAATGAAATATTAGGAAAAACACAGTATCTTTTTAAGCCACAGGGTAAAATATGTAATATTTTAGACTTGGAAAGAAAATAAAAAAGAGGCTATGGAACCAACTCATCTCATGCTCTTGAAATGAAGATAATAAAACATATATTTTCCCCACTTAATGGTGATGGAAATAGAACACACAATTGTAGGTAGTCGTATTTAAAGATGAAAAAAATTAGATTTATCACTTTGTTTCTTTTTTACTTTTGTTTCCTATCACTGGTACCTTAAAATTAGTAGTAAAAATTCTAGACAAAGATTTTGAAATCAACTGTCAAATGGTTAGGCACCTACCCTGCCTTATCAACAATATACTTTCTGGATATTTCTAGACAAAGATTAGAGTGCAAGAGGGCATATTTTAAGCCAAATGATACTTTGCAATAAAGCTGTGTGGACATGGAAATACAAAGAACTGTGCCCTAGCAGAAGGCTCAAAACCAAGCTGTCATAAATTGTAGAGGGGACGGTACCACAGAAATGCACTGTTACCAAGTTATCCACATAACTTCCACTCAGACAGGGTGAACTCCCAATCCGAATGCCACGTGCATACCAAAACTGATGGGTTGAGTCCATTCTAAAGTAAAAACAGTACTCTGAAACTGTAAATATAGAAGAACACTATCATATGCAATACCAGTCACAGTAATAAAGGCCTTGGAAAGTCAATTTAAATACTATGACTCTGAATAAAGGGGAAGGGAGAAAAAAATGAGTGGGAAATATCAGAAAGGGAGACAGAACATGAGAGACTCTTAACTCTGGGAAATGAACTAGGGGTGGTGGAAGGGGAGGTGGGAGTGACTGGGTGACGGGCACTGAGGGGGGCACTTGATGGGATGAGCACTGGGTGTTATTCTATATGTTGGCAAATTGGACACCAATAAAAATAAATTTATTAAAAATAAATAAATAAATACTATGACTAAATATTTTGATCTTTAGCCTTTTTCAGGTTAGCAAGCAGGCAGTAGTTAATCGTCACATTCCCCACATCAGTGAAAAAAATGAGCTAGAGTGTTATTTGTTAACATATATTATCCAATTGTTCTTTTGCCCCCCCCACCCCCCGCCCCAATGGCCCTCAGTTGACTAGGTAAATCAGTTGGTTGGAAAGTGACAGTAAACCTATACACATCTTTAACATATCTGAAAGCAAATACCCTCAGAAGCCAAAGTTCACTATACTTGCAAACACACTTTTCTGGATCTTGCATTTTTTTCAAGAATGTGAGTGCTCAGTCCTTTCAACAAGCTATTGTCCTCCTTGCAGCCTCCACTTCAGGTGTAAAGAATGGTTCCCCCAAATGGGAGTCACAGCTGTCAAGTTTTACAGCGACAAGATAAACATATTCCTAAAGTCATCTGGTCATCTTGCTCTATGAAACTTGGCTCCTGTCTTCTGGCTTCAGTCTGGAAGATGCCCAGACACATGCTAACAGGATCTACAAGACGACCAAACTTGGTCCTGGCGTTGACAAAGACGATGCCACCGCTGATGATTGCAGTACTGCCACAAGCGAAGAGACACCACCCCTTGAAGGCAATGGTGACACATCAGGCACGGAAGAGGTTGTCTACGTGCTGCCCCAGGAATTACTTGTATGCGTACCCAATATTTTATCTTCATTCCCTCTGATGATTATTTTCAAGGATATTTTAATTTTTGTTAACATTTAAGACATCTGTATGGCATGACAATAACTACTTATGGGGATGTTAAGATTTCTATTTCTGAGTGTGACACCATGACATGTAGTTTTATCTTTCCTAGTTCATGCTGGCTTCTTTTAACAGGACAAGATAACATGTGTTGTAAGAGGTGTATGTAACCTAACCTGTGGGGTCCAAAGTGTTTAGCCAACAAGCAGATTCCTTAGTAAGACCAAATTATTTTTGTCACTGAAGTGTTCTGAGCTATGCCTTGATGTTTAAAAGAAAAATACTGGTTAGAACAACTTTCACCTTTTAGGATCTACTTTTTAAAATCTCCCATCCCCCGTAGTTACCAACTGCATGTGTCAGAACTAGTATGTTAAACTGAACCAACCTGATGGAACTATGTATAGAGCTTGTTTTCCAAAGAAAAGCATCGTTTAGGGTAGCAAAATTCTAAGCCTACGTAGGCATTGTTGTAAAGCTGCTGAAGAAGTAACTCAGCAAATTCTGTGAGTGGAAATGTAGTGAGTGCTCAAGTCCCATTCTGCTTTAAAAGGTTGTAACGAACACAAACGAATTAAAAAATGTATATTACTGAAGTCCTATGTTTTTGGATAAGATGCCATTAGAAATCATTCTGTTTGGCCCGATGTAGGAAATCAGAAGATGTATTTTGCTCATACTTCCACCTGCTGCAGCCGCAGGAAAGCGAGATGCAAAGATTCATCAGTGTTGATGTGCGAGGCAAAGCCCAACACCTGGTTCTCTCTTCACAGGATCCAAGGCTCCATTAGTAATTTTGGATGACGGCAGCCCTGGCTGGCCATTCTGGAGACTAAAGATACTTAATTCCTGTCACATAGGTCTTCCTAATTTTAGTTCTAGTCAGTATGATTTCACTAGGGAAATGCAGCAGCAGAATCTGGAGGCACATAGTAAAAGCTACCAAAGCTGTATTTAGGGCAAGAGTCCTCAGATTTATCATGGCGTTGCATTTAATACTTGCTTTCTGCTGATGTCAGTAAGTTTTTTACGTTAATAGTTGGAAGAAGGCCCAAGCCTTTCCTGAGCTCAGAACTGTTTAGTAAGCAGAGATCTTTTGTGCTGCATGTTAATATAATGTATGACACCACTGTTTCATTTGGGCAACTGCTCAAAAGGGATGAATAATGAACTGCTTTCTAGGTAATAGTCCTCGGGTTGCCTGTTGAAGATAATGTAAAGCTCAGGTTGCTAGAGTTTACTCTTACAGCCATTCATTTGAGCCAAAGTATTAACCAAGAGGGAAGTACAAAGCAATAGACAGCTCCAATTTAGTATTTTACAATGGGAAATCAGTCACCAGAATTGTTTTTTATTAAAGGTAAAAGTAATGGAAGTTTTTTTTTTTTTTTTTAATTTACCTAGGAAAAAAATCCTAATAAAGAACCTTTAGAATTAAGTTGATGATGTTTCCTTTGCTCAAGGCAAGAGCTGATTGCCACTCTAAACATAAATGATTCTTTGGCCTGAAGTCAGCACTGTCTTCTATCAAATTACAAGTTCATAAAGGCAAACTTGTAAGCAGACTCACTATTCTGATCTGTAGAGCATGTCTTAACTCTCTCCAAAAAAACTCATACATTGGAAAACAAAGAAAAAGTGTAAGATACTGCTATTATTTTGTGAGTTTACAGAAGTATGTCATATGTCTTACAGGATCTTAAATGTGACTGAGAAAGGTTTATGGACCCGAATACAAAAGCCACATCAAACTCTGGGGGCGAGGCTCTTGAAAACTACTTGCCGAACGAAGAGTACTTTAAGGCTGAATGGTAAAAACAGGTCCAATTTCCCTTGTGGCATATCATTCCTTTCCTTTATCATAAATATCCTGGTTATTCTAATGTTTGTTTTTAGCTAACATGTATTGAACACTTTTTAATGTACCAAGCACTGTTGAAAGTACTTTATACTCATTAATTGATCCCAACCACAGCCTTATGCTGCTACACATTCTGATATGAGAAATCCAATACACAGAGAGGTTACATAACCTGTCAAGAGTCACCCAGCTGGTAAAAGTGAGTCCCAGGGTTTGAACACAAGCAGTGTTGCTCAGAGTCTTGGCTCTTAACTGTTCTAACATTTCTCTTCACTTTCATGACTTTCATAGACATGAACAAAATTATGTGCCAGGAAGGTTTTGAACATATTTGTGCTATTACTCAATTATTATCCCTCCTAGTCTCGGTAGATATTACTCAGATGTCTCTCCAATACCCAGGGATTTATGCTCTTAACGCTGTCAATAAACCTCAGGCCAAACATATGTCCTCGGCTCAAATGAAATATCTCTATGCTCCTTCCTTCCACACCAATACACCCTGGAATGTGGAGTTTAAGACTCAGACTGATTTAATTTCACTTTGTTTTTCTTCTCTGAGCTTTTAATACAAAATCTTTATTCTTTCTCTGCCATATGTTTTACATGACCTTTTCCCTTTCAACCCTGCAGTTTTCTGTTTTGCTAATTATGCCTAACAGGTGTGATTCTCAATATAGCACAAGTATTAGAATAGAAATCCTTCTGGTTCAGTGTATGTATATACCTGTGTTCTCACCTCACAGTTTGGACCACACAAGGTCCTCCTTGCTTGGGAAGCGGTAACTACACAAGCTATGCCTCACTAAGAAAAGTCTAAGGATAGTGTAGATAGATGACCTTAGGAGTCCCTAATATATCAGACCCCGAGTTTGGCAGGAGTATGGGAGCACTCTCTGACAAGGCATAGAAATCAACAGTCACAGTATTTTGACAGCTGAGCTCGCCTCTCCCAGGCCGACTCTGTATAAGGCAAAGAGAAATACTTTACCACTGGAACTGCCTCAAAGAAAGAAAGCACAACTGGAACACTGTATTTCCCTGGACAGATTACAAGAGGAATTACAGAAGATCACATTGGCATGAGATGGAGAAAGCTAAAGGATTCTCAGCCACATCCACCAAAATGATTAGGTTTCAAGGACTCAACAAGACTAGGGAAAAACATTTTTTTTTTATTAGATAAGCAACTGTAGAGTTCTGATTTGCTTAGTGTACTCTGACGATGGCATCCTTTACAGGTTTTCTGTGATGTGGGGGGGAGGGACTCTTTCTAGGGGATAAACTAAATTCTGGTTAAAAATAGACTGCATTGAAATGTTAATGAAACATCACAGAGCTTACAGGACAAAATTCAATCCACTTCTTCTAAGTAGAAAATAGTCCATAGTGGCTAAACAGTTAACCTCAAATTACCTATTTTAAATTTTTTTTTAATTTTTATTTATTTATGATAGTCACACACACAGAGAGAGAGAGAGAGAGAGAGAGAGAGAGAGAGGCAGAGACACAGGCAGAAGGAGAAGCAGGCTCCATGCACCGGGAGCCCGACGTGGGATTCCATCCTGGGTCTCCAGGATCGCACCCTGGGCCAAAGGTAGGTGCCAAACCGCTGCGCCACCCAGGGATCCCCAAATTACTTATTTTATATGGTGTTAATTATCTAGCATAAGAGCAAATCGGTGATTTAAAAATATTTTTTGAGTAATATCAAAAATATATTAAATCTTATTTGAAAGATGGCCTATCTTGCGTATGTAAACCTTCTTGACAACATTAATCCGTTATTTCAAGTCAGTGTGATAATCAGTGTCTGCATATAACTCAGGGGGAAAAATTGTAAAGATTTCATGGCATGGGTTACTTTATGCTTCTATGCTCTGTTTTCTGTTCTACAAGTTCTCTGCTTTTAGCAGTACATATAATACAAAGGATCTCAAAGTCAGATGGCATTTTAAAAGATCTTTTGATAAGCACTGTATGTAAAGCAAACTATTCCCATTCTGACTAAAATAGTGCCATATTTGCTTTGCCAAAATTTTGAGTAATCAGAGGGTAAGGTGGCCATTTTCAGTAAGAATATATTTATACTTAATGGTACATTTCATTTGCTTCATGGGCATTAAATTATCCAGTTGGATGGTATGACTGCAAAACATCACATTCTATAACACAAATAAGTTTTTCTGTGCAAATCATGCATTACAAAAAACATTACGCAGTGTTCCAATGACCTATTTTAATCAAGTACCTATGTGAAGTGTTCCTTCTTCATTTCAGTGTAATGGCAGATTGGTTAAAAAAAGAAGAGTGAGAAAATTATAAAGTTATTTAGATTTTAATTTCAATGTCATATTTATAGGGATATACTTTACATTCTAATTTAATATTTATCATTTGGGTGACTTATTGAGTTGCAGGCCAAATGTTTTTATAAACCACTTGTTATATCTAGAAAATGGAATCCATCATATAATTTGGTCATATCCAATTCAGTAACATACATCTATACACATCTTGTACAGCAAACCTAAGGAATAGAGTGTATGAATGCCTCTGTTGTGACAGGTAAAATGATGAGCACAGTGGCTAATTTGGTCACCTTAAAGACTGCAACTATCTCACATCAACTATTAAAATGGTTGAAAAGAAAATTTCAGTTTAGTGGCATATCATCTGTACATAAAAACAGTTCTTTTAATATCTACTGAATGATAAATACCACTCATCCCTGTTTCACCTGAATTTATAGTAGCATGCTTATGGAAATGCTTGAGGGAACCAGAATAGTATCCGTTAAAGAGCTGGTAATGTGCTCCAGAATTAAAGGGGGAGAAAAGAATATGCAAGGGGCTGGGAGGATTTAATCTTATTGTTGTTTAAGGAAAATAATATATCAGGACACATACCATACTATTTAATTAGAGTAAGCGATCTATCTCTTCCAGTGATTACCTAAATCCAGCAAATTCAACTACTTGAACATAGTTCTAAAATAAGAAATATGCCAAACATTGTTTCCCAAAAGTAAAAAAATACATTTCACAAAATTGGACACTGGGTTTCATTCGTCAAATTAAGCCTCAGTCTGCATGTATTTACTCTTTTTTTTTATATAACTCTAGATAAAATGGGTATCCTTTTATTTAAACTGTTACAGAATAAAACAGAGAATCAGGGAGAACAATTCTTTTTTTTAAGATTTATCTATCTACTTATATATTTGAGAGAGGGAGAGACAGAGTAAGCATGGGGATTGGTGGAGGGTCGAGGGAGAGGGAGATAAAGTCCTAAGCAGACTCTGAGCTGAGCATGGAACCCAATGAGGGCTCAATCTCATGACCCTGAGATCATGACCTCAGCTGAAACCAAGAGTGGGACTCTCAACCGACTGTGCCACCATGCACCCCAGGAAGAGTAGTTCTTCTGAATGCTACAGGAAATAATAACACCCAATTAATAAAGAATAAAACTATTAAGCAGTTCCAAGAACTACAAGACATAACAAAGTAATACTCACTATGATTATCTTAAGTCTTCATAAGTGTTTAAAATATACTCAGAAGGCCTTTAATACAATAGGAAATATACTCAGAAGGCCTTTAATACAATAGGAATATACTCAGAATTTCCTTTAATACAATAGGAAATTTTTAAATAATTTTTAAAGAGAGTTTCAACAAAATTCAATTGGAGGGGCACCTGGGTGGCTCAATCAGTTATGTATTGGACCCCTGATTTCAACTCAGGTCATGATCTTAGGGTCCTGAGATATAGCCCGGTACCTGGCTGGCAGTCTGCTTCTCTCTCTCTCTCTCTCTTCTGCTCTCTCTCTGCCCCTCCTCCCACACCCTCACGCTCTCTTTAAAATAAATAAATAAATAAATAAATAAATAAATAAATAAATAAATAAATAAATAAATCTGTAAATAGATTATATTGGAGGGACAGCTAAGTGGCTCAGTGGTTGAGCATCTGCCTTTAGCTCAGGGCATGGTCCGGGGGTCCTGGGATCAGGTCTTGCATGGGGTTCCCTGTGGGGAACCAGCTTCCTGTCTCTGCTTCTCTTTCTGTGTCTCTCACGAATAAATAAATAAAATCTTTTTAAAAATTATATTAGAATATTTCAAGTATAAATATTACACAGAAATATTTCCTACTATAAAGCACTTTTAATCTTGTCATTTTTAGACTTTCACAACACTTTAAATAATGCAAATTGTTACCATTATATTAGTTTTCAGAAACAGATGATTAAGTACCCTGAGGGTATAAAGAAGTGCCAGTCATCAGGGAAACACATGATACATAAGAGTCTGCTTTTGTGTAGCACTGGCTGTTTCTGCACATTCTCTGCCACTGTTCACAGGGCAAGGCTAACAGACTAGAGAACTCAACATTGTGCTTCCCAACAAGAACATCTTCCCTCCAATCCAGGAGACGGTGCATAAAAGGAGAGACTGAAATCAAAGGTGGGAAAACCCTGGGGCCCCTTCAGATGCAGCAGTCCAGAGAAGAGACAAGTCCTGAGTCATGGATAGAGGATAGGTTCTGGGTATATTGGTTGTCCCTTCTCCCCAAATTGCTCTGGACAGATCATTAATCACTTCATTACCATTCCCAGCTGCAGTAATAATGGCAGAGAAGCACATGATGGATTATGTGTGCCCTGCTGTCCCCAAGCATTTTCTCCCACTACCATTTCTTACAATGCTTAGGACTCTGAGGTTCTCAAATGAGGCTGCACATTGACTTTATCAAGGCAGCTTTGAAAAACTGAAGCTTGGGTCCCCTACCAGACCAACTAAATCAGAATTAGAGGAGAGGGAGAGACTCAGCAGGCATGGATATTTTTAAAATCTCTCTACATTATAACGCTCACTATGCTGAGGTACCACCCTCACCCATCCACACACACAACTCCCAAAGACTGAGAGATACAAGCTGAGGCTGGGGCTTCATTACTGATCATCTCTGGAGGTTTCACCCACCTATACTACAGCCTTTGTAAAAAATAGACCTTGTATAGAACTATCTGTACCACACAATGTAGAATTAATGAATCCAGGCAGGACAAATATTTAAAATAAATTCATACAATAAGGCTAAGAGAAAAAATTGAATATTTGAACAGGCATAAGAAGATATAACAAAAAAAAACACAACTGGAGATATCAGGTGCACAAAATGTAATTGTAGAAATAATAAACTCAACATATTGATAAAAGAGTAGAATGGTTCAGGGTGAAGAATGAACTAGTGATTATTGATTAAGGAGTGTTTCCACAGAACATCAGGAAGGAATAAATAGAAAATGTAAAGAAAAAGTTCAGAGATATGGAAGACAGAGGCAGGTAGGAAAAAAGCTAAGGTCTCAATCAAAGGTAGAGGTTCTCACAAGTGCCCCTCTGCCTCTTTACTGGAGAACCTCTTTTCCCTTAATCCTCCTGGATTAAGTCTCATGGCTTCCAAGGCTTCCAGTATTTCCATTTCAAATTTCCAAGGACAGTAATTTCTCACATATATGCTCACCACAATACACACAGAAGGACTTGCCTAGTGTAATGTGCTAGCATGGAGATTTCTGAATTGAGTACAGAAAAAAGGAACTGCTGCCCAGGCAGAGATTAATGAAAATAATTTTGTTCCTGGAGCTGTACTGGACATAGTTTAAAAATTAACTTTTAGTTTGTTTCCATATCACAATACTGTGAATATTACTATGGCCAATTTCCAGGACTTAAAAGAATATTTTTTAAAAAGATTTTATTTATTTATTTGAGAGAGAGAGAGAGCATGCGTGTGCAAGAGAGAGCACGAACAGGGTGAGGGAGAAGCAGACTCCCTGCTCAGCAAGAAGCCTGATGTGAGACTCGATCCTGGGACCCCGGGATCACGACCTGAGCCGAAGGTAGATGCTTAACCAACTGAGCCAACCCAGGTACCGCTTAAAAAAGTATTTTCATCCAATTAAATTTGAAATCCCACTTGTTATGATTTGGGGGTAAATCTCATATTTGATTTGTTTAAAAAAAAGAAAAAAAAAGCCTATCAGTAACACAACTCTTTAAATAAGCTAGCTGGGATGGATCAAAGTTTAAAGATCTGTGGCAAAGCATGCACCCAGCAATCCAGATATCCTAGAGACAATAGTGGACACTAGAGGGCAAAAACAGATAAAACCATAAGATATAGAAGAGTCCAAAGTCCACAATGTCATTTGAAATGCCTGGGGTAGAGGTGTGTCAATATAAAGAGGGTCAACCTGTTGGGAACTGAGGTTGACTTAAGTAAAAGGCCGAATTTGGAAGTCAGAAAGTCAAGAATGGACATAATAGGCCCTGGCCAGAAAAAAGGCACTTACGTGAGCAACTGCCAAGGACCCAAACAGTTCTTTGTCACTTGCCTTTAGGTCCAGCAGAGGTCTGATGAATGGGTAAAGTGAAGCAGAGTCAAGAGGGAAAAAGGAAGTAAGGAAAAAGAAAGAAAGAAAGAAAGAAAGAAAGAAAGAAAGAAAGAAAGAAAGAAAGAAAGAAAGAAAGAAAGAAAGAAAGAAAGAAAGAAAGAAGAGAGAGAGAGAGAGAGAGAGAGAAAGAAAGAAAGAAAGAAAGAAAGGAAGGAAGGAAGGAAGGAAGGAAGGAAGGAAGGAAGGAAGGAAGGAAAAGGAAAGGTCAAAAAGGACTGTTTACCTTGAATGGATTCAGGAATAGGAGGTATGTATATTCTACTGTCTACAACTGAGAACGTCCTTCCCCCTGGCCAGACACGTGTTTCTCTAGAGTATCATTCCCTTTTCCTCCACCACCTCCTCCAGGAAGTGACTTTCAGAGGGACGCAAGAACCTCCGTTACACAATCCTACACCACAGAGTCAGGCTGCTAGGGGAGAGAGAGTTTGGCATAAAGATGGAATTGTGTCTCTGTCCGACAAAGTATGTTTCTAATACTCTAAAGCAACAGCTCAGCTAGGAAGCAGATTTTAAGACTGTTTTTCAACAAGCACTAAAGTGCTTAACTAAATTAAATATAGTGTTCCTATAATATTTTACTTCTTTTGTTTTGACACTATTTGCACACATTAAGTCTAGATATATAAGCAAACATTCATCTTTGTAACCATCTTACCTACTTTCCCATCAGCTGCTTCTATTTCCCCAATCATTCAAACTAGCCTCTAGCCATTGAGAACAACAATCCTATTCCTAAATTATCTCATGTTTTAATATCTTGGTTAAGCATATATTTTCAGTGGCCAAAAAGCTCCACTGCTACCTCGCAAATTTCTATTGCATTTTTATGATCCAACGTCAGAAATTACCAATGCTTCAAGGCTCCCTAACAAGAAACTGTGCAAAGCTCTGTATAGAGCTCAACTATACAGAATATATCACACAAGAGTACTTTTTTTTTCTTTAAACAGCCTGGGCATGGGTATCGTGTCTTTCTTAGTTTTCAGTTCAAGCACCTGATACAATGCCAGCATAGGGAAGACACTCTAAATAATTCTACTATTTAGTGCTAATATTAAGAAGATTCAAAAGTTCCAAACTTTCCATTTCCTTAAATAAAAAGCCATCAAAGTTTAAAGGTGACACTGCTACTATTAATTTCATTTTGCAACCACTTAATCAAACACGAACAATTTTATTTTTCCTTGGGAAAGCCCAAAGGGAGCCCAACTATTAAATCAGATTGTTTTGTAGATTAATGACCAAATCATCAGCAACAACCAACTTAATATAAAATATGCAAAAAAGATAATTGGTAAATGATGAAAATATTTTATCTCCTAAAATTCATATTAAACATGTTTAAGAGTGTCATTAAGAGGTCCCTGAAATTTATCAAAGCAGCCCCAGTGTCTGTAATTTTTTTATGTACGTTTATACTCCCTTAGTGTTTATGATGCTCTCTGATAGTTGCAGTTTTCCTATGGCGCATTGTCCTAGCCCTTTTTTCCACACATGCTGTTTCTAGCTCCTGGTGCTCATTATCTTAATGGACAATTACAGCTCTCCAACTGATTTCTCAATCACTACAGTTAATAGGAAGATTTTCATTATAGCCTACACTTTCAGCTCGTGAATAGCAAATGCATTTTACTTATTTCCCCCCTTGAACTAATTTCCCAGCTTCATTAAAAACAAACCATACTCTATCCGTCAAACATAAAGAATGAAGAAATAAAATTCCAACACCTGATATCAAGATCTAGATAAAAATAAAAGTGAACAGCATTTTAATAAGAAAATTTCAGGGGGGGAAAAGTGTTTTTCTGCTTCTTAACAAAAGAAAAAAATTAAACGTAGCAAAATTTTACAGTTGCAGGAATTTAAGTCACATGTCATGAATGGTCTCATTCATTTGGGGAATATAAAATATAGTGAAAGGGAATAAAGGGGAAAGGAGAAAAATAAGTGGGATATATCAGAAAGGGAGACAGAACATGAAGACTCCTAACTCTGGGAATGAACTAGGGGTGGTGGAAGGGGAGGAGGGCGGGGGGTGGGGGTGGATGGGTGACGGGCACTGAGGGGGGCACTTGACGGGATGAGCACTAGGTGTTATTCTGTATGTTGGCAAATTGAACACCAATAAAAAATAAATTTATTGTAAAAAAATTCTGTCTTCCAGAATTTTAAATTCTATCCCCCAAACACTGTTAAGTGAATAAAAATTAAATGCACTTAAAATTATCTGAACACCTCGGGCCAGTATAATTGATTACACAGTTGTAATATTAATTTCCTTCAGTGGTGTATGTACTTCTAGCTTGAGAAATCTAGTAATTTTTAATACTTATTTTCTAGTAGGGACTCAGTCTCCACGGCGGTGTGGGGAGACCCGAGCATGCAGGCCCAAGGAATGGAGGGGGGACACCGCTGGGGGGACAGGAAAGGAGCTGATGGGCGAGGCACTGAGGAGGAGACCCGGGGACCCTGAGGGGGAGACGCTGAGGGGTAGACGCTGAGGGGGAGACGTGGGGGACCTGAGTCAGAGACGCTGAGGTAAAATAAGAGCAAAACATTTTAAAATTTCTTTCTCAAAAAGACAAGGTGAAGTAGCCATCATGTAAACCAGAGGTCAGTGTCAAACATAAATTCCAGTGACAGATTCTCTTCACCGAGCACCTACCATGTACTGGTCACTTCACAAATATCATCTTTACTATGTGCAGTACCTTCTTTCCAAAGAACACAGTACAGCAGGGGAAAAAGAGTAATTTTACAGTACACAACCCTGAAAAATACTACCTCAGCCAAATGATCAAGACAGACATCAACAGTGATAAGTCACCTTGACAGGATGTACTCTTAACACAATGTAATGAACATGGTAGTACTCTTCCACTGTGGTCTTCCTCTTAACACTCATAACCTCAGCCTAATCATGAGAAAAACATTAAGCAAATACCAATTAAGGGACATTCTACAAAAATATCTCCTACTCCCCATAAGTGTCAAGGTCATCAAAAACAAGGAAATTCTGAGAAACTGTCATTGTAAGCAGAGAAGTGCTAAGGAGACAGGGCAATTAAATGTAATGTGGTATCAAGGATAAGACCTTGGAAGAAGAATTGGATGACATATACAGTAAGCAAATCTGAGTATTACATGGACCATAGTTAATCACAGTGTATATCAATCTTGGACCATTAATTGTGTATGGCCAATGTACCATACTCACATAAGATGTTAATAATGGGGGACATATATTCAGCAGAATATGGGATTTATCTGTATTATCGACTTTTCTATAACTCTAAATTTTTTTAAAAATAAAAATTTTATTAGAAAAAAATAATTCAGGGGATCCCTGGGTGGCTGGGCAGTTTGGCCCAGGGTGTGGTCCTGGAGTCCCGGGATCGAGTCCCATGTCGGGCTCCCTGCATGGGGCCTGCCTCTCCCTCTGCCTGTGTCTCTGCCCCTCTCTCTGTGTCTCTCATGAATAAATAAATAAAATCTTAAAAAAAAAAAGAAAAAAGAATCCAAGCACACATCATGCGTGTGCATGCACACACACACACACACACGTCCTAAGTTATAGCTAGAAAACAGAGCTTTTCTAAGATCAGTGATCTATCTAGATCATCAATAGAAGCTGAATGTGAACCAGGAGCAGATTTTTAAGTGTAACAGTGAAGCTTTCCTCTAAAATAACTGCATTTCTACTTAAACTGCATTCATTGTAAATAAAGACTTGATACATCCATAGGATAATAATAGATCCTTACTTGCCAATAGATGAGCAAGAAGAGAAGGGTTAATTGTAATTTTTAATATTTGTGCATCAAACACAGAATACTCTTACACTCATACACATGAATGATGGTTAGTTGAGCAAGAGTCTAATTTTGCCATAGTAAAGCATACAGCTTGGGCAGTTTCGTTTTGTTTTATTTTAATGGTGTAATTTAGATCCCAATTTCTGCAGTGATGACTTTAGGGAACTTTTCTGCAGATACTAAGTTTCACTTTCTCCTATGGTATCTTTTCATTTATCCAAAGGTCATTCTTATCTCTCCTCTTGGTTGAACCTCAAGGTTGTCCCAGCTTATCTTTGTAATGTCTCTGCACCTGGTGTCCCTGATCTTATTAAAACAGCTCATCTCCTGTTTTCATCTTGTGATTTTTCTAGGCACTATTTTTAACCCATTTATTCTCCCTTCATCAATTCTATGTTGTATAGTTGAATATCTTCTAAGCCAAGTTACGTTACAATCAGTGTGTTCTAAATACTTAAAAAATAAGGGAAAAATGCTTCTACATTATTCATCAAAGACAGGACCTCGGGATCCCTGGGTGGCGCAGCGGTTTGGCACCTGCCTTTGGCCCAGGGCGCGATCCTGGAGACCCGGGATCGAATCCCACATCGGGTTCCCAGTGCACGGAGCCTGCTTCTCCCTCTGCCTGTGTCTCTGCCTCTCTCTCTCTCTCTCTCTCTGTGACTATCATAAATAAAAATTAAAAAAAAAAAAAGAACTTTAAAAAAAAAAAAAACAAAGACAGGACCTCTCTTTTTCTCTAAAATAATAAATAAATCTTAAAAAAAAAAAAGACAGGATCTAACAAAGTTTTATTTGTAAAAAAACAATTTTACTAATTTAAAATTAGCCTGTATCTAAACAAGAATCAATCTTTTCAGTTAGATAAATGGGCTCATGTTTTTTCTTTCCCAAATGAAATATTGAATGGCCAAAAGGATTTTCCATAACAAACTCCAATGCTGAATGACCTAAATATGTGAGCATGTAACCTAATGCTTTGTTTTCTCTTTTAAATAAAGCCTCATCTGAGGTAGGATTTTGACCTCTTTCTCACCCTAGGAAGGAGAATCCTAAGACATTTAAAATACAATACATTTGTTCCTAAATCTACCCCCAACTTTTATATACCCACAGTCACAATTCGAAATATTAGCCACTAAACCAGCATAACCACACAGCAATAAGAGCTGTCAAAATATACTACTGTTAATACTACTGAAGACCCTAGGTGCCCAGCAGCAAGCTTTGCCTTCATGACTCCTCTCTGCCAACTCAGTGACCTACATGTCCATCCAATATGGCAATTGCTCCACGGACAAGAGGTCAACATCTGGAGAAACAGTTTCAGGAGACTCTGGAGTAAAGATCTGGAAGTAGAGCACAGAGGGTCAGTCCAAAGCACCAGCGTAAAAAGGTCTTGATGGAAAGGAAAGTTCTGGGCACTGTTAGTGCTTGGGAAGGTTGGGAGCAAAGGGACATTTCCAGGTATATCAAGCCAGGCACTGACCCAGTGGGATTGGTTTCTTTGATTTCTGAGTTTTGTGTTCCCAACCCTACCTTTTATCTTTCCACTTACGTCAAGGAAAACCCAGAGCTGGACAGTAGTCAAAGTAGAGAAAAAAACAGATTTTATTCAGGACTATTTTCCGTTAAAACATAATTTTTCTCTCTGCATTCACTCACATTTCTATCAAAGAGAATAAAGTAAGATTAATTTGTTTGCAAAATAAGTCTATTCTCTTTAAACTTGGCCTGATTATTTATATAAATGCAGCAAGAATGTCTTTTGAGTTTGCTTTGTTGGAACTTTTCATAATCAGTCTCAGATTGGACTATTAAAAGCCTCTCAAGGCTAGGAATCGAAGCAAAGGAGTCACCATCAGGCCTTGCCTGAAATACCTATATATTTGAGTGAATTCCTTTCTTCTTGAGGTCCTCAAAATATCCTGAGTTTTCTGGACCTGCCAGGAAGCGACCTTCCTTATTAATCTATAAAGCTGGAAACTCTGCAAACAAGATACCGGGCAGTTTTTCAAAGGGAGGTTTTATTGACTCCATAAAGTCAACCATAGTTCCTTAAAGCTGTCTGGTCACATTCAATTATAAACACATCTTCCTCAAATATGATATTTCACTCAAGGTCTTGGTATCATAACTAATGGTCCCAATTGTGTCCTGTTATAAGAACAGATTCTTACTGAACTTATGCAAATAACTATGTTTCCATGAAAATAAGAAGAAATGGGTAGGAAATATCAGAAAGGGAGACAGAACATAAAGACTCCTAACTCTGGGAAATGAACTAGGGGTGGTGGAAGGGGAGGCGGGCGGGGGTGGGGGTGAATGGGTGACGGGCACTGAGGGGGGCACTTGACGGGATGAGCACTGGGTGTTATTCTGTATGTTGGCAAATTGAACACCAATAAAAAATAAATTTATTATTAAAAAAAAAGAAAATAAGAATATCCAATGAAAGTTTCTAAATCCTGGAGGGATCAGATCAGGATTAAAAGATAAATGTTTCAATCCTTTCTACAAAGGCACGATTTACCAAATTGTTTTAAGTTATACGTAGCTTAAGCAAAGAGGGAAAAGGTTTCCTTAAATCTGGAAAATAAAAGATTAAAGAACCAGCAATATTTCAAACAAAAACTCATAAAAAACATCATCATCTTTGTCAGTTTATTTAATAGACTGAATTCTTGGTTGGCTTAATCTTGGGATATCAGTTTTATGAATCCAGTTTTTCTATTTGTGTTCTGAAAATTCTTGTTCAGTTCAACAGTATTATTTTGATTTTAGAAGTAATCTCTACACCCAATATAGGGCTTGAACTTACAACCTCAAGATCAAAAGTCGCATGCTGTACCAACGGAGCAAGCCAGGTGCCCATCAGTTCAGTGGTATGATTTTAAAGTTATCAGAAATCTGTACTTACCAGAGTCATTTGCATGAATTTCCTCTTAGATGAAGCATTTTTGCAAAAGCATCAGAGTAAAACGGATGCGAACACGGCTTCTGTTCCTTACAGAGACAAGCCTCTCACAAACTAAGAAGCTTGGACTCTAACCCAGCTTCTAGGTTATACTCAGAGTCTTAAGAATCAAAATCTGTCCATACCAGCCTCATCATTGAATTCACTGAGGCTGAGCAAGGGTTTAGGAGTTGGATCCAGCAACAGAACCTCAATCAGTCAATCAGCAACAAAAACAAAAGGTTCAAAGGTAGGTACTTGGGGGCCTGGGTGAGTGGGCAAGGTATCATCCAATGATGAACTGATCCTATCTGAGTCGGTTCTGGTACCAGAACCACCAAAGACAAACCAGAGCCGGACAGTAGTTAATGCAATAAAACCAGATTTTATTCAGAACTTAAGTTTGGTTAAGCAAAGAGTCTTTATTCCTTACCCCACCTTTTGAAATAATTTCCTTTTATGATAATCCCCCCGGGACTCCATATTCCCCCTGGGTGGGAGCTTGGCATAAGCACCTTTTCATCCACAGACAGAACTTGGAGAAATGTTTGCTGACTTGCTGAACTCTTTCAGTACAGGAACTAGAACTGAAATGGGAAGATGATCCCAGAAAACGAGTACCTAAAGGAATTACCTTTTGGTTTAGTCTCAACTTGTCCTATTGCTGCTAACAACCTGAAAATGACCTATGGGATTCAAGAGCAGAAGAAAACTTAGAGAAGACTGTGATGTGAAGCTGGCAGGTTTCTAATGATGCTTCTATTTTCTTGAATAATGTTAGGCTCTTAAAAGATTGTAGGAGGTTGGCATTATAGAAAATAGCTAAGTCTAATGTCAAAAATTAAAGAATGTTCAATTCAGCCATAAAAAGGGCCTTTGAAATGGAGCTGATAACCCTTGGGTGCAATTATTTTTAACTGTCATTATTTTGGTTTCACTGTCAGAGCACTGTTTAAAGGGGACACATCAACAGAGCTTTCGTATTAACAAATCTCATACGAAGGTCCTTCCTGACACCAAGCCTGTCTCCAAAGTGACAGAGATGCTAGTGCGCATTTTCCTTCAAATAATGCTCTTTTCAGGAAGGAAGGCAAGAAGCAAGCAAGACAGGAATGATGCAAATGAAATGGCATCTTCCTATTCCTTTTGACTTGAGGCTTTTTCTATGCTCCCACACTGGCTGCTCCCCTGAGATTCCTACACAGAAACACAAAGGTTTACTACGGGAAAGAAGTGAAACCGAATCATGAGGTTTCTTTAAAGGTTTGCCAGCAACTGTTGGGAGTCAAATCTATCACTTGGTGATTCAGGATAATTCTGAAGTGGCACATAGTCCCTAGACTAATCTATCCATGCACTGAAGTAGTTGAGGCGTGCTAGGTTGCAGAAATTGGATTAGTTTCTTCCATTTTGCCACAATCTTAGTTTTCAGAGAAATCCTTGCAAAATCTTTGCCAATGATATTTAATACCACCAAATATTAGATATTTTCAAAAGACTCATTTATGGTTATTTGAACAGAATTATTATTTCAGAGGTCAACTATTCTAGTTCAAAAGGTCTCATTTTATAGACAATGAAACTGGCCTGTACAGAAGTTAGACAACCTGCCCAGTGTTACACAGCTAAGGAGCCGAAGATAGCAACCCAGGTCTTCTGATTTATAAGGCAAGTACTATTTTCACCACAATCTCCTTCCATCTAGTAAACATTTCTGTGTAGAATTAAAAGAAAAATTTTAAAGGAAGATAAAGCCTTGAAACATAATTTATTTTCCTCTCTAAATGAAGGAGTCTTAAAGTATCTGTTAATTAATGAGGATCAATCTGATTTTAAAATACATCCAAAGAATTTGGCCAGTCTTTCCCAAAATTAACAGTGACTGATCCACGGAAAATTCTCCTCTCAGCATATGAATTCCTTTTTGTGCAAACACGTTTATTCAACCAACTGCGAATGCCTTCTCGCTGTAGAAGAATGTCCTGGGTACTGATCACAACACCATAGGCTTTGGAGGCAACCACACCGAACACACACTTACCAGCACATCTATGGAAAGAAATACAGCCTATCAATTAAAGAAAAGCATTACTTTTTAGCTTCAGTAAATTGTAGGGTGAGATAAGATTTAGACAAATATAAATAGTGTGAACATCTACTGTCAAAAACTGCTCTGAGCTCCTGCTTTCTTTTTTGTTCTGGAAAGGTGTTCAATATTCTAGGGCTTTGGACGCTTTCTTGGCTTTTCCCATGACATCAGGAAAATCACACCCACTGAAACCGGGGCCAGGGTCTGGCTTGCACAAAGCGATGACTTGCTGCTGGCCTCAGGCCCCCTCTCCTCCACTCTACAGGTGTATGTGTGTTCTAGGTTTCCTGCTGGAGACGAAGCACAATGTACTCCCAGAAAAGAAAAACAGTTTACTTTACAGCCAATTCTTTGGGCCTGTCCTGGTCGAACTACAGAGGTAAGCACAGAAGTCACCTTGTCTGTCATCACCTTGCTTTCCTCCCTTCCCCTTCCCATGCAGTCCTTCCCGAAACATCCTATAACAAACACACACACACACACACACACACACACACACACACACACACATTAGGAAGGTGGCAACACACTCCCAACTCAGGGTCACTGGCTTATAATCACCCTAGAAGAAACAAAAATGTTCATATTTTAGGACCATGCTCTTTCTGCTGAAAGCTTTAGTTAGGTCACCACAGCTCAGTATTCTCTCTTCCTTTCTTTCAGAACCTATTTAAGCAACTCTAAACATAATAGGGGCACCTGGGTGGCCCAGTGGTTGAGCGTCTGCCTTCAGCTCAGTCATGATCCCCAGGTCCTGGGATCGAGTCCCGAATTGGGCTCCCTATCTGCTTCTCCCTCTGCCTGTGTCTCTGCCTCTCTCTCTCTCTGTGTCTCTCATGAATAAATAAAATCTTTAAAAAAATAAACATAATAATGAGAGTTTTCAAAAATAAGAACCATCGATTTCTTAGAATTTTACTGAATTCCTTTTGTTCCACCCTCAATGAGAGGACCACTGCTTTCTGTACAATGTCTTTTTTCACCTTTATATTTCAAATTCAGTGATTTAATTTTGTTAAATGTTGTGACTAGTTGTCACTTTGCATCTTGTTAATAGCTCTTCTTACAACATTTAATGAGGCTGAATATTATTTTATTTCAATCTAGTGAATCTACCTACACACAGAAAAGTTGGTTACACTTAAACTTAAGGATGTGCATTCATTCAACAAATACACAAGATAGTCTTTACTCTTAAAGATCCCAAAATATCCTTGGACAACAGCTCTATATATCTCATAGCAAATACCTATGAACAATACTCTGGAGACCTGTACAAGGAAGAGAAAACAAAGGAAGGGACCACCTTCCAAGAATCAGGAAGATTTACTAGAAGTCATGTCTATGAAGAATTATGTACATGCAAAAATTGTAGCTAATGGGGAGACAAAAATACAAACAAATGAAAAGTTAAATATAGTTTATCCCTATGACCCAGCAATTGCACTACTAGGTATTTATCCAAAGGATACAAACATAGTGATTTGAAGGGGCACTTGCACCCCAATATTTATAGAAGCAATGACAATGATTGCCAAAATATGGAAAGGGCACAGATGTCCAGGGACAGATGAATAGATGAAGGTGTGATAGGTGAATATTACTCAGCTCTCCAAAAAAAGAAAAAGAAAAAGAAAAAGAAAAAAAGAAAAGAAAAGAAAAGAAAAAGAAATCTTACCATTTGCAACTACCTGGATAGACCTAGAGGATATTATGTCAATCAGAGAAAGACAGCTATCATATGATTTCATTCGTATGTGGAATTGAAGAAACAAAACAGAGGATCATAGGGGAAGGGAGGGAAAGAGAAAATAAGATGAAATCAGCAAAAAAGACCAACCATAAGAGACTCTTAACTACAGTAAACAAATCGAGGGTGGCTGGACGGGAGGTAGGGGGATGGAGTAAGTGGGTGATGGGCTTTAAGGAGGGCACTTGATGTAATGAGCACTGGGTGTTATGTGGAACTAATGAATCACTATAAACTCTACCCGAGACTAATATAACACAATATTTGTTAATTATTTTTTTTAAAAGTTAAATATAGTTTATAATTACTTTTGACTATTGTTGGCATAGTTCATGCATCTAGTAAACACTGAATCTTTCTAAATAGATTAATTCCCTTTAAAGAATCTTCCATTTATGGGGCTTATAACTAGTTGTCATTCATAGGGCTAGTCCCATTTATGGGGCCTAATGTCTCTAACAGCAAAGCTTGTTCTAAATTAATTTATAATTTATCGCCATGAATTCCACTAGAATATAAACCCGTGGGGACAGAGGTTGTTTGTTTCTTTTGCTCACCAACGCATAATAAGCATTAAGAACCATGATCGATTCATATTATGCATTGACTAAATACTGGCTACACTGACTAAATGAATGAATACCTTGGCATTTTGTTCTCAAACATTTATAGAGTGTACTGCCTGCTGGATACACTCGGCCTCATTGTCCCATTAAAGGTGATACAAAAAGGTTCATGCCTAAACCTTGTCTTAACAAAGCTTACAATTAAATAGAAGAGAATATTAAGGTCATGGACGGTACTTCTCAAGACTCTGAAAGAAGAGTATTTTCTAGTAAAAGGGCAGGGTGATGGGGACCAAGAGTCGAACACCCTGGAAGGGCACTAACTTCACTGCCTGCAGCTGGGAAAGTCACAATTCTATAGGTTTCTCTTGCCCAGGACTTGCTTCACATCTTTTCCTTCCCCGTCACTTTGTCTAGGCTGTGTGTTAACACCTCTGCTAGGTTAATATAATTTCCTTTCATGCCTGCCTTCAAGAAGAAAGATGATTAAAATGCACCTAGTTCTGCAGTCAGAAGCCTAGACTTAAGATCAGTAGCTAAAATAGGTTTTCAATTTCAAAAACTATGAATAGCTTACCAGAGTAGGTTTCCAGTGAGTTGGCTGTCAGGCATACTAATTCCTGTCTAACACATCAGGTCTCTTCCTGACTTGAAAAACCTTTCTCTGCCTAAGCCCTCGTTCTCCTTCCTAAATCTCTCCCTCCTTAGTAGCCCTTTGTTCTAAAACAGAGAAAATCACTTAAACAACCAAGACTAAATAAAACCTTATGTATGAAAAGTATGCCTTTTGAACAAAATTTTATCCTGTGATTTCCCCAACACGTGGTGTACAGTAAAGTGCTAAAGAACTGTGTACAGTAAAAGAGGAAAGGCTTATAACTCCAGAAATATTTTCATTTCCAACCTGGACAAAATGAATCATGTTACTTGTTCTCTTATCTCAACAACTTAGAAATTCTGTTATTTCTTTTTATAGAGAGGAGGCGTAGCGTAATCGTGTAATGAGGGAATACTGTAGAAAAAAAGATCTCTGGCTGATAGAAAATAATTTAAAATCAAAATACTTGATTGAGTTCTACCTAATTTATGTAAGCTGCATAGCTATGATTCAGAGATTTCATCTCCCATTTAGAACAATGTGCTAATTTTGGAAATCATCACGGAAATCCTAAGAGTTTCACGTGGTAACTACATGAAGAAGTATGCCCCCTACCTTCCACCATTCATTTATACATGAAGAATTCATGTATACATCTTCATTTATACATGAAGAAAATAAAGATTCTGAGGCACAGAGAGATTAAATGTCTTGTCTAGTGGCTTAATTATTATTCCAACCCATTTCTGCCTAACTCCAGAGCCAGGATCTTTAGGGAGCCATACATGGATGCCATCTACATGTAGTATTTAGGTAACTACCTGGCTACTTTCTGCCAAGCCAAAGTGACAGCTAAAAAAAAAAAAAAATAGGTTCAGCTAGGAAATTACATGATTTCTCAACAAAAATGTCCCAAAGAAAATATAAAATCATGACTAGACCAAAAGCTCACAAGTGTATTGATTTTAAAGAGCAGAAATGAAAATGATAATGTTCCTATGTTGGTAAGGAAGCAGTTTGCATACAACTGAAGGCATTTTATATTGTTACAGTCCCACTAATAGTAACACATCTACCATAATCTAAAGCAGTAATAATACTTTGGAGAATGACTCCATCAAATCCTAGACAAATAATTAAAAATAGTTAAAAGTGAAATGTACAGACAGATCCATCTTATCATTATTTATAATAGAAAAAAAGAAATTTCCAATGGTTAGGATTATAGCTGTTAATGATGGAACACTGATTCTACCAAAACCTATTCAGACGTGAAAAATACTGATTATGCCAATGTTTATGGCACCAGTAGGCCCTGTTCTCTAGCTCCAGCCACTACCAAGCATCCCACCTTAACCCATCAATGTTTGTCCATGAAAACAAACAATCTGAGTTGAAGCTGTTTTCTTTAAATTTCAGTCACTCTGGTAAATGGACATGAACAAGTTAGTAACTCAATCGTTGGCTCCTTGTTCTGCATCCAAAACATTTATTTATGGCTACTACTAAAGGTAGATAGCATTAGTTTAACTGGGTTGATCAAGTGAAGTGAACACATATCTATGGGAAAAAATGTACACTTCAAGGCAGTAGAATAAACAGGACCACAATAATACCGTTAAAAAAAAAAACAACTCAGATCATTAAGAATCCTTGAGGGGCGTTTGGGTGGCTCAGTCGGTTAAACACCAGGCTCTCAATTTCAGCTCAGGTCATGATCTCTGGATCCTGAGATCCAGGCCCCTGTCTGGCTCCAGGTTCAGCAGGGAGTCTGCTTGAGGATTCTCTTTCTCCCTCTGTACGCACCCTGCCACACACACTCTTTCTCTTCAAATAATAAATAAATAAATCTTTAAAACAAAGAATACTTGAAGTGATAAAAATGTTTCTTTTTTTCACCTTTGTCTTACTTTTCCACATTTCTATAATACTGTTTTATTACTTTGCAAAAAAAGAATTTTTATCTGTATTGTCATTCATATGAAATATTTCTCACAGAACAGTTTGCAAAGCAAAGTAACAAATTAAAGCACAATGAAAGTGAAAGACCTATTTTTCTTGCCACTTAAGACATCATCAATTCATCTCACTCTTTCACCACAAGGTTTATATATTCTTTTCTATTTTCTAGAGTCAATTTTTGAAAGTCTCTCAACAGGTTGCTAAAACAAGTATGTAGTGATTTCTTTTTTCTACCTGTACAGCCCTAACTGAGCATTCATATTATCAATAAAAACAGGATATCATCTCTCCATAGTCTAACATCTTCAACAACCAAATTCATTTACGAAGAAAATCCAAAAGACAAAGCTCTTCTACTTCTGCCAAGAAGGAAAGCCAATTAACCTAGACCAAAACTATTAGGGGGGAAAAATCAACACTTCAAACAATGACAGTCAGATGAGACTTAGCAACTACAATATAGATTAAAAATTAGGAAAAAGCATGTGTCTGTATATATATATATATATATATATATATACATGCGCGCATATTTATATATATGTATATATATACACATACATACAGTATAAACATAGCTACAGAACTGAAAAATCCTCATATTTCATTAATGAATTGTCGTGTTCCTCAGTTAGTAGGCGCTTTAACAACTGGCTTTTAGACTTCAACATCTAAGCACTCTAAGAGTCAACTATTCCCATTTGAAGAGCATTGCTGCTTAAGTCCTATATGGCTTCCAATACACCACATGGCTAATTCTTATGTTGGTGATCTCAAATAACCAACGTATTTCCAGAAACATCTTGTACTTGAGCACCCTAACAGCCCGTTCCAACAGTCCAGCCTGCCATAGGCAAGGCAATACACTGCATTTTGAAGTGCTGAATGTATTTAACACATTTTGTTAAAATATGCCTCAAAATATAATATTCATTTCCCTGCTTTATTAAGCAGAACATATTGATTCTCGTTTAATCATTCCCCTCGGTGTCAAGGGCATCACTCTAAACAATCTAGGTAGCTACAAACAAGGGGTTAGATCTGTACTGATTTTGGTTATTCAGTTTATTAAAGTTAGAAAACATTTAGGAGACAAATATGCCAACAATGAGTCAAATATTACTGCACATGGACAGTTATATTCTCCATTCCAGAAAAATATGTTACTATATATTCACTGCTCCAGTTTTATGAAGGAAAAAAAAAACAACCTCTACAATTTATTACAGCATTATACCTCTAAACTACAATCTCCCGAATCCCTATCCTATGGGTCATTTTTCACTACCATACTTGATAATTTAATCAATACTTCTCTCTCTACACTTCACTACTCAGGATAGGTTTTCCACCCAACCACTCAATTAAAACTCCTTTTCCGATTCAGACTCCCAACAAACCACTGGGCAAAAAGATATATCAGGCTAAGGAAATCATAAATTAACAGTTCTCTATATATCTATATACCCATCCCTACAACTCTACGCACACACACAACTATCCATAGACAGAAGAAGAATAAGATAACTAATATTTACTGAGTGTATCCCATGCATGAGCACTATACCAAGCTTGTCAGATGCATTATATTATTTAATTCCCAAAACAAACATGGAAGGTTATAAATAATTTAAGATTCCAAAAGTAACCTGGCCAAGATTACTTAGGTAATATAGGTAAGCTCTAAAAATGATGAGCTCCTTAAGACAAAGAATGAGGTCTCCCTATTTGCATTTTCCAGCACTGAGCACAGGGCCAGAACAAGAGAATTTCAATGCTTGGGACCCAGAGTCCCCATTCAAGCCAAAGCTCCACTCTCACCAAAGACAAAAACAAATAAATGAAATAATAAAACATAAACCCTGAGGACAATGCAAGGCAGTGAGATGTATTACTAACAGAAAAAAGGCGAGCATCCAAAACATAATAAAAGCTATGAAGTTCTTAATAAATAATAAAATTTACTTGACTATGGCTCTCTAGTCACCAAGGCTGCCAGGTGTTTTTCAGGTCAAAGCTAAGCAACAAAAGTATGTCTACATTTATTAAAGCAAGGGAATATAAAAATTCTTGAAATACTTCCATTGCAGATTTGCAGATTGTGCTTAGATTTTATTTGATTCTCAAGGATTTCCATGAGGTTGGCATGGTAAAATGGACTGTCTACCAATATTACACTTCATAAAATCCTAAAGCATTTTTCTGGAATTTCAGCAGAAACAGAAGTTAAACCACCCACTTACGTTTTACTGCTTTTGCATCCATTAGGCAGAAAGTACACACCTTGAGGCTCCTTGCTGGAAGAAGAACGGCTTACTACTCAGCACAATCTACACGTTCAGGTTTGTTGGCTTCCATCAATACGCAGGCAGTTATGTAGGCTGTTGGCTGTTTCCTTGTTAGATTTCTGAATTTCTCTGGGCTTTGCAAGCATTTTAAACTCTTTGTTTTCAAAGCCTTCTTTTCAGGTAATTGGCAATTTTGGAGTAAGTTAAAGTTTTTGAATTCAAGGAGTGCTTACACACCACTACCTTTGCTATTACACTTCTCTATAAATTACAAATATAGAAAATCAATTGCGAGAATCAAGACTCTCCGCTCCATGCATTGGAATAAAGTCATTTTCCATTATTCCCAACAAATATGTTCAAAAGCAAATATAACACAAAGAAAGATGCAATTTCCGGGAAAAAAAATTCAATTGCTTTTTTTCTTTTTTAGACATCTAGTGACGGTGACTTCAATTTTCCAGACCTTTATCCTCTCAAATGTTTCTCAGCATACATAAATTGTTCTGGCATAATTACTTACAGCACGACTTAAGTTACAAGACAGCTATGGCTGAGAGGGAGGGACCCTATGAGGACAAATTTCCCATCCACTCTGCATAGTAGTATGCTTGGCCTGAAGCAAGAGTACTACAAACTGGAGGGCTTAACCAAAAGAAATATTATTTTCTCACAGTTCTGGAGGCCAGAAGTCCAACATCAAGGTGCTGCTAAGACTAGTTCCACTTGAGGGCTAAGGAAAGAGCTTGTTCCAGGCTAGGCCTTGCACCTTTGCTTGCATGCAGCCAGCTTCTCTTCTTGTCTCTTCACATCATTTCCTCTTTATGCATGTGTCTGTGTCCATGTCTCCCCCTTTTGAACACTTTTTTAATGATTTATTTATTTGAGAGAGAGAAAACGAGCAAGTGGGGACAGGGCAGAGGGAGAGGGAAAATCTTCAAGCAGACCCTACACTGAGCACAGAGCCCAACCTGGGACTTGATCTCATCATGACCCACGAGATCATGACCTGAGTCGAAACCAAGAGTTGGATGCTTAACCAACTGAGCCATCCAGGCATCCCCACATCTCCCCTTTTTATAAAGATACCAATCATATTGAATTAGAGCCCCCTCTCATTATTTCATTTTAATCTGATGACCTCTGTAAAGAATCTATCTCTACACAGGGTCACATTCTGAGGTGCCAGGATTAGAACTTCAACATGAGAATTTTCCAAGAACACAAGCCAACCAATAACACCCCCTAATCGGAGGTTGCTGCTTAAAAATCCTCCACAGAATGTGTAATATATATGTGTGTGTGTGTGTGTGTGTGTGTGTGTATATATATATATATATATATATATATATATATATATATATATGTGTGTGTGTGTGTGTCAGCCATGTGTTTGTATGTAGATGTATCTATCACTTTTGGTCCATGCTAGACACAGGAAAGCAGCTGATAACTATTTAGCAGAGTAACAGTCCACATGTTTGATCATTTACAAATATTTTGCATATTTTAAATATTAGAAACATCGAGTAAACACTAGTAAGGCTCAACATGAACTAAGCACCTTGGTGTCAGGCACATGCAGATGATTACCTCAATTCTCAGAACAATCCTTTGGGATTGTCCCTAATTCCATCATGGTAGACGTTCTTGGGAAAGGGTAATGGTAAATAAACCATGCTCAGAATTTCCTTGAGATTTGGGACTTGGACACAGCATATACATAACTGCCATGCCACTGGATAGTCATCATTACAAAGCAACGGTATACTGCTTTTATGTGATGGATAAGCATTACTATGTACTATGGGCTAATACAGTAATACCGACATAAGTGGTATCAAGTAGGTACTTTAGAATATGCCTCCTCTTGGCTCACCATTATCCTTCCCCAAGAATGTCTACCATGATGGAATTAGGCACCTGTGAAACTAAGCTAATCAAATATTCCCTACTTGATACCACTTATATCATTTGCTATGAGCAGCATCCTTTAAGTTTATTGCAGAAAAAGTCTCACTTGAATATAATCAATATGCCTCAAGTATTCATTCTTTTTTTAATATTTTATTTATTTATTCATGAGAGAGACAGAGACAGGCAGAGACATAGGCAGAGGGAGAAGCAGGCTCCCTGCAAGGAGCTCAAAGTGGGACTCGATCCCAGGACCCCAGGGTCATGACTCGAGCCAAAGGCAGACACTCCATCACTGAGCCACCCAGGTGCCCTGAAGCATTCATTTGTATCAGTTCTCAAACTCAGTCCTCAGGTAGACAGGGTTAGGGCAGAGATTACCATATCCATTATTCAGATAAAGACACTGAGTCATGGGTTGGGCAAGTGGCTATACAAGTCCACAAGACTGCTGGGAAGTCAGGTGGTTATACAAGTCTGCAAGACCAATTAATTTAGTTGGGATATGGTCTCCACTATAGATTTTTTACTCCACTTCCATTTTGGATTTTCCACTCCACTTCCATTCTGGATTTTCCACTTAAGGTTTCAGGTATTTAAAATACTGTGAAAGCCAGAACCGGTGCAAGGCCTTGAGATCATCTCATCTTTGTTCCTTGAGAATATAATATCTGGCTAATTCATGACTACAGAGAGATGCATGCTTTGGAAGCAAGCAATATTTCCAGAAAAAAAAGCTGACAACAAATATTAGATTTTAGATAATTTTCATGTCACTCCAAAGAGTTTGGTCATGGAGTTTTCCAAGGCAGGTGAAAGCAGATCTACACTGACAACAGCGGCTATAGGAGGACAAGAAGTGGGGCTGGAGGACCTAAGAACCAGAGGAATCTTAGATCATCACCAATTGCCTAGAGTGTAGGACCATCTTACTTCTTAGAACTGCCTTCTCATGTGTAAAATGAAAGCTTGCTCTGGTGGTATTTCTCAGTGGAGCACCACTGGCATTCTGGGAGGGGAAATTCATTTTGTGGGATACTTCCAAATGCTGGAAGACGTTTAGCATCTCTGAACCCCTCAAGTGCCAGGAGTGCCTTCATTATTGTGATAAACAAACACCCCTTCCCATTTCCAAATATTCTCTCCACCCTTCTTTTGGGAACTAGCAGACTAGATAAAGTCTCTGCTTCCCTCCAGGTCTCTGATTCAGCCATCTTTAACTGTGCTTACATCCATCACACTCACAACTAGCTAGGAGTAAATATGCTATCCTTTGACAAAAGATTTTCAGTTGAAAAAGAAGTGACCTTCAAGCTGGGATTCAAGAACTTTAAAAAAATTTAAGTGTTGTCAGCAGTGTGGGAGATCCAGTATAAACTGATCATTTTATAGACCAGACAACATAGTAAAATTGTCACATAATTATTTAAGAGCCAGATCTCCTGCCACCTTATCCAGGGCTCTACATTTCCACTCATCTGACAACCCTTTTTTCCTAAGTTCCTTCTTACTATGGTAAAATGAGCATTTCACAACTTTGAGGACATTTCCTCATGGTGGTATAGTCCACTTAATGCTCTCTGAGAGATCATCTACTTAGTAGCTTGTAGAAACATAAAAAGAAATGTGCCTACCCAAGGTGAGCAACTGTTCATTTTTTTAAATGGGAGGCCCTAGAGCATGAAAAAGAGAACATATTGCAATCTTTTTCTAACCAATTTTGTCATTTGGATTTCAATCACACTGAATCAGTGGCAATTACCTTCAAATAGCTATTGCATGACTCCTGAAAACCTTTGCTTTATACATTTCCTCACAGAAACCAGTTACATTAGTTAAGAATCTAAAACCATTCTAAAACCATTACCAAAGTAGGAGAACACAGGAAATGACTGTGCATAAAGAAGGAAGATGCTTATGTGATGAGTGCTAATTTATAGGACATTTGAGGGGAAACTAAGATATCATTCGAGATCATTCCACATTTTGCTACCTGACACCTGCTTATAATATATTGTCAATTTTCATTTGCTTTTATGTAGGAAGACCTACAGAGAAAGAGTTAGCATGTCTTTAGATTGATTGATTGATTGATTTATGAAAGAGCATGAGCATGGGCGCAAGCAGGGGGGAAGGGTAGAAGGTGAAGGAGAGAGAGAATCTTAAGCAAACTCCACACTCAGCACTGAGCTGGAAGAGGGGCTCAATCTCATGACCGTGAGATCAAGACCTGAGCCATAATCAAGAGTCCAATACTTAACTGACTGAGCCACTCAGTGCCCCTATAGAAATTTATGGAATCACAAAACACTTTAGAAAGCATGACCATTTGATTCTCATAAAATTTGGGGGTGATCCATTGCTGTTTTACAGCTCAGAAAACTGAGTAGAGTCCAAAGGGTTAAGTAACTTGCTCAAGACACTTCTATTGGTAGTGGGCAAGTCTTACAACTAAATCTTTTTGCTTTGATTTCAATCGCTTCCCTTTAACCAAGCCTCACTCCCATTCACTGTGAGAGCTCTGTGCCCCGACAATACCCAAAAGAGCCTGCTGATATAACGTCCTTGCCTTATTAATATGCCTGCCTCTTCACACCAGACTGTGAGCTTTTGTAGGCTAGGAACCACACCTGCCTTGCTTCTATATAGCCAGCACAACACCTGGTAAGTAGCAGGCACTTAATAAATACTCACTGAATGCATGAAAAAGAATGCCCCCTCAGGGTGAGCGGCAGATTTTCCTCTGTATGTTAAAAATTAAGGGTCTGTAGAATTATCAAATACAGCACTTGGTGAAATGATGTAACTCCTAAATATTAAAAGGAAAATTCATGAGGAAATTCAGGCTATGTTATACTCAATATTGTCATATTTGTGTAAGTTCATCATAGATTATTAACAAAGAAAAATCTGAAAATACAGAAATGAAGGGAAACATGTTTAAGACAAATTTTATAACCAATTCTAAAATTCACAACACATTTTTATTCAATGATACTTATAACTGAATTATCATTATATACTAGTGTGAATAAAGAGATCAAAGGAAAGAAACTGGAGTTTTTAATATGGTATATATAGAAAAATGGTAGAGTTAAACAAGGTTTTATCTGTATGAGAGTCCTGCAAAATACACTAGGATCTTCAACAGATTTTCCATCAAAAATGAATTCATCTTCTATTCAACAAACATGCCTACACACAGAAGGAAGAACTTTTTAAGGAGCACGTAGTCTAGTTCTATAGTTTGTATGTCTTCTTTTTTTCCCCTAAACAACTCTTTTTTTTCTCCCTCAAATAAAATCTTTATAGGAACTCTAGTTCATAAAAGAGATAGTACATAAAAGAGATAAAACAGGGGCTGCTTTGGTCTAGAGAGGTGGGAGATGGCCCATAATGGTTAAACTTTTCTTGTTCTTTGAAAGCCAATTTTTCCCCAGAAGTCAGTTACAAATTCATTGGTCTAGTCTTCCAAGCATCTGGACTTTAAGTAAATGCTTCGATTTTCCTTCCTCTCCATATGATGAGCCTCCAAGTAAATGCAGTTTGTGTCCATTTTCCCTTTAATAGGTATTTCTCTCTCATTTCTTCAATTCCCCATTCCTTTATTGTTCTTTGTTTCTTTTTGTTGTTATTGTTGTTGTTCTTTGTTTCTTAATATTCTCTCTTACCATTCTTCCATTCTCTTCACTCCCAGTGAAGACACCCCCACACTTGAAACACTGACCACTGGCCTTGTTTCTTAGCTGCATCCCCTATACAAGGGCAGGCTACATTTCCCATAGGACCTTGGGATGTACAGTCTATGCAGAGACCCCCAAATGTAAGAAGCTGAACCACTGGTTGGATATAACAGGCAACCAGAAACCACTGTACTTGTGATAATGGAGCGATCCTTATAGAATCTGCAGAGCAGACCACATGAAAAGCAGGACATATTGGTAATGTGCCAAGCTATTTTTACATTAGAATATCACTGCTTAATAATTTTTAAACTTTTTTTCATGGAAAATAGCATTAAACAGTTATTAGGGGATCATGATAAAATTTTAAATCACTCAGGTGTTTTTGTCAGATTTGAAGATTTGACTAATATTTGATGTGACAGTGCAACTTGCTGTCAGAGTGGTCATTCAGGCTTTTCCTGAAGCCCCCAAAGGGGCTTGATCTAAGGCATCTAAGCCCAAACAGTCTTGGCTGTCTTTTATTGCTTGTCGTTCTCCGTGAACAGCCTAAATAAGAAAAACAGCAAAATACCAAGTGCCCTCACTCTAAGGAAACACTATCACCGAGCAGCCAGGATGAGCCATGACAAAAGTGGACAGGGACCTTGTGTCTATCTCAGCGACTGACATAGGAAGACACAAAAGGATGAGAGACATAACATATTTATTCAGAAACTTAAAAAATATGATCAAGCAAAACAAACTGAGACCAGGGCTGATGATCGGCTAAAATGTGCCAATGTGGGCTGACTGATGGTTAAAACACAAAACATCTTCTATCCAGCCTCACATATTGCTACTACTCTAATCAATCCTTCCAAATCATCAATGATCCAGCAACTAAAGTGTTAATCTAAATGGACCTCCTGGATCCTGACCCAGCTCGTGGAATGACATCCACACCCCTGCTCTGCTCTATGGACTGTGAAACCATTTTAGTATTACTCTAGTATTACTCTTGATGGAGACCCATTTGAAACAGAACAGTGTTTAGGTAGAAATTACAGAAAGCTAGACATCATACAAGGAATTCATTTCACAAGCCATTCTTTTATAATGCATATCTGTTTAACATGTTCACTGATACTAGAACATCATATAAGAGTCAAGCATTAAAAAGTCTTTTCCTCTTATTTCCTTTATCTAATTAGAATCAAGTATATAGCACCTTCTAACATTGCTGTTATGGGACTAAACTGATGGATTCATGTTCACATTTAAGCACTTCAAACCTTTTGGAATGTCATGACTACATATATATATAGTAATTATTATTATAAATCTATGTATCATTAAAATGTCATAACTCAAGTAGAAAACTGAAGACCAAACTCAAGTCATTAAGTCAATAAAATGCCTTTAATATATTTAGGACATCTAATGTTACGATTCCATGTCCAAATTTCCTTTAAGATTTATCAGATCACTTCTGTAAATACCAGGGAGAAAAAGAAGAATGAGTAACCCACGCAGGTATCAGAATACGGCCTGCAATCATTGTATTCCCACTGCAACCCATACAGCATCTGGTATATAATTAGAAACAAAGTAAAAGAAATGATTTGAAAGTCAATGTATAGGGCACCTGGGTGGCTTAGTTGGCTAAGTGTCTGCCTTCAGCTCAGGTCGTGATCCCTGAGTCCTGGGATGGAGCCCTGCATCAGGCTCTCTGCTCAGTGGGGAGCTGCTTTTCTCTCTCCCTCCGCTTGCTGCTCCTCCTACTTGTGCTCTCTCTCTCTCTCCCTCCCCCTCTCTTTCTCCCTCTGTCAAATAAAATCTCTTTTAAAACATCAATATGTAGTTTACAAAAACATTTAGAGATATCTCATTGATTATTTACAATAATTTATTACACAAATTTTGTTGATAAGGACACTGAGAATAAGAGAAGCTCCTTGTAGTAGGTGAAAGAGATAGGGTCGAAGCAGTCATTGACTTAATAGGTGCTTAGCCTAAGTCTGTTAAGTCTCTTTCGCACAAAATAAACATCCAAAATCAACTCCTATTCATTTACCTGGCTAGCAGGCCAACTGTCATTTCCATTGTGACATTTCCTTAAAACACTAGATAAGCTCAAGCTCTTTGTTTTATGCCTTATAGTCTGCTGGTATCTCTTTCAACATTCATCAAACCTGATTATATTTATGTAATTGTCTGCCCACCAGAGCTCCTAAAAAAGGTTGGCTTATTACTTAAATCAGAATCCAAATAAGTTTCAGACATTTTTGCAACTATGTGAAAGATAAATAAGTAGGTACATCCACCTTAATTTACCTCGCTATATACCCAGGACTTAGTACAGTTCCTAGCATTTGCTAGATGCATGCATACAACATGAACAAGACTCAAGTAAAACAGGCACAATCGATTTGGATTCAGCATATAGTTTAAAACCCAATAGAGCTTAATATAAAAAGAATGAGGGAAAACATAATATTCTATGGGGGAGCATACCAAGACTATCAGACCAAATAGAAAGAAGTAGTAATTTGTGGATTATAAAACTGACAGAAAGGAGACAGGACTTAGGAGAAACTTCAACTACCTATTAGAATTCTCATTTACTGTGGAAGAACACTACTGGACTTTGACCTCTGGTAGACTTTTCTCCATTCTTCCATAACAGAAGCAGATGTAAGAGTTTCTTCTCTAGATCTGACTCTGACTGAAACCGATAAAACAAAACAAAACAACAACATGTTTTGGTGAAGTGTGTACAGAGGAATCTTGATAGAAAATTATTTACATACGCGCTAACAGTGGTACATCAGGCATTGCCAGTCAAAAATCCAGATTTTAGAAGTTGATTCGCACTGTTTCAGAGAAAAATTTTAGTATGATCCCATAGATACAAATGTGAAAATGAAAAAGATCTCAAAACTGACAGTCCTATACAAGAAAAAAATTGCTGGCTTAAAATGGTAAGAGGTGGGCAGCCTGGGTGGCTCAGCGGGTTAGCGCCGCCTTCAGCCCAGGGCCTGATCCTGGGGACCTGGGATCAAGTCCCACATCAAGCTCCCTGCATATGGAGCCTGCTTCTCCCTCTGCCTGTGCCTCTGCCTTTCTCTGTCTCTGTCTCTCTCTCTGTGTCTCATGAATAAATAAAATCTTTAAAAAATAATAAAATAAAATGGTAAGAGGAGCATTCACAAAGCAAATACAAAGAAATTTGTCAGATAATAGAAAAGTCTGCTTAAATACATAGAATTTGTATCTATGTAATGTATTGTGGTTATATGAATGGGCTTTAAATCTAGAGAAGGCTGGATTTGAACATTAGCTCAGCAACGCAAGAGATATTTAAGTTCTCAATCTGTCTACCTACTAAATGGAGATAAAACCTACCTCATGAAGCTTTTATGGAAACTAAATGAGAAAGCATGTAAGTGGTGCTTAGTACAGTTCATGACATATATTAAATACAGAGCTAAACGTATGTGTGCTTGCATGTGTGCATGGGCATGTGTGTGTATGTGTAGAAGCTGATGTCACATTAATAGTGGTAGTACTACTGTTGTCAACATCAGGGCCATCATATTAGGAGAAGCATTATCATTACTATTAGCGCCGTGTCATCATCACCATTATTATCAGCATCATTATCATTATCCTTATACTCTTCTGAACTTTGGCCAAGGAGAACATGTTTTTAAGTCATACTGGAAGAAGAAAAGTGACAAGATATAAAGCTTAGTGCTTGAAACACATGTGGAAGAGCAGATGACTTGGATTCTACTTTGTTTCTACTTCTCTATGAAGGGAAACCACTGCAAACAGTGAAAGATAAGGGGCGCCCGGGTGGCTCAGTTGGTTGAGCATCCAACTCTTGTTTTTTGGATCAGGTCATGATTTCAGGGTCATGGGACCAAGCCCTGGCTGGCTCTGTGCTCACCGGGGACTCTGTTTATCCTTCTCCCTCTGCTCCTCCCGACTCCCACACACTCACGATCTCTATCTGTAAGATAAATAAATAAATAAATAAATAAATAAATAAATAAATAAAATATTTTAAAAAACAGTGAAAGGTGAAACAAAGACAAAAGACTAAGAACTCACTATAGCTATTTTTAAACCCCAAATAATTCAATTTTAAAGAATATAATCATTATTGCTATCATATACTATCTATGTGTACATATTTATATAATAAATGGAACAATCTACAGGTAAATGTGGCCCCATAACCATGGTGGGTGTTTGTGTTATCACAAGGAATAGGAAAGCAGCCAAAGCCTAGCGGCATACAATTGTGAAACCTATGTTGAAAAGGTTGGCAGGAGATGAATTTTCAAAATTGTAGACCAGTGAGCATTGATCGCTAGGGGAATTCTAACAGACATGTTTTCTAAGCACGCAGTCAAGGGAGCAGTGCTCACCAAAAGTGAACATGTCAGGGATATTGAAAAGAAGCTTAGACTATCTGACCCCAAGATTTCTTCCCCAGAGCCTACTGTAGGAGTCAAAGTCCTATGATGCTGTAATTTTAGACAAATCAAATGAAATAGAACTGTAATGAAACTCCAGAAATCAGTCACTGCTTCCAGGCTGACTTGAAATAAATCATTCCAGAAAAAAAGGTGTCTCTCTTGCTTTGAATAGCTAAATAATAAAGAACCTGGCTTTGATGAGAGACTGGTCCTGAATCCTCTGAGCTCACCCATTTGAAGGATATGACATTTCTGCTCTGGGCTAATCTTTCACAGGGTGATATATAATGCATAAATTCTGATACAAAATGGCACGAACTCTACATTCTAGCTACAAATTTAACTGAATAAATTGAAGAAAACAAATGGCCATATTCCAATCTTATATTTTCCGAATTAGAATGGGTGAAACGAACTACGTTTTAAAAATATTTCACAGACTTGAAGAGGTTTTACCTATGAATTATTTTTTTCTGGTTTAAACATTTGAAATTCCATATAAAATTGTTGCTGAGTGCATACAAATGCTATACACTATCAACAGGCATCTTCAAATTCAAACCTTCCCCTTAATAATAGAACAAAAACTCTATAATAAATATTGTAATTTTCTTCCAGGAAAGAACTCAGTAATCACATGAAGAGTCATTAGTAAAGATTCTTGGTGCTCGCAAAATGTAAAGAGAAGTCATCAAAAAAGCCCAGAAGGAGAGGAAGAAGCAGGAAAAGAGGAAATCCTGGACAAGAGTCAGGCATAGAAACCAAGAGTAGAGATGGAATAATTACAGAATCAAAGTCCTCAATAAATTGATAGGACAGGACACAAAGCATCATCATCACCAAAATCCTTGTGGTCATAACCATCACCTTCATCGTCATCGACAACATTGCTAACATTTATTAATCCCTTATTGTGTGCTAGACCCTGTTCTAAACGGCATGACATAAGATCCTAGGCGATTGACCTTTGAGAGAAGTAATTCTATGGAAAAAGAAGGTAGTAAAACAGTCATCTTGGATTGTGGGAAAGCAAGCATATTACAGAGGGGCAGTACAATATCCAGCTGCATAGAGTGTCTCAGGTTTGTGACGACGAATTTAAAGTGAGGCCAATCAGTAAATTGGCATTTTTCTTTATCAGTGTTCAGTTGCTTGAGTGCAAGCACAGAATCTAGGGATTGCTGAGCCTACTCAGGGCTGTGGAAGGTTGCCTAATTACGACAATGAAGGAAGAAACGAGATATTTAAGGATATTTCTAAGGGAGGGATTATAATTTTTCAATTATGACCCAGACCTTTATTAACACTCTTTGTGACTGGTTCCTGATTACTCCTCTAAGCCTACCTTCTATTTTTCACCCATCTCTAATACCCAAGTCTACAGACATTATCAGATCCTTGCACGTTCCTAAATGTGTCAGCTGTTCTATCACCTTATGCCTTTGTACATACTTCCCACCCATTCTCTTGGATTTCTCCACTCTCTCCCTCTTCTCCACTTGGCAAAGAATTGGTCTTTGAAGCTTTGGTTCTACAATTGGCTCCCTCCATGTTCCTGAACCACCAAAGCGTGAGTGTGAACCTTCACCTGCTTTTACCAACAGAAGGTGGAAAGTCCTTGAGGACAGAGACCGTCTTATTTTTATTTATTTATTATTTGTTTTCTTAAAGATTTTATTTATTTATTCATGAGAGACACAGAGAGAGAGGCAGAGACACGGGCAGAGGGAGAAGCAAGCTCCATGCAGGGAGCCTGATGTGGGACTCGATCCCAGGACCCCGGGATCACGACCTGAGCCAAAGGCAGATAGATGCTCAACCACTGAGCCATCCAGGTGCTTCACCTATTTCGATTTATAACTCTGGTATCCAGGACTTTTCTTAGCACAACGTACATGCTAAAAAGAAATGTGTTGAATAAATGTATGACAAAATAACTGCCTGAATGAAACAGCAGACAGGTAATTTGCTTAAAAACAGATTCCGGCAGATGCACTACCCAAATGTAAAAGATTCAATCTGTAGTTGTTAAATTCTGACTCTGCGAAAGGCCAGTGAGTCTGACCAGACTCTTTCATCTGTGCTCCTTGAGGAAGCAAGGGATTTAGTATCTGCTGTATCGCTAGGTGACAAAAGAATCATACCAGAAAAGGGATATTTAAGGCTAGCCTGGAGTGAAAGTAAATAATCTGAGCTACCAACACCACTCGAGAACATTCCTGAACAAAGGTGAAAAAGAGGCTGAAACAATATGTCATTACAATTTTCCTTAAAAGCATCCTGAATATGAACACAAAGGCATATTTATTCATTGTTGCCCAATTCTCTGATCTATCCTTGCAAAAGATTATTGTCTGCTAGAGAGAGAAGCACATTAAGAAACAAAGAACAATAAATGTCACCATCATTAAACCAACAGTTAGACAAGACACTGGAGGGGAACTCAAACGTCTAAAATAGAAAGGATTATACATAATTGAGCCTTATAGGACCTTCTCTGAAAAGGAACTATGAGAATCAAAATAGTAGGCCCGTCGTCTCATCATTTTGTGTGAGTCCAAAGAAGGATCAATGGAACTACAGCTAATAATTAAAAAAATAAGAAAAGTAGTTATGATAGATATACTAAATAAATCTGAGACGATCTGAAATAAAATACTATTTATTAATTGAGACAGAATTATAGAATAAGATAAAGTAGTTATGGGATGCCTTTCCTTAATATCTTTTAAGGTCTAAAATAGATTACCCCTGGTTATTGGAAGAGACTTTCAATGATTTTAGTCCAATAAAGATTAGCCTTTTTTTTTTCAGAATCCCTTTCATCCTATTCAGTCCTTGTCATATATTACTTCATATCAAAATATCAGAATTGAGTCTAAGAAACTGCACAATGAGAGATGGTTAATACTCAGACCAATAATCCCAGGGAACAATGCTCTGCAATATCATAAATAATGTCATTGTGTATGTTTAAAAAATACATAGCAGTGTTCATTTTCTTCTTGGGCAAGATAGGAATCTATCCACCTATTCCTGGAAGCTACCAATCTGATGTCCTCATGCCCGACCTTCACATAATCAACTAAGAGCACTATCAGTTCTTTTGCAAATAACAGGGTTGCAAAGCCGGCACAGAAAATCCCATTGCCTAAGTGTCATCCCAAAGCATTTTTTGGAGACCCCAGTGCACACAACTTTTTTTTAAGGCTTGTGTAACTCAGGTCTTTTAACATTTCAAATTAAACAGTTTCAGAAGTTAAAATTACATGCAAGTAAGTTTTAAAATCTGCAGAAGTGGATGTGGAGAATCAAGGCATGAAGATTATCTTAAGAAATAATGACAAGAGCGTGGTGCCCACGACACACACACACACATACACAAGTATTGCCTACACTGCACATGGTATATAGCTTCATAGATCCCTAAAAATGTAAAAGGGTGTGTGTGTGTGAATAGTGTGTAGGTGTGTGCGCACATGTGCTGAAGTGTTTATGTGTGTGTGTGTACATTTTAATATTTTGCCAATGTTCTGTGGTCTACTGAATCTTTGGTCTCTAGTGTCACTCATTTCCCTTGAGGATAATTCTACTGTCTCTACAGAAGCTTCAATAAGATATGAAAGCAATTCTCTGCTTCCTGTGTTCAAATGCATTGCTTTATATTTGCTCCAATGTTTGGCTTAGTCTCTTGGAAAATTCCAGAGAACACCCTGAATAACCATGAAGACAAAAATTAGTTACCTGTGATTTCAGAGAAATTATTTCTTAAATTTCCTTTAAACATGTAGTCCTCACAATACCAAAATCTCTTGCTTCATCAGTCCACATCTTATGCCAAGAGAGGAAGTGTATCAGTCATTCTGACTCACAGGCTTTACCTACTTAGGGGTTGGTAATGACCCATCACTGAAGAGAAGTTAACACCCCGGTCTCTGTATTGTAAATACCCTTGTAAGATTAATTAATCATTCTGTATAGGTTACATTAGTTACATGTTAAATAAGTCAAGTCTCATTCTCTCAGCTTCCATCTTTAAAAAAATAATCTTGAGTAAAAACTCAGCTGAATGTACAAATCACAGAAATTCAACAGGTAATACAGGAACTAAAACAATTATCTTCATTGTTGGGTAAACTTTTCACTTTATGAAATTTTCGCTATCAAAGACTGTTTTTCTGTATACCAAATATTAGTAAAGTTAGAGCATCTTAATTACACCAACGGTTTAAAAGAGTGAAATTTATCTGCTTCAGGAAAACGAATATATGCAACAGATATTAACTAACTATTCTTAAGCTGTCAAAGTACAATTAAGCTGTTCAATTCTTACATTTTAACTTTTTTTATTCCCATTTCAAAACATTTGGAATTTTGATTATGAGCAAGAGCAGTGCAAAGCTCAGCAGCTCAATACTAAATTACTTTGAATGTATTTCCCCTATATATTTAATTTGTCACTATGATTAGGAGTATTTTCTTCAAATCCCTTTAATTATGAATATTTTATTCAGGCTACTCAGATGAAGTCCCAAAGCCTCGAGACCTACGTCTACACCCAGGTGTGCTATTCGGAAGAAATTCATCTAAGCTTTAGGAAGATTCTAATCAAGGGATTCACACAGGTCTTTGGAAGAGAGCAGACTAGAAACTAACAGCTATGGCCCTTGACTCTCTCCTGATTTACCATAGCCGAAACCGAGCTCCAGGCAGATGCATTGGTTATTTTGAGAATTAATGTTCATCCAGACTTTAAATATAATAATAAGTACCTTCGTGAACCATAAGGGTAATTATGCTTATTTCACCATTACTAAGGAATATGTTATAAAGTTGGCTACTCTGTGAACAACAGATTTGACACGGGAGGAATTTATGGTTGGTTACCAAGCCTGCACTGTGTGTAAGCTATTGATGCATAGAATAATCTTCAGCATATTTCTTTTCAACTATATGATATCATGATATCATCACCATCAGATCCGATGAATTCTCAGAATGATGCTTTGGCCTTTGTTTTGAGAAACCAAACACTCATGCGATGATACGTGACGTGGTGGTATTTGAAGGGTATTCATAACACTGACACCAGCACTACTGATTGCACTGAATTCCCACAAATGTATGGAGCATTTTCAATGAGTAGAGTGATCGTGCTGGTTACGTGTGCCTGAAGTTCTACATATGGCAGGCAAAATGGTTAAAAAGTACTTGACCAGGAAGGGCAAACACAAATGGTCTTCACTGATCCATAAATCTGTTCCTCCTCCTGGTTTCAATTTTTTTTTTAAGTATCACCACTTCAAATAAAATCCCCCAACCTATATCTTTGGCTGTTCTGAGATTGTTGTTTATCTGTTCCTCCAGGTAACACTAAGTTTCACAACACAGGTCTAAGACACAAAATTTGTAATGGGTTTTGAGAGTGTGTCTACTGTGTGGGAAATCCTGCTGTAGAGTGTCAGCTTCAGTGGCTGTGTGTGGTCCTGAGACGTGGGTATGTTGCAATATTAGTGCTGCCCTAGCTCCACGTAGGTTGCTCATTCTCTAGGGCTATGAAGAGGTGGAAAGCATAAGAGACCTAAGGTTGGGAGAAGCCAATCTTAGAAGCACAGCATAAGTCACATAAAATTACTGTGGGACATATGCCACGGTTATACCTGAAGAGATGACTCAGGCTCTAAAAGCGACCTACGTAAAACTTCTAAATTGCTCAAGTTAAAACAAAATGAGAGCACGAAGAGAGTTGAGTACATAATTCTGAAATTTCATTGTTCTGACCTAAAACGAGAGAATCATTTTTGTAATTTGGTGGAAACAAAGGATTATCTTGAAATGGAAAAGCTTTCACACTGTAGGAAGCGCTATGAGAAGATTTTACAATGTTCTGCTCAGAATCTGATGCTTTTTTTTTTTTTAATATGCAGGACATCATATAATCCTGGATTTGCATGGATAACACAACTATGAAGGGAAATAGATACAGGGTGAATTCTTGGCCCAGGGCTGCACTGTCCATACTGAGAGCCACGAGGTACATATGGCTAGAGCCACTTTTTAATCTAAAAACTAAAGCAGTATCCAAAAATCGTAAACTACCTCAAGAATTTTTTATTAGTTATATGTTGAAATAATAATAATATTTTGGATAGAGCTGCATTAAAAACATGGAAATTTACTTAATTGGTTTAGTTTTACATTTTTTTTTATATGGCTACTAGAAGTTTAAAATTACCTACATACCTACATTATCTTTCAACTGGGCACAACCGACTTAATGTGTTGCATGGGCAAGGTTACATCCTTCCGGAAATATTTCAGAGGCTTTAGAACAACATCAAAGAACTTTTTGAAACTTTTATGAAAGTTATGAGGGGATGAATTGTCCACTGCATTGTTCTCACAAAGGAGCAAGGAAGCATCAGCAAGCTAGAAACAACCTCATAAAGTTGCAGGCAGGAATTTTCTGGGACCTAACTAATTAAATCCTCTCCTAAGAGGGACAACCCCTATTTCCCCCATCAAAGAGGACACTGCCTTTGCTGACAAAGAGGAAAAAAACAAAATATGGAAGAGTGTTTGCCACACAGGCTTACTATCAGAGGACACCCCATGTTTTGCCAAATTTCTTCTCAGTATACCATCTAAAAAGGACTCTAACAAGGAACAGTCTTCAATGAAACACAATGAGGCCTCAGGGAACTGTGATATCTCTAGGTAAGTATCATAAAGCCCTGCATGGACTAAAGTGTCAAAAAAATAAAGAGAGAGAGAGAGAAACAGGGACACCTGGGAGGCTCACTGGTTGAGCATCTGCCTTCGGCTCAGGTCATGATCCCGGGATCCCGGGATCGAGTCCCATATCTGGCTCCCCAGAGGAAGCCTGCTTCTCCCTCTGCCTGTGTTATGAATACCCTTCAGAATTTATTTTTTGTTTATTTTTTTATTTATTCATGAATAAATAAACAATATCTTAAAAAAAAAAAGAAAAAGAAAAAAGAGAAACACCCTGAGGCCAGAGTGCTAGTGGCAGCAGAAACTAAGAGGAGGCCCCAAGGGACAGATGAACCTCGGTGGTTCAGCATTCAGAGGTCTCCCCTTCATTCCCCACTCCTCTTCTACATCTCCCCCTACCAAGCAGTCTCCATCCATGGATAATCTTAAAGAATCTGGTTTTACAGAACCATCAGAGGTAACAAAAGCCAAACTGTATCTGTTTTAAGTGGCATAATCTGTACACATATGGTTCGCTCTGTATTATTTTTTTTTTTTGCTCATCACATAATTTAACAAAGTTATCCTGAAGTTACTACTACACTATGGTTGTGTAGTATCATTTGTGTAGTATCATGCATCATTTTGTCCATATAGGAAATAGGCAAGTTTCTGAAAAGTATACCAAAACTAAAACTACATTAGCAAAACTTAGTTTTCCATGTATTGACATGAAAAAAGTAAAGTTATATAGAACAGAACTCTACCATGCTCTTATAAGTAAAATAAAAGCAGAAGATAAAAAATACATATATATGTATCTGTGTGTGTGTGTGTGTGTGTGTGTGTGTGTATATTTTTTTTTTAATTTATTTTAGAAAGGGATAGCACATGTGCGAGGTGAGGGAGAAGAGAGAGAGAATCCCAAGCAGGCCCCACGCACAGATGGAGCCTGAAGAGGGGTTCAATCTTAAAATCCTGATATCATGACCTAAGCCTAAATCAAGAGTCAAACACTTAACTGACTGAGCCACCAGATGCCCCCATACCAAAATATTTTTTAAAGGAAGAATTCAAATATACATCTTGAGTCCAGTGGGTATTGACTATTTCATTTACTTATACACATAGAGAGAAGATACATAGATTAACATAAAATATTTTTGTTTTTGTCTTGAGAAAAAAAATCTATTGTCATTCAGACTTAAAATAAAATTTCTACATTTAATGTAATAGAATATTGGTCCACAATATAAACTTTATTCATTTTGGGAAATGTAGAAGGCAATCTACTGGGAAGATGGAATAAAATATCAGAACTTCTGCTATACTGATATTTTAAAATCACATTCTTTTTTATTTCTATTTCGCATATGCTCTAATTCATGTATACAACTTACCAATAACCAAATAAAATATATTGAGGTATGCTAAAAAGTTTTGACTTTCACAGTATATAGTCACTACAATAATTAACTGAATAACTAGTATAAAATATGATTTAATAAGAGTAATTTTAATCTGCACTAAGCCAATTTTTAAGGATTGAGATATGTACATTTATAATTTAAAATTGACAATTTCAACTCTGTAATTATGGATATTTTACATTTTCTTAGAACTCACCTTCTGCTTTTCTAAATCTCTAGTCCCAGTATTTAAACATGTCAGCACATCACTATTCTCTTTTAACCAATTTCACATAGTACACATAAAACAACATGGTACAAAGTAATAAAGTTGAAATTTCACTCCAAACCAGGAGTCAAAAGTCATAAACACAGCAAAGCCCAAAGAGTGCAAACCTTGATCAAAGGAAAAATCTTTGGAATTTCAAAATTTCATGTAATTCCTCTGCTCATCTATTCATATAGAATTCTAAAGCACTCTCCCTTCAATTTCTTTTAAGAATATCTGAAGGGAAAAGAAAAACTAATGATACAGATAAAGTTGTCTTTTTTTAGAGATTTAATTTATTTACTCATGAGAGACACTGAGAGAGAGGCCGAGACACAGGCAGAGGGAAAAGCAGTCTCCCTGCCGGGAACCTGACGCAGGACTCCATCCCAGATCCCAGGATCACGCCCTTAGCCAGAGGCAGATGCTCAACCACTGTGCCACCCAGGTGCCCCAGATAAAGTTATCATAACTAAGAATTCATTGATATATTAGGACCCATCTTAAAATCACCTAAAGAGTCAAAAAGAAATATAAAAATACATTATTGGTGGCGTGCCTAGGTGGCTCAGTCGGTTAAGCATCAGACTCTTGATTTCAGCTCAGGTCATGATCTCAGGGTCTGGAGGTGGAGCCCCGCCTCAGGCTTTGTGCTGAGCTTGCAGCCTGGGTAAGATCCCCTCTCTCCCTCTGCTCTCCCCCAGGCCCCACTTGTGACCATTCTCCCCCTCTCCATAAAATATATATATATATTATTGGCTCATAAGAAGGAGTAGATGATCAGCACAAGGTTTAAGAGAGAGCTCCCAAGAGAAAGAGAGCATCCCAATCTGCTTCTTCATCAAAACATCAGTGGAGGGGCACGTGGGTGGCTCTGTGGTTGAGCATCTGCCTTTGGCTCAGATCGTGATCCCAGGGGTCCTGGGATCGAGTCTTACATTAGGCTCCTCGCCAGGAGCCTGCTTTTCCCTCTGTCTACATCTCTGCCTCTCTCTCTCTCTCTCTCTCTCTCTCTCTCTCATGAATAAATAAATAAAACCTTAAAATTAAAAAACCATCCGTGGAAGGGACAGGAAAAGGCAAGTATCATTTTCAAAGTGATCCTAGTGCAAACTTGATGTAATAAAGGAATAACAATGGCTTTGGCTTCTTTGAGAAATACACTGGGCTGGTTGAGGCTGATAATCTCAGAATCAAATTAGAGTCCCAGCCTACTCCCCTAGGCTGGTGATCCTTCCAGTCACCTCCAGGGAGACCACGGAAGTCACCTACAAGCCTTCCATCAGTGCATTTACCCAGGCTCCAGAGCCCAGAGAGCAGATTCTGTGTAACTACACATTGTGCACAAGCATTGTGCAAGGATGCCCCAAATACGGGGTGCACAGCTAGTACTTTCCCAGACCCACCGTGTTTTGTTGTCTTTCTATGTCACACTGTCAACCAGAAAATTCTGTTTGCCCAATCCTTTGTCCACTCATTCTTTCCAAAATTTCTTGATCAAAGCCTCTCCTGATGGCTCCCCTGTCCTGATCACCCCATATCTACAGCTTGTTTATATCCCGTAGCAGGCTTTTTAAGTTTTGTACACAGTTCCCACTGGATCTTTGGTAATTCAATCCTACATGTTTTGTTTTAAAGAAGTATTCACAGACTTCAATAAGGAATTAAAATGAAAGCTTCCAGAGTTTTTCTACATGTAAATAATGAATTTTAAAATATGAGCAGAAAAGTATAAACATTTATTCAATATAATCTATTGGGTTTCCCAGGGAAAATCATACTTTAGCTAATTAATGTTAAATATGTCATCTTTTTTTTTTTTCAACATGTGTAATGCCTTTCTTCCTCTTTCCTGATTACATCGATTGGGTCTTCTAGAACAATATTAACAATAGTAAACATGATCTCTTTTAGGTTATTTTCCCCTGAATTAAAAAAAAAAAGTTTCAATTGAATCATTACTCTTCTTGATGTTGGGAGGTAAGCAGGTGGTCAAGGAGGTAACCATGTAGTTGAATTCCCCTAAGCTGTTTTGTTTTATCATTTTTTAAAAATAAATCAAAGGGATGCCTGGGTGGCTCAGCGGTTGAGCATCTGCCTTCGGCTCAGGGTGTGATCCCAGGATCCAGAATCGAGTCCCACATCGGGCTCCCTGCATGGAGCCTGCTTCTCCCTCTGCCTGTGTCTCTGCCTCTCTGTGTGTGTGTGTGTGTCTCTCATGAATAATAAAAAAAAAATCTTAAAAAAATAAATAAAAATAAAAATAAATCATTGTGGAAGTTACTTTGTCAAAAGCTTTTTGACATTGTCTGCAAGAACCACACAGGCTTTCTCTGTGATCTAATATAGTGTAGGATAGTAATAAATTTCTTATTTTAAAACAACCTTTACATGCCTGGGTTGTTTCATTTGGTTCCATATGTTATTCCTTTAATATACAGTTTAATTCAAGATTACTCAAGATTCTCACATTTAAGATCCTTACCTTTAAATTTGTGTTGGCAATATTCTGTGGCTTTCTTTTTGAAATGGTTTCAGTTTTGTAGTATCTATATGAACTTGTGATATAAAGGTCTTTAGGCATCACTTTCAATTACTAAGCATCTCTTATGTATAGTTCTGGTCCTGGCCTGGGTGGCAACTGATTCTGGGTACAAAGAGATAAATCATTTAATCAACAGTATAAACAGTCCCCTTCAACGGGGTTCCATGGGTTCCATTTAACTGAGGAACATGAAACATAACAGAGCCAAGATGAAATTGGATTTGATTACAGTGGAGGCCAAATTAATGGATACAAATCCGTGGTATACATATGCCTCCTCTGCTTATCTTTCTTTCCTTCTTTATTATATTTTCTTAAACACATTACCACTACTGATGCAGTGTTATCGTAATATTTTTCAAAGCATGAAATATCACTAACGATTTTGTATTTGGGCACTGAAGAATTGTTGAAACAACTAATGATAATTGTTAACAGTAAAGGCATAGCTTTTCATAAATCACCTGCCCCAAAGCATCATCCATTTTTGCCCACAGGCAGTGTTTTGTCAGAAAATTTACTTGATGACACCATTAAGATAATATTTTTCTCCAAGCGTTTCACTGAAAGTAACCTGAAATGGCAAGAGGCACTAGCTCTGTTCCCCAGGGCAGCCCAGTGCTGTGTGTTATTAACTCTCAAAATACAGGAAGCAACGTTTTATCACACCAGTCTAACAGCTTTTACAAATGATGCTGCTTATGTATCACAGATGTACAGTCAGGGGTAAACAGCTTTTGAATAAGCTCTGTCAACTCTTGGCTTTTACTATCAATATGGTGCGTGTTGAATATGTGCGAATCAAGCCTATAATAACAGTAATAATACACTGTTTCATTAGAAGGATCTGAAGAATCAACTCACTTAATTCCTTCCATTTATGGTAACGACACTGACTTTGAGAAGTTAAGTAGCTTAGCCAAGGCCTTGCAAGCACCGAGGGGTAGGGTTGGTCTGGGCAGAGGTCTGCTGCTTCCTAATTCCGTGCTCCTTCCTTCACAACCTGTTGTCTCCTGAAAACCAATGTCAAGAGCAGCACGGTGGTCTGCAAACACTGGAGGATACTTCTGAAGAGCAGCTGACAGACAGTGGAAATGGCCAACCAGAAGAAGGCTGAGGAGTGCACGTAGGGCCTCTCTCTTCAGCTCAAGTTTTTGCATCAATACTTCCTAAAATAATTCCACTCCCGCCAACCAGGAGCTGCTTGAATTCCTTCCTTGAATGCTTCAAACTCCCTCTTTCTCCAGAGCTACTTGCTTCTCTCCCAGCCCCCACCCCCCCTCTCTCTGTCAGAACACTCTTTCCTCCTCTTCATTTCCTCACGGTTAATTCCTACTTAGTCATGAGGCTACTACTGAAATGTTATTTCCTCAAGGTAAACGTCACTGATTCTTAATAATCTCTATTATGTGCCCCTGTTAATAGGCTCCCCTAAGTGATTTATTTTCCTCACAATAGCACTTAGCATATGTTATTGTTATTTCTTATTGAATTGTCTGTCTCCCTGACAGACTGTAAGTTCCCAGAAGGACAAGCACAGTGTTTTATCTTTCTCACCATTTTACCTTATCCCCACGGCTTTTTAGACAATAGAATCCAAAGATGCTACCCCGTGAAAAGTCCTTCACTTTCTCACTCACTTACGAAAGATGACCTATTTCTTTTTCTAAGACAAATCTTTCTAACCACATTAGGCCCCATTCCCTTCCTGCCTTATTAGGAGTTAAAAAACCTTCGATTACCTCTTTTCTTTATTGCATATGTCACCTCTCCCTCTCAATTGGATCTCCTCAATGGCTTTTTTCCTTTTCCTTTTTAAAAATTGTATTAATGTGGAAAATATACATAACATACAATTACCATTTTAACCATTTGTAAGTGTACAATTCAGTGGCATTTACATTGTCATGGAATTGTCACCACTATCCACCTCCAGAACTTTCTCCAATGGCTTTTAAACATACCGAAGGATCTGTCACGTAAAAATAAAATGTAGAACTACCTGTCACCCTCCTCCAATGACACCCCTTCTCTTTCTCTTCAAAGCCAGCTTTCTAGTCCCATGGTATCTCTTTTCTCACCAAATGCTTACTCCTAACTTACTCCAATCAGGATGTCACCATTCTTCCAAGACGGTATCAATTAGCGAACAGTGGTGGTCCATACTGATGAATTCAATGAGCTCATTTCACTTAACAACATGTTTAATCTTTTTTCCTCCTCAATGTACTTCTCCCCTCACTTCCCCAGCCCAGTACACTCTTTGTTTCCCTCTTGTCCCTCCAGGTGCTCCTTTTCTGTGCAGCATTTCTATACTCCTTTGCCCACACAATGCCACTCAATATGAGTCTTCCCCTCTAGGTCCTCTACTATCTTCCTAATATATTTTCCCCTTCTCTATAGGTAGCCTTCTCCATGCCTTAGATTGAACTTTGGGTAATATAGATTGAACTTTGGGTAATATATATACAAATACATATACATGTGTATGCTTATATATATTTTACATAAATTTCTATTTATTTATACATGACAGTCAAAACTTTTCATTGAACTTAAATTATTAAAAATTGCTTTATCATTCCCTACAAACATCTCAGACTCTACATTCCAAATCAAACTTCTGATTTCTTCTCTAAGCGTGTTGTCTCCCAGTGTTATCTTCCCTCCGTGAATGTCACTGTCATTCAGCCTGTTACAGGAGGCAGAGGCCCACTCAGTTTTGATACATTCTACTCCTCCAGTCCCCATGTTTTTGATCACCAGTGCTATCTGGTGAACAGAATAATGGATATATAAATGCATAAATGAATTGTAGGGCCCTAAAATATTTGTTGGAAAAGCACATTTATCCTCTTCTTTGTAGCTTCAGTGCCAACACCTTAAATCCAGCATCATCTCCCCACTTAGAATGCTGTAATTGCCACCTAACTGGTTTATGTACATGTACTCTGGTTTCAGTTTCAATACTTTCTCCACTGCAACATAAACCTCAAATTCCCTGCCCACCAAAGCCAGTGCAAGGGCTTTTCTTGCTCCCAGAATAAAGACAAAGTCACCTATCAAGCTCTGTGTGGTCTGATCCTCTCTCTACCTACATTTCAGCCCTTAATAGTGGCTACCAGTCTTTCTCTGATCCACAGCCACACAGGATTTCTTACAGCTCTTTGTTCCTCCCAACCCCTTCTGTATATTATTCTATGTGCCTGGGAAGCTCTCCCACCCTCCTCATATTTTAAATAGATAATTCCTGTCCATTCTTTAGAGAACAGATCAAATGTCACTTGATAGGAAAGGCCTGGCACAGCTGGATCAAAGACCACCATTAGTTTTCATATCATCAGATACACCGTGTATCAAAATACATTCACAGCTCCTACCATATTATTAAATTTCATTTTGTTTAATTTCAATGTATCCCCTGCTTCAAGCCCTTGACTTGATATAGGGACCATGCCTGTTTTTGCTAACCATTATAGTTCTCTAGCCTAATTGGAATTAGGCCCTGGAATTAGGACTTAGAATATAGTAGGCACTCAATAAATATTTGAACAAGATAATGGATATATGAATAGATAAATGAATTACAGAGTCCTAAATATGCGTTGAAAAAGCACAGTCTTTCACCAAATAATTTACTGAGTACCTATTATGTGCTAGGCACTATCCAAAGGCATTGGGCAATAGCTAATGTTCATTGATCACTTCCTATGTATCAGATGAGATGCCCAAATCTTTGACTGATCAGGCATTTTCTGTGTTATCACCACAAAAAGATGGTGAGACAGGTACCAGTATTGGGCTTATTTTATAGAACAAGAAACTGGTTCAAAGAGGTTCCATGATTTCCTTAAGATCTTTTAAACAATAAGAGAATCATATCTAGAACAAATTCCAGAATCTGATTGAACTTCCTGAATGAGTGGTGATATTCATACATTTCAAACATAACTATTTAAATAAATGCAGCTGTTGATTTCAGGAACAAATGATAGTTCTGAAGTTGCCTAAAATTGAACATTAGGGCCAGTACCACTTTGCCAGTAACAACTCAAAGCCTCATTTGCTTTTGAGCCACAAATCTGTTGAGGGTGACACGGGGTGTTGATACCTACTCTCAACAAACATGATACGTATATTTCAGTGGTTAAAACAACTAATGTAACCATTCCAATAATAATGATAATTCCTTTCAAGCTTGGGCAGTGGTACAATAAACACATCTCTGAACTTCCATAAAACATGGTTCTGCCAAATGCAATTAGGTAATCGTAGCAATTAATACACACCTTGCAGGACACTTTTTTTGTCATTGGAAGGCCATAGTACCAGGCGTCATATCAGACAACAGTAGGTTGTTGGTACCAAGTATATCAAACAATGCTGGGATCATCCTTAGACCTACTTAACCTCATACAGAATGTTGATGAAACATACCATCAAGATATACAGTCCATCATCCCATAATTGCTGAACATCTACTCACCAGCACCCTGCATCTTCAGAGGGCAATGATGTTTCAAGTTAAAACAGTGAAGAGTCCATTTTTTCACTTCATATATAGGCAAAGTTTTTTAATATAAAAATTGATGTTGACAAGAATGCAGGAAGAGAGAAATTCTCATACTCCTGTTGGGAGTATAAATTGGTACAAACTTTCAGAAGAGCAATGTTTATTATGTATCAAGAACTTTAAAATGCCCATAGACTTTGACGTAGCGATTCCATCATCTAGGACCTAACTCAGGGAAACAGAGATGTGGATGAGGATGCATTTATTCATTTGCTATTCTCTAATTGATTATTCACCCCCATTTATCCTTTCATTGAACAAATGGTTATTGGGCACCTTCTGGGAAGAAGAAAAAGGGTATGAAAAATGCTGCCCTCACAAGTCCACATGGGAGATCTCACAGGTCTTATAGGAGAGAGTCGCACCAAAAGACAGACAATTTCAATTTGCAGGTAAAGAAGAGATAGGGTCCTTCTTGCAGATGGTGGGAGAGAGGGACAGAGAGACGCAAGCTGATGCGGGGTAACAAGTATGAGATAGACGACTGGGAGACAGACACCAGGGAGCACATTCCAGTAAGATGGTACAGCTTGGACAGGGAGAGGGTGAGTCAGAGTGGTAAGGGATCACAGAGAAAAAAGGAACGTTCTATAGTCAGAGGAACATGGGACACTTTTGTTTTCTTCTTTATAGGTTTCCATATTATAAAATGTCTATATTGTTCACCAGGGAGAAAAGATCGAAAGCTACTGTAAAAGCAAGCGAAATAGAAAATAGTCATAATAGCACATGTAGCTAACCCATAAAGCACGTCATCAAACAATTCTCACATCAGAGGTCTGTTGTCAGGGCTAAACAGAACAATAGATTTCAAAAGCTTGAACAAATAAAATACATGTAAACTCTCTCTCACACACACATGCACACACAAAATATTTTTGCAATAATGCTGTTATCTTAAACATTTCTTTTAGATCTCATTTAAAAAGAGACCTTTCTTGTTTCTCATGATAGCTTATGCTCTGCAAAGTCACCATCAACACTGATCAGCGAATACTGAATCATGGCTCCCAGAAAAAATACACACATACACACACACAGACACTTACACACACCCCTACCTCACCTAGATAATCTTAAATCCTAAAAACAACTGGGATTGGTAAATTCTATTTTCTTTAATTAACAAAAGAGAAAACAAGATTCAGAAGTGTTAAGTTACTTGCCTGAGGCCACCCCACTAACAGGGACCAGAGCTGGGATTCAAAGCCGTCTAACTGAACCAGAGCCCCCTGCACTGTGCCTTGCTGCCCCCACCACCTCCATCCTCAGGTGAGTGCCACATGAGAAGGCATGGGACGGGATGCCTCGTTCAGCCTCAGCTGGGAGTGTGCATGTCGGCTGACATCTGTTTTTCACTTCTCTGTATATGACTGCGAATGACCAGGAAAATGCCATTGATTAACCTTGAAGTTGCAAATTATGTCAAGTAGGTAAATGTGTAAATAGGGAATCCACGAAAAATGAGGGTTGACAATGTAAACACCTGCATTAAGCATCAGTTCATGTCATCCTATGATACACACATAGAGAGAAAATTTGCCATGTGGTATATGGTACAACGGAAAGAGCCCTGTCAGCTTAGGGGCTTCCATTTAATAGACAGGTGATTAAGAAAATCTATAACTTTCTTGAACTGAAAATTTCCTCCTCTGTATAATGAAAACGAAGTGAATTATATAATCCCAGAATTTTCTTCTAACCTCAAGTCTATAGATCTCCAAGGTTTTTCCATCTCTAAATATTTGCAACTCCAAAGGTTTCATGACCTTATAGACATGTATTAAATTTAGTTATCCAACAAAATAGTTCAGTAACTCCCCACCTCACTCATGAACAATTTTCTCACCAGGTATTAGAATCTACAACACTCGAAGCAGAAAGCAGGGAGGGAGGGATGAGGATTCCCAATTCATTTTACATGAAACACCAATTCCAAACTGATAAAACAGGGCTGTATTCACCAAATCATGACACCTGACTTGTTTGCAACCTTCTGAAAGACAAAAGAAAACACAGAAGTAGCTGTAACCAAAACTGGATTTATTTCTTACTCACGTTTGTTTTCTCACAGACCCATGCACACACACACACACACACAAATAGGGAAAATTTCCCTAAATATGTAAGAATGAAATAATTATTCAATTCCAATGACTAAAATCCTATTTAATTTGGCATTTCATGGCTGTTCAAAAATAAGATCAATTTTTAAGGAAAGTAGGACTTAAGAGTACGTGATACTATGGATGTAGCTGAAATGTCTTAAAGCCCTTATTAACCTAGAAGTACTGCTGTATACCAATGCCAATAGCTACTACCGAAGCTATAAGGAGCCACAACAAGAGAAGTAAACTAGAAAGATCCTTCCTGCTGCAGGAAGATTTTATGCCTTGGACAGGTACTTCAGAATTCTGGTCTAAGAGTCTTTTTTCACTAGAACTCAAAAACTGAACTCAGTGTCTTAGTATAAGGAGGCAGAGACGCATGTACTTTTCCAAACCAGGGTACTGGCAAACTAAAGCTCTTTCTTTAAGCAGAAAAAATATACTTGCTCTTTAAAAAAAAAAAATATGTGTGTGTGTGTGTGTGTGTGTGTGTATATATATATATATATATATATATATATATATATATACACTTGCAGTGAACAAATTAATAAAAGCTGAAGGTGGAGCACGCCTGGGTGGCTCAGTGGTTGAGCATCTGCCTTTAGGCTCAGGTTGTGATCCCTGGGTCCTAGGATCAAGTCCCTCATCTGGTTCCCTGCAGGGAGCCTGCTTCTTCCTTTGCCTCTGTCTCTGCCTCTTTCTCAGTGTCTCTCATGAATAAATAAATAAAATCTTTAAAAAAAAAAAAAGCTAAAGGTAGGAATACAAAGTCCAAGGGTAGGCAAAGCCTCGATTTTTAGAGATTAATCATTAGATAACATTTTTTATTTCAAGTTGATTTTAAAGGAAAAATGACTAAAAACGGAAGAAGGAGAGAAAATTTACATATCAAATTGTATTTTCAAGAGATTACAGCTTTTTTAAAAATGTGAATAACAGCTCAATGTTGAGAATTTGGTGCTTACCAAATGCTTTATAAATATCTTTAGTTTTCAGACTGGCAGTACTGGGTAAGCATTATTATCTTGTTTTATACACAAAAGACAGAAATGCTAAATCATTTCTCTAAAGTTATACACAACTAGTATTTTGAGGAGGTGTTACTGTCAACTTAGATCTGCCTGCATACAAAGTCCATTCTTATTCCATTTGCACAACGGATGTTGCCTCCTGAAAGCAGTAGTAGCTTGAAAGCTAAAATCAATAGTTATTAAGTAAGACTTATTCCAAAAGAATTACCTGCTTTATTGAAAAGATTAACATTTAATACGAAATTATATTTGTAAGTTAGAAGTTAGCAAAATCTTTTGAAACTCTTAGAGTTTAATTGTTACTCCTTTTTAATATTTGGTCACAGTGTCAGTAGTCTGAACTCTTAGCCGATGGCCAGGTGGTTGTGGAGCCCCTTGAGCATCTGAAGAAAAGACTCTAAGAGTATAACTCCTATACCAACACTGCCTTTGACTTCAGAATTCACATCTTCTCGATGTCCACACAGCCAGCTCGCTAGGGTTCTGTGAACACCAGAGGAAAAACCTCAGCATTGGGTGACAATACTATTCCAGCTCAAACAGTCTTGAAACAACAGGTTGTTATGTTATGTACCCAAATTGGCAGTTAAAAAGATTTTTAAAAATCAATAAATACAAGAAAGTTAAATATGTAACAGAAATCACCAGATTGGGAAACGAAAATCTCTAAGTCATCAAAGGTCACTGTCTGAGGTCTTAACCAAATAGGCATGGTTATCATCTGGATAACTAAACAGTTTTTCCTTCGCTGGTATTCATAAAAGCCTAAATACAGAAATCTGTTAACAGTTGATCCAATCACCATCATCATATATGCACAGAAACATTTAGTTCAAAGGTCTGTATTTAGTAAGAAATTATGTGTGTAAATTAAAAATAACAAAAACAAGTGAACCTCTTTTAGTTTAAGGGTTACTCCATTTAAAAAATATTAACACACAGGCAGAGTGGTTTTAACTCCTAGTTGATGGTGGGTTTTGAACTTGAGAATCTGAAGATTCTGGAAAACATACGTGTATAAATGCTACCTCTGACCTCAGGGAGTTCACAATGCCCTACTGTGAACCTGTTTAGCTCTCTAGAGTTCTGTGAACACCAGGTAATGAACCCTCAGCTATGAAAACTACAAATAACTTCAAAAATGAATGAAATACCACAACTGTAATTTTGGTCATATCCTTATCAATACTTAGTATGCCACAGATGATTTTTAAGTAAAAAAAAAGAAGAGAATTAAACAACTAAACAAAATGTTCTAAATCCTGAGAATTCATTTTTATGTCAGTACCTTCTCTCTACTTTCCCCTCACTACTTACTTAGCTGATAGTGATCTAAGCTATACCCCTTCCCGAAACTACCTACTTTTTGAAAAAGATAACTCTAAAAGTTGATTTTTTTTCAAAAGATTTTATTTATTCATGACAGACACCCAGAGAGGCTGAAACACAGGCAGAGGGAGAAGCAGGCTCCCTATGGGGAGTCTCATGCGGGACTCGATCCCAGGACCCCAGGATCATGACCTGAGTCAAAGGCCAACCACCGAGCCACCAGGTGCCCCTAAAAGTTGAGGATTGATGGAAGTTTAAAGTAGCTGTGAGCTGGAAAGGACCCCCATATAATCAGACTCATTACCAATTAAAAATATCTGTTGGGGTACCTGGGTGGCTCAGTTGGTTAAACGTCCAACTCTTAATTTCAGCTCAGGTCATGATCTCAGTGTCATTAGATGGAGCCCACGTGGTGCTGTGCACTGAGCCTGGAGTCTGCTTGAGATTCTCTCCCAATTCCTCTGTCCCTTTCCCTCCTCTCCTCCCTGTATGTGTGTACTCTCTCTCTAAAAAAATAAATAAATCTGTTAGAGAAACAAACTCCAGTTTACTTAGCTATTTTTTTTCAAATAACATAATTTAAATGACAATGAGAATAAGCACTTTTAAAAAATTCTAATCCGCTGTTTCTAAAAGTGAGCATTACCCATTTTCTTTGAACTTGAAAAACATATAACAGGGATGTATTAGGAATATATTACAGTGTATATCTTATTTTGCATCTCATTCAATCCTCAGAACTCTATGAGACAAATTCTATTATCTTATTATCTATAAAAAAGCTCACTTTTTTTTTTTTTTTTTAGAAAAGCAAAACAATTCAGCATGTTTAAGCAGTTTGTCCAAAAACATATAAAATAGTGAAGTTAGGATTTAAATTCAGGCCAGAGAATGCCTCCTCTTGATCCACCCCCTTGATATAAAGCATTCCTAATTATTCCAAATCCTATTAGCCAAAGTTTGGTAAGTAAGTATTATGTGTCAGATACTTTTCTAGGCACTCACCAATTTGATAAGAAAGAACAGGAAAAATAAAAATAAGTAGAAGTCGGAAGCTCATGCTACAACACTTCAAAACTAGATGAGGCGTTAAGTCCAATTGCTATGTATAGTCATTTAGCAGCATAAATCAAAAGTTATTGTAATTAATACATGAAGCTATTTGTGTTTTTAAATTTTTTTTATGTAAAGGGCTTATATATCCAACATTCCATTAATAAGCAAACCTCACTGTCATACTTATACATCCATATGTGCATGCACACAATAGCTTTCTTGACAATCCATCTGGGCTTGGGTCATAGTCCCTTAAATCAACATCTGGAATTGAAATCCATACTATAAGAATGCACGAATTGATGATTAAGCTCTGTGTGTGTGTGTGTGTGTGTGTGTGTGTCTCCGTGTGTATGTGTATGCTGGTTTGTATTTCCTTTCATGGGATCTGACATTTTCACTATTAGTAATGAAATACAGAAGAGAAACATCCAGTTAAATCTCAATTCCGATTTTCAAGGGATTAGCATTTTAAGTATCCTCTCCATCTCATAAAATATCATGCCTGTTCTAGGATTTGGCACAAAGGATGCGAGCATCAAACCTCATCCTAACAGACGTCACTAAAGTAATTAATAAGGGCACACATTGCTTCCACATTTCCTCCTGGATTTCAAATAGTTTCCTCTCATTTGGAAGATATGCTCCACACTGTGTTCTAATTTTCCATCAGTAACCAAATACCTGATTGCTTATCCCTGGAATACAGAAAGTAGCTTCTCAAAAACCCAGGAAGGAAAATAAAAGCTGAGCAAAACACAACAATTTCAAGTGAAAATTGCTATTAGTAGCAGTAATCTATGCTATAATAAGTTGAAGAAGATAAAACAGAATGAAAAAGAAAGGTGATAGACTTACAGATTTGAGAGAGCCCAATAAATCCTGTATTCATAGATGCTTTCAGAGAACACCTTGTACTATAGAGAATGTATTTTATACCTTAAAATAGCAATTTAAATTAAGCATTTTTGAGTTATGATCTCAATTTTCCGAAGGGGCTGGTCTATCAAAGAAAGATATTTTCAAATGCCCTTTTTTTTTTTCAAATTGTTCCTCAAATCTAATAACCATGGTGGTTTTTGGAAAGAATTCAGAAATGTTCTCCAACCCTTAATCTGTTTTCATAAAACACATGTTGGTTAAAGAAGTAAGGTAATTCTGGAAATTGTGTAGTAATTTCTTCGGAAATTATAAGTGAAGCACAGATGGTAATACACTGCTTTTACAAGATATATTTTTATATGCAGATGATATTACCATGAACCCTGTACTGCACCATTTTTCTCTAACAAGATATGAAACAGTACCGTAACAGACACACAAGAGGAAAAAAAAAACAGAAAAATCAAGTAAAACCTTAGATATAATGTGTTGCTTGATGAATTAAAAGGATTCATAATGGAAATACATTCATAATGGAAATTATATATATATGTATTGTACGTGTGTGTATATATATATGTGTGTGTGTATATATACATGTTGTACATTATTCCTAAGTGCTGACATTAGTCTGGATAAAATACTAAGAATATGCTTATTATCCAATATTATCCCCACCTTAAATTTCCCCAGTATCCATCATTCTACAATCATTTATTTAGCTTGTACTAATTTCCTGGCACTCAGCTGGAATAAAAAGCAGAATAAGAATATGACTCTACCTTCAAGAATTCTAAGACATCTGAAATGAAGTGAATAATGATTTAATGCAGTGGATTTAATCATATTTATTACTAATTAGATAGTTGGTAACATTTTTCTTTTGAAATAGAGTAACTTCAAAATAAGTTACTGTCTATGACAAAGAACAGTAAAATTATTATTTTAAGATTAAAAGTATATTTCCAGTATGTTTATTGTAAAGAAATGGAAATATTATGGTATTCAATCCTGGAATGTCAATAGTGGTATTTTCTATTCAAGTATAATTAACATACAGTCTTAAATTAGTTTCAGTTATATGACATAATGATTCAACAGTTCTCTATGTTTCTCAGTGCTCATCAAGATAAGTGTATTCTTAATCCCCTTTGTTTTATTTTTCTTAATTTTTTAAAAAAAAGCTCTTTAAAGATTTTATTTTTAAGTAATCTCTACACACAACATGGGCTCAAACTCACAACCCTGAGATCAAGAGTCATACGCTCCACCAATTGAGCCAGTCGGCACTTCTCCCTTTATGTATTTTAATTATCCCCCTACCTACTTTCTCTCCGCAATCACCAGTTTGTTCTCTGTATTTAAGGTTCTGTTTGTTTGCCTCTTTTTTCTTTGTTCATTTTATTTCTTAAATTACACATATAAGCAAAATCATATAGTATTTGTCTTTCTCTTACTTATTTCACTTACTGTTAGGTTCATCCTTTAGGTCCATCTATGTTGCTGCAAATAGCAAGATCTCATTCTTTTTTTCATGGATGATACTTCATAGTATGTGTAGGGGTGTGTGTATATGACATCCTCTTTATCCATTTGTCTATTAATAGACACTTCCATACCTTGGCTATTATAAATAATGCTGCAGTAAACATAGGGATCCATGTATCTTTTCAAATTTAGTCATTTCATTTTCTCTGATTAAATACTCAGTACTGGAATTACTGGATCATTGCAATTCTCTCTTTTTTTTTAAATTTTTTGAGGAACCTCCACCTCCGTACTCTTCCACAGTGGCTGCACCAATTTACATTCCCATCAATACTGCACAATGGTTCATATGGCATTTACTGGAATTTCAATATTTATTATATTTTTATCAGACTGGCTAAAACATAACCTTGTCCAGAGGGCTGGCTCACACAAAGTACATGTGCCTGACAGTCTACATGCATACTCAGATCTGAAAAGGTGATCCCCAAGAATAATCAGAAAGATAAATTTGCTAAAGGCAATATGGTAGACACAGGCACTACTGTTACCAGTGGCTGCTATTAATGGAAGAAAGATCCCAGAGTGCTCTAATGAAGAAGTACCAAAATCTGGAAAAGAACCTCTGTCTAGAAGTGCTTCTCCCAAACTCAGACAACTTCTTTGTAATAACCAAGAAAGTCTCTGAGACCTGAGGACAGTGTCTTCTGGGTACTAGAGAGAATAAAGCTGCATATGTCATTTCAAATAACCATAGAGGTGGCCTCTCTGACTATGGCCTACCTCCAAAGGTCAGGATGGTTTGACTTGCCGGGTAGAGAAAAAAAATGATGGCACATCTTCCTTAAAAACCCAGTGCTGCTCTGCCAATGAGGGCCTTGGTAAAGTCAAGACAGAGTCTACACCATCTTATTACTCTACGTGCTGTGCAAGTTGCCTGAGTGTGCTCTAGAGTTAGACTACCTGGAATTGATTCCCAGCTTTTGCATTTAGTAGACTACCTGGAATTGATTCCCAGCTTTCGCATTTAGTAGTTAGGAAAGTTTTTCAACTTCTAAATGACCTTAGTTTTCTTATTTGTAAAGTGAGTATGGTAACAATACTTTATACCTCCTAGAGAGTTAAAAATGGAATAAGATAATATACATAACGTTTAGCACAGTGTCTAGCACATTTGCAAAGTGCTCAATAAATATTGGCTATTTTTCAAGGCAAAGGAGCTATGTCTATGAAGATGACGACTGGAACAGAGATAGTCAATGCCAACCAACATCACCATCCTACCACACGCAAGTGAAATCAGTAAGTTCAGTAGCACATAGAGCAAAGGTCTAGGCCTATTAAAAAGGGCAGAAGAAAAAATGAAACTGATGAGTAAATAAAGCAAAAAAAAAGGAAGCTAAATTATACCTTTGCCTGTTCAAAGTGATTAGAAGGTAAAGAGAGAAGGGGAACAAGCCAGTAGGAGGTCATCATTAAGAGAACTGAATTTAAAAACACGATAGGTACATTTTGAGTACATTCCGTTAAAACTCGTAATAAGCCTTAAAACATTTTTATCTCCTCATCCCCAAACACCCCATGTAAGGAAAAGTATAAGAAAGCAGATCCATGTAAGCATCAAAGGGCAGACTGGGAGGTAAAAAATGTTCTGCTTGTAATTGCCAAATTTACGTGTGGAACAAGAGATGAACCAGAGAATTACAGGCCAATAAACCTGAATTCAATTTAGGGGAAGAAATGGAAAACACGTGGAATTGCTCAGATCCCAATCCTTGAGGAAATTCTAGAACCGTGCTTCCCAAAGCCAGATCAATGGTTGGGCCACATCAAAATCACGCAGGGGGGGAGGCGGCAACAGTTTTCAAAATGTAGAATCTGAAGTTCTACCTCAAACCTCCTGAAATAGTCCTTCTGGAGAAGGAGCCAAGGCATCATCACTTTGGACAAGCTCCTCCAGATGACTCATCTGCACACTGAAGTTCGACACCCACAGACCCATCGCACAAAAAGAAGTGATGGCAGGGGAAGGTAAACAAAAAAATGCTAAGGCCTTCTTTTGGATTCAGGGCTACTTGGTCTACACTGGCCCACATACATACTGAGTGTTATCTGTATTGTTTAATAAGTGTTATCTAACTTCAAAGACATGTCCCATGGTAAGAGTCCACAGTTTGAAAAAATCAAACTGAATTTCAATACATGATCGCATTCAACTTTAAATGGATCTGCTGAATTTTTTTCAAGCAAGGACAAACCTCTAGGTAAAACTGCCTTATTAGCTCATTTCTATCAGACTGATAGGTCGTAACTTGCTTAGCACAAATGCAAAATTTTTCTGCTTAAGCTTAACGTTTTAAAATTACACAACCTGGGGGAAATGAGGCCGGAGAACTCCATGGGTGGGGGGGGGAGTAGGATGGACAGGGGGATAAAGCTGAGTTTACTCGGGGGAAAAACTCAGCCCTGTTTACCTACACCTTGCAGCTACACATGCATCTGTTCCCAATTTGAAGAGAATATATTGCAAGCACATTAGTTCATATTTTTCATGGCTAATGTCTTCTGTTCAGAAAATGAACGTATCAACTCTTGCTTCATGCTTTTGTTTATCCACTTGTATCAATATGTTTAAATAAAAAGGAAAAATAATCAAAGTCCTCCAAACTCCAAATTCTTCCATTAATGCTAACTAACACTCTGTCTGTGGATCCTCTACCTGGATCCCACCTGGAAGAATTAACCCATAAAGGAAAGTATCCTGGAGCTGACGTCCCATTTGCCAGCACTTACTTCTCCCAGAACCCCAAAGAATACTTCAACAGACAGACATTCCTACAATCCAAACATCAAAGTGAATAATTCTGTCTCCGAATTTTGAAGCTCTCCAGATATTACCAAAGCCACCAAAGAACTGAATTGTCACTATTTCATCAGATGAGTCAGTTTGAGGTGATTTACGATGACAGTATTAGACTAGTTGTTTTGTACCCTGCAATGATAAGTCTCAGGGAAAAAATAATCTAGTCAATTGTATTTTAGAAAACAGATAAGAGCCCTTCTTAGCCGCAAAGTCATTCCTCTCCAACCTTCTGTAATTGAGTCTATAAAGGAGTCTACATGTGATAATTTATGTTACAAACATCAGAACTTGGAAACACACTGCCTTATTTTCTATACTAGTTTTATGGCTGCATCCCTAGTCTCTCCAGAGTATATGCACAGCAAAGGCCTTAACATCTACTTTTTATGCGTCCTAGATGTTAGGCACAAGTTGGAATGCGTATTTATATACTTAGGCTTGTATCTCCTTTCTATTAAAGTAAATATAAATGTCTGCCATGTTGGGAAATGCCAAAAACATTCACATTAAAAAGGCAGAAGCAGTGCAGACCATATGCAAGTGGCCTACCTAGAGAAGAGTGGCCAATATCTTTATAGTATGCATGGCCACACTTTTGTTCAGAACATAAACAAAAAAAAAATACATTCTATCAGGAAAAACTGGGATGGGAACTGTATCCTACTCTTCTATCTTGTAAATTATCCTCCAAGATTGAGGAAAGGCTGGATGTGAAGGGCTTGTTCTTTCAAGAGTCTGAAATTGGAATAACTACAACCAGCGAATGAAATGTCATGAGTCACCAGCACAAATAGGACTTTAAAACAATGGGTTGATGGGAAAAACAAGGTGAAGAATTGTAAAGTTTCCTACTTTCTACATACGTGTTTAAAGGTGGGTAGAGTTGGAGAGTTGAAAGACTAACGTGAGAAGCAGTATTACTTAAATATTTATTTTTGCCTCATATGGATGCATTAAAATTTAATATATCGTTTACCCTCCCTTGCCATAAAAAACAGTATCATCCTTTATTTTAAACCTTGCTCAATAAAAGACTAGCCTTACCTCTCACAGGGCCCTATCCAATAATTCTACAACAAAAGACAAATATTCTTTCTAGCAACACTAATTCTTCCAGGGATCATGTGCAACGGGGGGAAAGTCTTTCTAGGCCTTCTCTTTTTCCTCAATATCCCTCCTTCTCATCTCTGCCTCTCTCCATTTTTTTTTAACTGCAATAAGCCACAAATAAGATCTAAAAAAGAAGAACCCTGAGAGCTTAAGTGTCTGATCCTCTTCTTTACATTTTCTTGGAAGCAGGAAAACAGTTATCTTCCTTTAATATCACTCTGTCTTATTTGCTACAAGGTTTAAAAATAAGAGGAAAATCCCAAGATGTATATAAAAAGCTAATTTCCCAAATAGCTCAGAAAGTTCTTTCAATATATGTATGCATACATATGCTGTATTCTATATCTTATATATCTTTCTTTTATGAACACACATATATATGCATGGATATGAGATTATGTGTATATAGTTAGAAATGTGTTTGATTGTAACATTACAGATAAATTTAAACAAAGATGAAACAAAGATGCTCTTATTTAATAGTGCCTAGAACTGTGATAACTGAATCATAGCTACCAGCACAAACATCTTTGCTGCTGAGGAAGACAGCATATCTCTAATCAAAGGATTTGAGACAAAATGAATGTGTCAAAGTGTGCATTTAGAAGGTATCTGGTAATGTCTTTGTATTTTCTCTCTATCCTTTTGCTCTATTAAAACTGGTTTTTAGAAAATAAATAATAAATCCACATATGAATATTCAAATAACTAAAACTGTAGTGTCTCAAGCTATTTCTGTCAACAGTAGGCAAGAACATTTACCAATCACATATCACAATGGTAATTTTTGTAATTTGATCATTGACACCATAGCTGAATGTGTGGTTTTTGACAGCAGCACACTTCCTCATAAACCCTGGCAAGAACAGAGGAATCCATGCCCTGTTCCCCACTCTGGTTTCTCTCACTAACTTTCTGTGAAGCCTGAGGTGAAGCTATATCCACAACCAGGTCCTCAGATTCCTCTTCTGAAAAAGCACTGATCTAGAGGCACCTGGATGGCCCAGTCGGTTGAGTGTCTGACTCTTGGTTTTAGCTCAGGTCATGATCTCAAGGTCATGGGATCAAGCCCTCATCTGGCTCCACGCTCTGCACAAAGTCTGAGAGTCTCTCTCCCCCTCCCCCTGCTTCTCCCACTAGTGTGTGCTCTCTCTCTCTCTAAAATAAATATCTCATTTACAAAATTTAAAAAAATAAAAAAGCACTGATCTAAATTATGGTTAAGATCCTAACATGGAAAAAGAAGAATGAAGGACACAAAGGATAATAGTCTCAGTGTTTTGCTGTCACCTCTCAAATAAAATTGAAGAAGTTCCTGGAACACGAAAAGTTATTTCTCATCTCTTGAGCACAAATACTGAGGATAAGTCCAAAAATTATTGCTTGAACCCAACAGTAAGCCTCTGGGCTTTGTGTTTTTCGCAGTCACGCTAGTTCAAAACTTTGCCACATTTATCCTAGCTTCCGGGCTGTTACAGAGTCACTTGTGCATGGTTGACTATTACTACTCCTTTTCCACTGAAACTTTACTCATGATAATTCTCTAAATAGGTAACAACCCTATAGCAGAAAACACACCTTAATCCTAACTTGTTCAGAAAAAATGGAAGGGTAATGACAAAGAAAAGAAAGGGGATGAGAAAAAAATAGGAAGGTAATTATACATATGTGAGGGGAGCGGGGGAGGGAATTGGAAATGCCGGAAGAAGGGGGAAAATAGGTAAAAGGGAAATGCAGGAAAGAAAAAATAAATCAATTCAACTGTTTTAGACATCTACTGTTGAAACTCTGCCCAACATCCTCCTCTTTTCTGAGGAAACTACTACTCCCCCACTCCAACTATCAGATGATACCAGGAGCTGCCATTCATGGTCTCACAAAGTATTTCCAGCTACAGGAATAGGCAAGTGATCCAAACTGTGTTAATGAGAAACTTTCTTTAGGGCTTTTCATAGCAGAGCTGGAAGTATAAGCATATGGGCAGAGGGAAGATATTTTCTCTAAGAAAAGTGATAAAGAAAAATGGTTGCCAGGTGATAGGAAACCTTATAACAGGGAAAAAGAAACTTGCAACAGGAGAATGAAACCAACCAACAAAGCAGCAGGGAGTGTGGGACAGAAAGCTCTGCAAAAGTACCTGCAACTGGAGCCTGGGCCAGGGAAGGGCCAGCCCTTCCCCGCAATCTGCAAACTATGCTACTATTTTCCAATAAATCTCCTACACTGGACAGGATGGTTCAAACTGGCTTTCTGTTGCATGGAACCAGGAGTCTTGAATAAAAGTCTTGAGTAAGATGTCCAAATTTTATCACAAAATTAATCAATCCATTCATTGTTTCATTCAGAAAACAATTTTTGTCCACCCACACTGTGATATTCCACAGAAATATCGTGACTACTTAGAGATCCAAAGTTTAAGGAAACTACAAGGAAACGGTAAAAAAAAAACCACATTAAAATTGAGGAAAATATGGAGAACATAGATAATATACCAAATTTCAGTATCTTACCATGTTGGTCATGCTGTGTCTCACCATCAATCTTTAATTTAAAAGCAATATACAAGATTCAAGAATCAATTATCCTGGACAAAGTAACTAGGATTTTAAATATTTTTAAAGGTTAACTGACAACTGAAACCAAATGAGTATTCATCTCCCCTAAAGTCAGAATACAGACAATGTGCCTAGTGTCATGATAATTATTTAAGACTGCTTTATAGTCAGTACAATTATCCAAAAGAAAGAATAAAACAAGAGGTAAAATTATCTTTACACATAAGTAATATGACTGTGTGTCCAGATTACTCAAGCAGACCTTTAGCAGGATTATATGAAACAATATGATGATTTAACAAGGTGGGCAAAAAAAAAAAAAAAAAAACAAGGTGGGCATTTGATAATATGTAAAAATCAATAGCTTTTCTTTTTTTTTTTTTCCAGGGGGAAATAAATATCAAGGATTTATTTATTTATTTATTTATTTAACAAGCAGAGGGGGAAGGGTCAGAGGGAGAAAGAAACTCTCAGGTAGGCTCCATACTCAGTGCAGAGCCAAGGCAGGGCTCAATCTCATGACCCTGAGGTCAAGACCTGAGCCATAAAGAGTCTGACACTTAACCAACTGAGCCACTAAGGCACCCTTTATTTTTTAAATTATAGTTGACATATTACTTTCAGGTGTACCCATTGTGATATAATAATTACTGTATATACATTAAAAAATGCTCGAGTCCCATGCTTAACCTACTCAGTCACTGAAGCACCCCAAGCTCACCACATCAGAGTGGCCCTAGCCTAGCAATGCAAAACAAAGGTGCCCTAGACCACCCACAAATCCATCAGATCAAATCAAATCTGTCTTAAGGCATTGTATTTTATAGTTATTAGTCCTCAAGAAAACCTAAGTGCTACAGAGAAAAGATGTATTATTACTTAATATATACTGCTAAAGCATCTTTTAACCAGTTCTGGGGAAAATTAGTTAGATTCCACTTTCGGTACCCACAACAAAGTATTTTTACTTAAAGATTTAAACAGAAAAGAAACAAGTGCTTCTAAAAATAGTTTTAAAGTGCTAGATACTTCTTAAAGCATGATACAAAACAAAGTCATAGTATAAACGACTAATTAATCTGAAAAAATAAATTAACAAAACCAAAATATATCAGCAAATTCATATTATTATGCGGGACAGAGAATGGGACTTTTTTTTAAACACATATAGAGCTGTTATAAATCAGTAAGAGAAGACAAAATAATGTCACGAAAAGGAAACCTTTGCAATAAAAAATGTAAGTGGATTAAAGTATTTTTAAAGTGCTGAATATTGATATTCATTTAAATTTTCATAAAATTAGTTTTTCACTCATCAGATTAAGAAACAAATCTTAAATAACGGCAGAAGAGTGTGTAATCAACCATGTTCAAGCACTGTTGAAAACTATTTTTTTCTTTTTGGTAGAGAGGAGGAAAAAAAGAGAGCACTAGTGCGCGTACCAATGAGAGAATGGCGGGGTGGGTGGAGAGTCAAAGGCAGAGAGAGACTGTTAGCAGGTTCCACGCCCAGACACAAGGCTGGATCTCACAACCCTGAGATCACAAACTGAGCCGATATCAAGAGTCCCATGCTTAATCTACTGGAGCCACTGAGGCACCCCAAGCACTGCTGAAAACTAGTAAATTGAAATATTTTGGGGGTAGCAATTTGTCAGAATTCACCAAAATTATAGATAAATACACAGCCAATAATACAGTAATTACACTTCCAAAATGTATTTGTTAAATAAGCTCACACATGCTTGAACATATTGTATTATTATTTTAATAGAAACAACTTTGAAAATGACCTATTGATCCAGCAATAATGCTGTACTTAAACAGATTATCACATAAGTTACAAGTATGAAGTTGTTCTTTTTTTTACTGATATGAAAAATTCCCCAAAGCATATATTTATATTAAAAATGTATGGAACATTTTAAATAATATCTTTCCATAGAAAGGAAGAAAGGCAGGGAGAAATGAAGTGTGTATGTGTCTACAAAATCTCTGGAAGTTATTTAAGTAACAAGAAGAAAAGAAAACCAGATTGTTGTTTAAATAAATGGAACCTACAGCCCCTGGGTAGATGGCTGTCTTCAACCAAAAGTTAAGTCTTGCCATTCCTCAGATGATGCTATATCAGAAGACTCATTTCTCCTGGTAAATGCAAAAGTGAATAATGGACTGCTTAATATTCAAGAGGGTTACATTTCCTCTCCTCCTAAGGAAGATGTAATCCAGATAGATAGTACACGTATCAATGAAAGTCTAAAGAAAGTCATATTTTTCCCTGTTCTTACCCTGCCAATTACCAATGTGTAGGTGTTCAGCAGGAGAAAAATCCATGAAATTTTAACATCTCTTGAGTCAGCTCTTCATGGTTTTCAATACTGTACTTGTTAGAACAATAAACATGATCTACTTTTCATGTTAGAAATTCAAATTATAACAAAAAGAAAGAAATTCATATTATGATGTGATTATTCACTCTTAGGGTTTTACATGCTAATGGATGTAAAAGTTGATGGCCTATCAACATTTTTCTCATCCAGGTAGCTAAAAAAGTGATTGAAATGATTCAAGATGTCCAGTGAAATACAAGCAAAATTGGTTTTGCTCTTTACTGGAAACTGTCTTGGGAAAGTTGCCATTTATTAATAGGAATAACTACGACTGACGTCACTGAACTAGAATGAGGTTATTTTCCTCTATATTTATTTCCCTCGCTGTTCTAATACACACTTTTGAAAAAAGTGGCCAGTTTTTCTAACATCAAGCCAACAGGTACTTACATAAATACTACATCAGTGAAGGAAGATGGAAAGCACTTATTTATACTAGATACTAAGCTCTGAACTTTCCGTAGGGCACTGTTAGATGCATGAATTACAGCGGTTACCATGGCAGATATCCCATCTCATCATAAAGTTATAATTTACTATGAGAGTCAGATATGAATCTATTACACAAAAACCTTGTACAACAGGTTTTTGGCACATGCATTTCATTGACCAAATTTAGCCATATGCTCCAGGGAAACAGAAAAATCATTCAATTCAAATCCCCTTAAACATCTCCTTCCAGTAAATATACTTTTGGCCTACATGGTTCCAGAGACAGGAAGACCAGAACTCAAAGGCATAGAGAAACAAAAGACATGGGAGCTTGGCTTCTGAGTGTCCATGTGCCAAGTCTGAGCAATTAATAAGCTCTTACATGGATTTTCAAGTCTATTTAAAAGGCAGCCTTTTGTCTCACATACATACATCAGTATGCAACTCTGAGGTAAGATAAAACACTCTGTGATTACAATTATGAAAGGTATTTTGAAGACTAAGCAGTAACGCAGGTTATTATAAAAGCATAATGGGTTCATTTTCTGGTGGGGGGCCGGGGGTGCAGATAGGGACTAGAGAAGGCCAGATTCCATTGACTAAGGGATGAGGACAGGGATGGGAAAGAAATGAAGGATGTGAGCATTTCAGTGAAGACTCTCGGGTACATGGATTTTGGTACCTCCAGGAGGAAATGAGAAAATAGAATACCTACTTGAGCAATGATTCTCAGAGTTTGGTCCAGCAACCTCCGGGGGTCCTAAAACTCTTACAGGACTCCACTAGGACAAAATTATTTAATATGATGCTATTTGTCTCATCACTCTCATTGACTTGCAATTGACGGCGCAGTTTACCACCGGCTACGTGACTTACAATATTGTTAAGTATTAACAGAAATAAAGATGAAAATCCACTGTCTTTAGGTAAGCCAGATGCTACAGGTCTTTGGAAAAATGTAAAACAGTGTCTTTTTTTACTATTGTTGCTTTGTACAATTTATTTTTCACAAAACTTTCTTGATCGCTCATTTGAACAATTTGATCATGGCGTGCCTTGGTTTACCTTCTTCATGTCCCTTGCGCTTGGGACTCAATGAGACCCTGATCCATGAGTTTATATACTTTCTACAAAATTAGGTAAAGCTTTAGTTATTATACCTCCAAATCCTCTTTCTGCCCCCTCCCAGTTCGGGGACTCAAATTACACATATACCAGGCCACATGAAGTTGTCCCATAAATCCCACACTCCACTCACTTTATAAATTTTCTTCTCTCCGTGTGTTTCCCTCTGGATAACTTATATTGCTGACTTCAGGTTAACTTTTTTTTTTCTCTTCAGTAGTGTCAAATCTGTTATAAATTTCAAGTGTATCTTGAATGTCACATATTGTGGTTTCAATCTCTACAAATTCAATTTGAGTCGTTTTCAATATCTTCCATGTCTCAAGTTTTTGCACAAAGAATATAGTTATAACAACTGTTTTAATATTCTTATCTGCTAATTCCAACATCTGCCTCACTTCTGGATCAGTTTAGATAGATGCTGCTCCTCATTATGAGTTGTGTTTTTCTGCTTCTTCACACGCTTGGTAATTCCTTTTTTTTTTTTTTTAATCGAATGCCAGACATTGTGAATTTTAAACTGTCGGGTGCTGCATATTTTTGTATTCTTGTATATTTTATTGAGCTTTGTTGTGGAAAGCAATGAAGTCGCCTAGAAACAGTTCAATCCTTCCATGTCTTGCTTTTGAGACTTCTGAAGCAGAACTAGTATTCAGTCCAGAACTTTGTTCCCACCACCTGGGCAGGATGGTTCTGAGGAGTCTCCCCACTGTCCTGTAAATGAGGTTTTCAGGTAAGGCTCATGGGAATGGGCACTATTCCCAGCCCTGTGTGAGCACCAAGCATTGTCCCTTCTGATTCCTTTAATTGCTTCTTTCCCCAGCCCCCGGTTGCTACTTCACAGTTCTCAACTAGAGAGCCAAGGGAACCCCCTGCAGACCTCCAATGCTTTTGCTCTGTGCAGCTCCCTCTTTTCTGGAATTCTGGCCTGTGAATTCTAGCAACCTTGGTCTCCTCATACTCCCTAGCTGCCTGGCTCAGCCTGGTTCTGCATCCCTTATACTATTGTCTGGAGGCGCCCTCAAGGTGGTAAACTGAGACAACTGCAGGGTTCACTCTGGTTCCCATCTCTTAGGGATCACATCCCTTCATTATCTGATGTCCAGTGACTTGAAACCCATTTTTTCCTTATATTTTGGTTATCTCAGAGAGAGTAAATCAAGAGCCTGTTATTTATCTTCCCCCATTATCCCTTCCTCTTTCATCTCACAACAACCCATGAATTGGGTATTATTATCCCTACCATACACATGAAGAAATTGGGGCACGTGACTTGGTTCACTTAAGCTCACTGAACTTGTAGTGATATAGCTAAGACTTTTAAGCATTTCTTCGCAAGTTCTTGCAAACAGCCGTGATGATAGACTGCCTCCAGAGGAGGTGAGATAGTTGAATGAATATTTAGCAACTGAGAAATTTTATAAAATCAGCTAGATTCTCACCTTTGTAAATTGGAATTGAAACAGTTCTCCTTGAAAGGCTAATGAATGAACTAAGTGAGCCCTGAAAGCTATACACAGCAACGATCTGAAGGACTAAAGGTTGTTTTGTTTTGTTTTGTTTTGTTTTTCAGTCTTTGGTCAACCACCAAGTTGAAGTTTCCATCCCCTTCACAACAAAGACAGTAAGCAAATACCAGGTCACTTCTCAAACAGTGAGGAGGCATTCACTAATTTCTAACGCACTGGTCCATGTCAAAATTAATCTCTTTCTGAGAAAGGTCTCATTTATACTACAACTAAATATATTAGAAGTAATAAACTGGTTGCCTTTTAGCCTCTACCAAATTGATGCAACATATAAAAATAACAAACTCCAAAACTCACAGGACATGCCACCTATACATTCTTCCCCGCAGGACACTAAGACACAGACCAGACCGGTTTTCCTTTACATGTTCTCCAATGCTCTATTTTTTTCTCATCTTGGAAGGTAATCGCACCTTCCTAAAACTTCTGCAAATCACATTTAAAGATAAACTGCAGCGTGGCAAGTAGTTGAGAAAGGAAATACTATGATGAATTTTATACATAATTTGAGATCATGTCACATTTAATACTATGTGTAACTAAACACAGGTCACCAACTTTCTAATGAGTGAAGAATTATAAGGAGTATTCACCAGCAAAATCATGGAGCACCACACACACACTCCATCCTGAAGCAGCAAATGAAATCAACGGCAGCCTATTTAGGTTTTTACTCCAGGCAAGACTCTATGCCAGGGTAGACCTCGCGTTTTCATTGTGCATATTAATGATCTCTTTTCAGTTTTGAAACACAAAAGATGTGAACAATGGAACTGGATCACATTGTCTTACTGGGAAACTGGAAATTAATCTGGCCTGTATTTACTTGAAGAGCCTGGGCCCTGCCGCCAGCCTGCCTGCTTTGATTCTGGGCTACTCCACTTTGGGAGAATCAGAGCTTTGTGGCCTTGGCACGTTCCTCAACCGCTTGGTGTCTCGGGTTCCTCATTTGTGAAAAGAGAAAGAGCAGTGTTAACTCACAAGCTTGTAATGAAATTTAAATGAGTTAATATATGTGAAGCACTTAGAACACAATCAGGCACTCAGCAAATGGACAACCGGGGTTAATTAACATTGTTTTTATTATTAAAAGAAGGTATCCAATAAAATCAATTCCATCCATCTCTTTTTTATTGGTTATTTGGACCTGGTCTATTTAGAATATGATGCCAGCACACGACAGTTTCCAACTCTGGTCATCTCATGGGTGGGAATGAGGCACTGAGATACACCCTATTCTTATTTAAGGAGATTGCTTGACATTTTCTCAGTGCTATCATTACAAAATCTGTGCTCTAGGCAAACAGGAAAAGATCACAAATCAATTTTATGAATGGCAAAAAAAAAAAAATAAGGCAAAGACTGCTTAAGTGATTTGCTTGAGTCACCCATGAAACAAATTTCACTCAATCCACCTGCAGGAGTAAATCAGTGAGTTACATGTGAATAGAGCTGTTACAATATAAAAACACCCAAACCTCCAAAAAAGTTTTATCGGTAACTGGGAGTGAGTTTTTATAAACTGGTTCTCGGTTTCATACAAATCATCAAGTATGCCTTTGATTCTGGAAGTCATTTGACTCTATTCTCCATTATTCACAATGAAAGAAGGGAGGGGGTGCAGGTGAGGCTTTTTTGTGTGTGTGAAATTCTCCCTAATTTTCAAGCCTGGTGTCCTGTAATAGAACTCAAGTGTAAAGTCCCTCAAGACCCCAAACCAGAAGAAACAAGAAGGACCAGGAGGAGGAACTGCCTAGCAAAGGTGGAAGAGTAAAGAGGGAATGAATGCATCGCCCCCTGGAAACCCAAACCAAGTTCCAATATCTAATCAATATAAACAATGTTTATATCTAAACAGTATAAACTATTAACACATGGTACGAATTCAACTGTGAAAGTTCCTATGGAAAAAAATGCCTCCACTGACATCACTTGGGCTCTGACTGTGCATCAGCCTAGGCAGAGGTACAAGCCTGCATTCCACTGACATCACCTCAGGTGCATGCAATTTGGGGACATGAAATAAAGTTCATGAAAGTATCCAGCTTCCCTTAAAAAGAGGCAGTTTATTCCCCCTTCACTTAAGCGTGACTAAAACAAATACTGTAAAATTCCATTCCACTGAGTAGTTTATTTGGGTTTATTTGGTCATTTGAACACATCACTCCAAGGACTATTTCTCCGGAGAATATCCATGGAGCCACGGTTTACTTCATTTATCCAGGTTTCATTTGACTCACTAGATTAAAAACCTTTTTAAAAATCCGAATGATGCTTGTGAGGAAATCAAAACGTCTTCATTAAATGTTGGTATACCCCATGCACTAGAGACTGCCTTTTTTTTTTTATCCTCCCTCCTTCCACCAGAGGTCATGTTATAATCCGCTCAACTGAAAATATGTCTGAGGTTTCTATTTAAGGAAAAAAACAACAACAACGGCTTCACACTTGTGTGACTCATTTTGTACGTGTTTTTTTTAAAAAAGAATAGGTAAGCCTATATTTGAAAATCTGCTTTCGTTGAAAAACATGTATTCAACAAGGCCCTATGGTAAACATTCAAAAATAAGATGACTTCAGTCTCCCAAGCTTGTAAAATTGGATTTTTCCTACATATAGCCTAAAAGGCACGATCAAATTAAATTTAGCCCACTGTTCATCTGTTAGGACTACAATTGTTTCCCTAGACATTTTAGTTAAAATGAGAGTCTCGAAAGCACCTGCAGTCACTGTAACACAGGGTCTCTGACCTACTCTACACCTAAAAGCGAGGGGTCTATAAAGCAGTCCTGCATTCGAACAGTCTTTGTCAAGCTGTCAGGCCCAGCGTCTGGCCTCCCTGAAAGCGCTAATTCCTTTCTTAAGTTCATCGCATATGTAACCACTGGTGCCAAGGGGCTCTCAGTAAACCCATCTCACATCTTAAATCATAAACCATTTGCTCATTGATTTCTTCAAACTCTCTATGACTGCCTATGATTCCTTTTAAGACATGTGATTGCACCTAGTGTCCTTGATTTTAAACCAAATTCTTCTACTCCACTGGAGTCGTTAAACAGCTCAATAGCTCCCTCTAGCCTCCTTTTATAGACGACACCCGCAGATCACATTCTATCAGAGGTCAGGGGGCCACAGTGGGATTATTCTTATTCCCTGGGCTCAACTTCTGTTAAGAGGCTCATCAAGATACTCCACTGATCCAAACCCAAGGATGCCCAATGCCAAACAGCTGTGGTGAAGCACGAAGACAACAGCCATTCAGAGTTACTAAATGACAGGAAGCAACAATCAAATAGGGGTTTATGGATAACCTCAAAATCTATAAATAACTTGCCCATGAAAAAGAAGGCATATAAAAAAAAATTGAGAACCATACATGTTATTGCTTAGTATTTTATCCTTTTAGTATGGAATATTTTTGCTGTTCACATAAGCTGCATATTTTATAAAATGGAATCTGATTCTTCACATTCAAAATGAAATGTGTTATGAAGAATAAAAATAACTCTCAAAAAGCCACGTGCCAATTATTTTCCACAATGGGTAAGAGGGATACACAGGATAAGCACTTCAGCTCACTACAAAATACGTGTATATTTTTTATAGATAAGATAGATTTGAATTTCGAGACTCTCTCCCACCCTAATAGACAAATTACGATCTTATTGAAGCTTGCCTTTCTATTTGTGCCAACTTATAGTTGATATAGATTTTTCAAAATAACAACAAACCATGTTTTTAACATTAAATTTTTAAAGCATGTTACCTTGGCCAAAGATTGATTTTAAAATTACATATAATTTGCTGCCAGTGTTTTCATTACTCAGCAGAAGGCTAGGATTATTTTCAAAATGTAATGCCCTGTGTGACTACAGATGATAACAAATGTTAGCAATAAGTTGCCCTTTCTGTATGTCTTCATGATATCCACTTCAGAAACAAAACAAAAAAAACTGAACACTCTACCCTTAACATCTAGTTGCCTCCAAATTTATATGGTAAATATGTTTATTTTCCTCCTTTGTCCATACAAATTAAAGTTTGGAGGCTAAGTACAATAGAATTTCAAATTTGCAAACGTCTTTAGTGATAGTTTAGTTCCGTCTTTGTTTTTGCAGATGCAGGTATTAAAGAAATGACTTGTCCAAGATCAAAGCTATGTTAGTACAAGAACCAAAGTTAAAGCCTGGATCCCTTGACCTCTGTCCTAGGGCTCCATTACATTTTATTGCTAGCTACCTTTTATTCCCAGTGTTGTAAGAACAGGATTGTTGCTGTTTAAAAATGTCCTTATCGTTGTAGAAAACACTTTAGTGTCTTTTTCTGCCCATCCCCCTCCTTCCTCTATTAATTAAAAAAAAAGACTTTTATGTTCTGGATTTGTGGTGTAACAAAGACCTGGCCCAAGTTATATACTGAATCCCACTACTGTAGATAGGAAGCACATGGGCCTTGAGCCAATTAAAATAAACAAGCCCACTGAATCATAAGGCCTATTTATTTTCCATGGTATTACAAGATGAACAGATTTCTGCAAACTCAGTCTTGTAAGGGAAGCTGTGAGCTGAACTTGACATTCTATGATAGTAACAGATGACAAGACAAAATGTGCAAATCATATTCCTAAACTAAACTGTCTAAGAAAAACCCACGGGAAGAAAATGTACTCATGTTAGTGGTTGATATTCAGTATTTTACACTTTTTAAAAATGAAAAAGGTATTAAAATACAATCTTCCTGGACCAGCTGGTAATGTCCTAACCTGATACTTTAATGTAATTAGATGCCATCATGACAATTTAGCTTTGAATGGGCATCTTTTTTTTTTTTTACTAATAATAATGATATCTAAAAAGTACTGAGTTTTAATTATATGAAGGTATGTTCCCATCTATCCATCTATCTAATAGGATATACATGTATTCATTTTATCATCAAAACACTCTTTAGGACGGATACTATTGGTATCCCCATTTTACAGATATATATAGTGAGGCTCAGAGATTAAACTTGTCCATTATTAACCTCATTAACCCATTAATTAACCTAATTAACTTGCAAGTAAAAGAACTGGGATTACAATCTGGCAGTCTGGTACCAGACTATGTGATCTTGATCACTATACTATTCCACAATAAAAAACAATTTGATGGATATTATTATGTTCACAGATATTTAAAATAAATTGTGACAGAAAGTAACATGAAAAGTGATTTTCTTAATTTGAATATTCACGCTGAAGGGTCAGAAAGTTCCTGAAGGAACATAAAGAAATCTTTTCTTTTGACATCGAACAAATTTAACTAATGGATTCAAGTGTCCAATAGCTTTGTTTCTTTATTTATTTATTTGGTCCTGAAATAATTCCAAATGGTCATTTACCAAATATTCTGAGCAGGTACACTTTGAGTAGCTGGGGTAGGTCAGACAGTGAAATACAGTTACATAAAATAATTGATTAATCCAACTTGAGAGAGAAGAACTATACCACCGAAGAAGTACACTAAAATTTTATATTTATAAACTGAAATGGCATGAATAAGAAAAAGCAAAAACTTTAGATCTATAACTTTTAACCTGACCCCAGAGATTTAAAAAGCTGTTACTGAACCCAACTCTCTCCTTACTTGATGGAGAAGACCCTGAAAGAGGAGATCCAACTCTATAGGAAAGAACAGAATTGGAAAGTTGCTCTCTGGATTTCTCAGGGACAGTGAAGCAGGGACCTACCTCGCTGGCATACACCCACCTGGAAGAGTTTCATGAATAACCCTAGACCTGGGGAACTTGACCAGGCAACTCTGAACAGAGAATAGTGTAAGATGGGCCACACGGGGGAACCTGAGGGTACTGAGTCTTCTGGTCTCCTGGTTTAGTTTTGCGACCTTATGAGCATTCTGAATGGCCAGCATACCTGGGATGTCTTGTAAAGCTTGAGATTTGCAGTGGATAAAAAACCTTCATGAATCAGTAACACAGCCCCTGTTCCTGCCCAGTAAAAACTGCTACAGTGAGAATTGTGGGATGTAATCCAAACAGCCCCTTACTCAAGGGGGCTGACAGAACACAGGGTCAGCCACCTTCCATGAGCAAAGGAAATAAGGCATGCTGATTATTTAAGCCAGTAGAAAACAAGATAGATAAAAAAATGACCCCAACATATGACATTTTAAAATCTGTGAAATATGATTTTTAATCTCTGATATCCCTCACCACCAGTAACTGCCAAGTTTATATGCAGTACAGAGCTACTCCAAGCAAATTCTGACCTTTTAAGTAGATTCAGATAAACCAGACAAAGGTGAATAAATTCTAAATCAGTTAAAGAAACATACTGCAAAGTAGGAAGTGGTTACACTCATGATTCATAGTATTTGTCATAAAATATCTTTTAAAAAACCTAGAATATCTCCTTTTGTGAATTAGGAACAACAAAGTCAATTTTCGCTTTATCAAGACTTTTTGTCACAGAGAAGTAATCATCTCCTTATGCTTTGATACTTGCATCATTCAGAGTTCACATTTTTATTTTACCATTAAATTGGCTTAAAATAACTTTCCTCCTTAGAAATGTGTCTGGTTCTTTAAAAAACAATAAAGAACATTATATATATATATTTTTTAAACATATAACAAACTATCAAAGTTGATGAAAGTTAATAGTCTCAGGAGCTATGTGTATATATTTATATATATTGATATATGAATTTTTATATTATATACATATAAATAAATATATATTTTTAAGTAGATTCCACGCCCAGCGTGGAGACCAATGCAGGGCTTGAACTCACGACCCTGAGATCAAGACTTGAGTTGAGATCAAGAGCTGGACACTTAGACCAAGCCACCCAGGTGCCCCTCATGAATGCTATTCTATCTCAAATTTCGTAACAACAATGCTCAAAGTGTACCAAAAATAACCCCACAAAAATGAAAAAATAAAGAGCCTCATGAGAAGAACATTATTTTAGAGACAATATGATCTTTTAGAGCACAGAGATTCAATCCTATTTCTTTGTTAACAATTTAGCTCCATTTGACCAATGAACACCTCTGATTCAGACTGCTGTCCAATGATAGTAGTCTTTGACTTTTAAGTTAATATTAGCAATGTACTTCCTTTGCATCATGGTAATGATTACACACTGAAAGGCCCACTCCCCAAAAATGGATCCCATAGTGAACAAAAATCTTTAAGCAAATATACACTGAAAACCTGGCATTAGAGTGTTCTTCCTAAAATATATTTAAGGAGAGGAATGAATTGAATCTCTTCCATAGTACTACTTCTGGTAGCGTCTGACCCTTTCTTAGCCGTTGAGATGTTGCTTTTTGCTTCTTAAGAACAAAAACAAATAATAAAACGTACTCTTTCTCTGTAACTGACTTTCACTGGCATATTAAAAAAAATATCTCCGGTTCTGATAACTGAAAATTCCAAATGCTTATATTCTTGAAAATAGGCAGGAAAGAGTTAACACGATTATTTATACTCAATCCCCACACCTGGGGGGTGGGGGGGGGGGCGCGGGAATATGTTCTTAAACCCTTAATTACAGAGATGAAAAGTACAGGGGTCCCCACCAATTGTGAAGTCCAGTGAGGAATAAAGCATTGTAACCTCAGCTGTCAGCATAAAAAGCATCTCTCAGGAGCTTCCTTCCAACTATAATAACTTGGTGTGCTTGCTAGAAAAAAAATTTATGATCATATGAGCTTCATGCATGATTGATACCATTACTGTTTATTTTAAGACTGTCCTTGAGAATCAATCAAATAAAGCATTCCCAGTGTATGTTTTGCAACCCAGAATGAAGAACACAATATAAGTGCTTTTCTGGAGAAGATGTGATGGACTGTTCTTCCTATTAGGGCTTCCTACCAAAAAGAAATATCTAATAAAGGTGAACCAGGCAGAAATTCATGTCAGAAAATATCCTGCCATCCCATGTTCTTTGCAGTATGTTGAGTTAACCAGCAGCTACTCTTATGATTAAAAAAAAAAAAAGAAAAATAGAGATTATCATTACACATAAGGAAGTATATAAACCCAGCTAAGGATATGCTCAAGTGCTTAAAAAATAATAATTGAGAATAATACAAACTATGAAGCATAATCTAAGTCATTAGGAAATCTCCTTTGTATCAAATAAGGTTTTTAAGGTCTCAGATGTCACCAGCCTCTTACCATTCATAATTAAATATTTGCATTGTGTAATAAATATGGATGACATAAATACTCTAAAAATGGGAAAATAACTTTTTCTCATCAACTATTTTTTTCACATATATATTGATGAAAGGATCATGCCAATTTAAAAGGAAATTTCTTTTTTAGTAAAATCAACTTTTCTTGCATAATAGTACCTGATTGAACTGATGGGAATTCACACTGTAAAGACACACAATAAAATTTATGTCTTCAGCCTCAAAAAGAAAACCTAATTATCATCCAGTGATGCTATTCCAACCATCTCTGAAAGCAAACCTGGGACTTTCCCCCAAGCAAGTAGCCATCAATCCAGACCCTCCCTTCTACTTCATAGGGAGCAAAATAAAACCGAGCACTTACTTTTACCCACCTTCCCTGCCCCACCTTTCCACCATCACCATCATCACCAAACCAAAGCAATAGGCCCTTCTGCTTACAACATAAAAATCAGCTTGCCACTTTCATTCCTTCAGTCTATAAACTAATCCCTCCTTCATTCTGACATTAAAGTATCTCTTGATTTCAGTGTTAGAAAAAAATCCATCTGTGGCACATAATTCCAAAAAGTTCAAATTTGCAATCAAGAGAAGTCTGGACTTTCAACCCCTTTGCATCTCTCTCTCTCTCTCTCTCTCTCTCTCTCTTTCTCTTTTTAATCCAGGAAACCAAAGTTGTTATTTTTCAAAAGGTTAAACAGTTTGGGTTTCTGAAGTTCGGTTTTTGTGTAATACAATCGTACTTAAGGTCTCTAAACTTCTTTAACTCTTGATAATGGTTCTTACTTCTTCAAACACTTTCTCTACCCACCACCACTTATTACATGGAGTCTCCAGAACAATTCATATAAACACAGAGTTATATTCAGAATATGGCCTCACACACAGCATTTATTATGCACACTTTGTATATCAATCTGTTACATGAAACATGTTCAAAGGCTACGCAACAGGTCCTGCTATTGTGTAAACACACACTCCCAACAGGATGACAGGCAGCTTTAAGGAATCAAGAATATATATATATATATATATATATATATATATATATATATGTTTTTTTTAAAAATCACGTTATTCTTGAGAGACTGGATTGTAATGCTTCTGAGAGGTCAGAGGACAGCAGATCTAATCAAAAGGCGTATGTTTTACTAAAACCCTCTTTCTGTCTTTGTGTACCACCGGGCATGCTATAAACGGGACTAGAGCCCAGGTGTAGACACGCTTCCATTGATTTACTGCACATCACTGCCTTTAGCGCTGAGCTGATGACAGCAAGAGTACTTTGGCAGAGGTCTGACAAGTCCTTATCCTCAACTTCCCTCCTGCTTTATGTCCGTCTGTTCCCAAAGCAATCAAAGCAAAACACATGACAGACCCCAACCTCTCAAGTCTGGCCACGGGAGTGTGAAATCAAATTAAAAACACACCTCACAACTATTCCATCGGGCCACGTCTGTGTTCAACTGGCGGGGGAGGGGAAGGGAAGACACTTTGCAAGAGATGGATCTCGTGTCCCTTCCTCTGTGCAGCCAGATCTAGTTACAGTGTATTAAGTTGTGTCTAAATAATGAGAAAAAGACCCTGCCCGGTCCAGCGTTTGCAGCACAGAGGGATGTTATTCAACCCTATCAAGTGTTCCCACGCTCTACACCCCCCCCCCCCCCCCGTTCTGGAGTCTCGGATCTTGACCTCCTTTGTTAGGAGGAGGATTTCAGGAACCCGGGGAGGAAGATTTCAGGAACAATACCGGGGGAGGCACAGGATGCCCGGCCGTGCACTCCGTCCCGCCCGAACCGCTCCTTGGTCCCCGACTCAGCCAGCCCCCGTTAGGGCGCACGTCTGCGAGGCGCAGGACTTCGCCCCTTCCCCGGGTGGCGAGCGGGGACCGGCCACGGCTGCGCCCCGCCGGGCTTTGTGCCCCAGGGATAACGGATCCCCAGCCTCGCGCGCATCCGTCACCTACGAGCCAGGGAAACTCGGCCAGGGGTCGCGGCGGCCGCAAAGGCGCCGCCGTGCAGAGCCCCGGGCTGCTCCGCGCCGCCGGGATCCCCAGGAGCGAACCGCGGAGCTTCGGGGAGCAGCCCAGGCGAGGGGGAAGGAAGGAAGCTCTCACACTCTTACCTCCACATTGAAATACTGCTCCGTTCCGCAGACGGTAGCACATAAAATCCAAAGCAAGGTTTGCAAGAAAAATACCCCCGTGTGATGCACGAAATCCAACCGTCTTCCAGTGCTGAATGTGAGTAAGATCATAGTGAACTGTGCTTCAATGGATGCACGAGCTCCCCGGCGTTCTTCTCCCTCTCTCCCTCTCCCTCCCTCCCTGGTTTCCTGGCAAAAAAAAAAAAAAAAAGAAAAAGAAAAAGAAGAAGGAAAAAAAAAAAGTCCTCCGGCTGGGCAGGGAGCCTGCAGGTTCACCCACGGCCCGGCGAGGGGAGGACGCGCAGGGCCCGGCGCTCGGCAGCCCCCGGGGAAGCGCGGCGGGGGCAGGCTCAGCAGCAGCCTGCGTTCACCATCCTCGGGGGCCCGTCGCCGGGAACGTGGCGCCCAAGTTCACCCGCGGTTCCGGCTCCAAGCGCCCAGTCGCAGCCGCAGCAGCAGCCGCCGCCGCCGCCGCCGCCGCCAGCCCGTGCGTCCTCCTCCTCCTCCTCCCCCTGCTGCTCCTCGTCCTCCTCCTCCTCCACCGCCCACTCCGCCGCCGCCGCTGCTGCCGCCTCCTGCTCGTGCGGGAAGGGCCTCCGCCGCTCCTCGCCTCTCCCCTCTGCTGCTCCTTCCCTCCTCGCCGCGCTCCCCTCCAGAACGTTCATCCGTAATCTACATAACTCCTCCTTCCCGGGGTCCGCCGAGTCTCCGGCCCTCCGCGCGCGCGCTCACGCGCACACACACCCCAGCGCGCGCGCGCACACACGGATCGGCACGGGAGCACGCACACACACGTGCACACCGCGGCGCACGCGCACACACAGATCTGCACAGGAGCACACACACGTGCACACCCCAGCGCGCGCGCACACACGGATCCGCACAGGAGCACACGCACGTGCACACCCCGGCGCACGCGCACACACACAGATCTGCACAGGAGAACACACACGTGCACACCCCAGCGCGCGCGCACACACGGATCCTCACAGGAGCACACACACGTGCACACCCCAGCGCGCGCGCACACGGATCCTCACAGGAGCACACACACGTGCACACCCCAGCGCGCGCGCACACACGGATCCTCACAGGAGCACACACGCGTGCACACCCCAGCGCGCGCACACACACGGATCCGCACAGGAGCACACACACACACGTGCACACCCCGGCGCGCGCGCACACACACAGATCTGCACAGGAGCACACGCACGTGCACACCCCGGCGCGTGCGCACACACACGGATCCGCACAGGAGCACACACACACACACACGTGCACACCCCGGCGCGCGCGCACACACACACAGATCTGCACAGGAGCACACACACGTGCACACCCTAGCGCGCGCACACACACGTGCACACCCCAGCGCGCGCGCTCACGCACAGGAGCACACACACGTGCACACCCCAGCGTGCGCGCGTGCACGGATCTGCACAGGAGCACACACACGTGCACACCCTAGAGGGCGCACACACACGTGCACACCCCGGTGCGCGCGCACACACACAGATCTGCACAGGAGTACACACACGTGAACACCCTAGCGCGCGCGCACACACGGATCCGCACAGGAGCACACACACACACACACACACGTGCACACCCCGGCGCGCGCGCGCACGGATCTGCACAGGAGCGCGCACACACGTGCACATCCCAGCGCGCGCGCTCACGCACAGGAGCACACACGTGCACACCCCAGCGTGCGCGCGCGCACGGATCTGCACAGGAGCACACGCACGTGCACACACTAGAGCGCGCACACACACACGTGCACACCCCAGCGTGCGCATACACACGGATCTGCACAGGAGCACAGACGTGCACACCCTAGAGCACGCACATACACAAGTGCACACCAGAGCGCGCGCACACACGGATCTGCACAGAAGCACACACGTGCACACCCTAGAGCGCGCACACACACAGATCTGCACAGGAGCACACACACACGTGCACACCCTAGCACACGCGCGCGCACACACACGGATCCGCACAGGAGCACACACACAACTCCACACACGCCCGCGCGCGCGCTCTCCTTAAAGGAGACGGACTGCGAAGGGGATCCCCAGCCCCACTCCCACCCCCACGGCGGCGCGCCCTGGAAGTCAGCAGGTCCCGCGAAGGGCCCCGGCTCGGGACGAGGTCCTGAACCTGCCGCCCGCGCCCCTCGCCCCCGGGACGGGAGCCCGGCAACCCCGGCCGCTCCATCCTTTCCTCCCGCCCCCGCGCCTGGAAACCAGTGCGCCCCTCCCCCGCCGGGACTGGGTGGGGCGCCGCCGCGGACCCCGGGGAGGGCCCGGGAGGGCCGGGGAGGGCGGGGTGGGGTGCCAGGGCCTGGAGGGCGGCCGGCCGGCGGCGATCCCGCGGCCCCGGGGTCGGAGGGGGCGCCCGAGTCCCCGCGCGCTGCCCGGGCGCTCGCGATGGCCGCCCCGCTGTCAGGTTTGGGAAGCCCGACGTGGCAGGTCCCGAGCGGCCAAACTTTGTTGGGGTCCGCGGGGCGAGCCCTGCCCGCTGTTCCCCTGAACCTCGTCTACCATCCCCCCCCCCCACACACACACCCCTTTCGGGCTCGGGGAGTGGGCACGGGCTGGGGGGTCGGTGCCGAGTCCGATACCAGCGAGGCGGGAAGAAAATGCTCCCTTCGCCATCACGTTCCACCCGGGGGAGGGACCTGCGCGCCGGGCCGAGGGGACCGAGCGACGCGGTCCCGGGCGCTCCCAAAGCAGCGGGCCGGGGAGGGGGCGGCGCTGGGAAGGAACCCCGCGGCGGGAGCCAGGGGAAGGGCGGGGAAGGAGGGTGGGGGGAGGCCGGCGGGCCTGGGAGGCTGCGGGCTGGGGAGAGGCCGAAGGGATGGGGAGGCTGTGGGGCTGTGGCCGGAGAGGGTGGGGTCAGCGGAGAGGCCGGCGGGCCTGGGAGGCTGCAGCCGGAGAGGCTGTGGGCAGGGGAGAGGCCGAAGAGATGGGGAGGCTGTGGGGCTGTGGCCGGAGAGGGTGGGGGCAGCGGAGAGGCCGGCGGGCCTGGGAGGCTGCAGCCGGAGAGGCTGTGGGCAGGGGAGAGGCCGAAGGGATGGGGAGGCTGTGGGGCTGTGGCCGGAGAGGGTGGGGGCAGCGGAGAGGCCGGCGGGCCTGGGAGGCTGCAGCCGGAGAGGCTGTGGGCAGGGGAGAGGCCGAAGAGATGGGGAGGCTGTGGGGCTGTGGCCGGAGAGGGTGGGGGCAGCGGAGAGGCCGGCGGGCCTGGGAGGCTGCAGCCGGAGAGGCTGTGGGCAGGGGAGAGGCCGAAGAGATGGGGAGGCTGTGGGGCTGTGGCCGGAGAGGGTGGGGGCAGCGGAGAGGCCGGCAGGCCTGGGAGGCTGCGGGCTGGGGAGAGGCCGGCGGGCCTGGGAGGCTGTGGCCGGAGAGCCTGTGGGCAGGGGAGAAGTCGGCGGGCCTGGGAGGCTGCAGCCGGAGAGGCTGGCAGCAGGGCAGAGGCCGGCGGGCCGGGGAGGCTGCGGGCTGGGGAGAGGCCGAAGGAATGGGGAGGCTGCGGGCCAGGGAGGCTGCGGGCTGGGGACTTGGGCCGACGCTGCCCGGGGGCCCGGAGCCCGGCGGTGCGCGGCGGTGGACAGTGGGGGCCGCAGCCGCCGGCCGGGACAGGTGACCCAGTGGCCCGAGGAGAAGGGGCGGGGGCGGGGGGCAGGCGTGTCTGGGGCCCGGGCGGGTAAAGGTGCTTCCCCCGGGCCGCGCGCCGCGGGCAGGGGAGGCCGCGGCGAGGCGAGCGTAAGGGCTGCGGGGTGCGCCGGCTGCCCCGCGACACGAACTCCGAACCCGCGCGGGGCAAGTCCGGGGCGCTGGGCAACAAGACGTAGGGCTGCAAGGGGTCGGATTGGGGCAGCAACGGAGAAACGCTGAAGGGCGCTGTGCCAGAAGTTACATCGGCCCGGATAATTTGGATACTAAAGAGAAACACACATCCACACACACACACACACACACACACACACACACACACAAACGAAAGAATAGGATTTTGCAGCGAATGCTTTAAAAACGGAGGGAAATTCGACCCACCTACTTCGACCCAAGAGCCTGGGGGCGAGGGGGGGGGGGCTCGAGCGCTTGCTCCGTGCTCACCCTACCTGTGCACACACTAGTCTTGAAGACGTAACGAGAAGAAATAGCTTATATCGTAGAGCTTATTAGACTCTGCAGAACGTTTTCCCGCGTAGTATCTCATTTAATGCTCACAGCGTTCTTGAGGATTTTGTTTTCGTTTCGCAGGTGGAGAAATGAGGGTAATAAAAGATAACTCCCCAGCACACCATTCAAGGGGTTGGAATTCGGACCCGAGTATTCTTTTTTTTTTTTTAATTTAATTTTATTTATTTATGATAGGCACACAGTAAGAGAGAGAGAGAGGCAGAGACATAGGCAGAGGGAGAAGCAGGCTCCATGCACCGGGAGCCTGACGTGGGATTCGATCCCGAGTCTCCAGGATCGCGCCCTGGGCCAAAGGCAGGCGCCAAACCGCTGCGCCATCCAGGGATCCCCGGACCCGAGTTTTCTACCCCAGTTCAGTGCATTTCCTGCTACAGGACAGTGACTTTCCTTATAGGTAGCCACTTCCCCCCTTAACAGCTTTATGACTTGTAGGTTGAGATGATGAACATAAGAAAAATAAATAAATAAAAAGATCAGAGGGCAACAGGAAAGCAAGGTCATTATATGGAAGTTATATGGTGTCGTGGCCAAAATAAAGGAACAAAATGTGGTGGGGAGTATTTGTCAAGAAATCAAAATCATTTTAATGCATATATTATATTCAGCAGGGATCCCTGGGTGGCGCCGCGGTTTAGCGCCTGCCTTTGGCCCAGGGCGCTGGAGACCCGGGATCGAATCCCACGTCGGCTCCCTACATGGAGCCTGCTTCTCCCTCTGCCTGTGTCTCTGCCTCTCTCTCTCTGTGTGTGTGACTATCATAAATAAATAAAAAATTTAAAAAAATTATTATACTCAGCGAAGTTCAAAATTAGAGAGGGGAGAGAAGCCCCCCCCCCAAAAAAAACAAGCCAAATTATATCTTTTTCCTAATCCTTGAGATCGTATTGAAAAGAGGGAGATTTAAAAAATGTATGCAAGTTGTACATGAGAAAACATGGTGGTTCTAAACGGTGAAGTCCTTGTTAAATGGGCCAGAATGTTAGCCGACTCGGTCAAAGAAGTGGAATACAAGTTGAGTGCTGCTGGCTATCAGCAAAAAAGGGATTTCTCACTGTTAGCAACCTTGTTTATCCAAGAAAATAACCTGAGCTCAGAATAAAGAGATGCAGAGGATAAGGTGTGGGGAGGAGCTTGCAATGAAATACTGAGTTTACGTTTCATCAAATAGTCAAACAAGGATTGCTAAACCGTTTTAGATAGGAATGGGTACTAAGAAGGGTTATCTTCAGAATTATGCATAGGATTGGCGACACAGAGAGACTGGGTGCAAAGAGGTAATGATTTTAAAAGGCTGGAGTCTAGCCTAGCCGTGAAAATATAAGGGCCTATACGAGTGAGGTGTCCTTGGAGATTTATGCTTTCGAGGAGCGATTCTAAGGGAAACAAGAGTAGGGAATCAGAAATTCAAAAGATAATCTCAAATTAGTGCTTAGTAATAATGGCAAAATTTTTACAGACGTTTATTAAATTCATTGGTGGGCATTCAATGAGCAGTGAATGAATTAATGTGTGTTCAAGGCTCTAGAAATACTAACAAATAAAATACTGAGACCGACATGTGATAATTATGGCAATGTTGTAAGGACTCCGCAGGTAATTGCATATGCAGGATGGTTCAGAACAGGGTGGAAGGAGGTAGTTGATTTTCCTTGAGGTCCTTGGAGAAAACATCACAAAAGTACTGGTTTCCAAAGAGAATCTTGAAGAAAGAGTAGAAATTTACCAGTCAGATGAGAAGGGGAGGGATATTTCAGATCTGTGTGCAGTGGAGGAGGAACCGTACAAGATGAATCGGGAGCACTACAAACGGTTTGTCGGGGCTGGAGACCAAGGTGTGGGTAAAGCAAGGCCAAGGTCAAAGGTGGCAGAGATGATATCAGGGTAAGTCCCATGTGCCATTTCAGGGTTTAGACTTTACCCTGAAAGAATTCTTAAAAGAAGATAATTGAATTTTCCCTACATTTGTTGTATGTTTGCCAACTCTGCAGAAACAGTCGCCTTTTAGAAGTTTGTTTGTTTGTTTATTTATTTATTTATTTATTTATTTATTTATTTATTTATTTTTATTTATTTCTCCAAACGTTCTATTAAGCACTTAATATCTACTATCTTTGTAGACCTTCTATCTGTGCTAGTCTAATATGCCTGATGCAACAGTTCCCCATATGGACTCTACTGGGCGCCTGTGGAAATGCAATCACTTTCTTTGCCAGGTAAGTTTGTTAGTCCGTCTCTCATCTGTAACGTAGGCTCGTCTTTTAAGAGTCAGAATCACAAAGAAATTCCTACCCCCATATCTTAGTGGCATCCACTTCTTCGTTGGTGGTTCTCACTAGAGAAAGACTTGTTTTTCTAGCCTCGGGAAGTTAAAATATAGAATATCATTCTTCCCTTTAGAGGGTTAATTAAGCCTGTCCTCACAACTCTTGGCCCTTGCTGTGTGTGTTTTCTGTCACAATTCCCTTCTTCTCACAATTTCACAAAACTCATGAACCAATCTCAGAATTGCAGGTGGATGGAGGACAGAGAATCCAAAAGAAGCTAAAGGAAAATGAATAAGAAAGCCACAGGAAAATAATAATTGCCCCCGGCAAAGGTTAATAGCAGTTCAATAAAATATTCCTTGGGAGAGAAGGGGTCCGAAGAGTGATGTATGTGACTCCCAAGAGTCAAATGACAGCCACTTACAAGTGAGCAGTTGAGTGGCATGCTGACATAGGTGAATGATTGCAACTACCTAAAATAATATTGGGGGTGAATAATCGTTATGGAACCCAATTTCTTAATGGACTAGAGCCTTAGAAATGAGTTCTACAGCTTGGACAGTTACATGAACGTGTTCTTCTACGATCATTTCAGTTCATGTGTTTTCTTCTCTATTTGCACCCATTGAACCTGCAGTGTTGTGTTTCGTTTTAATTTCAGAGACTATTGGACGAGGGCTGGGCTATAGGCATTCTCTCGCGCACCTGTTATTAGCAGGGGCTCGCATATGTACAACCGTCATCCACAGCCTTATAATTTAAGGTGTGCTCCCTGGAGGAACCTCAAGGTCTGCGAACTTACTGGAAAGGCCAAATCTCTGCTGCGCCAAGATCTTCCTGAGATTCATACACAGGGTAAAGTTGAAAAGTTGCTGGCTGTTATCACTTGCCCCTGAAGACAGTATGATTTTTTTTTTCTGTTTCCTTCATTGACTTTTGCTCCCCTTTAACCATGAGTTTCTCAAATATTTGGTTTTCTGCTCCTTTATTTGTTCATTCTTCCCTCCACTGAACATTCATTAACCACTGTAAAATACCAAGCAATTGAGAATGTAAAAAAAGATAAATGTGAAGAGTTCAGATGGACCACCTCAGGGACACCTGGGTGGTTCAGTGGTTGAGTGTCTGTCTGCCTTTGGCTCAGGTTGTGATCCCAGGGTCCTGGGATGGAATCCTGCATCTGGCTTCCTACAGGGAGCCTACTTCTCCCTCTGCCTATGTCTCTGCCTCTCTCTGTGTCTCTCATGAATAAATAAATAAAATCTTTGAAAAAAAAAAGATAAACCATCTCAGCCTGGTTAGAGTCTAAGACAAATAAGAATGAAGTAAAAAAAAAAGATAAAAGATAAGAATAAAGTCTTGGAGTTTAAGGTTGTTTTCACTTGGATTTACCATCAACATAAGACTTAGGTCTAAGAGAGTGAGTGGCAACGGCCTCCGGGGCCTCCCCATTTCTTCACCAGGCAATACTTGAAGTCTGGAGGTCAAAGATGGCTCGGAAGTATGAGGAACTCACCAGAGGAGAGAAGGAAAGGAAAAAAAAAACTGGGTTCACAACCTTTCATACAATTAGGTTAAGGTGGTCGGGGAGTCTGGTCTGTGGCCATAGTAGTGTCCATCATCCTGTAAGGCCATTCCTCCAGTGGTACAACGACTGTGGTGCTCCCACTGACCTCCGTGAGCTATAACACATACAGGATTTGAAGCTCAGAGGCTAATTCTGTTCTTCTCTCACTCTACCATCTTCCTCAGAGAGATTCTTCACTCTTAAGTTTTATCCGTTACCTCTACCCTGGTGATCTTTACATTTTTAGCCTTAAGCCCAATCCCATGGTCTGGTTTCCTATTATCACCTTCACCTAAACCTCCTCCCACTGACCTGTATCCGCTTTTCCTTGGATGGTGTATCCCTGAGTTACCACATTTCAATCTGGGACCACTTGTTCATCTGGACCCACGCTCCCACGAAACCTTGAACACCTCTGACTACTACTAATTTATGCTCTGGGTTGAATCAGTCGCTGGTAGCTGTCATGTCTTTCTGTCCAATACCACTTTGATTCATTCCTTCACCTGCACTTGTAGTTTATCATAGTCCCTTGTAAATTCATGCTGTGTCATCTCATTTCTGACCACTGCAGTGGCCTCCAGCAGGCTGTGCCTACATTTGTTCCTTTTCTGTTTCCAGTGATTCTTCATGCCAGTCCGCTGAAGCATTCCCCTTCTACTATTCTCACAAACCATGTTCAACATAGACATGGCAGGTATATGTTGCTGGAAGGAAATTTTTAAAATTCTCTCCTTCAAATTCCTCGTCATTCAGAAGAAGAGATTGAGGCCCAATAAGGAGATTCAAGTTACATGAGTCCTGTGACTAGTTGACAAAAGTAACAATGCACATATTCTGATTTATAGCTGATTGCTTCTCTAAAAGAAAAAGATTCAGTGTAGACTACTTTAGACATACAAGAAGACAGTGTGAACAAACACCTCGGTTTAAGACCTAGTTCCATTGCTGTGTCACCCAGGCCATATAAACAATCGCAGTAGAATAAAATTGGGTAATGCTCAATGGATTCTCAGACTTGTCATGATTTAGTGTGGAGTGACAGATCTGATGAGAAAGGACATATTATCCTGTAGGTGACTGATAAAATGGAGAAGCGGAGGGGCAGTTGGGTGGCTCCATCAGTTAAGCATAAACTCTTGGTTTTGGCTCAGGTGATGATCTCAGGGTCCTGGGATGAAGCCCCATGTGGGCCTCTGCACTTAGCACAGAGTCTGCTTGAGATTCTCTCTCTCCCTCTGTCCCTGGTCCCACTCTCAATCTGTGTTCACACTCTCAATCTCTCTCTCTCTCTCTCTCTCTCTCTCTCTCTAAAATAAATAAATAAATCTTTTTTAAAAAATGAAGAGGAATTAAGGATCCCTCAGGATAGGTATCCTTAAGGATACTGCATATCCTTAGGAGGAAAATCATACTTCTAAATTTCATTTTCTTCATCAACAAAATGGGACATCAAACTGTCTGTGCATTTGTAAAGATTAAATGAGATACTACATGTAGAAGCTTTCTGTAAATTTTGAAATGCTAAACAACATAAGGGATTATTACAGTATACGACTATGCCCTGCTCTACTCACAGAAAGCAAGCAGCAAAGATTCACTGGGACTGTGGTTAACAAAGGAAGTTAAAACAAGTTAGAAATGTTTGGAATGAAGATACTGTGAGAAAATTCCTAATAGATTATATTAGAGAGTAACAAGTGCTGTGTGTTTAACTGGTATTAATAGAAGTGATAAAGGTTTTCATTTCTTAGCCAAAGAAAAGGAGCTATAGAATGGCAGTCTTTAACATTGTTATCAAAATATAATTAGCCTCTTTTGAACTATTACATAGTATATTAAATGCACTTTTCATTAGTTCATGGGCAAAGAAAAGGAAATGGAAAACAGAATGAAAATTAGATTGGCATTCATAAAAGCCATAAGATCACAATAAAAATGTATGATATCAAAGTGAATATTTTATATTAAATTAGAGGCATTGAATTGGAGTTTAAACTTATGGAGTTCAGAAAATTTTTTATGAGCTAATTTCCTACAGTAATGAGAAACTATCTAAGTTGAAATATCCTTTTCTGTCTATGAGAACAAAAATAAAAGCGAATTAACCCATATTACTATAGTTATAATTAGAGGAAAGAGAGTAATAGATGAGAAAAGATGTTGAATAATCTTAGTAGTAGATACTAGCGTATCTAGTGCTTCCAATGCATGTTTCATAATTTTGAAATGACTTAACCACACTCCCTTAATTCTTGAATAGGCAGGATCGTCCATATGTTGCTTATTATTAACAAACATAATAGGATAATGAACTTGGTTGTCTACTACAGCTTTTACTACTTGACTTTCCCTCTTCATTGAAGACTAGAGCATTCTAATGGCCTAATAGGGAGTTCCCATTCATACACATTTATAAAATCTTTGCCCCAAGAGATTGACTTTCCCTATCATACGTGTAGATGTTGTCATTGTTTTATTAATATGATTAAGATATCTGATTCCATTTTCATTGGAATAGTGTTTCTAGGCAAGGCCAAAAATAAGTGACTCATTCATTGCAAATTATGAAGTAATCAATATCTGGAAATCTGGAGACTTACAAGAATTTATTTTCATCTCTGAAAAAGTAGCTACTGTCATTTCAAATGAGCTAAGATTTACAGAATTTGTGAGTATATCATCAAAGTGTAAGCAGTGTGATTTTAATAAAAGAGCATAAGTCAATGTCAATAAATCATAATTTGATCACATAGTTAAGAATTACTTATTTTTTTGTGAAATATGTGACCATTCTTTATAAGATTAAAACTTACTCATCCAAATAAAAGTGTAAAAAATGAAAGAGAAAAAAATTATCTAAATTGTTTACACCAAAGATTTCCTTCTACATCAGTTGTCATCATATGTTTCTAAATAAAATTATCATCGTATTAACCCAAGGAGTCAGGAAAATATTTTATGCCTTGGCTAGGCTCTTAGAGTTTCCGTAGTACAACCAAATATACACCCACAAATGCAATTTAAGTGTTACTATTAAAAAGAATTCTTTTGGAACTTTAATTTATCCTTATCAAAGGTACATCTGTATTTACCTATTTTTCATTACTTTTACTTTTTGGAAATTCTTAGTGTAGTTATTTTTAAGATAACTTTTATTTTTTTACCTTTAAAGAATCTTACTCAGATGTTCGTAATGAAATTAGCTGGACATAAATTACATTAAATTTTGCTTAATTTTAAGCTTTAATTTAAGTTAGATTAAGACCAAACTCTAGGACTGTGAGGACTAAATTGTTAATCTAAAAACTGTAGAAACACTTCATTGAGTAGAAGGAGTAGATGCCTCATTTCATGCTCTAACCCAATGGAAACATTTATTCTAACTCTTCCTAATAAGTAGTCATTCAGCTACTTCTTGAAGACATCTAAAGATGGGAGTTTGACTACTTTACAAAACAAAATATTCAGTGGAACTAAGAAGGGGATGTGGCCTTTGGAATTTTGATCAACATGTCCATAATTCATCCAAATCAAAATTACATAGCTTTTCATAGCTAAAATCATTTTTTGAATTAAAAAAACACAATATCTTATCAGCAGAGCAATTCAACTATCTTCATTTATTAGGGGTGCCTGGGTGGCTCAGTTGGTTGAGCCATGGACTCCTGGTATCAGCTTAGGTCAGGATCTCAGGGTCAGGAGATGGAGTCCCACATTGGGCCCCTGCTCAGTGGGGAGTCTGCTTCTCTCCCTGTCCCATCACTCTGCCTCTCCTTCTATCCCTCCCCTTCCCCCATTTGCAGGCATACACATGCAGACTCTTTTCTAAAATAGTAAATAAATCTATAAAAAAATAAAATTAAAAACATGAAAACTTATGATTTGTGATTTTGTGACCAGAAACAGAAAAATACATCTAAAATCTCATGAGCCTACAAGTGTTTTAAACAAAATAATACAGACATACCATTACCATAAAATGTTAAGCTCAAGGTTTCTGGGGACTCTGTAAAGATTACCTAGTTCATTTTCCTATCTGGGATTTGAATCCTCTCTACAACGTCCCCAAGATTTTAAATTAAAAAAAAAAACACCTTTATAACATCATAATTATTTAAATATTTATGAACTCTTACTAAAATTCCATACTAAAATTGAATGTAAAATGTTCTCTATGCAAATTAAATCTATATTTTCAGAGTTTTATAGGGTTATATTTCTTGATCCTTTGTTATTATAACATAATGGCTTAAGATTATTAAACTCGATTTTTAAAATTTTCCAAGTTTTATTTGTCATTGATATATGTACTTAGCTGTACCTTACCATTAATCAGAAAGCAAGACTTTATTTCTTGCCTCTGGGGGTATGAATATATTGTGTGAAGAATAAGATTAATACCTTCCTTCAGGAAAGATATCATAGGCTTACTTTAACGAGTATTAGGTCCCTATACAGAACCACACATTTCTGCTTTTTCCCCCTATTATAGTAAATATTGTGACCTTTTAGTACAAAGGCACTGCCGGGTATTGGAATTGCACTGAGATAGTAGTCTGGAGACTACTTCTTAGTTCTAGCTCTGTCAGTAAACAGCTGACTGAATTTAAGCCTCCCAGCCATTCCTTGCTCTAAGATACTCTCTTTGAGAAACGAAGAATTTGAAATCAGATAATTTCTGAAGTATCCTACATTTTTCAAACACTGTGAACATATACATTATTGTTGACTCAAAAGCCATAATCAGTACCTGTCCTGCAAGAAGTCAGAATTTAAAATACTGGACTAGGTATAAATACAATTTAACCTGATTTTTTTTTCACTTTAATTTTCACTAAGTAAGTGCAAATATTCTCTAGCTTACTCTGAATTAAATTCAGAGGAACCCATGGACTGATGTAATAGGAAGGTAAGTTTTTATACCCACATGAAGCTGCTTGATTAAAAGCTAAGCAGGGGCATCTGCCTCTGTGTAAACGTCGCACATTTGCCTGATTCACCACCAGGGGTCATCATAGTGTATGTGTCTAAGGGGAGGAAAGCTTTTAAGCCTGTCAATGCTTTGCTGTTGTGTTTTTTTTTTTGTTTTTTGTTTTTGTTGTTGTTGTTGTTGTTTTTTGAATAGGTACAGCAACACAGGATAATCACTTTTCTTCATGAATTATCTACCTTTAAATTAGAACTTCTTTTAAAAATAGCTTTTTATTGTTGACGCATATGTGAAACTGCACTACCCTAAGGACGACTACTTTTATGGAAGTAGAAAAAAAATCCTGTTTTATACCCATCCCCATTCAGTCACTTAAGATTCAGCATCTGCTGAGTTGCATACTTCTTGTATTTAATTTTTCTTCTGTACTATCAGATGCTCGAGGAAATCGATAAGATTTCCAAGTGTTTTAGAATAAGTAGGTTATTGATTTAGTATAAAGTGACTATTTACCCATTTTAAACAAGTATTTGTTTAAATGATTTAAAGATAAGTCGTAATAAATAAAATATAATACTAAATTATCATAAAAGTCAGAAAAAGGTCGTTTTCTGATGACAACTGTAACATACATCAGTAAAGAATTCTATCAATTTAAATTGGCAAATTTTTTTAAGATTTTGTTTAATATTTGAGAGAGCAAAAGAGAGCAGACATAGGCAGGGGGAGGGGCAGAGAGAGAGAGGGAGAAGCAGACTCCCCATGGAGTAGGGAGCCAGACTCAGGGTTGGGTCCCAGGACCCTGGGATCATGACCCAAGCTGAAGGTAGACGCTTAACCAACTGAGCCAGGTGCCCAATTTGGCAATTTCTAGTCTTCTTGATGTGAATGTTGTCCACATCTCCTTGGTGGAGATGTTCTAATGTTAAAAATTATAGAATTATTTTTGGGGCACCTGGGTGGCTCAGTTGGTTAAGCCCCCTGACTCTTGATTTCGGCTGAGGTCATGATCTCAGTATTCTGAGATGGAGCCCTGGCTCATGGGGCTTCTCACCCAGCAGGGAGCCTGCTTCTTTACTTCTTTCTCCCTCTGCCCCTTCCCCCCGGTCACACATGCTCTCTCTCTCTCTCTCTCAAACAAATAAATAAATTGTTTTAAAAATTATAGAATGATTTTTGACACGGCTTGGTTAAAAAACATGTAAAATCATACTTTAGTTACAAATGCCACATTCAACATATAAAAATATAGGACTCATGGTTAAATTTGAATTTCAGATAAATGACAAATTATTTTTAGTATAATTATATCTCTGCAGTCATTGGGACATACACTAAAGAATTATCTGTTGCTTATCTGAAAATCAAATTTGATGGGTATCTTATATTTTAATGGCAAGTCTTCTTTGAGTACAAGTAGGCACAATAAGTTAAAGCTATTTTGAACTATATATATATGTTATATATGATATATGATATATATGAGAGAGCTTCATCTCACTTTTCTGGAAGTCAAACTTCAGACTTCCTTAAGCTGAAGAAAGAAGTACAATCAGAATTACAGGAGAACAGGCACTGGAGGAAGGAAGATTGGAAGGAAGGGAGGAGGTGATAAAAGAAGAGTGAGAAAGTACAAGGGAAGGAAGAAGAAGCTAACAGATGTTCCTGGCTCTGTAAAAGTGACCTGTGAACATCTAGCAACCGAAAGTAGCCAAGTACAACGTAAGAAAAAGGATTATGCTTAATGCTTAGAAATTGGTATACCTTATCCTCGGTGTAAAGCAACATTCGTATTGACAGCAATTGTACAAAAACTGAGAATTATGTGAGAGACAAAAAGAAAGCAAAAAAAAAAGAGAGAGAGAGACAGAGACAGAGACAGAGAGAAATCATGGAGAAATGATCGGAGGAGTTGCAAAGAGCCTATGTAATGGCAACAGGAGTGAAAGTCTTGACAGAAAGGGACCAGAGATCCATTGAGTGACCTAAATCAGCTGCAGTTCCTGTGAAGGTACAATGGGGTGTGTCTTTCATTCTCAGGAACTATCTACCGTGAGTGTGCATTTAGTGTGCCACATTAAAGCCGTAATATCAAATGGCAAACTCTGGTAGAAATTAAGAAGGTTTAGTTCAATTGATCACAAAGAACACAAATCTCCTTTGCCACTGATCTGCAACTTTTAATGGCATAAGAAAAGACATGTAATTTGCCTTAAGTCACAGAGGAAGTAAAAGGGTAGTCATGCTTCAACCCCATGTTTTCCAACAAAAAGCCCATATGTATTTCATGCGGCAAAACTGGCATACCGACCGATAGACTTATTTGATCAGGAGGGAGATTCATTATAGTCAAGAGGAATTAAAACAAAATGCAAGAGAGGTGTGTGACTTACATGGTAACGAATTCATGGACAGCAGACCCAAGTTCACCATGTTTTAGAATCCAACTAGTGACAAGATTAGAGGATATCCTTATCATAATCCTCATTCTAATGGAAAAGACAAGCATGATTTATGTGAAAATACTTAGAAATGAGTTATGTACAAAGAGATAGAAGGAAACTCTGGGAGATGTTGGATATGTGTTACCTTGATAGTGATCGTGGGTATCACAGGTATTTCCATATGTCTAAACTCATCAAATTGTACACATTAAATCTGTATAGTTCTTTACAGATCTATCATAGCTAAAAAATCTGAAATTTTATTTGACTATGATTTTGGAAGCCTGTTCACGTTTTTCTTTTCTTCTTTTTTTTTATTTTTTATTTTTTATTTTTTTGTCAATTTTTCCAGAATGTGTTGCACCTACTTAATTTGGTAAAATTCAGGGGTTTCATTGTTTCAGCAAATTTCCTTCTGTCATATCATTGAATATCTTTGTTTCATTCATTTTATTCCCTATTCAGAAATATATGCATGATGGATCTCCTTTATCTTTCATGTATAATAGTTTTTCTTTAGTCAACCACTTATTGCCTTCTATTTCATTTTCTATAATTTTTTTCAAGTGTTCACATCTTCCATCTACACCATTATGACTCTTTCTCTTTTTTAATGCTTTAAATATAACATTTATAGATAATAGACTTATTTTTATTTTTTAAAAAATCTTTTTTAAAAAGATTTTTATTTTTTTAAATAATCGCTACACCCAACGTGGGGCTCAAACTCACAACCCTGAGATCAAGAGTCACATGCTCTACTGACTGAGCCAGCCAGGTGCCCTGAATCATTTTTATTTTTTAATTAAACAGGGAAATGAGAATAATTTAAGCTATGAATTCCTAAATAATCCATGAAAATATTTGTGCTAGTACTCAGGAATTTATCTACATTTTCTGTTTTCTCAAACCATTTTCCCATACTTATTACATGTTGAAACATTTCAACATTCTGGATTTTTACATCACACAGAAAACTAGTGAGAGGTGCAAGTGTTCATCTAAGTAAAAATATTTTACATTGAAGAGAAAAAATAATATTACATTCCATAAGCTTTTGATATGGTCTTAGTTCCGTGCAATAGTTATTCAATAAGCACTTAATGTGTGTAGATTTTGTGCTAGGCTCAAGGTATCATAATGAATAAGCCCGGATCTTTATTTTGAAGGAACTAGCTATGAAACCTATTCAAAGAGACAAGAGGCATCCAGGAAGAGCAATGTCATTTCATTCAATTGTTTATTCAGTAGTAGTGCGACTTAGTGCATAGAAAACAGGGCTTGATGTCAGATAAATTGTGAAGACACCTGGCTCCTCCATTTATTTGCTGTTATATGTAAAGATCTCTGTCTACCCAGCTGGGCCAAAATGAGCTAGCTCATAGGTAATTTGTATTAGTATATGATCCCGGTAAAAACTAAAAACAGTCAATTAATGTCATTCCCCCCACCCCCAACCCCTTTCCTTACATAGGAACTTGTGAGATCCAGTTCATCAGTTTGGATCCCTGGTTGTCACCATGTCATGTGACCCATGTTTCAGGAGAACTCACATTAGAAGGTGTGATGTTCTTTTCCAGTGATTCTCCAGTCAAAAAGCTAAGATGTCTTAGGTGATGAATAAGATGTCTTGGGCAATGTCTTTGGCCAACGTCATGACTCTGATCTCATTATTATCATGTTTCCCAATAATTTCAATATTATTTATAGGCAGGAAGCATAATTGGTTAGTAAGAAGGTATATATATCCTTCCATTTAATTTACCCACACATTTCTTAATCCAAAAGAAGGCTTAAGAAGACAAGTGTATTTCTAACCACCTCATTTTTTAGCCCAGAAAATTAATTCCAGATAATTCAAGTGAAATTGCACAAGGTTAGATCAGCTGCTCTCTTGACTCTTACTTCGTTACTTTTTCCATTAAATCATTTATTTGTTTACCTTTGGAAACTATTGACCCAAACTCTTTATTACATTTGGAAACTAAGATTTGAGGATATAGAATACATGAGCATATGTAAAAAGATGATTTTTTGCTAATTGTTCAAGCATCATGGATTATTTCCTCTCTCTCTCACTTCTTCTAGATTGAAATAGTTCTTTGGTTTGGAGAAGACAGAAGTGAAATGAAATGTGAATACTTTGTCTCTGTTGATAGATGACTTAAATGAAAATCACCCCGGAACAGTATAACTATTTCCATCTATTCTTGTATTTCTCTTACTCTGAACATGGCTTTAAAAATCTCAAATCTTTCTGTGTTTAATAAATGTAACCACATTGTGAGCTTTGTTATCAAGACATCATTATTCCTTTTCATTATATTTAAACAATATTTGCTTGATTATATACTTAGATGCTGAGCACAATTGTAAAAATAATCACAAATTCACAAAATGTGTTGTTAATGAAATCACTACATTAAATCAGAAATTACTATCCAAATTGTGTAAAAAATTATAGTTACTATAAAGTGCCATCTTTGAGGGGGGAAGTACTGTTCCATCCCTCCAAAACAGGGTTTCAATATGTAATTTTGCAAAGCAACTCTCCTCACTCCATATGGACCCTATTAAGTCACTACTACAATTAAATAAAAGCAGATGTTACCAAATACAAGACTTGTTAACTCTCTTATCTAAAGCATGCTATTACATGGTAAACATGTATTAATCTATTTCAGATGAGGATTTAAGGCCCGCCGAGTATCAGTAACTGCCTCCTTCTTTCAGTATCACCAAAATACATCAAGCAGGAACTTGCCAGCTTTTTGTTGACGCTGTCCAGCTCACATGCAATCCCCCATGATTTTGTTTCTGTCCTTTCTTGTTCAACAAACATTTTAGCACTGTTTCTGAGAATTCTTGTTCAACAAACATCTTAGCACTACTTCTGAGAACAGAGAACCATAATGGTATTAGCTAATTTGGGGAATCTAAACAAGTGTTTGAACTTAAATAACATATATACACATTGAGGGTTAATTGTACGATATTACTACATAAATTACAAGAGATTCGTTCACTTTAATTGCACAGATAATAGCCCCAAACTTACAAGGGAAGTATTTGTTTATTAGGAAAGATATTCTTAATTCCCTAAATGAGTCTATGATAATTTTTATCAAAATTATAAATGATGTTTGGTGATAATTTCACATTACTGTTATTGTTAGGAAATGGTTTTCAGTGACTCTCTTGTATATCTGCAAGTCTCATGAGTGAGGTACTAACTGCCTTTGTTCTGGACTCTGTTTTCAAAGATATTTGCATAATGATCAGACTTAAAGGTGCAGTGTCTCACTCTGAAGCAAAGGGTAGGCTTGCTTACTACTCGACATAATAAGACAATGATTCCTACATAAGCAAAGTGCAGACATGCTTACTTCCTATTGTAGAAGATTCAAGTTCCTTACGCTTAGGATTCCTCTCTTGAAACCTACTATTTGCAGTGATCATCTTGTCCTCTTCATGTCTCTCTAGAAGTATTGGGATCCATGTAATATATGCAAAAATTCATAAATTGGGATCCATGTAATATATGCAAAAATTCATAAACCCTGACCACTGATACTGTCATGAGACATAAAGTCCTTTATCTCTGAATTGGGATCTTGTGTCTTCTCCCAGCCTCCATGAATCTTTGTCTCTGTTTCATGGCAGGCTAACTTAGTACCTTGCAAGTTAGATAAAATCTCCAACCCCTCACAGTTCTTGAAGGATGTTTCAGCAATGAAGCTGGGATACAGACAAAGAGAACAAGGGTAGGGTAAGAATGAGAGCCACGCAGTTTGACAGAATTTAAGGGAAATCTATGAGAATTGATAATGAACATACCGATCAAACTGTTTGGTCAACCAGAAGATAAATGATCCTCAACTTTATCGTCTGTTAACGAAAAGAAATTGGGGCACAGTTGCATGCTGGCCACTGGAAAATAGGTTCAAAGACAGCTGTCCGAACAGTGTGCAGCAGTTACTAATTCTGCTCTCGGTGGGGGCAGATGGGGAGGGAGGGAGAGGAAGGATGGAGCAGCCTCAGATATACCCATTGTAACAACTAGTGCTAAGATTAGTCCTAGAAGGGCAGAGGAGTTCTACATTTTTTCAGACAGCAGCTCTAGAGATGGGCACCTATACTAGCATGAAAGGAGGAGAACTCACAGGATGTATGGGCAGACAACAGATGAATCTTTAAAAGTTTGGCTACTTCATTTCAGAAAAAAGGAGAAGGGCATATGCTCATTAAGGAAAAATGGAAATAACTGGGATGTCTTATAGCTCAGCCCCTCTTACAGTCCATTATGCTAATCTTAGACCCACTTGAATATGACAGTTAAAGATCTGAGGGTTTTGTTAATTTGTTTGTTTTGCTTTGTTTTGTTTTGTAATGGCTCCTGGATGCTATAAGAGAGCTTTGATCCTCTGAGGAAACATTTCCCAAGGGGAAAAAAATCTTTTTCTGGGAAACCATTGATTAGGCTTTGGTTAGAACTGAGTCTGCTGCTGCTCCAGATCATTTTATAACGCTGACAAAGGTGACCCACTGGAGAATGAGAAACTGACTCCCCAAATACAGGTACATTATTCTGAAACACACAGATAAATCTGTGATCAAGTCAGCACCTCTTGAAACCAGAAATGCACCTTGCTTATTGCCGTGAAGCCCTTCTTTCCCGCTATCCCTCCTGACCCCTGCTCTCTGTCTATGCCAACCTCAGCTGCTTTAAAGAGAAAACTTTCTAAGACTGGGTTATAGTTCTTCTAGTCTCCAAGAAGAACCAGAAGCCATACACCCAATTACATTGAGGAACTTTGGGGGAAAAGAGAATCACAAAATTTATGGCTCTGTTGTATATAGTCGATGAAGTTGCCGTTATACTTGGTCCAATGGGAGGAAGGGGTACCCAAGTTTAACATATGGGGTTTAGGCAGTGCTCATAGTAGGGAAGGAAAACTAAATGATCTTGTGAGTGGGATCCATTGAGCCAATTCAATGTGCTGTTGTTATGGCTTCCACTACTGAATCTATAATTAATAGTATGGATGTCTTACATGCTGGTAGTGTGAATGCTTATAAGGGCCAGAGGGAACCCCCTAATTGAAAAAGCCTCTGTACCAATAAGCAATACTAGTCCTTTAAAGCCACACAACCCTGATATTCCATTTGGGCATATTCCATTTGGGCTATATATGCTAGTGCTGATGAGTTTGCAACTGGGGCCTCTGACATAGAAAAGCAGCCTCCACACCATGGCATCCCCTGGGGTTTTGCAATCATGTCCTCCCTGACATGGTGACCAGGAAAACACCTTTTGTAAAGTAGCTATTGGCTTGTCATTGGAGCTCTTACTGACACCAAGTACCTGAACGGTGGAGGTGTGCGACTCTCTACCTTGATATTCCCATTTTCAGGTAGGTCAGCTTCCACTCAACAAACAAGGTATAAAGGGCCAACATGCCTCTCTTGTTAAATGCTGCAGTCTAAGCCCCAGCAGCATTGTGGCTTTATATGAAAAAATAGCAGCTTAGAGCTATGTAACGTTTCCCCCTATGTAAGGGGGGAACGTTATCCCCACCCTACCCACTGCCTTTGATAGCAAAACTGTCTTGATAGGGTTTTCTTCTCCTAAATAGTGATCTCCTAGATCACTGATGTTTTGACTGAGTTAAAATTTGTTGGTGTCCCAAACTGAATTATTCAGCTTCAGCACCAGCTATGCTGAACTGAAAATGGAGAGGCAATCTTATCTCAGTGGGCAGGACTGGAGGATGTTGTAATAGCTCTGGCCAATACTGTACTTGACAAATCCTGTTATAATTTTTCTGGCTTTTGGGTTTTTGTCAATGGCCTAGATGTTTGGTCTGCCACACAAATCATGGTATTGATTGAATTGCCTGGATCATGCTTGTAGATGTTCTGGGTAAGGGCCTATTCCCTGATGAGTCCAACTAAAATCTAGCTGTTGTGTGGGACTGCATTGCCCAGACTGCCAACCTTGTCACTTAAATCCAGGCTCGTACCAGACATAGCAATGCATCCTCCATCATAGAGGGGGTACAAGTTGGAAGACTCTTTCTAAAGTTGGGCAATCTTAATCAAAGAATAAAAGAAACCTCTGTCATGTATTCTGAGCAATAGGAAAAATTTCTTTTTAAAATTTAGTGAGAGGGAGAATCTTTTTTTCCTGCCAAAAGCAAGGAAGTCTACAAACTCCTGGTATTTCACCTATGAAAGTCATTTTGCAGAGATCTTGCAGATTGTGGAAGCTGCAATTTGACTCCTTGCTCTGCCATTTACTAGCTATATTACCTTAAGCAAATCAAAAACTCCTAGAGATCCAGTGTTATTTTTTTAAGAAGAGAGAAATGGAGTAGTTTTAAATATCAAAGAAACAACACTTGTGAGAGTGCTTTCTAACTACACAGCACTCTATAAATATTAGTTATTTTTCTAGTATTTCTGTACATTTATGTTGAAGAAATAGAAACTAAGTATGTAAACATAGCCTACTGTCTACACGTCAAAACTAAACAAAAATTACAGAAAACAGACCATGATTTTAAAGGGTTTGGCACATTAGCTGTAATACAATACCATAACCAATACACTTTGACTAAGCAAGGAATGGGAACTTGGATGAAGTACACAACAGCCTGGAAGAAAGGAAGAATAAAGAGGAAGAGAATAGAAACCAGAAGGACAAAGAACTATACTTTACACGAAGACCACATGGTAGTTGTCTATATCTTTCACTATTTGTAGTTTTTATACTGGCACTTAATATTTAATAAAATATGGTTTATCAAATAACATGAATATAAACACTTCAGCTAATTACCAAATACATTGCTATGTTAAATTAATCCTTTAAATTTTTAATAAGAAAACTATCTGGACTTTTTCATTTTAATGGAGGTTACTAACCATCATTTCAATTTGCACACTGGGAAGATCCACATATTTCATTACAATTTACGGAGCCTGGTATCCTTATTTCTTTTGAAACTATACCAATGACAATTAATTTGTAACCCATGGTGACTTCAACTTTTTCTTAGGTCTTTGTGTGAAGCTAAGCATGGATTATTTGCATCTATACAAAATGTTCTATCTTCTTGACTTAATTACCTTACATTTATCTTTATGGAATTTCGTCTTGACTTTATATTTTATGTCAGCTTATTTCAGAAATCATATTTGACCTTCTGTTGTTTATATCTGCAACTTTAATCAATGAAGTAAAAAATGATAACACTGGATTTCATTGAAAACATCTGACCTTTAGAATTCCAGTGGATCTTCAAAATCTATAAGTTAACATGCCTGTTTCCCAGTAGACACATTATAAATCTATTCAATGAATGGCATTGTGCTACAATATCTAAGGCAAAGTACTCTTTTGTAAGGGATCACAAGCTATCATAAAATAGGTAAAGTTCAATTCTAAAAAATGTACAAAAGTATAAAAACAAAGGAGAACTTGGGACATGTCACAAAAATGGTACAATGGACTATGTGGACTTAGGTAAAGAAAATTAAAGAGCCAAAGAGTTATTCAATTTCACATGAAAGTATAATAATAAGTATAACAAGCAGAAAAAGAACAAAACAAATGGAGAAAGAAGAAAGAGGAAGAAGGGGAGAACTATTACTTACAGAATATCTACTGTGAGTTAGGTATGTGATTATCACATTTAATCCTTAAAGACTTGATGAGATGAGTATTGCATTTTATAAATGAGGAAAAGGGATTTTATTGTAGGGAAACAGTAAAGATCATTTAGAAAGCATATGTTGGGATTCATACATGAGGGATTTCAAAATAGGCAAAAAAGCAAAAATCAGCATCTTCTTGAAAAGTAAGTGGATTTCATGGCTATAAGAGTGGTTGCTGATGACAAATTACCCAAATTTGAATTTTAGCACCCCTATTTTCCTTTCTTAGAAGTTTTATTTTAATTCTGGTTAGTTAATACACAGTGTTGTGTTAATTTCACGTGTACAAAATAGAGATTTGACACTTCCATGCATCACCAGGTGCTCATCACAAGTGCTCTCCTTATCCCCATCACCTATTTCACCCATCCCCCACTCTCCACAAACCATCAGTTTGTTCCTCTAGTTTAAGAGTATTCCATGGTTTGCCCCCCACGCTTCTCCCCCTTTGCTTGAGGAATTCTACGTATGAGTATTTGTCTTTCTCTGACTGGATTTATTTCACCTAGCATTATATCAGCACCCTATTTTCTAAGACTTTGATAAAGTCATTTAATCTCTCAGTATCTCAACCTTCTAACCTTTAATCTCTTAAAAGGGGAACAGCAATAATACCTGCCTCATAATGTTGTGAGGACTAAATGCAAAGATCCATGGAACATGCTTAGAGCAAATATGGCTTCCTGTGTGACACAGCTTCAAAAATCACTCTATGATTTGATTATTACTACAATATTATTTCTTAAAATGACACTTTTTTATCAGGAGAATGACATGATGAGAACCGCTTTTTTCAAAAATTATCCTAACAACATAGAATCAAAATTTTAAATGAGGAAATGCTAAAAGGATGGATGTCATTAGGAACATAAAAATAATTCAGGTGCTCCCTGTTGTGCAATGTCTGAAAGCTGTTCTTTCACATACTTCTTTTAGTTTCCTAGTATAGCAGAGCAGTTGCTGTTGCAGTTCAGTTCGTGGGTGGTAGTGTAAGATCAATATACTAGTTCTAAGTCCATCTCCCATGAAATTTTAAGCCCTTCTGTACACCTCCATTGTCATTTTCCTAATTTAGGTATCTAGCACTGTTCACCTAAATTCCATGGGCACCTCTAGTAGACTGTTCTTATAACACTTCTAGCTTCATCCTTGTATTAGTCACTCTCAAACTGGCACCAGAATTATCTTTTCAGGATGAAAATCCAAAGGTTTACTTGTCTCTTCCACTTACTTGTCAGTAAGCTCTTTGAAGGCAAGGATGGTATCTGGCATTTAGTAAGTTGTGTGCTGGTAAATCACCTTTCTTGGAAAAAAAAATCCAGCTATTAAACATTTGTCCATTACCATGTTATAAATACTCCCACCATGGCCACTTTCAAACTGCAAATACAATGTCACATATAATATAGAGATATTAAGAGAGGCACACAATCAGCTTTCATGAGGCAGTACAATTCAGCTTTAGGTCCCCAGTAGGTGCTTGATAAGTGTTTCTTGATTGAAATATTGTTTAATTATTTTTATTAAAGTATGAGAGGCAACTAACTAAATAGTTTATGCAGCCTCTAAAATATATCATCAACAAGATTCATTCATCTAGATAATTAGGGGGGAAAAGGATCTTAGATATGAATATGCATGTATTAATAATTTTGTGTTTAAATACTGATTTTAGCATGGAAATTAAGTAAAACCTTGCTGAGAAGTCTGAAAAATGAAAATGGCTTGAATTACTTTATGATAATTATTCTACATTGTCAGTGAGAATTGTGGAAAAGTAGGTAAACTTTGTAAAATAAGTTGAATGAGATGGCACATGTATAAAATTGTACTTTCCTGGAAATAGTGATTTTAATAGCTGGAAGGTATTCACAGCACACAGCATTAGGTCTGAAAATAACAAACTCTTAACAGTAAATACATCATACAACACATAATAAAGAAGAAATGTTGGGAGATTGTATGCATTAAGAATTTAAGATAAGGAAATCTGGAAAGCCATAATTGCAAGATAATGAGGATGCATACACATTGGCAAGGTATCCCTACCCACAAATCTTTAGCAATCTGATTCCCCACCCATATTGGTCCTACTTCACATTACTCACTCAATGCTAAAGTGTGCTTATTAGAAGTATGTATCTTCTAAGGTGTATTGGGACAGTGAATCACTGAGAAGCATACATACATATGTTATGACATACTATACTGTGTTTCTGTCTCTGGTACCTAGATGTGTAGAAATTGTCCTTGAGTAGGCCAATAGATACTACTCAAACTTCCAACAAAAGGTAGACAGGAAGTGGATCTGGGTGGGATATGGGAGGGGAAAAGGGATGAGGGGGTGGGGGGTGAAAAAGGTGGTATAGGACATTACGGGGTCAGGGGGAAGGGCAATAATTAGGGACCTAATCCAACATCGTTTAGGCTCATCTTGCCCACATGACCTAAAAGAGGGGATGCAACCAATAAAAGTTCAAGTAAAGTCCTAAAAACATGGAAATTGTATTTATGAATGTAGGCATATACTTATACTTACTTTTTGTAATAGTACAGAAATGAGTAAATCTTAGGAAAAAAATAAACACTAGCTGATAATTAATCATTATTAATATCATTTTAAAATGTAAATGTTCTTTTGAACAAGTCCCCCAGAAGGCAGCCATTAGTAGTTACATTGTATATAATACCAATACCAGTTACAAGGACATGCCCCTTATGGTTCTTAATAATTCCTGAAAATAAAGTAGTAATTTGACCTAAATTTTATGTGTAATTTAAGGTAAGATAATTTGCTGTCATACAATTGGTTTTGGAAAACTAATCACATGTTTTGTCTTTTATCATTACGATGTCTGGAGAATGCTTTTTCGTATTCAGATAGAAGAGAACATACATCTGGTTTCTTTAAGCAGAAGTCATGAGCAATCTCCATGAGAATGTTAGATTCCAGAAGCTGTTTGGAAAAGTTTTCTGGGGTACCTGGCTGGCTCGGTAGGTGGCTCTTCATCTTAGGGTCATGTGTTTGAGCCCCACATTGGGCATAGAGACAATTTAAGAGAAAAACATTTTCCTATTTCTACTCATGATTATTTTCTTTTCTTTTGATGAGGGACCAGCCAGTCAATAATGATGTCACATTATTGATACATTTATCATTTAGCTCTCCCAACTGGCTCTGCCTCACTTAAGAGAACTAAAAGAAATGCACATATATATTACTTTTTGAAGTATTATAGAATAATAACTAACAGTCTAGAAAAGGGATGGTGAAAGCATATGTTTAACAGTCTTCGTAGAGTTAAGCAGAATGAAGATGCTGGGATATCAGCAACATATGAAATTTTCAACAGATGAAAATGTAAATATATGTCTGGCAAAGAAGGAAAGGGAGATCATTTCATTTATAGATAACTAATTTATTAAATAATCTCAACTCTAATAGATTTTACTTTAAAAGAACAGAATGGTTGAAATATAGCTTCCCTCTGACATAGGATAGGTACAACCAGAAGAATTTGAAAATGAAATCATACAGAAGGCCTACAGGGTGAAGGTCAGGTATGTACCTCTTTCTCATTTATTTTTCTTATTTAATAAACATATGTATAGCCTCTATTCCAGTCTCTCACTATCAGTGTTTTCACTCTTCTATTTTTCTCTGATTCATATATTTTAGCCCATCTTGATATTTCTCCAAATTTGATCCTTCTACCTAAATCAAATGCTTTTTTTTTTAAAATGCAAATTCCAAATCCTACCAGATAGTACTCAAATCAAAATTACTCATGGTGGGTCCAGATATTTGCTCCTATAACAAGTGTCTACTATAATTCTTACGTAAATTTGAGTTTTAAAATCACTACTACTAGATAAGGCAGCAGGGCCATTAGCAATGATACTGATGGCCTCCACAATATGAGTTAGCCCACAATATCAGCAAAAACTGTAATAACAACAAGAAATGAGGTCAAACAAGAGAAGGAAGGAGGGAGGTAAAGGGGGGGATTTCTTGGAATTAGCTCAAAATAAATGATTGTATAGATTGACAGAATCAAGACAGGAGGAGGCCCCTAGGTTCTAAAACATTTAGAGATCACCATCTTCTTCTTTGAAGAAGTATGAAGAAGTATGAGCAAGTAAAATAGGTTAAGACATACATTTTATCTTAAATGTGATCAAGACATTTTATAAATTTAACAGAAATTGTGTTTAGTGTAAATGCTATGAATTGTGTGAAATTTCCCAAAGTTCACTGATTTTTTTTTTTTTACTTTTAAAATGATAATTGGAACAGATTGGAAAGCAGATGGTGTCCTTTAAGCTGCAGTAATTACCTGAGAGGAAAGACCTATAAAAAAAGAAGGAGGAAGAAAGGAAGGAAGGGAAGAAAAAGGGAAATGGGAAAACTTCATATTCATAAAAAAAAATCTTCCTTTCAAATATTATTTCATTAGTTCTTTCTTATATTACATGGACCTTCTTTTCTTCAAATTCCATTGGCTTAATCTTAAAAAAGGGTTTCTTCAACTGCACAGTAGTTTGGAACATTAATTGAAATGATAAATTTCAGTAACTACTCAATTAAAAACTGAGAAACAAATAAGTTTGCATTTACCTAAAAACATTTTCCACACTTTCTGTTAAAAGAAATGTAAAAGCATTGTGAAAAAAAAGTGATATCAGAAAAAGCTAAACAGGCAAGGAAGACTTTATTCAAGACTATTGCAATGGGAGAGAGAGATTGAACTCAACTCTACTGAAATAAAGAGTTTTCAGTGCTTAGGTGAGCTAGTGGTAAATTGCTGGAGGAAGTTGTGGGGAGGCAGCCAGTGTAATGAGGCCATTTGTGTTTGCTAATTGGCAATTGAAGTTGGGCCTCGACTTTCCCACAGAGACTAGGAGACAGGGGCACTACTAACTTTCTTGGTGGGATGGTTCTCAGGTCCCTGGGAGAAACATTCTTTGTTGTCAGACTGGCCTGAAACTGGGAGAAGACTTACCTCTCAAAGGGTCAGAGGAAGAATTTACAATTGCAAATGTTCTGAAGTAAATGTTTCAAGAAGAGAGGTCAGAGGCCCACCGTGGGGAAGGAATCAGTTTAAAGTTCTGTCAGTCTGAGTGGAGCTTAAAGGCTATCTAGGTCAATTTCCTCTCTAAGCTTTTAGATGACAAGTTTTCACATGCATTAATTCATGTGCTGTAATTCTTTATTAGACATTGAGTTACATTAGCCCAAACTTATTTCATCTAAATCTTATGCACATAGGCCATTAGCTTGATTCTAAGGTTCATCTGTCACATGCAATTATAGATTGTTTTGAGCTTTTTCAAAGTTCTGTTGAGTACCTAAAATGCCTTCCTGTTTGTTGACTTAATCAGAAATTATCTCTTTAAAGAAGATTTTTATTATTTTTGGTTAAGAACGGCATTTAGCAAGCTATTCCCCCGAATACTGCCTTTCCTTATTTCTCATGAAAATTCCCAAGAAGACCCTGAAAACAACAACAGCAAAACAACAAAGTCTCACAACAACTCTAGCTAAAGAGAGAGGAAAGAGATCTATCCAATGTCAGAACTGGCAGAAATTGGAGAAAACAGTGTTCTTAGCTCATATCTCTTTGTTGAAACACAACTAAGAAAGGATTAAAAGTCATTTGACCATATCCCCACCAACGGTCCCCCAAAACCCAAAGCCTGTAAAAAAAAAAGTTCAATATCCTTCCCTCCTGGGGAGGGAAGATAGTGATCGTTGTTTCCTCATTCTACTTCATCACCTCACACACAGTCATTTGAATCTTCAAAGCTCAAAAAGTCATCAGGCAGGAAATAAGGGTAATGGCTGACAGCACTTTGCATTCTGGAAGGTGTGGCCCTACAAGGGAAGTATTGTCAAAATCTCAGAAGGATGAAGGTAATTTGGTAGCAGTACTAAGCACCTGAATCAATCAGATGACAATACAACTTGGGATGGAAGATGTGCATGAGTAAGCTTTTAACAAATCATTCATTTCCCAGCATCTGGCACATATTTACGTTTGGTTCTGCTGATCTCAAGCAGAACCATCTCTTACCCACAATAATTGGTCTCTGATATTTTTACAAATGAAGTTAATGGTAAATCTAGAACTCCAGTGAAGACACAGTGCGTTAAAGTAATAATATTGAACTTTACCTTAGTGACTGCTATGATCCTATAAATCAGAGGTGGTTGAAGAAATCCTTCCCTATCCCCACTGCTTTGTGTTTCAGAAGTTTCTTATGAGAAGAATCCATCTTCCCCATATGACTTAGAAAAGACTCAAGGATGCCTCCTTCACTTATGACAAGGCTAGACACTGACTCTCCATATTCCATGCTTTGCTCATAAATGATTAAACTGCTTGCCCCATCAAGCAATGAGAATAAAATGCTTGTTAACCAACTTTGGTTAAGTTTCTTTCTTTCCCCACCTTGAAATCGGACTTACCTTCAGCCTGAGTCAGCATTACAGGGCCTCTCCTGAGTAAAAGCTGGCATCAGGATAAAACAGTCACAAAACTACCAGCCAATCATGCCGACTTTCATTCCACTCTCCACACACCTGGTTCTTTGCAGCCTTGTTTACTTTTCCCAATAAATGAAAAACCCTTTTGCCGAACCCTTGAGAACCCTAAAGAGCCCCCTATAGCAATGTTCTCTTGATTGCAATGGTAATCCTCTCCCTTTGCCATGCTCCCATCCTGTCCTTTTGAAATATAGGACCTTTCAGTAAAAATGGCTCCTATAAAAATAAATATATAAATATAAAGTCTGAAATTGTTTTTTATTTGACAGAGGATCCTTCCAATTTTTTTTCATTTTTTGCACCTTAAATTTTTGGGGGGAGGGCTATATTTATTTCAGAGCTATGCATACACACTACTTTCTAATGCATATCAACTTATTAAGCCAACATTAATTACTTTTCATATATCCTTTTAGATATTGCTTCCTTCAGGAAATCTTCCCTGACCTCTTAAGCTCTATGTTCTCAAAATTCTGTTTGTTTTATTTTCACACCAAACTATAGTGTCTTTCAGGGACTAATGCCTTATTCTCTCAACAGCTAATATAGGGACAGTCATATCATAGATGTTCAATAGACAGTCCTTGAATTAATAATTTTTTTAAATGGAAGCAGTTTCCCTAGGCTATGCCTTCTTTATACCTTAATTCATAATTTTACAAAATGGAGAATAGCCTCAAAAATAACATTGATACTTCCCAAGTATAACTATACCCTGATTGGTTAAAAAAATGCAAAAAAAAATGCATTTCCATCCCAAGAGACACACAGAGAGAAACAGTCTCTCTGTCTTCAATCAGGCCAGCAGTTCTGCTGTTTCTGGCACCTACCACTCATTGGAAGCTCAAATTAGTTTTTCAATTGAATTCCATCTACCTTCTAAATGGTGAGAATTTTTCCGACTCTGGCAATAATATGCAAGTCATTCCTAAATTTTGCTGTCCTTGAATTTCCATCACTTATTCTGTGCTTTTTCTGGGTATTTTAGTGGAGAGATAGATAGGAGCAGTTATCTAAAAGACCACTAGCTACAGGACATTTTAAACCATAAACATAATCAGAGAAAATTGAGAGACAATTTACTTGCAAGACTTTGAAGTTAACCCTCAGAGTAAGGCTTTCTTTTCTCCCTCCTTCCACCCTCCTCTCACTTGCCAGCCTTGTCTATGCTCACCACAAATTGTTTGAATAAATCGTTTGAATACCAAGGAAAAGGGGACATGCGGTTCCAGTTATACCTAGCAAGTGCCTCATACACATGGAAGTGACGGAAAAAAATATGTTATCATATACTAACTTTGAGAAATTAATGTCTGGACTGGTATGATCACAACAGAAAATATATTTTGCAAATTAGGATAGTTTTGTTAACCACTTACAAAGTCACATCGGAGTAAATCATAAGGGCAGCATATAAGGGCAGGGCTCACAAGCTGGAGTCCCCTTACTACCCCAATGCATGAAGGAACAAGTGTAAGGAGCAGTTACTGTAACTTAGAAACAGAGCTGTGTGGAGAAAGCCACCCGATGGGAATTGAAATCTTCAGTAGAGGAATGCGGCCTTAAAAGCTTCAGGTGAGGGATCCCTGGGTGGCGCAGCGGTTTGGCGCCTGCCTTTGGCCCAGGGCGCGATCCTGGAGACCCGGGATCGAATCCCACATCAGGGTCCCGGTGCATGGAGCCTGCTTCTTCCTCCGCCTGTGTCTCTGCCTCTCTTTCTCTCTCTCTCTCTGTGACTATCATAAATAAATAAAAATTAAAAAAAAAAAAAAAAGCTTCAGGTGAGGTACACAACCAGCCTGCAGCAATTTCAAAGGAAGTGGGCAGCAACAAGAAAATAAGTGCCCCCAAATCGCTCTTCTCCCTTCCTCTGGTCCTCTGCCAGTATTCTCCACGGACAAACCCGACTAGAATTCAGTGGGTGAGAAGCCCTTGGATGTTGCCCAAACCCACTGGGGAATCCACAATGGCCTGTGGGCCAAAGCCAGCTTGCTGCCTGTTTGGGTAGACCTGCAAGCTAAAAATGGTTTTCACATTTTTAAACAGTTGAAAAGATGTATTTTTAAAATACTCAGTGGCCCATAACAAACGAAATTCAAATTTCAGCATCTACTGATAAAGTTTTATTTGAATACAGTCAAGCTCATTTGTTTGCATTTTGTATCTGCTTCTGTGCTAAAATGACCAAGGTAAGTGACTGTGGGAGAGACACTATGTGGGGCCCTTGCAGCTTTGTGTTTCTTCTCAGAGCATTGCTGTCACAGTGACACTGTTACAGTTTAGCAGGGTTGTGAATGCTGCAGGTATCATTGTACGGTGCTATTTTATTATTTACTTACTACCCGTGCATACTCATCATGTCAAAACAAGAAAAAAAAAGAGAAAAGTGGATTGTAAATGTCATGATTTCAACGCAGAATGGTGTGTAGGTTATTTTGTTATACAATTAGAATGCAAAAATTGTGTTTCTTATTCAATGACATTATTACTGTGCTAAAAGAATCAATATACCTTGATGCCTACTTGCACACTCATGACAATATTCAAAAGAAAGTGACCGAAAAATTAGAAAATCTTAATTTTTTTTCTTAAGATTTTATTTATTCATGAGAAACACAGGCAGAAACAGGGGGATAAGCAGGCTCCTTGCTTAACCCGCTGAGCCACCCAGGTGCCTCCTTTTAAAATTTAACTTAATTAATTTTTTTGAGACAGTGGTTTTTTAGTTAATCTCTTTTTTATTAAGTTTTTATTTTTACATCCATTTCTTCTTTCCTTGACCTTTAGATAGTTTCTCTCTCTCTTTTCTTAAGATTTTATTTATGATAGACACGCAGAGAGAGGCAGAGACACAGGCAGAGGGAGAAGCAGGCTGGGACTTGACCCCGGGACCACGCCCTGAGCCAAAGGCAGATGCTCAACCGCTAAGCCACCCAGGCATCCCCAAATTAGAAGATTTTAAACAGAATCTCTTCGTAAAAATGAAAGCAGAAAATGAGGCAGGAACCAAATTAAGTTTCTGAGTGGCATATTTGTAAATCAAGCAAAGAAAACTATTTACTGATGGTGAGTTAATTACATTGTGTTTTATTGACATGGCCAAGGAAAGGTAACCAGAAAACACTAAACTTGATTAAGACTGCTAACGTTTTGGTGAGAGCAGTTGTTCAAAGATTTGAGAACTTGGATAAAACAGCAATAGTCAATTAAAAAGAAAACATAGCAATTGATTTCAAGTGGTTTTCCGTGGCTCTTGATGAGTCAACAGATGATATTGATACTGCTCAGATGTTGTGTTTATTTGAGGACTCAAAGCCAAGTTTGAAGTGATTAAAGAATCAGCCTATATGAACATTATCTGTGGTCAGGCAAGAACACTTTCAAAGAAGTTGAGAAAACATGAATTCAGCACAACCTGAAGTGGAATCTGTTAAGATATATTGCAACAGATGGTGATAAAAATGTATATGCAGTAGAAAAAGGAAAAGTTGAACAAAGTTACAAAACTTGTGAAAATGTAACGTGGGTAAAGCCGGTGGATAGTCACTGTAATATTCATGCGGGCAAATGCTTGATCACTATCACTTGTAATTGTAAATATGAGCTTCACTTGTGCTTATGGATGTCACCTGTAGACTTAGGTATTGTCAGTGTTGTCAATTTTTGATAGAAATAAAAGCTGAACAATCTGACCTGCCCTACTTTCACAGAAGTTTGATGGCTGAGCGATGGTAAAATGTCACTGGGATTTTTCTGAGCACAGAACCCAAACTGATTTGATTTTTTCCCTAATGAAAAGAATCGCTTCAACCACTATTAATTACAGACATAATAATATTTTTTTAATTTTCATTTTTATATATTTTCTGTATTTCTTGATGAATTTAACTTAAAATTATAGGCAGAATAGTGCTTAAATGTGGAGTTGATGCTGTTGTATAGTCATTTCAACAACTGATGTTGTTTGAATCATAAGTAATGTCGGGCTACTTTAAACACTTACCATGCTGTCAGAAGTTAAAACAGGAAATGAGATCTCTATTCCCATGCAAATTTGTAGTGGATATATTTCTTGAGCTCAAACACAGATCTAGCAGTGTTTTTTAGACCTTGCTGCAAATGTAGAGGAAATTTTCATACTTTAAAACCCGTTTAATTGTACAATTGAGGAGCTTCCACCCATCTTTCAAATAGAAGTGATTAATCTGCAAAATAATGACATACTAAAAGGTGAATATCAAGAGGAGAATCTGATAGGATTCTATAAATGACTTCCAAATGATGAATGTTCTTTTAAAATAAGCTTGTGAAATGATATCAGTATTTAACAATTGTTATTTGATTGGAAAGACATTTCCTAAAATGAAATATGAAAACTCTTACTTCATAGCTACACTAAACACTAAATTTCAACTTTCATTAAAATGTTATCCAAAAAGTTGCTGAGATCAAACATTCTTTCTCTTTTGGACTCTGATTTCTAATTTTTAAAGAAACTTTGATTGTTCTCTCTTTTTTTAAAAAATTCTGCACCTTTACCTTTTTCTTTGTATTTTTCAAGTTTCTGTTTTGATATCTCTTCCATCATATCTGCTAATTTTTTCTTAAAGTCCTCTCTTATGGCTGCCAACCATTTCCCCTTCTTTTCCAATTGTAGCTATTGCCACTGATCTTGCAGCACAATTGTCAGAATGGAGTCCAAGAGAAGTTGAATCTGTCTTGTCCCTGATGCATGTTCTATGTCTACCAGCCTTGTTTTTCTAGACTTTTAGTTCACTGAATTCCTAAGGTAAGGTTCATGGGAGATAACACTTATGAGTTTGAAAATATATTTGTTTTGTTCTCATATTTGATGACAAATTTGACTGGGTGTAGAAATCAAGACTAAAAATATATTTTGTTTTATTGTTCTGAGAGTTTTTCCTCTATAATCTTTTAGCCTTTACCATCTTTTAGCCTGATGACTAACAAATTTGTCATCAGCTAAACCATCCTTTATTAATGGATACCATATATTGATTTATTTTAATTCAACTTTAAAAACTTTGAGTTTTAAAAACTTTAAAAACTTTGAATGCTGCCATTTTACAATCCTAGATCTAGCCGTAAGTCTTGTCTTTCATTTTATTTGGAATTCTTTAGGTTTTTGTGGTGTCTAAATGAGGTGTCCCTTGATTAAATGGTGGACCCCAAGTGTGGGGTGATGATTGGGTGGAAGCCAGTGGCACCAGAGATGAAAGAATTCACCTGAGGCAGAACAAAGGTGACAGAAAGACTAGGTTTAACTTTACAAGTAGTTTTCATCGTTTCCATAGAAAATAAATCTGTAATATTTTTACCTAGGCTTTAGTGACTGGCTAAAAGTCTTTCTGTATCCATATAAGATATAGAAGAGAGATATGGATAAGTCAACTTGTTCTATTTATATACCTCCAATCAGTATCCATGCTTTCAGCTATATATCTCTTGCTCTCCCTTTCCAGAACTTGTTGCTTGACTTGGCTCCTTCCCTGAATGCAACCACATTAGTGTACATTCTAGACTGTGGCTTCCTCCGCTCTCTCCAATCAGTCTATAATTGTGATTTCCTTTTGTTTTTTTCAAATATTTGTTTAAAAATGTGTTCAGTAATGGAATATCTTCATGTTGTCTCTATGTTTCTTCCACATTTCAAGTGGGAGTATTGAGAAAGAAAAGAGATAAAATGAGACATCTGTCTCAGTCTGCCATATTGAAATAGAATACACATTCAACATGTGCTTATTAAAAACCTACTGTATGGCAGCACTTTACTATAGTTTTATGAACAGAATAAAAATGGTCTCTAACCTTTTATGTTTTACCCTCTAGAAACAATGACAATTGATAGTTAAAATTAAAAATTATTTTTTCAAAGATTTTATATATTTATTTATTTGGGAGAGAGAGAGAGAGGGCAAGCAGGGGGAGGGACAGAGGAAGAGGGAGAGGGACAAATGGGCTCCACACTGAGTGCAGAGCCTGACTTGGGGCTCTACTTCATGACCTGAGCCAAAACCAAGGGTCAGATGCTTAACTGACTGAGCCACCCAGGCATCTTTAATTAAAAATTATGATAAATAACACGAAAGTAAAGGACAATATCCTGTGAGAAGGAATGGCAGGTGAGACTAACTCAAGATTTGATGGTCAGAAAAAAACAAACAAACAAACAAAAAACCAACAAAACCTGAGTAGAAAGCAATTAAGTTTAGCCTTAGAAGATAAGCAAGAGGCTATCATACAAAGAGAAAGTGGGTAAAACATATAGACAAAAGGTATCTATTTGATAAGACTTTTATATAAGTGAATGAAAGAAAGCCAAAGATCTGTGAGTGAGAGGGTAGTAGGACCAAAGAGTTAAAAATAGAGATAAAAAGCAAAGCAAAAGCCCAACTACTTAAAGCACTGTAAACCATAGAAGTGTATAGATTTTATTTTATGTTTTTTGAAGTATTTTATTCTGGGGTATGAAATAATTTATCTTTTACAAAGATTGTTTTGCTTTCCTGAGGAGAAAAAGGTTAGAGATGAGAGGTAAGGATGAATGGCAAGAAAAGGAGAGGTGAGAGGTAAGGGTAAATGGTAAGAGCTTATCTCAGTAATTCAGGTGAGAGAGAATGGTGACCAAAGCTAAAATGGTAGCAGATGAGGGGGAAAAAAAAAGACAATAGATTCTCTATGGTTATGTAAGATTGAATTACTGACACTGACTAATGAGTTGGTTATGGGAGGTAAGAAAAGAGAAGAATTCAGATGACTCTTGAATTATTTACTACAAAATTGATTGTCTTGTGGAATTTTTATTAAAATAGGGAAGACTGGGAAAGAAAAGAATGAAGAATTTAATTTTGGACTGATTAAGTTTAAGATGCTAATAAAAAATTCAAATGTAAATGCCAAGACAAGAAGGCTAGACTTAGAATTTAAATTTAGTTTTATTAGTACATATGTGGTAATGAAAACCATGTGACTGGATAAGATGACCTAAGGAGAAGGAAAAAGAGGGAAGAGAAGAGGAAACAGAAGCTAGTTCTCAGGTCAGATAGAAGCAGAGGAGCTAGCAATGGAGGCTGAGAAATAATATAATCAGGAAGGCATAGAGAAAAAGCCAGGAAATTCTGAAATCAATCATAAAGGGAACTAAAAATAGAGTTCAAAGAAGGAAGCTTTCAAATGAGAGGCAGAGAGATAGCTATGCAGTAGATTTGTTGATTTTTGATGATAATATCAGAGAAGGCAACTTGGAGTATTTCGAAGAGAATATCTTAAATGAGAGATAAGGAAATGGTTGAAAAAAGCATATATAGAAAATTATTGTAAGAATTTTAGATATAAAGAGTAGCAGAAGGGAACTGAATGGACATATGGGGTTAAGGAGGGTCTTATTTGCCTATTTGTTTGATTATAAGATGGCTACAGAAGTGCTCAGGCCCACAGTTGCTCCTGCAATGCTCCAGATGGCCTGAGAAGAGGGGGGCCACTCGCCTCAGTACTCGAATGGTCTCACCGGTTTTCCCCAGTGTGACTTAAAATTAGTATAACTTTATATGTGTGCCACGACGTGAAACATATTGTGAAACAGCGACTTCTGGCATATGGAAATCACTCATGAGGAAAGAGAGAGAGAGAGAGAGAGAGAGAGAGAGATATTAATGATTCGGGAAGAGAGGAAATAACCAAAGGGGCAAAGTCATGGAGAAAGCAGCATATATGAAATGATTCACCACTGCCAGGAGAAAGCAAAGTTTCCCCAATTTTTTCAGTAAAAAAGGAAAGTTCCTGGCAGATGCACGTAGGTTTGTAGATTTGGTCGTGAGAAAATGATAAACATCTTTTGGAATAATTTCCATGCTCTATGTAAAATATAACGCAAGATTACAATGTGCAAGTGAGGAGGAAAAAATATAGGGTATTGGAAGACCAAGGAGGAGATATGGAATAGTCATTGCAAAGAGAAAACTCTATGACCTGGTAATAGGATTGTATGCCCATTTGAGGTGCCACTTTTTGCTGGACTTTTCTGATCAAAGAACATGAAACACTGTTAAATATAGTTATATAGCTATGTGTAGAATTTCTAAGGTTTTAGTATACCTACCAGGTAAACTCCTGGAGGGCAGGATGTTTGTCTCCCTTAAAGCTTCATCACTTACGTTAGATGCAAAGTAAGCATGCAATACATATTTGTTGAGTGAATGAATGAATGAAGAAACAAAAATTCTGACTCCTATAAAAGGATTTTATGGAACTAAGGGATTGTCCAATGAATTGCAACATTGGAAAAAGTCACCTTTTGCCCGATTATTTATCTTCTCCTCCATCTTCTCTTTCTCTTCTTTTTCCTCTCGTCCAAATAAAATAAAACACTGGAGCCACCATTTCCAGCCAAACCCTTTTAAAAAATATTGCTCCCTAATGTAAAGGCTGACTCTCAGCCAAAATGCCTATAACTGATTTAATTGGACAAATATTAGAATGAATTAAAATTTTAATCATAAATCCTCCAAGTAAGAATTATCTTTCTAGCATAATATTTCCATCCTGGATGGTCTTTTCACACAGAATGCCAAAGTCAGCTCTTTTCCATGAATCCTCTGCTATCAGATTTAAGCTATAGCTTTAGCTTGATCGACTCCACTTTCTTTTCTGCTTCAAGGAAACCTGTTGCCTCTGTTGGCATATTTACTGCTGCTCTTGCAGATATATGAACTATCCCAAGCATAACGTGACCACAGATGGTAGAAAGCTCACTTTAATCAATTCCTTGCTGTTTTCTGGAACTGCCACTGGCAGCCCCCTCTTCATGGCTGACTGTGAGTGCCCAGCCTGTGCACACTGGTTGTGTGGGACACTGACCAATTTAAATTTAATAGAGCACAGTATAGCCTCTTTGTCTTGCAGTTTTTAGGAGAGTAAATATTTGTCTTGCACTGCTCTCCAGCTATTTCAAGGATGACTACTCTGAGCTAAGATATTTCAGTGTATTGAAACTTCCTGTTTAAAACAAGTAGGCAGATGATGTGGAATGTTTTGATTTTCCCCAAGTGACTACAAAGTCATTTCGAGCAATCTTTTGCCTCCTTAGACTAGAAGAAAAGGGGCGTGGCTTGCTCTACTAACCAAATGGATATCATCATTATCTGCTTCTGGGGAAACCAATCTCGAGCTTTGTTTGCCAACCTTAGGTAGAAAGTGCTGTACGATTGCTTGGTTCAGATTTTAGTAGAGAGTAGGGTCTTTCATCTTTGTGGTTCTAACACCTGTTTGTGAAATAAAACTGCAGTCTTTTGTATCCTCAAGTAGCTGCCGTGAAAATGCACTATTTCTTCCTGCTCTTAGGGCTTTGTGGAGAATAGAAGGAAAAGTTAGAGGAAATGCGGTATAAAACTGGCAAAAGGAATGATCTGATTAGATTGGATGTGCTTCTAGAATCTTGGTAAATCACGGAGGCTGAGTCAAAAATTGTGGGGTTGTAGCACAGCTCTAGAACAACAAAAGTTATGGACCCTATTTATAAATAGGGAAAATGAGATCTGATATTATCCAAATATAATAAGTGTACACATTTTCCTTTTCTGTCAAATTGATAAAAACACTTTAATATACTTATTGAAATATGACTTTCAAATTGTATGTTAACTGAAAAGGATCACCATAAGAGATTTTTCCTGCTTATCAAAAAATCTGTTCATATTATAAAAGTTCCAGAAATAGACTAACAATTCCCAAATGCTGCCTGAATTTATTCTATGTTCTAATTTCACAACTTTTACTATTTTTTGTTTTTTGCTGATTCATGGATGAAATTGATGTATGAAAAGCTCCTAACAACTCAAAAAAATATGACATTTTTTCTTCACTTAGGTATCCAGATACCATCTAATAGTAAGAGAATAAATACTGAAAGTTGGGTCAAAATCTGAACAGATGAAAGTAACCTCTCTACCATCAGGATGTCAGACTATGTAGCCACATAGAGGTTATAGTTTTATCATGTGTCAAACAGTACAATAAAGAAAAAAAAAAAAACCCTGGAAACACTTGAGTTACATTAACACCAGGGGTTGATCATCAGATTCTTATGCATTTGTAGCTGGATTTATGCAGAAAGCTGGATTATACTTGACATGAATTAATTAATTAACTTATCAATATTCTTATTGAGAAGTAAGGGGGAAATTATCCAAATAACTCTAAGAGAAAATTTAATATAAAACTGATTATATGAATTATAATAATGCATATATGGTTTATATGTATAATATGTAATTTTAACTATGTAATTATTCTAATTGCATATTTCAGATGCTACTAATAAATGCACATTTTGCAGAATTTTCAGATATCACTATCAAGTCTGTCTGCTTACAATATAATTCTATGTACTAACTAATAACTTATGTAAAAAGAATTACTGAGTATCCTTCCATTAAACTTTGAAACAGGTATTTGAACAACAATATTTGAATTTTTATGATTTTGAGATGTCAAGACCTTTTGCTATGTTATCCATCACTAAGCTGAAAAATTGCATTTGTATATTTTTTAGCTACACAATTAAAGAAGCACTGAAAAATATTAAGATTATCATCAATGACTTAGAAGGAAAAACCCATAGAAACACTCATTATGAAAATAAAGCCAAGCGGACATTATTTGCTGCCTTGTCTGAATTTATTCCTGACTTTTCTTTTCCCTCAAAGTACCCTGATTTTAGTTTCAGATTTCCATGTCTGGCCTACTGGTTTAAGGGTAACTCCTACCCCTCTTGCTGCAATGATTGACCCAAAAGTCTGGCCCTAAGCCAATCAGTCCAAGACATTTATCTAGCTACCAGGCATGATTCATATATGAGCAAGTTGCTCAATTCAGGCCAAAATGTTTCATGGCATATTTGATGGGACTTATGTATGGAGAAAGGATGTAGTTCCTCTTTCTCTGGACTTTGTGGTGTGAAAGTGTGCAATGCGGATTACAAGAGTCTTTTTCCCAGTAATCTCCCTCCTGATAAAGTGAAACAGTGGAAAATACAGTGGAGGAAAATCCCATAGACATAGCGCAAGTGGCAATAGAGTTAGCCAATCCTGAAGACCACCCTCCCTTTGGTCCTCCAGTCACATACATGAATCAATGTATTTCCTTAGAGTTTGATCTAGTTTGAGTTTTATATTATTTGCAGAATAAAGTATTCTAATTGATATATATGACTGCTATTACTATTGATTGGTTGTAGCACTCTCTAAAGGGTGCCAAGTATGTTCTATGTGTTATCTCACCTGATACAACAATGTGAAGTAAGTATTCTTAGAAGTTATAGCCCAGAATCGCATAGGTGGTAAGTGGTTGAGATGGGATTTGAACCAAAATCTGTTTGACTCCAAATACTGCAAAGTTATCTCAACACTATTCAATGATCATCCAATGATCAGTATATTAGCACCTTTGGTGGAAACGCAGGAGTGTCTATGTGAATACTTTTTGATTATGGGAAATATGAGGTATAATTTCAGGGGCACCTCAGCCACTACTGTCTGGAGGGGAAAAGAGCATATTACTAATTCTACTTGATTAAAATCTAGTTCTGTGCCTCAGCACCATGCATTACTTTCTATCACATGATGCCAAGGTGGCCACATTTCCTCAGAGCCCTTTGAGCTAAAGTAGTTATGTAAGCCATTTTACTAAGATAGTTGAAGAGCCTTTAGGCATAGGAAAAATGCTTAGAAGAGAATCAAAGTTATTCCCTTATTGATAAATCTGGGCTCTTGCAATTTTCGTGGTGAGAGTAGGGAAAAACACATCATCCAAATAAAATAATGTCATGCAAAAAACATGAGGTGTTGTCCTTTTACTGTCCACAAGAATGAATAAGGTACCAATTAAATAAAACTTCTGTGGGTCACTGAGGTCACATTCCTTCTCATGGAGAGATTAAGGAATTCTCTTTGAAAGATAAAATCTGTCTTTCATATTTTACCCTTAATACAATTAAATAATCTTTAAACTGTTTCTGGTAGAACTGAGATTATTACTTCTGTCATTGCTTCCTGCAGAATGAATGTTGAGCATACCCAGGATACAGAAACATTCTTGCTTTCCACAGAAATGGAAAAAATCCAGTCAGAACAAAACAATAACTAAGATCCTCATTGCTACAATTATCTTTAGTAAGATGTATTAGGAGCAAATGCTACTGAAAATATCCCACTTTAACAGGATAAAGGATAAGGAATATTTTCCTCTCACGAATAGTAGTGATGATATTCTGCAGATTGGAGGGGCTAAGGATTTGGACTTTGGAGCCATACTGTCAGGGTTTGAATTCTTCATGTGCTCTGCTACTTATTGGCTGGCTGACCTTCATGAAGTCATTTTATTTCTTTGCATATCATTTCTTTTTACAAAATATTTACTCTGTACTCTTGTAGGATTTAAAGGAATTTATATAATAAAAACTTTAGAAAGTTTAAACTCTACCATAATAGGTAATAAGCATTCAAATATTTTCTAGTAGTGGCAGTGATGTTAGTAATTGTAGTAATAAAAATGAAATATTTGCCATATAACATGCCGACACTGCATTTGTTGCTTTACAAATGTTATCTTATTTAATCACCAGACTATCGCTGTAATGAAAGAAAGAGAGAGATTATCCTTTATTTTCAGATGAGAAAGTTAAGAAACAGTATAAGAAATGTTTCCAAGGGATCCCTGGGTGGCACAGCGGTTTGGCGTCTGCCTTTGGCCCAGGGCGCAATCCTGGAGACCCGGGATCGAATCCCACGTCGGGCTCCCGGTGCATGGAGCCTGCTTCTCCCTCTGCCTGTGTCTCTGCCTCTCTCTCTCTCTCTGTGTGTGACTATCATAAATAAAAAAAAAAGAAAAAAAAAAAGAAATGTTTCCAAGTTCAGATAGCCCGGGAACTCCGTAAGCAAAGACCTGCCTGATGTTAACCACTACTCCAAGGTATTTTCCTTGATGTGACCTTATATGAGCTAAAATAAACCACTAGGGCTCATATAAGGAGACATAACCCTCATTGATTCATCCAAAAAATATCCTATATCCTTTGAACACAATATATTCCTTAAAATAGAATTTCCTCATTGGGAAGGTGAATTAATGATAGCATCATTTTAAGGAAACTCTTAAACCATTGTAATGATTTAAATGGTGTCAGAAAAAATGACAGGCAATATCAGTCTATGCCAACAGCTTGCAAACATATGATTACAAAAATGGATAAGTGCAATGAGGCAAACCTATATCTATGCTTCTGTGCCATCAAAGTGCAAGGGCAAAAAAATAACATCTTGCTGGATAATAAAAGCAGGTAAAGTTGCCAAAATTCATATAAGAATTAAATATAATTAAAATGCAATTGACCAAGATTGTATGCAATACAAAAAATATCAATATTCTTATTTATTTATTTGATTGTTATGTATTTGATTGTAAGGTTATTTACTTCATTGTAAGCTTTTTAATGGCAAAGATCCTTTCTTGTCTGTGTATTTGCACACTACATTACTAACTTATCCTCATACTCCTCTCTGGACAAGACCTATACCAAATCCACTACCCCACCTCCATCTATACTGTGTAATTCTTATTATGATAGAAAACAAATTTCTGATTTCAGTTAAAGTCAGCCCCTCCATCTGTGTCTTGAATTCCATTTCCATTAATTTTTCTCAAGGATATTGTTTCTGCAATTAATGTGGGTTTTTTTTTCCTTCTCCTGCAGCAGCAAGTTTTTTCCCCCTCTCTGCTGGATTATTCCAACTGGAATGTAGCATTACTTAATATGATCCTTTTAAAACAAAATCATCACGTAACCCTACATCCTTCTGGTCACTGCCCCAGTTTTCTATTCTCTTTCATGCAAAAATCACATGAAAGAGTTGTCTATTTTTATTATTCTTTCCCTTTCCTAACTTCCCATTTTCTATGAGGCTTTTCTCCCCACAACTCCAGTGAAAAATCTCTTTTCAAGATTACAAATGATCACAGCCAGTGGCCAATTCACTGCCCTATTTTACTTGACTTTTAGCAGCATTTATATACATGATTATAGTTCTTTCTTGAAACAGACACTTTCATTGCCTTTAAGCATACCCAAGATGCCTGATTTTCTTCTTACTTCATTATCCTATCTTCAAAGTTTCCTTTGATGGCTCCCCTTCTCCTCTCCCAGACTTCTAGACACTGTGGTGCTCCAGATATTTTCTTTTTCTAGGCACACTTTCTAGATAATCAATCAAGTTGTATGACTTTAATTACAACCTATGCATAGATGGCACTCAAATTTACCTTTTTGCTTCAACTCACTACTGAGTTCCACACATTTTAGATTTTAAATGGCCAAACTAATTTTATCAATAAATGCAACATTCTGTTGAATCATTGCTATTTCCCCAAACCTAAATCAATGTAGATTCCTCACTTCCTTTCATATGACACACTCAATCTATCAGTAAATTTCCTTGGCTCCACCTCCAAAATATTTTCTGCAATCCAGACATTTGTCTGTTAAGCCCAAACTCACAACTTCATCATCTTTCATTTGGACTATTACAATTGTATCTTTTAAAAAAAGATTTTAAATAATCTTTACACTGAATGTGGAGCTTGGACTCACAACCGCAAGATAGAGTCGCATGTTTCACCTACGGAGACAACCAGGTGCCCCACAATTATATCTTAACGGTATCTTCACCCTCATTCTGGTCTCATTATATTCCACTATTGATACAATGGCCAAACTCTTCTTTCAAAAGCATAAATTAGATTATGTCCTTTCATTGCTCAAACTCTTCAATGGCTAAGCTTTCTCCTTGGAAAAAATTGAACATTCTTTGTCACTTCCTTCAAGAGCACACATCACGTGGTACCTAATTACCTCTTAAACCAATCTTGGACCCACTTGCTTACACTGCTATAGTTACTCTGGCTTTCTACTATTTAGATAAGTTTATTTCCACTTTTGAGCGTTTTTTTTTTCTTAAAATACCCTGTTCTATCCTCCTAAATAACTAAATTCTTCAAGTAATTCATTACTCTTGGCACATGATGTTTTCAATCTTTTCCTGATGCTCTATTCTAAAGTAGCACACCCCACTATTTTCAATGATATCACCATGTCTCCTTTTGTTCTTAGCATTTATTACTATCTGAAATTAGTCTCTTTGCTTACTCATTCATGTGTGATTTATTTATCATCTATATCATCCTAATCCCTGTCATTAGAATATAAAACTCATAATAGTGAATGTTTTATTTCCTTTATTTACTCTTGCATGCAGTGGACATTTCCTGATTCTTTGTAAACCTTGGGGGAAGAAAGATGATAAAGGAGAAACTATGAAGGGTAAAATAAGTAAAGACAGAGCATCATTTCTATTGAAAATATAATAGCCGTATAATTATGTTAAACTTAAAACTCTCAGGATATGTGCATATTTTTTTTTCCGAAAAGAAAAATGCATGATCCAAATCTATCATTTCTGGGTCACTGTGATGAGATCCAGCAGACTTTAAATACAAAAAACAAGTAACCAGGAAAAAGAGATTGCCAGAAACATGTGAAGTATAAAATATAGAGAAGATAGATGGTACCCAGAAATATTCTTCTCTTTGCCTCTTTCTTCTTTTAAAAATAGTTTTCTGAAAGCATTTGATCTTACTTTAGTTTTTATTTTCCTTTAGCTTTATAGACCTCTGTCCTTATCATCATCATTATCATCTACAGAAGAGGTAATGTTTGTTGAACTCTTACTAAATTTTAAAATTCCACTGGATTTTAAAATCCAGCTAAAAATATTTTGGTATATTTAGTCTACCATTATATTTTTGCTAATGAACACAGATCTTAGGGTCTAATATGATCAAATATTCTAGGAACTCTGGTATAGCACTTTACTGGGCTGCCTTCTAAATCCTCATAAAACAATATAACTGAGATTCTATTGTTTTCTATTTTTACTGAGATTAAGTATGCCAAGGAGACTGAAACATGGACAGGTTAATTTGCCCAATAAAAATGACAAGCTTGCAAGTAAAATGGCTAGACTCCAATCAAGTTATTGTGATTATAATGATCCATGTTTTAAAAAAGATTTTATTTATTTATTCATTAGAGACACAGAAAGAGAGAGAGGCAGAGACACAGGCAGAGGGAGAAGCAGGCACCCCATGAGGAGCCCTTTGTGGGACTCGATCCCAGGACCCCAGGATCAGGACCTGAGCCAACAGCAGTCACCCAGGTGCCCTGATTCATGCTTTTAATCACTAACTCAATAATTCTCAAACTTTAGTGCATGAAAAAAATCATCTGGATCACTTCTTAGAAAGACAAATCCCCAATTTTCAACTCTGATGTTCTACTCAGAAGTTCTTGGGTGAGGTCCATGGATATGTACTTTGGACAATATTAAAGTGATTTCACTGCAGAAGGAAAAGAGGACCACTCTTTGAGGTACAGTGTAATAACTGACACTATCCCATTGGACTCAGACATATTGTAGGCATTTGATAATAGTCACTAAATGGGAAATAGTTAATGTGGAAGAATGAAGTCTTCTAATATAAAATCCTTTTTAAATTAAAAAAAAATATACTGAGCATTCTCTCTGATAATCCCATATTACATATGACCATGTCAAAAATATTTAATATGTACTATAGCAGGAACACAGAATTAATCCTTCAAGAACATTATTTATCTTATGAAATTATACACTTCCTTTATAAACAGTTTCAATAAGGTCTTACCAATAACATAACTTTAGTAATTGCTAGCCTCAGTGATAGCACACTGCTAGAGTCTTGCCACATAATCTTAAAAGTGAGCTTTCATTACTGTTTTGATGCCTTTTAAGTCAAATAATGGAGATGATCCAGATGTCTTAAGCCATCAACATGCTTTCTATTAAAGCATACAAAAACTATGGTCACATTTATATTTTGTTATTGCCTTTATTTGATCTAGTAGAGTGCCTCTTTGCCGATCTATAAAAACATCTCACTCTTGGAAATGTATAAATGGAAATAAGAAATAAGGATATGGTGCATATGAATAAGATGTCAATTGAGGTTGTTATTTTAGGAAATTGCTTGTTTTTAAAAAGCTAGTATTATCTTTTAATTTTTACTGCATAAAATCAGAAAGAGATGATGATCAAAGTTTAAAATCTTTCATGGTTGTATTGGAAGGTGAAGGAAAATCTAAATATTACCTATGTAGGATCTATGTAAGAGAAGCAGACTCATTCACTTAAATGATAATCAAATAGGAAGGAAAAAAAAACCAATTTTGCCAATTCAGAAAGCAATGGTATAAAACATTCCTCCAAAAATAGAGAAACAAAAGCAATACATCTAAGAAGATAAAAATGCATAGTGTTTACAAATATCTTTAAATTAGCAAACATACAAAGATCAAATATAAGCAAAGCCCTTTGCATTGTCATGAGGAAAGAATGCAAAAATATTAATAATATGTTAATTAAAAAGGTAGTTTATTATAGGATATAAACACACTTTCTCCTTGCTCTTTTTGTGTTTCTTGTAAAGATAAGCATATAATAAACACAGCAGGAAAAAAAAATGTGCTCTAATTATTCATTCCTGAAGAGAACCATCTGTAATTTTTTAGAACACTGATCAACTAATAAATATGAACTAAAAATCAAGCATACTGTATTCATTATATCAAACCTCCCAGAAAATTTAAAAAAAAAACATTTTCTTACTGTCCAACAGCATAGAGAGTAGTGGAAGCCCTTACTTTTATATTTTCTGTTCTAATAAATAAAAGGTAAAATGAGAAATAAAAACAATTACATTATAAGAAGGAAAGATATTTATGTATCAGCAAGATTAGGAATGTTCTCATTGGAGAAGGGGGCACCTATAAACAATCTTGAAAGATAGATTATAAAAAAATGGAAGATAGAAATTCAAAGTGAAGTAGAAACATGGATAAAGTCATGGAAGAAGAATATACAATGAAAATGCAGGGAAATGGAATTGATTACATTAGTGGAAGTTGAGAGTTTAAGAAAATACAAATAGGATTTCAAGAAGGATAGAGTCACAATCTAGAGGTTTCTGAGTATCAATCCAAGAATATAGACAGATCACGGGTATTTAAGTATTTTGAGATTACAAGTGACATTTTCAAAGTGTGATTTGAAAATTTGTAAGAAAGTGTAATAAAACTGTGGAAGAAATGAGTAGCTGGAGGTTTTGGAGACCAATGGATTCCAGTTGCAGTATCAATCATAGTGGAAAGAGGAAACATGATCAATTATGTTACTAAAGATATTTTGGAAAATACCATAAGGTGGCTCAAAACCTCTCACATTGACCACTTAAAGGTTTTAAAAATTTCATTGAAATAGAAGATATTCATAGATGGTCATTATTTTCCCAAGGAAAGTAGCCAAACATATTTGAAGTCTTCTCCTTAGAGACATACTGCAAGTCTTTAGGATTAATGAGAAGCACACACTAATTCCTTTATTTAGGTATCTTGCCTTCTTCATTGTTGAATATGTAAGTCCCCAAAAGTGGATTAGAGAGAAACCTTTTTTTGTTATCTATACAATGAAAAAAGAAAAAAAAACCCCTTTGGGATCAACTTCTTTACAATTCCAAAATTTCTACTCCAGGCAGAATAATAACAAGAGATTAAACATCGTCTTGTTTTGCTGAAGATCATCTTTAAATCTTAGGTCACTTCCCTTTGGTCTTTGCCAATTATAGAAGGAGCAGTTCCAGTTCTGTGGCTCAGGGCTCTATGAACAATGAAGCATCCTCCTCAGGCAGAGTGCTGAGAAAAGTGAGAGTAACATCTAGATCTTGACAGATATTGCACTTAATTGCGATTAAAGAACACACAAAACCCTTGAGATACCTGCCATTTGGGGTAGTATTGAGTTTTTTATCTCATTAAGAAAAAATAATCATAAACTGGCTCAGATCTGGGAGGCATCTCTTAGTTTTGCAAATGAAATTTTAAAAAACCCAATTAGTTATGAAATTAGAATACCAAAAAATGTGTGATCTATCAGGGGAAAGTAGAAACATCAGAAGTAACACATTTTGAATTGACACTGATGAATTCATTTTGGACATTCTGAACATGAGATAATGGGGAATATCAACATACTAAAGTACGGATAGAATTTAAGAGATTTGGAACTACGTGTCAGCAGAGAGATATTGAGATAAAAATGTTGAAGTCATCTATTTACATAAAGGTTAGAAATTCATGCAACTGGATTAGGAGAGACTCTGAAGAAAGAATAGCCAAGATCCAAAGACTAAGCCTTGATGATTTTCCACATTTAGAAGTTTGAAAAGAGCTATTATGAACAGAAAAGAGAAGACAAACCTGGAAGGCAAAAGGGAAATGGAAAACAAGATTACCGAAGTCTGCTAGGTAAATATTTATCATTTATTGATCAAATTAAGGCCAATACTACTTTTTCCATCTTCCAATATGTTTAGTAATAATACTACCTGACAGTAATATAAAACACAGTAGTTGTACATAATTATGCAGTGTAACTGGTCTATATATGAACACATAGTGCAAATCAATTTTTAAAACAAGTGTCACCATTACTTCTATAATTTTCAAATGCTCAAAATATCACAATTTATTTGTTGCATATCACTGTCAATGGCAGAAATGACAACTAAGATTCATTTCTTCATTGTCTCGAGGTTACAAAAAAGATATGGGATGGCATTTTTATCACATGTCCATAAAACTAAGTTCTATAGCATGGTATCTGGAAATCTGGTTGGTCTCTGCTCCAGAAAAGGCAAATTTTTAAACAGAATGCCTAATCTAGCATCCTAGAAGTTTTGTTAGAAACCTCCACACTGTGAGCAAATGCGGAGAGCCCTAATCTCCTAGAAAATGAAGTCGTCCATGACATCCTGTTGCATGAGAAAAACCATAATTACTCTATCTAAATATGTGATTATGATCGCCATGGTTTTTTTTTTTTTTAAGGATTTATTTGTGAGAGAGAGCACACAAGCAGGAAGAGCAGAGGGAGAGGGAGAGAGAATCTCCAGCAGACTGCACGGGGCTCCATCTCACAACCCTGAGAACATGACCTGAGCTGAAACCAAGAGTGGGAGGCTTAACCAACGGGGCCACCCAAATGCCCCTATGGTCAGCATGTTTTGTTTTGTTTCTTTAATGTGTAGTATCTAAGATGCTGGTGTCTCATTTGACATAGAAGATATCAAATTTTGAAGGATCCCTAATTTGTTCACAGATCGGTTTTTCTGTTCTCTATAAACTGACCTGATGGACTTTCGCAAAAAGAATTGTAACCTTCTGACTCAATAGCATGTGACCTTCAAAGTATTTTAATCCTCTATTTAACTTGGAAAATTACAGTAGAAATATCCTTTGGTCTTTTTGGCTTCTGTCAAGGCCTGCCTTACGTGCTGTCCATGATGTTTTGCTTTCAGAACTTAGGGGAGTGAACCAGAATATTGAGGTGCCTAGTTCACCGTCCACATCCCTTGTAGATCTGGGACCTGCCTGAACGCTGACACAAAGTGACTCACAGCTGCCTCAGAGACACTTGAGCACCCTGTGCTTGATCTTTCTCAGATGCACCCTTTCTGATTATCTCTCTGGACCAATGGTAAATGATGCTTCAATCTAGGAGAGGTTTTATTTGGTTTTTTCTTCCTTTTTGTTGTACATAAAATTATCTTTGGGCTGAGTTGCAAAAGTAAGCATTTGTGAAGGAGATTAATTGTTTCCATTCCAGTGATTTAGCCACTTTGGAAGGTCACCCACTAGGGAAAGCCTGGGTCAGCTTAAGTTAAAGTTATTTATACATAAAGAACTAGAAAATACTAGTTTCAAATTTTACACTTGCCTGCCCAATGTTAGGTCGTAAGAATATATTTTCAAAAAATGTTAAGGAGCAATGATTGTAAACATCTTGCACATGAAAAAGGTAATGAAATAAAAAGGAAAAATCCTCAAAATGTTCTGGTCCTTTCATTTTCCAAAGTGGGCATAGCTATAAGTCTGTGAGATGTAAGAAAGGAAAGAAATGGTCAACTATTTCTATGTTTCAATTTTTGTTTATTTTTTTGAATGGAAAAAAGTATTTTTTAGAGTCATTATGGCAGGTATTGACATTCCCTGAATTAATCACTTTATTCTCACAGAATTGAAAATAAAATCATGGTTTTTTTTATTGCCATATGCCTACTTATCAGATAAGATAGATTTTTTTTTTTTGCAAAATATGTCAATGCTTTGCTCTTCTGATACAGATCATAGTACTATAAATGTACACTTCCTTGAAAAAAATCTTATTTTTTGAAAAATCAGACACTAAAAATAGCAGGGCCTATAGGGAACATAGGCTCATGTAGATCATTCTATATGTATAAAAATTTTGTAACCAAAGGCAATATAAGTACTAATTTAAAATATTAACATCATTCAAAAGACATGATAGATTCCTAATAAATAAAGTAGTGGTCCAGTGGCATCAGCATTACCTGGGAGGTTTTTAGAAATGTACATTCTCAGGCTCACTGAACCTCCAGCCAACTGAAACGGAAATTTGGATCGGGCTGAGTAATCTGTTTATCAAGAGTTCCAGGTGACTGTAATATAATTCATAATTAGATGAATTACTGTACTACACTACATAAAACATTTTACCCTTCAAAGGAAAAAGAAGTGATGTTCCTAGATGAATATAAAATAAGAAAATAATTCAGATAGTTATATTATGGAGTTAAGGGCAAAATATGCAGATATCTAGTAGGTAGGTAGCCTTCAAATATGTCCCCATGACCCGGCTTCCTGATATCAATGCCCTGTGACTATGGGCCAGTCTTAGTGACTTGCGTCTAATGAAGAAAATACAGAAAAGTGATGGGACATCATCCTGAGATTAGCTTCTGTCTTGCTTTTGTCTTGTTCCTTCATTTGCTTACTGCTACATTCTGAGTGGCCCTGGAGAGTGGCCCATGTGGCAAGATACCTTAGCTCAGCAACCAGGGAGCAACTGGGGCTTTCAGACCCAAATGCCTTGAGGAACTAAAATCTACCAACAGCCAAGGGAGTGAGTTTAGAAATGACTTTCCCCCAGTTGAGCCTGGAGATGATTGCAGTCCTGGTTCTATACCTTGATTGCAGCCCTTGAATAGATTCCCAGCCCAAGGACCCAGCTTAGAAGTACTGTGCTCCTGACACAAAGAAAATGAAGAAAAACAAAATGAAATGTTCCTTTAAGAGACTAGGTTTGGGGAGATAATTTCCAATATGTGACCCGAGGGGAAGAATTTGTGGTCAGAAGACACACTCTATAGTATCATGTTGGTACATGCGGGGGCAGGTTGTGTTAGTGTTCTTTGCATTCAACTGCCATTGTTTGGTGAATAAATCACTAGAAACACAAATGATCCCATACTACCTCACATGTTGCCATCATCTCTTACATACTGATTATGCGAGAGCTAATTTACCTCACAGAAACATGCATTTTAGGTCAAGTCTGCTTTTCCAAAAGTAGCAATGTTCTTCCAAAGGACAACCATGGAGCTCATGAAAGTACTTCTCAAATTCCTAAGGTTTAATCCACTCCTCATGATTCCTTTATAGATTATGTGATGGATGTTATAGGATAGGAACAATTTTTCCTCTTGCCCCCTTTCTCTTCTTTTCTTTCTTTTTTTAGTCTGGAAAGTAGTTCTTTGGTAGAATGTATAGGAGAAGCTTTAGCATAGTAATACGCCCCCCCAAAAAAAGTTCCTATTATAGAACAACAGGCACTGGCTTGCTCTGATGAGAGGACTTTGATGTTCCAAGCTTCTTTTCCTCATGCTTTGCCAAATCTATTTGTCTCTTTCCAGAATGAAGAAAATACTCTCTCTAGGATTGAGCAAAGATAGGGAAAATATACAGTGAAGGAAGACTTGGGTGAATAAAGCAGTAATGAAATAAGGATTGAAACAATAGAAGATTACTAGATCGTGTTTTCCAGAATGATTCTATGCACAGAAACTTTGATGGGAAGAGCAGGAAATATTTTGCATCATATTTGGGATGCTGTATGTGTTCATAAACAGTGGTTAAATAAAATTGTTTTATTTTTCATACTAACCACATATCTGCACAGCTTCCTGAGCACTGTGAACCTACTAAGAGTGATATATGTATAATCTATGTCTATCACTTCTCATTTGCTTTTCTCATAGGCCAAGTGGTAAATGCATTAAGGTGGTCCATTTAAATGATATAATACATGTAAAGTATTCTGAAAGTGCCCAAATATTAGGAGTTTTCAACAAGTATGAATGAAGAGTTTGTCATTTAATTTTAGAATATTCAAGTTTATAGCTATTACTATTATAGCCATAGACTATTAACCAACATTCAATTGAATCAACAATTTTTTAATATAAAATTCATAATTACAAGCTAATCATGGGAAAAAATTTCATGCTTTCTACTAGGGAAAACTGAAATTAAGGGAATCCTTGCTCTGGACATGATTCTTTAGGGATCCAGAAATATGTATGAATAGCTCCAACATTGAATCTACCAGCAGAGAGGCCCCTTGGAGTCAGTCAGTCTTTAAGTCAATAGTATACATTAAATATCTTCTGTAAGCTGAGTAGTAAGCAAGGAACTAAGAAAGAGGAAAACAAACCCAACAAAGGTTGTCCCTGACACCATGAAGCTAAGTCTGGAGAAGGCAAATTTTAACAAATGAATACAGGTTGTTAATGAAGTAATTGCAAAAATGAAAATACTTCAAAAGTTTAAGGGGCTTGCAAAGTGCAAGGCATAGATAACTAACCCCCTCAATAGATTGCTACAAGTCACCATTTCTCAAAAACATACCAATGACTATGTCAAAATCAACCATCTTCTTCCCGAATTATTAAATAAGCATCCCCTGCCCTGACTGAGACATGATCTCTGATAATGAAAAGACATGTTTATCCTCTTTTTGGAAGGCATCAAATGGAAGTGTCCAAGAAATCAAATTGGAAGGTTTCTCTGGAGCAAATGGGGTAAAGGGAACCCTCTTTCTTACTCCTCTGGGAAGTCTCAGTTTTGTTCAAGGCTTCAACCAAACAACTTCCGGTTTCCTTTGGTCTCCTTGTTTCATTGCAGTACCCTTGAACAACCAAATGAGTCATGTCTCAACACTTTTCTGAATCTGTATGTCTAAATTTCACCACGATCATCACGGGTCTCCAACTCAACTATTCACAGCTACCTACATCTCTATGCGATTGATGAGATTGTGTCTAAGGGTTCAGCTTCAAATAGGACAATTTGTCTCTATCAATAATAAAATATTTTAGAGACAGATTCTCAGTGTCAATACACATTCAGTTAAGTATCTTATCTTCTGCAATGTTAGTATTATTGCATAGTATGATCAATGATATCTAGGGAGAAAAAAGGCATCTAAGGCACTAAGAAATGGAGAAATAGGTTATTTTCAGTTCATTTAAAATATTGCCTAAAGCTAGAACTAGATTATATTTAAGAATAATTTTTAAAAGCATATTAAAATCATAGTTTTTTTGGCTTATCTACTGCACTCTCTGTCCTCTCAGTTATTTAGCTAATCAGAGTTAATGTAGTAATATGAAATTAATGTAGGGATTTTGTTTCAAGTCATGAAGTGTTTCCAATAAATTGTAATATAATAACTTAATCAGTTTTATTAGACTAATTTTTTAAAAAGGTTGGAAAATCCATGTAATATCTTGCAGTACAAGTAGAGTCAGCATTAATTTAGATGTGTACTGTGTCATTTATGTTGAGAATAAACAATAGATATTAATAAACTCAGAATATACAATGCCTAAAAATGTACCCACACTCCAGGTGGGGTACTTTTTACCTTATTGACAACAATCAATATTCAAAGTATGAGGATTTTTTTTAATAAAAAGCAAAAAGAAAAGAACCAACAACTACACATAGTACTTATCTTTTTAAACAAAAAGGTCAAGTAACAACTAAAAATTTTAATTAAAAATTTTAAATTAAGCAATAAAGGAATTTATGGGGTACCTGGGTGGCTCCATTGGTTAAGCATCTGATTCTTGATTTTGGCTCAGGTCATGATCTCAGGGTTGTGAGACTGAGTTCTGCATTGGGCTCCACCCTGAGCACGGAGTCTGCTTAAGTTTCTTTCCCTCTCCCTTGGCCCCTCCCCCCTAAAAAAAGAAATAAAGTATTTTTTTTCCTGAACATTAAAACTAAACAATCACCACACATAATAGTCCTTATTTTTAAAAAGTTAAATAACTCTTGGCTTATATGCAAAACTAAAGGCAAAGATTTTCTACCATTTTAAACAGAAATATATTACAAGATCAAAAATGCACTCAACACTTATTAAAAAAAACACTACTATTCTCTTTCAAACATTGGGATAGATGCAGTATGGGTTCATGAACTGGTTCCTGTTTTAGAATATAAATGTAAAATCTCAGTTTTAGAAAGTGACTTAGGAAATTAACTAAAATTCCATATTTTAATTTATGTCAGTCTATCTGACCTAAACATTAAACCATGAATCATAAATAGAGCTCTCCATTTGCTAGGAGGGGTTTTGGGAAAATGGGGTAAATGTTATTGTAATTTTGTATAATAAAGATGTTATTTGCAGTCCTATAAAATGTAGCCTGAATCCTACCATAGCAAAATAAACTTAAAAAAAAATTTTTGCACAGGCTTAACTATCAAAATGTACCATGGTGGTTGTGAGCAACATTTTAAAAAATTGGCCAAGACTGCAAAGGAGACATTATCACCTACTGCCTCACTTTTAATAACTTGCTCAATTCCTCAACCCTTACTACTCCTTTTATCCTTTCCAGCACACCAGAGTTGTCCCTCTAATGATCTCACACTGCTTAGTTACATCTTTTTTTACTTAATAAATTTGACATGTCACATTAAGTGCTCCATAGCCCCTGACTTTTATATGTTTGTATACTGTAATATGATTGCCAATATAGTATACTTATCACATGACATAATTATAGTGCAATATTTTATCTGTATTAATTATACTGCACATTAGATCTCTATGGCTTATTTACCACTTGTCATAAGTTTGTATCCTTAAATACTGTCACTCTATCTCCCCATCCCCTGGTAACCAACACTTTACTTTTGTTTTTGTAGGTTTAACTTTTTTAGATTTCACATATAAGTGATATCATACAGTACTTGCTTTTCTCTGTCTGATTTATCTCACTTAGCATAACGTACTCGAAGTCCATCCATGTTGTTGCAAATGGGAGGTAGACTCCTTTCTCATGACTGAATAATATTCCATTGTGCATATACACCACATATTTTTTTCCTTTTTTAATGTGCTTTGGGAAATTCTTTCATGATTGAGTTTTTATTGGTTGTTCTGGGGATCGGTACAGACACTTCAATTTGGATCCACTGCCAAACACATGTGCTGAAAAATCTATAAAATCGTGTAGTTGTGATTCTTTTCTAAAAGTTATTCCAGTGACCTTCCAGATTAAAATTTGGAAGCAAATTTTCCTAAAATAGTATATCAAGTACCAATATCTTTAAATGTTGATATGTGGGTTACACTGTTAAGTCCCATTAATTCACAATTTAATGTCATATACACTACATACTCAAATTTTCAACCTGCCCAGCACATCAACAAAGAAAACTGGGCTATCACGACCAAGATGTTAGAGACTGCACAAAATTTTGACCAGTATAGTCCAGATCAAGGGATGGTTTTCTTTAGGAAACAATTCTAGCAAAACAGCATGGTAATAGATATAATTTGAAATGTTCAAGACATATTAAATGCATGACTGACTCCAAATTGCCACTTAGTATGCCAGGTGTTATAGGATATAAAACTTACCCCATCCATGGATGTTAAACTGACATCCAAGATAATCAAAGCCTCCCATAATCGATATCCCACTATCTTCTCATTGTACCAAAAAATAAACCAGCAAATGATTTCACTACTTAAGTGTTAAAAAAAAAAGCACTTACACTTAAAAATGGGATGAAGTGGGATTGTTTCTTACAAATGGCATTTTTAAAATATTTTATTTATCTATTCATGAGAGACACACACAGAGAGAGGCAGAGACATAGGCAGAGGGAAAAGCAGGCTCCCTTCCTGGAACCTGATGCAGGACTTGATCCCAGGACGCCGGGATCACAATCTGAGCCAAAGGCAGACGCTCAACCACTGAGCCACCCAGGAATCCCTCTTAAAAATGTTTTTAGAGTTACTAAAAAATCTTGTATTTACAAAATAGTTGATAAAAATGTTCCTCTGGATTGTGTAAGAAGGGAGACAGGGCCCACTGTTAAGACATGGTGTGTGATATTAACCAGAGTTGGCATGTTTCTCTCCTGATTCATCAGAGGCTGGACTCTCCTCATTTTCAGTTTCTCAGTTTTCTTCAGGTAAGTCTTCTTTTGTTTCTTGGTTAATCACTTCAGTCTGTTTTCCCTTTTCCCTGTTTTGTCTATGCTATTTTTGTCTGAAGATTTATCCTTTCCTGTTGCCTCTTCTGGCTCTATATTCACTTTTGCAGTAGCAAGTTCGACTGACAACCTTGAGGATCTCCTCTTGGGCTCCTCCTTCACTGCCCTGTCAGCACAGCTGACCCTCCTCTGGGGCATAGTGGTAGTGGGGTGGCAGGTGGGGAGAGTCTTCAGGAACCGGGGCTTCCTGGTGGCTGCCACTCCTCATACTCCTCCCACCACTCAAGCTGAGGCCTGTTACCACATCTTTTTATCCATTCGGCCACTGATGGGCGTTTGGGTTGTTTCCATACCTTGACTATTGTGGATAAGGCTGCAATGAGCTCGGGAGTGGGGATATCCCATCAGAGTCCTGTTTTCATTTCGTTTGGGTGTATATCTGGAAGTGGAATGGCTGGATCATATGGTAGATTTATCTTTAATTGTTTGAGGAACCATCCACAGTGGATGGACCAGTTTACATTCTCATCAACAACGGTTTCCTCTTCAATGGCCTCTTTATCAACACCTGTTGTCTCTTCTTGATGATAAGCTTTCTAACAGGTGTGAGGTGATCTCATTATGGTTTTGATTTGCAGCACATATCATTCCTTGCGAAGAGACTCTAAGAGCCTTCTGATTTAGTGGTTGAATTAGTCTCTACAAAAGCCTGTGCTTGTTCTGTATTCCTTACGTTTTTAGCATCAGAGAGAGCATCTCTTGTCACTGTTAAGGAGGAATGTAGTTTTAAAAGACAAAAAAGATGAAGAGAGAAGAATCTGTGACACGTTTACTGCCATAGTCAAACTTGTACACAGGCCGTCTCGGATAGTCAGAGAAGTCAAAGAAGAAATTGGCCTTTCACATCCAAACTGTCTGTTTCCCATTAAATTTCTGCCTCTTCATCTCCCTTTGTTTATGCCTCTGAAACTTCTTCTTGGAAGCTATTGATGTGGTGGTAAGAGTAAAAACTTGCTTTAAGCACTCATCATACAAATTAAATTTTAAGTAAAAGCAATTGGTATTGCTGCTGAGTAAGTTCTTCCTGTAGATTGCTCAGACACTCTGCAAAATTGCCTGCTGACCTACTCCATGGGCCAGAGATGCCAGTGGCCTGATAGCCAATAGTATCTATCATAGGTGACATTTATAATGGAGAGCTTGGTGCAGTTGTGCCAAAAGTACACAGCAACTGCAAGCAGGCTATTTGGGATGAGATGATATATATTAACTTATATGCTGCACTCTCATTTGAAAAATGAGCATCCTAAAGAAATAAAACACTCTTGAAAACCAAGCTGGAAAAAAATGAAAATTTGAAAGGAGTAAAGTACTTTTATTTTGATAACTGAATATGCAAAAATGCATAAAGGTGGCATATGCTCATTACACTTAGGAAATGTAACGTCCATCCATCCTTGTAATTCTCAGGTTATTGTTGTGACATAATATACGGTATCATCTCCATTTTACAGGTGAGGGAATTGAGGCCAGATTGATTTGTCTGAGGTAAAACAGCTATTAAAAGATTTGCAGGCATATGATATGCACATATTTAGTCTGAAGCATATTTCTCTCCTTTTAATCATGCTTTACATTTTATTTTTTTTTTAAATTTTTTTTTTTTAATTTTTATTTATTTATGATAGGCACACAGTGAGAGAGAGAGAGGCAGAGACACAGGCAGAGGGAGAAGCAGGCTCCATGCACCGGGAGCCCGATGTGGGATTCGATCCCGGGTCTCCAGGATCGCGCCCTGGGCCAAAGGCAGGCGCTAAACCACTGCGCCACCCAGGGATCCCCATGCTTTACATTTTAAAGAGTATTGTTTCGTTATGAAGAAGCTTGTTCATGAATATTTGCAGGAGAAGAAAGTGAGTAAATGTACTGTGTGATTTCAAGGGAATAAGAAAGTTTCTAATTCCCCAAAGCATCCATTAAGTGGTAATCTATACCTAGAGATTGAATGCAAATAATCTGAGATAGATAAAGGATAACATATACCTTGGACTTGATTGTAAAACTTTGAAGCTGAAACTGACTTGATGATTCATCTAGTTCTACTCTATCTTTTTACCCATGGTGGGTCTAGGGCCTAGAGAGAGGGCAACTTGTATAAGCTCACCAATAATTTTGGTTTCAGTCTTAGAGATAGAAATCTGATATCTTAAATTTCAAGTTCTTGTCTTTGTTCTCTACCATTTTGCTTTACTTATCCCTAATTTCTCAAAATCCGGTATTGTGTACTAATATGTTGATATTTGGGTGAATTCATTAATGTTGTCAAAGATTTTATTCCTGACCTGAGGATCCAGTTACAGTCATTATAAGAGATACAATGAGGTAAAGTTCATTGATATGAGTAAAAACAGGCTGGCTAGAATAATTCTTTGATCTAAACTTTACTCAATATCAGAACTATATTACAAGAAACAGTTATCACCTATATTTCAGAGCTCCACTTATGCCTGTATTTAAAATTTCAATAATGGGGGAAAAAACAGAGAGTAGAGCATCATTACATGTAATCCATTTCCTTTGAATTTTTACCCCAGATATTTTTAGGTTTGATTTTTGTTTATTTTTACTCCTACAAGAGGATTCTAAGTTAACATTTTTTCATTGCTGTCAGCTTACCTTCTGATGTTTGAAGATGCCTGTTATAGATATGACAATGAAACATAATCATCTAGAATTAACTCTTTAGAAATCAGATGTATGGCTTAGAAAAAGTGTTCTGTGAATATAGCAATGATCCTCTTTTCCAACTTCCTTTTACCAAAGAGTATCTGCTCAACTTTGCCCATGTATTCGTCTGAGAACTTCAGGATTTTAAGGGAAAAAAAATTCTTATGTTTTGAGACATGAGCCAATGAAGATGTGAAGGAAAAGGATGTGCATGTCTGCTCATTGAGGTATAGTTTCTTCCCACTACAACCCAGAGACTTCTATTAGGCCCTTGGGAACACTGCCTTGGGAGGAATTGCTTCTGATGCATGTGGTTGGAAAGAACTACCTGTAGGTCATGACAGAGAAGATCCCTCCTCCTCACACCTCAGCAGTAGAAAAACAGCTTATTAGCTAAGTTTGCTGGGGATCAAAATGACCAAAAGTTGCCATGTCACCCAGAATGTTAAGACTTAGCTCTGTAAATAAGACCCGACTTTTAATGATATTCTAGAAATGCCAAATCGTGGATGGCTAACTATGAATTATAGCATATTTCAGGAAAGTCAGTAAACTGAAGGAGGAAGATCAAGATGAATAACTAGAATTATTGACTCCTAGTGGTAAAACCAATAAAAGAGACAAAAATGGCTTAAATAATAAGAATTTCGAAGGAATCAGAGAAGAATTCCAAATTAAAAGTATGATTTCTAAATTTTAAAATTTATAAGAATTCTAATTCCAGCGATTTGGCAGCATAAGTATAGAGGGCTTGAAAACAGCTCCACATCACTACCTAGAAATGGTACAGACAATGTTAAATGCATAACCAAACTTACAAAAAATAAAGACAAGATATTAAATCTGCATTCTCATGTTCTATGACCTATTGAGTTCCATTTTAGGTCTATATTAACTCAAGCAAGGATTGTCAATTGGTGGTAAAGCCTTTGTGATTATTTTAAAATCATTTTATACCAGTACAGCTGCCAAATCCCTGCTTTATTTTCTAGCTTATGTAGTGGTTGACTAATTGGCTAACATGGTCCCTGAACTTTCTTTTTGTATATTGCCTTTTAAATATCACAAAAAATGTTCATGTAAAATGGTTTTGAAATTACAACTCACTCTATTCCAAACTTGAGTACGAAATCTCTGAAAATGTTTCCATGGGGGAAAATAGAATGAATTTAAAGCCAATGAAATATCATAATGCACAAAATATTTTTAATTTCCACATTATCCTGACAATTTTAGCTGACAGAATTTAACCTTTTTAACATTAGACTATTTATTTAAATTGTGTAATTCAGATGTCAATGGTGTTTGAAAATCTCCAGTGTATAAGATCAAATATATGTGAACCCAAAATAAGAATTTATTTATGGATAGAGCTAGAGGGTACTCAACTCAATGAAATAAGTCAGTCAGAGAAAAAAAAATACCACATTTTTCCCTTAGCTCATTTGTTTTGTTTCTTAACATCCTACATATGAGCTAAAGGAAAAGAGATGGGGGGGTAAATTAAGAAGTTGATTCTTAATTAAAGAGAATAAACTGATGGTTACCAGAGGGATAGAGGGTGAAGGAATGGGTGAAATAGGTGATGGGGATTAAGGGATGTACTTCTTGAGATGAGCACTGGGTGAAGTATGGAATTTGAATCACTATATTGTATACTTGAAACCAATATAACACTATATATTAACTGGAATTAAAATAAAAACTTAAAAATATATAAAAATACAGACAAAAAGTGAATTTATTAGATGTTTTCAATACCCAAATTCAAATTAGAAACTTCAGCCTAATGAAGTGTATACCTTAACTAGCCCTTTGGCCAAAGTCCCATCTTAAAGTAGTTGAAAACCAAGATAGAAAATTGAGAGATTCTTGGATGGCAGATCTTTGAACTTGTTTGTGAATAGTGACCTTGACCTGATGGAGGAGGAAATTCAACATGGATATATGAGGATAAAGTAGGAAAAGACTTCTGCACTTCTAGTTATGTTTACTCCTAGCCATTGTCTTGCAATGACAGGAGTTACTCAAAGGTCTTGCTCAAATGTCCTCAGGAACAAAATTAGGACAGTGCAGAAACTTTGTACTTTGAAGGACTTGAGGAAAACAGATAGTAACTACCTTATGTTAAGTGGTTGGTTCTCCCTTCTTGCCCTCTAACCCACCCAGGGTTAGAATTAACATCTAGGATTATTTTCTTCTAATACTGGGGTGAAGGAGTATTACAAGGTGATACTATAAAGTTTGAAGCCTTGACCCATAGACTTGTTTGGTAGGGTAAAAAATTACTGACTGTGGTTTTCTGGAGTCTAGGACACTTGAATATATGAGCCATCTGTTGCCCATCCCTCAAATTCTTTGGAACTAATTTGGACCAACTTTCACTATTCCTATCAAAATAGCTGATATCTCCTGGAGAAAAATAAGTTAATAGGTCGAATGAGCAAGACATTTGAAGAGCAAATTTTATCAAAACAACAAACACAAAAAATGTATAGGTTCTTTCAGAAGTATAAACAATAAAAATATATTTAAAATTTGAGAATTTAAAATTATCTTTATAAACAAACCAAAAGATATAAGGGAATATATTACCAATATAAAACATGAGTAAGAAATCACAAATAAAATGGAAATGTTAGATATGAAAAGTATAGTAGTTGAAATACTGTTGGTTCAAAACCTCAGGAGTTCCCTGGGTAAAATCTGAAACTGGTCTCAATGTAGGGAGGGCAAGGAGAGGCTGAAGAAACGTAGGCCTCTCCAGATTGGTAGGTGGTAGGTATAACAAGCAAAGGAGTTATGAGGCTTGTCTTGGGTGGCCACAAGACAAGTAGATCTCCTTCCACACCTGCCATGATCTTAAGAGTTTATACAGAGACTTTAACTGGGTTCTGTTATGTAGACTGCCTAGTCTCAGCAACACATTGCTTTTTCAGAAGCCACATCCTTCCAAGTGGCTCTGGTTGTGGGAACAGTGGGCAGACTGTACATTCCAAGGACTGAGGAAGTGGAGAGGAGCCTCTGATTGCCTGGGTCTAGCTCCTGGTCAACCAGTAGTCATATGCCTTTGATAACTTCCTCCAACAAATATATAATTTATGCTAAGAAGAAATAGAAAACAGTAGACCTCTACCAATTTAAAAAATGAATTTGTAATTAAACACTTTTCTACACAAAAATATCCATGCTCAGATAGCTTTACTAATAAGTCTGCCATACATTTAAGAGAAGTCTTTCCGATTCATTTTATGAGGACAATATAGCCATAATATAAATATCTGACCTTATATTATACTTAACAATGAAATATTGAATGTTTCTCCCCTCTTAAGATTGGAAAAGAGCAAAAAATGTCTGCATATACTACTTCTATTCCACATTGTACTGGAGCTTCTAGCTCTTACAAAAAGGCAAGACAGAGACATCAGCAAAGTTTAGAAGGAAAAAGATAAAACTGTTTATTTTATGAATAATATGATTGTGTAATCAGAAAATCCCATGGACTCTAACCCCCAAAATCATTAGAACTAATAAGTAAATGTATCATGGTCTCATTATACAAGGTCAATACAGAAAAATCGGTACTTTTTTTTATATTAGCCAACAAGCAATTAGAAAAGAACTTTTTAAAATTACCATTTATAATAGCATTTAAAACAAAATATTCAAAAATAAACCAACAAATTGTGTGCAAGACTTAACTACAAAAATATAAAACATTATTGAAGATATTAAGAAGATCTTAATAGAGAAATATATTTATAGATTAGATGACTAAATAGCATTAAAGATGTCAATTCTCTTTTTTTTATAAATTTATTTTTTATTGGGGTTCAATTTGCCAACATATAGAATAACACCCAGTGCTCATCCCATCAAGCACCCACCTCAGTGCCCATCACCCAGTCACCCCTACCCTGCTCCCACCTCCCCTTCCACCACCCCTAGTTCGTGTCCCAGAGTTAAGAGTCTCTCATGTTAAAAAAAAAAAAAAGAGCCTCTCATGTTCTGTCTCCCTTTCTGATATTTCCCACTCATTTTTTCTCCTTTCCCTTTTATTGCCTTTCACTATTTTTTATATTCCCCAAATGAATGAGACCATATAATGTTTGTCCTCTGATTGAGATATCAATTCTCTTGATATTGATAGTTTCAGTGTAATCCTGATCAAAATCTTTGTTGGCATAGCTGTTGAAGTTGACAAGCTAATTCTAAAATATTGGCACCTTTTGGTCGTCTCTCAGATAATTAAGCATGTATCTACTCTATGATCTCGCAATTCTACTCTTGGGCATTTATCCAAGAGAAATGAAAACGAATTTCCACCAACAACTCTACAACACATTCATTGTAGCTTAATCCAAAGTTTCAAATATTAATTAGCTATTTATTGCTTCTTAACTACAAATTCATTCTTTTAGACTAATCCTTGAGAAAGGAACCGAGCCCTTTAGATATTTTTGCTTGTTCCAGTTGACGATGATATTTAGCTGATAGAATGTGCTGGAGAGACACGACTGAAGAAACAACAGTTTTAATTCCTAATTATGGAAGGCTGGCTCAGCTGGTCACTGCGGCGTGAGGTCTCTTCACTGCACAACTCCTGTAGTACTCACTGGCTAATAGCCTTAGCTGTCTCCAGCACCCACCTTGCAGGGCTTTGTAGCAGAGTGCCTCTGGTGACATATCTTCCTGTGGTATGTATTTCCCCATCATCTTAGATGATGCAGTACGTTTTGAGGACATATTTCTAGCAAGTTCAGGTAGTATGGCATCACCATGACTTTCCTGATGTTTGGTAATCCATGGCCATGCCTTTCCCAACGATGTTTGGATATCAGCCCAAGGAGGGTGTGTTCCTTGGGCACTCTATCATAGTCCTAAAGGTCGTAGCAGTTCCTTATAACTGCTGCTTCTATAGTCTTTTGAGTTCTCTCTACTTCTTACTAGTCAATCTTTTGCTAGTCTACTTTCCTTTTACATTTAATTATTATTTATTTTAGTTAAAAAATTTTCTGTTTGAGATATAATTGATATACAGCACTTTATAAATTTAAGGTGCACAATCTAATAAATTGACATATATTTTGCGAAATGTTTACCACAGTAAGTTTAATTAACAACCATTGTGAAGAGTTAGTCATTCTTACTAGTAAATATTCTTTGCTCATTATTATGTGGTTTCTGTCTCTCTTGGATCCAGACTGTTTCAGTCTATCAATAGCAGAATGAAGAAACAAATTTTAATATATTGATACAATGGACTACTACTCAATAACAAAAGGGACAAATTGCTGATAAACACATGAAGGATAAACAAAAATATATTATGTTGAGAAAAATAAGCCAGATATAAAAAGGACATTGTGCACAATTCCATTTACATGAGGTTTAATGCAGGCAAAACTTACAGAAATCAAAATACTAGTTATACTTGAGTGCACTGAATTGGGTGAATGGAGACATAAAGGCACTCTTTGAAATTATGGAAATATTTTTATCTTTGTTGTGATGTTAGTTTACATGGGAATATATATTTACCAAAACTCACCAAATTGAACTCTTAAAACATGTGCATTTTACTCAATAAAAAAAAAAAGTAACAGGAAGAAAATGTATAGACAATCTCTAGCAATAATATGATTGTTTGCAATTTGGACTTGATATAACATGTCCAAAAGTCAGTTATAACTCAACATTAGGAAATAAACAATTTATTATTTTTTTTTTATTTTTTATTTTTTTTATTTTTTTTTTAGGAAATAAACAATTTAAAAGAAAAACACAATTTACCATCATATCTCAGGATGGAGAAAACAAATCTAACAAAAATGTGTAGTATTTCTCCAGTAAAACATGTAAACTTCATTAAGAACTCATTTTATGCCTAGAAATACTTGATATTTAGGTGATGTCAAATTTTCCCCAAATTCCTACTTGGATCCATGGAAAATCCAAATGAAATCTAGGTTTTATGTAAAATTTTTGTGGAAGATTATATTTTCCAAAAACGGCCTTGCAGTACTTCTGGTCCCATATGCTTTTCAGAGCATTCCATTCCCTTATCAAGTCAGGGAGTTTATTTCCTCTCCCTTTGAAAACTGGTAGGCCTTTATGATTGGCTTCACAAATAGAATTCAGCAAAAGTGATGATGCATGTTTTCTAAAACTAACTGGTACAGGACAATCTAGCTTCACCCTAGCTCCTCTCTCTTTTGCTCTCACTCTCTGTCAGGACACTTTTCCTTGGAACATTTCCACTGTGTTATAAGGAAGCTATGGCCACATAGAGCAGCCATGTATAGGTACACTGGTGAACAGCCCTAGCTAAAGTTCCTGCCAACAGTTAGCACCATTTTGTAAGGCATTTGAGTGAACAAGACTTCAGATGCTTCTAGATTCATTTGGACAATGAATCCGTTGAAAAAAGCTTTACTCTCCCATCTTGCCAATTCATAAATTCATGAGCAAAAAAATAAATAAATAAATAAAATAAATGTGTTTTGTTTTGTTTTGTTTTTTTGGTGTTAAGCTTCTAATTTTGGGGGTAGTTTGTTATGCACCAAATAATGAGAACATTTCATAAGACAAAAGTTCCAAGAAAATTCAGAACACTTAAGAAGAGTGGAAGATTTCTCCTATTGGATTTTGGGACAGGTAATGAACCTCTACAATTAATGAGCCTATAACAGGTAGGAGTGTAGTATTTCTGCAGCATTAGTAAAATTGCCCAATCAAATGTGATAGAGAGGCCAGAAACAGACTGATGCAACTTTAATATGAAACAGACTAGCATGTCAAATTAGGGGCAAAGGAGGAACTGTTCAATAAGTGGAGATAGAACAGTTATGCAAATGCAAAAGGGTAGATTTGGATTCCTATCTCACACCAAATATAAACTCAACCTCAGACAGATTAAAGACTTAAATGTTAAGAAAAAAATTCGAAACTCCTACTAGATAATAAAATAAAAATAATTTTTAAAATCTTGAGGTAGAGGGACACCTAGGTGGCTTGGTGGTTGAGCATCTCTCTGCCTTTGGCTCAGGGTGTGATCCTGGATTCCTGGGATCGGGTCCGGCATTGGGCTCCCTGCTTCTCCCTCTGCCTGTGTCTCTTCCTCTCTTTCTGTCTTTCATGAATAAATAAATAAAATCTTTATAAAAAAATCCTGAGGTAGAGAAAGTTTTCAAAAATAAATATATAAAGTGCTAATATAGGATTAATTTATTTATATTGACACTGATAACATTTGTTCATCAAAATAATCTCAAAAATGATACAAAGTATTTACAAATTTGAGGGGAACCTGAGTGGGTCAGTCAGTCAAGCAGACAACTCTTGGTTTCAGCTCAGGTCATGATGTCAGGGTTGTGTGACTGGGCCCGGGCTCAGCACAGAGTCTGCTTGACATTCTCTCTCTCTCTCTCTCCTCCCCCTCTCTTTCCCACTCTCTAAAGTAAATTAATAAATCTCTCTTTTTAAAAAAAAAAAAAAGAAAATTTACAAACTTGGGCCACTGAGAAAATTTTTGCAACACTATATCAATACTATCAATACTAAATAATTTCTTTCATTGGTAGAATTAAAAAGTTTGACAATACCAGAGTTGAAATGATATGGATCTGATGTCTGTTCCTGGAATGAATGTAAATTGGTGCAACCTTTTTAGAATATAATTGAATTTTCACATGCTCTGATCATGCAGCTGCACTTTCATGCACACATGAAAAATTCTGCCTCAGGTCCAACTGGAGGAATAAGACATAGACAAAAAGTTGATGACAGCAATACTTACAAATGCCAAAATCTTGAAACCACCAAAATGTCCATGAATGTAATGAATTAATAAATGGATCTGTTCATAAAATAAAATATACAGTTCTTAAAGCATACAAATTACAACTAATTCAACAATATAGATGAATCTGTGATGCTAGATTTTTAAAAGTTCCCCAGAAGATCATATAAAATATAATCTTTTTATATGTTTAAAACAACTAAGAAATTATGAATCTGTAAATTTCTCCATCTAAATGTGATTAAAATTACATATATATGTTCTTTTAAAATTCTTACAATACACTTATGCCTTCCAGAAGTGCATATACATACAGTGATGAATACAGACTTCAAAATAATGCTTACCCTAAGTAGGAGAAGACAGACAGGGGATGAAGGGACCATATAATAAGATGGAAATTGTTACCATGTTTATAATTTTGTGCACTAGATCGTTTTTAAAACCAAACAACAAATAAATAAATAAATAAATAAGCAAGCAAGCTGTGCATGGATCAATCATGAGAATGTGTCATAAATCTGCAATTGTGTTTTATTCAACTCCCACTGCATCTGAAGTTCATTGAAGAAAATAAAATGTTAAAAATATATTTATTTATTCATTTATTTGAATTTGTATCATAGCCAATTGTTGTTAGAATAAAAATTTAGCTTGTGATTTTAAGTAACTCACTTCATCTCATTTCTGGGTTTTTAAGTTCTTTTGTATAATTCTTCTCTCTATTGGTGCCCCCTCAAGGTTTGATCTTTGGAGCTTGCCTTCTCTTTCATTATTTTCAACCATATAAAAATAGCTCCTAATTTGCTCTTTCCAGCCTACGTCTGTTTTCTATGTTCTTGAGTCTAATATTCTTTGTACAACCCTATAATACACATCCACATTGAGAGAGCTCATGTACTTTCTCATAGGGCATAGATGTGCCATTGATATTTTTTATTGATATATTCCCACGCACTGTCACAGTGCCTGACAGAGAGCAGGTATTGAATAAATCTTCATTGAATGAATGAATATCTCAAACTCAGTAATCAAAGTTATCTCATTATATTCTGTACACATAAATGCTTCTCTCCTTATACTTTTCATATCCTTTGTACTATGAATGAAACTGCATCCAGCAAGAAACAATCCAGAAACCCATACATCTGTCCACCAAATTCCTCTCATTGATTCTAAATTCTAGATCTCTTTCATACGCATTCCCTCTCCTCCCAATTCATAGCTGCTGCCTTCATTCAGGCCCTTTGTTACTTCTCACGTGAATGATACTAAGACTCCCAATTGGTTTTACACTTAAAGCAACTAAAATTTTTATAAATTTGAAAATTTCTGTATTTGTATATTTAAAAGTGATTAAAAATTTTTAGAGGATTTTATTCATTTATTTGAGAGAGAGAGAGAGACAGAGACAGAGATAACAAGGGAGAGCACAAGGAGGGAAGAGAAGGAGAAGCAGGCTCCCCATTGAGCAGGGAGCCTGACATGGGGTTTGATCCCAGGAGCCTGAGATGATGACCTGAGCTGAAGACAAATGCTTAACTGACTGAGCCAGCCAGGTGCCCCTGTTTTAAAATTCTTAAAATACACCTATACTTCAATCTGTACCACCTATTCCATCCCCTTCAACCTGCCCTTTATTCTCAAAATCAAAATACATTTCAGGGGTCTCCACTGGTAAATGAGAATGAGACAGCTACAATATTGCACACTTCCTCTCTCATAGGGGAATACATTGCCCTTGTATGTGCCTAAGACATTGCCTTTAAAAATGTTTTAAAACTGTAAATTCACCGATACCTCTCAGTTTACTTCCTTTTCTTAAAAAAAAAAAAATATGATGAGTGGGCAAGTGAACAAGCAAAACAAGAGAGCTGTGATCTTGTTTCTTTTAAATTCAAATTGAGACATGTCAAGGTTTCATGCTTTCTCATGCAAATTACTAGAAATCCTAAATTATTTAGATTTTATTTACCATATAAATAGAATATATTTTGTTAACTATTCCATCTTGACCCTATTCATAAGTGACTGATGCTGACCTAAGCAAAAGCACATATTGGAGACAATAAAAGAAAGAAAAATGGTACCATTTTTAATTGCCACTAAGCCTTTCACCTTCTAAAATTTCCTCCAAATCTTACTAATAATTGTAAAAGTTGTAAATCTGGAAAATTGGCTTCTGGCAAACTGGTTAAACAGAATTGAACCAGAGCCAAATTAACCACAGTGGGGTCCTCTAACCTCAAAGATTCTCTTATCAGAGGTAATACATTTTTCTTAATGAATAAGGCATATAGAGTAGGTCTTGTTTTGTTGCAAACACAACCAAACATGTTATATTTCACTGCAATTAGCTATTAAAGCCAGACTGATCATCCACAATTGTTCCTCTTTAAGATCATGCTGGTAAATCAAAAAAGAGTTATACTTAAAAATGACATGCTGTTTTGAGCAAGCCAACATACTTTTAATAAATATCTGATGTCTATGTAATTATTAATATCATTGGTCAGTAATTTCTTCCTCAATATCCTTTAATGACCCTTCCATTCTCAGTACTGTATCTAGAATCCTTCCAAAGATTTTCAAGACTTAAGAGATTTGGCCTCTACTCATGTATGCAGAAATCATCTTTGTTATTCCCTGCCTTACATATTAACACTCACCTGTACTGAAATATTTGGAAGTCTCCATGCTGGCCATGCTTCAGTGACTTCTTTCTTTCTTTCTTTCTTTCTTTCTTTCTTTCTTTCTTTCTTTCTTTCTTTCTTTCTTTCCTTTTGTTGGTTGTTCTTAGTCTAGTAATAGTTCTTCCCCTCTGCTCCTTCTATCCACTTTTCATCAAGACTCAATTCAAACATCCATATTTTCATGATGGCTTCCTGTGGTAAATACTTAGTGCTTCACCCGAATTTCTGGTTCTTTGTGCAAATCAGCTTTTGTGCATTCTGCTTCTACTTGCACTCACAACTTTCTTCAAAACACTAGTCTGGGGCAATTGGGAGCTGGAGGTGCCTGAGATCTTAAGATTGTTCATAGTCAATGGTTGACTGCTATAAAAAGCCAGTTGCCTCATTTCTAGGTGGGACAAACTCAGGGGGTGGGGTGGGGATTTATACTCTAGATATGTATAATAAGGAATTTGGCCTTGCCCAAAGAGATAGATCTGGTCTTTGTGCCTAGTTCCTAAGAGGTAATTTTTAAATTTCCTTGTATTAGAAATGTCTTTGTTATTGTTGGTGGGTTCTTGGGACCACATCTGAAAGTTTATACTCTCAGAGTATAATGAGATGAGTCAGGTGAGACCAGCCATACCTAGTAGTCTTAGGATATCCCCTGGCCTTGGGACACATGGGTGGCTCAGTGGTTTAGCACCGCCTTTCAGCCCAGGGCATGATCCTGGAGTCCTGGGATCGAGTCCCACATCAGGTTCCCTGCATGGAGCTCTCCTCTCCCTCTGCCTGTATCTCTGCCTCTGTGTGTGTGTGTGTGTGTGTCTTTCATGAATAAATAAAAAAAAATCTTAAAAAAAAAAGAAGGATATCCCGTGGCCGCTAAAAGATCCAACACGTGACTTAGGGTGGAGATTTTTGGATCACAGGATCACAGGGTATCCACTGACTTAGAGACTGACTTCAATCAATGGATCTCTATGTAATAAAGTCTCCACAATAGCTCTGGATGCCAAAGCTTTGATGAACTTCCTGGGTTGGCAATATGCCATGAACATTGTTAGACATCAAAGCCAGGTGTATAGCATGTCCTTAGGACAACAGAAGTCTCACTTTTGAAATTTCCCCAGGCTTGACCCTATGCATCTCTTCTCTTAGCCAATTTTAATGTGTCCTTTCCCTATAATAAATGTAGCTATGAGTACAACACGTTTTTGTGAATTCTATGAGTTTGTTTAGTGAATCATCAAGGGTGATTTTGGGAAATTCTCAAACTTGCAGCTGGTGTTAGAAATGAGAGTGGTTTTGTGTGGGCTCTTCCCTCTACCTTTGTAGTTGCACCCTACCTCTTTGTAGTTGGGATCAGGAGTCTTGGACAGGCTTTACAGTCTGGAGGAGTGACCTTCACAGTTGAGCTAACTCCACACTAGATCTACATAAACACCTCACCAGCACATGGTTAGGAAAACCTCTTCTGGGCTGGTAATATCCTTGATGAATATTTTTATGACAGCATTTATCATTTGTGTTATAATTAACTCTATTAGTACCTGTGTAATCAACTAAAATGTGAGATAGCTAAGGGTAGGAACCTTGTTTAATCTACTCTGTATACACAATGCCTAATATGGGTGTGGTAACTACTCAAAAATTTTTGTTGGACAAGTCATTACTTGTCAATCTTTTGACATTCTTTTTAACTCTTTTGCACCCTGTCCTTCTATAATATTTTTTGGCAGAACTTCATTGTAGCTTGGAACTTACTCTCTGTCTTTTCACTTCCGGCATTCAGGGGCTACTGGGAAAAAAATGATACAACCAAGAAAATTATACATAGAATTCCATGACTTACTTCATTTGAGCCATCATAATGATTTTCATTTCTGTTAGATTTCTCTAGACAGAGCATTTTCATACTTCATTCTCTGTCTAGGTTTAATCCTCCTTCTAACTCCTGACTGTCCTTAGCCCCTTTCTGGCCTTTTCAACATATGATTATGTTTCTACCTAGGAGATAAAATAGAAACCAGCTAGTCCGTCAATTTCTCATCATCAAATTTCCAAATCTCTCTACCTCTGGAGAATTTTATCTTGCCTTATATTATAATCTAGAACTACATTGCTTACCTTAGATCAGTTTTGCATTAAATGACAGCTAATGAGATGCACTATTGATTAGGTGCCTCTCCTACATTTTATAAGGTATTAAACATATTCGAGCTTGTCCCATCTTAAAACAAAAATGCCATCTCAATATGTTTTTTTTCTAAAGATTTTATTTACTTATTCACTGGAGACATGGAGAGAGGTGGAGACATAGGCAGAGGGAGAAACAGACTGTGGGAAGGTGGGGGGAATCTATACTCATGGGCTCCATTTCCTCACTCCTCTTATTCATTAGGTCTAAACTAGTTTCTACTACATAGTTTTGTTAATTATTTTCATAGGAATCTCTAAAGACCCCCCAGTGGACTACTTTTTTTTTTTTTTTTTTTTTTTAGCTCTCAGCTACTTTACTTCTCAGCTTCATTGAGCACAGTTGATCACTTTCTCTTTGAAACAAGCTCCTTCTGTCACTTCCATCATCCTGCATTCTCTTGGTTCCTCCATAAATTCTTTGGCTGTTCCTTTCCTTTCTACTATGCAAACATCACGTATTGAAATTTCTGAGGACTTTGTCCTAAACTTTTTTCTTTCTCAGTTATTATTTCCCTAGATAATTATATCTACTGCCTTAGTGACTATTACCAATTCATCTGCCAAGTTATATTCCAATTCAGTGTCCATGTACATTCTATTCCTTTTTTAATTCCAGATTCAAATATCCACCCCTTACACAGTTACTTAAAATTAAATTTCACAGTCCTCAATACTGTCCAGATAATAAACCAAAGAAAAGAGCAACATCTGTCTTTTTAAACTATGAATTATCAGGACCAAACACAATTTCTGAAATAATGCCAGATACATGGTATGTAAATAATAATTGACCTAATTAAAAGAATGAGTAAATGGTAATAAAGAATTAGTATATTTTCCAAAATGAAGGGAGTTTTTTGGTGTGTGTGGTTTTCTTTTCTTTTTCTTTTCTTTTCTTTTCTTTTCTTTTCTTTTCTTTTTCTTTCTTTCTTTTTTTACTCTTCTGGCTAAAAAAAACCCAACTTGTTCAAGATTCATTGATGTAACTAAAAACACACTGATTATGGGCAACCCGGATGGCTCAGTGGTTTAGCACCAACTTCGGCCCAGGGCGTGATCCTGGAGACTTGGGATGGAGTCCCGCGTCGGGCTCCCTGCATGGAGCCTGCTCCTCCCTCTGCCCGTATCTCTGCCTCTCTCTCTCTCTCTCTGTCTCTCATGAATAAATAAATAAAATACTTTAAAAAAATAAAAAATAAAATAAAATAAACCCCATTGATTAGAGGACTACTTTCTCAACTACTAAATCTATAAGTCAAATGGGGAATATTAACTGTGTCTCATGACATCTTCAGTTTCTTCCCATTTTTGAAGAGACTCTGCCTTGGACCAGTTGGTATTTATAATATATTTATATATGCCCAGAAAGAAATAATATTCTTACTAAAGCATCCTAATGATGATATTAGCTAACATCTATGTGCCCTCACAATTTTAAATACATTATGAAAATGATTCCATTTTACTCTCACAAGAATTCTATGAGGAAGCTATTATTATTGTGATGATGCTATTTTCAGCCATTACCCTAACCTCAGTGTGAGAGCTCCTCCAGTGGAAACTTTTGTAAACACATTTTGGCTGTTTGTCAGAGTTCACTCAAATTTAAAATGTTCCTAGCTGAAAAGATTTGCTCCTCATCATAAAGCCTCATTTGCGATATACAGAAATTGTTAGTGTTTGTACTCTTTGAATCCTAAGAATGAATAAAAAGCAGGATTCACTTTGAAATGAAAAAAAATTTAAAGCCTGGCAACTCATGAATAAAACTAAGGTGAAATGGAAATGAAAAACAAGAACTGGGGCTTAGCCAAATACCTTGTTTGCACTTTGCTTTTGAAAAGAATGAATAGAAGGGGACTTGCTTCCACCCACTGCACAGTAACCTGCATATGTTGCTTTGCATATACACAAGTAGGACTATGGCACAGAGAAGTTTTAAAAGCATAGGAATTAAACATTAGATCCAAGAGAAAAGAAATAAAGTTATAAATTCTCGATTATACGAAGTGACCTTTAAAAAGTGCCCTATGTATAATTCTACTCCAGAGGACATAATATTAAAATTTTGCATATGTTTTCCTTGAATTATATACTCAATATCTTTTTAAAGATTCACAGTGTTTTACATAGGATTTAATTTTACAGATTAAACCACAGAGAAAAATACATGTAGTCAGTTGATAATAAAGGTCATAAATGATATTGAAATCAGGCAGGATATTATAGGATCGTTCTAGATTTTCAGAAAAGTTGTGAAAATAGTAGAGCTCTCTACCACCAGTTTCTCTACAGTTAACAACTTATATTGGCACAAGACTTTTGTCACAACTAATAAACCAGTATTGATACATTATTAACTCAAGACCATTCTTAATTCATATATCCCTAGTGGCTTTTTCCCCCTAATGTCCTTTCTTTTTCTTCCCCGGGGTTCCATGCAGGATACCACATTATACATAGTCACCATGTCCCTTAATCTTCTGCAGACTGTGGCAGTTTCTCAGACTATCCTTGTTTTTCATGACCTGACAGTTTTGAGGAGTACTGGTCCAATGTTGGATAGTCTGTCTTTCGATTTGAGTTTGTGTGGTGTTTTTCTCGTGGTTCCACAGAATTTTGGATGCAGGGAGGAGGAACACAGAGGGAATGGATCATTCTCCCCACATTATTTCAAGGGTACATGGTAACAACATGACTTATCACTGCTGATGTTGACCTTAACAGGGTAGCTAAGGTATTGGATTTTAGGTTCTTCCACTCTAAAGTTACTCTTTTCTCCCATTTCCACAATTTTTGGAAGGAAATCACTATATGAAGCGCATGCTTAAGGAGAGGAGAGTTATGTTTCACAGGTATCTAAATTAATTATTTGGAATTCTTCTGTATGAGAGACTTGTCTATATTTGTCCATTTACTTATTAATTCAGTCAATTATTTGTATGAATTTAGATTCATTGATCTTACTATGACATAGTGGGTTATAAGTTAACATTACATTACTTATTTTGTTGCTCAGATTGTTGCAGCTTTGGCCAAAATGAACTACTTTCAGTGGGACCCTTTGACATACTCCAATTTGTGTATACGTATGTGTATGTTTGAGTGGGTCCTTACTTTTTGGTACTCTAAGAGGCTCCAGCCTCCTGGATATTCGAAGCTCCAGCCCTAGAATTAGCCTAGTCCTGCCAAAGAACCCTGCTTTCTTTTATTAAGGAATGGTATTAGAACCCAAGATCTGGGCACTGAGTATACTCATTGTTACCAGGGCACAAATCTATTTTTATGGTCTGATTAGAGGTATTGGTATTATTAGGTAGAAAATCGTATCACAAATTTTCTTTAAAAATTGGCAGATCTCATGTAGCATGAAGTGTTTGTTTCACAAAATTATAAGGGCTGCTTATGGTGTTACTAAAATAACATAGGCAAGAAGAAAAGGAAACAATATTGTAAAGCATAGTTCTATATTTCACTTCTTTTTTTTTCAGAAAATTTTATAAAATTCATGAATCTTTATGGAAAAAGCCAATACAAACCTCTATAAGGATTGTTAGGTACTCCCAGAGAATATGGCCCAGAATACAAATTAATCCACAAATTGTTAAATTTTGGGGTATATATGATTTACACAGAACTTTTTATTAAAGATATATGAGATTTTGTTGTTTAGCTAATGAACTATAGTTGGAGAGGCAAGACATATACAATGGTGATAAAAAATAAACAGTGGAGCTGGTATTGACAAATGATTAGTGCATCTCTTGATGGTGGGTCAAATTTAAATAAAGATAATGTGCAGACTACAGATGAAGATGTCTATTTGGATAAAACAGTAAAATCTGGTTCTCATATGCAGCTACTTCAGAAGAGTCTTTGTGACCTAGGCCTATAGTTCTTAAAATATGGCCTAGAACTCTCTTTTTGTCCCTGAGACTCTTTCAGAGAATCCACAATATCAAAAATATTTTCTCAATAATACTAAAATGGTTTTTTTGTGTGTTTTTTTTTTACTTTTATCCTTTTGAGAGTTACTACTCTGGGGGCACCTGGGTGGCTCAGTGGTTGAGCATCTACCTTTGGTTCAGGTTGTGTTCTCAGAATCCTGGAATCAAATCCCACAAAAGGCTTCCCACAGGGAGCCTGCTTCTCCCTCTGCCTGTGTCTCTGCCTCTCTTTCTCAGTGTCTCTCATGAATAAATAGATAAAATATTTTTTAAAAAAGAATTACTACTCTGGAGTTCTCCAGAGGCCCCCTCACCCCATGATGACATATCCACTCAGATAATTAATGGTATGTGTCCTTTTAGGTTTTAATAGTTTTTCAGTTCTAGTTATTAATAATATAGTGTCAATAAATGTAACTCAAATAAACAAGAGATTTTTGGGGTCCTCAGTACTTTTAAGAATACTGCTGGGTAAGACTAATCACTCCAGATATTAAATCTAGATGTAAGAATGATGAGTGTCAGTCCAGAGAGATCTCAGATACAATTAATACTTAAGATTCTGAAAAATTAGCCAAAATCTTATAAAAGATGACATTTTTATAGGGTTTTCCAAGCCAAGGAGAGAGAATGGAAGAGAGAGAGAGAGAGAAAGAGAGAGAAAAAGATGGGATGGGAATGAAGGCAAAGGAGAAAGACTACCAGCATTTGAAATGACAGAGCAACTATTACCCCAGATCTTATAGATATCAAAATAATAATAAATAAAATATTACATCATAACAATAAATCCAATAACTTAGATGAAATGGACAAAATCCTTGAAATACATAACTTACAAATGGGCACACATGAAATTAAAAAATCAAAATAGCCTTATATAGATCAAAGTAATTTTCATTTGTTAACAAAAGCTCAAAACAAAGATAATTCCAGGTCCAGGTGGTTTCATATGTGAATTCCATCAAACATTTAAGGAAGACATAATATCAAACTTAGACGAAGTCTTCCTGGAAACAGAGGAGGAATGAACATTTTCTACTATGTTTTAGGAAGTCAACATAAACCCAGTATCAAATCTTATAAAAACATTATAGGAAAAAAATTGCTAAGCTATTATCAAGGCACAAAAGTCCTTAAGAAATATTATCAATACACATGAAGGGAGGTAACTGGAAGTAGGCACTTCTCTTCGAAAACAGTCATCTGGCTTTAATCTCCCCCCCCTCCTTGTGACTACACTTCTGAGAGTCTCTGCCATATTTGTACATCTATGTCTGTTGAATTCAAGTGTATCTAGTCTTGAAATCTTCCTATCTAACAGTTGGCATTTATTTTATTCATAGAAATGGATTTGGGGAAAAAAAGCACATTTGAATATCAGATATATCTGCAATGCACAACGACATAATTAAGAATCCATAATTGTTTTTGTTGAAAACGATTTTCTTCTTTACATATAAGACTTGGAGTAAAATCAAATAAATTTTCTCAGTTCTATGTCTTTGGAAGTATGATTAGAGATTTATAAACTGATAGCCACATCTTTGATTTGTAAATTTATAATGATGTAATTTTAAGGAATGAGTAATAGTTTAGTCCACTTGTCTTGAAGTGACTCTCCTGCTTTATGAATTGGGTGTTGGGTTGAGGTGGTAGCCTCTGATCTTTTTGACTTTCCTTTCCCAGAGTTGAACCTCGGCTTCATAAGCAAGCTGAAGAAAGGGGACTGGAGTCTTAGTTTTCTTGAACTGCTGTGCCTGAAACACAGCCTCCAACCTACAAGTAGGGCTCAGTCGTGGAAGGGACTCCCTAACTATTCACTTGCATTTGCCTAGAATTTACCTTTGCAACATGGAGTTTGGCTGAGGGGAAATGCTAGCAGTTTACTCCTTCTGAAGAGATAATGTAGCCCAAAATAGGAAGTTGAGCCAAGAGGGAACCATATCCTCTTGTCTAAACCCACTAAAGTGGTTTCTATCATGCTGACCTGGGGACAGGGAGGAGGAAACGAGTCAATGCTCAAAGGCCATAGACTCTTAATGTTCTTACTGAGATTTAGTAGATTTTTCTTGAATAAATATTTTATTAACTATTTGTCCTTAGAAAAATCTCCAGAGAGTTTTTTTTTTTTTTTTTTTTTTTTTTAAGAATTTTTATCAGGGATGTCTGGGTGGCTCAGTGATTGAGCATCTGCCTTTGGCTCAGGGCATGATCCTGGGATCCTGGATTCGAGTCCCATATCAAGCTTCCTACAGGGAGCCTGCTTCTCCCTCTACCTATGTCTCTCCCTCTCTCCCTGTGTCTCTCATGAATAAATAAAATCTTTTAAAAAATAAAAAAATAAAATAATTTTTGCCAGTTATGGTATAGCTGGGAATGGGCTCAAAGGAACTCCTCACATATTCATTCTTGTTCTAGTCTCCTATATTCTTGAAGTAATCCCCTGATTTAAGCTTTCTTTCTCTGAGGGTTTAATGACACTGTACATTTTTCTAATCCTAAAAGTTGCAATAAATTATGAGACCAATTTGGAATTGTTACTTTCTCTTTTATGTGACTTTTTCCATTACCTGGACGCTTATAAATTCCTTTCTTTTCCTTGAAATTCATTAACTTCGCCAATGTATATGTTAAGGGTGATCATTCTATATTATTTACATTTAATACAGTGTGCTACTTTCTTTCAAAGATTCTATATTTCCATTGTTTTATATGTGAATATGAAGAATTATTATTTTATTTCTGTCACCCTTTTATTGAGTAACTACTAGGTGCATGGTATTGCACAGGTAATTTCTTGGAATAAGTGCTATGAGAAAAGATATTAGGGTGGGATAAAAATGTACTTTAGAGAGAAAAAAAACGAAAGTTACAAGGCAGTCGTATTTTTGTAGAGTGATAAAGAATAAGTAATAAGCCAAACCATTCACACCATAAGGGAAGCCATATTTTAAATCAAGATAAGAATAAATACACAAGGTCTGTGTAAAGAGAAGATTGGAGTATTTTAAAATAGAAGGAAGGCTGGGGCGCCTGGATGGCTCAGTGGTTGAGCATCTGCCTTTGGCTCAGGTCTTGATATCGGGGTCCTGGGATTGAGTTCTGCTTCAGTCTCCCCGCAGGGAGCCTGCTTCTCCCTCTGCCTATGTCTCTACCTCTCTCTCTCTCTGTGTCTCTCATGAATAAATACATAAAATCTTAAAATATAAAATAAAACAAAAAGGAAGGATGATATGGCTGGGCACAATGATCTAGGAGAAAGAGGTACAAAGAGATGTCAGTAGTCTAGGGTAATCATTTAGGATGGTTGGCAAACTTTGGTCCCCAGGCCAAATATGATCTACTGCCTGATTTTGTACTTAACTCATATGTCTATGAATTAAGGATGCTTTTTATATTTTAAATGGTTGGGAGAAAAATCAAAAGAATAATATGTAAAAATTATATGAAATTCAAATTTCAGCATCATAAATAAAATTTTATTGAAACACTAGCACACTCACTTGTTTACGTATTGCCTATGGTGGCACAACCGTAGGAGTTGCAAAGCCTAAATTATTCACTATTTCACTCTGTACAGAAAATGGTTTGCTGACCCCTGTTCTAAGGCACCTTCCATTCAGTAGGAGGAGTGGATTCCTGTTTAAATTCAACAGGAAATTTTCAGAGGCTTCTGAGCAAGGTAGCAGCATTCTGATTTGCTCACGCGCAAATGAATTGCAGTTGGGTTCACTGGGGAAAGTAGGCACAGGGAGACTATTGGGGGGGGCTAACACAATAAGGCAGTACTCCAAATGAGAGATGGTAGTGATTGATACCAAGGCTGAGGGAGGGGAGCTACATGGGGATAGAGAAATTTCAGATGTGTTGGAGATAGAACCCCTGACCCTGAAGGTGGATTCCATACAAGTGGATCAGAGAATGGGAAGAATCACAGATGAACCTTGGCTTGATTTAGGATAACCAGGTAAATAGTGACACCATTTATTAACAGGAAACATCTGAGAGAAGCTTTGGTTTGGTTTGAGTCGTGGGTAGAAAGAAAATAAGTCTTGATTTGTATATACGTGTGTAAGGACCTGAAGTAGAAGCACTAGGTAGGCAGTTAGGTTAGAGGGGAATGTCTTGGGATTGAGACATGAATATTTGAGTTCTTAGCACAGAAATGGTATTTAAAATCATCAGAATAAACGAGCTCATCTGGGAGGAGAAGGGAAAACAGAAGAGAAAGCTTAGGACCTGCTCTTGAAGGTAAGTCAAATTGGCTAGCAGGCCAATTCTCAAGTCACTTTCTCCAAAGGCCAATTTAGAAATGAACTCATTCCTTTCCCTCACTTGAGTTGAGTGTGCTGCTTTTTGTTTACCTTGCATTCATCACTGCGTTAAAAAAAAAAAAAAATGTTTACCTTTTTCTGCCGCATATCCCTGCTGTTTAGTAGCTGGAGACTAAATGGCATGCAGAGAGAGAAAAAGAAAGCCTAATATATTTGGGAAGTGAGAGATAAAAAAGCCTCCCTTTGAGAAGAGGAAATGGTGCCCTTGGGGGAAAGCCATTTCAGCCTAGATAAGGACTGGAGAAAGTTCAGATAAAAGATTGTTGATATACAGGAGCTTGCTAGTTCAGACATTATATACCTGAGGGCACAATGAAAGGAAAAGAAGGGTTAGAAGGAATAGGTCAGATTAAAGGATGGAGACATGTGATTGATAATAAAAGTCCTAGTGAAAACGGATGTCCAGGGAATCTGATGCTTGTGACGTTGCCAGAAATAAACGGATGCCAGCGTTCATCCTGATTTTTACTAATCAGCTTGGTCAAAAGGTCTCTTTTATAACTGGCTATCTGGAAGGGATTTCTTCTTCCTTTGGGTCTGAAGAGTGTGCCCATTTGGTAGTAGTAATTCTATTTAAAAAGCACAAAACGTGTGTTCTTTCTGTTTCTCACAAGGATTGGATAGAGTTGATGGTTGTGATTGTTATATTCTTTTCCCGATGTTAAAAGACATATCTTGGGATAGGCCCGTGCTGCTGCTTTTCTATGTGTCACTCACTTCTGAAATGGGATGCGGAAGTAAGCCAGGGCAAGTAGAAATTTCAATTTGTAAAGCTGGAGTAAAATCATTTCTAAATAAATCTCCCATAATTATTGACATTTTCTCCTTCGGGGGGAAAAAAAAATCAGTGAGGAGACCTCCATGTGCCAGATTCTCATTGTACTTAATCTTCTGCTCACTTGACTCTAGCTAGCAACTGTCTTGGTGATCACTCCTTCCCTGATTCCCTTACCCTAGCTTTTCCAGGTAGGCTTCTTCCAGGTTAGCAGGATGGTTGCAGCAGTGGAGATACCTGTATGGCATTTCTCCTCTAGCTCTGTGCCTCTGCTAGTCTGCAGCTGGAACCAGCTCTTTCAAGGATGCCCTTTCTTCTTCCATGATCTATCCATTCTCTTAGACTCATTCCAAGGAAGGAGCATTCCTTGGACTTTCCAGTAACTTTTGTGAAATATCCCCCTTAAATTAGGTCTAAGAGGTATCTGTTGAGGAGTGGGGGGAAACTAACAATGCCTCCCCTATTCCATATCTACAGCACCTGATTTTTTTTTTCTGAAATTCTCCTAATCTGGTCCAGTTTACAATATTTGAAAGCCACTTCTCATAGTTTTTGGTTTGGCAACAAGGATCTTTCCTCGTTGTTCTCTCTTTGGTTACTTCTGTTGTTTTGGGTGGGCTGTATTAATGTCTGGGCTAAAAATACCCTAATTTGCCTACTGATACCAGAGATTCTAAGAGTAGAGAAACAGTACATGGTAATGGACAAGAGAAAAGATTCTTCAGACAAACTCACTAAATTTGAATCATGGCTGCAACTCTTATTAACTGTGCAGTCTCAGAAACCAACTTGGATAATCTCACTTTGCCTCAGTTTCTTTTCATCTCTACAATAGGGCTAATAAGAGTATTTACATCACGATCTTGTTGTTAAGATGAAATATGCATAGATAAAGCATTTACAACAGCACCTGGCATACGAGAAGCACCATATCATAGTTAAGCATGTTATTATGGCTACTGTTGTAATTATCATCCTTAACACTTAATTCTATAGTGTTATTGCCTGTCTTTAGTTTTCTACTCTGGTTATTTCAGTTTGTCTAAATGAATGCCCTCTTTAAGGCCTCTTCAAGGGCAAGAGACAATAGCTTATTCTCCTTTGTACTTTTCATAGCGCCGCTAAAATGTGTTTCATATTGTTGGCAATCTACAAATAATTCCGTGTTAAGATGAATTGAGGGGCACCTGGGTGGCTCAGTTGGTTAAGCGTCCAACTCTGGGTTATGGCTCAGGTCGTGACCTCAGGGCCGTGAGATGGAGCCCCCTGGCAGGTTCCACGCTCAGCACAGATTCTGCTTGAAATTCTCTCCATCTCCCTTCCCTCCCCTTCTGCACCTCCCCGCTCATGCTCTTTCTCTCTCTCTCAAATAAATAAATAAATGAAATCTTTAAAAAATGAATTGGGTGTCTATGACAGCTTAGGTTTATTGGCAGTCTGATCATACATATTTTAAAAGGTCTGGTCCTTCTTAATCAGAGGAACTGGTAACTCTAAGCCTTTTGAAACTAAAGACATAGGAGAAATATACAGGTACAATAAAATTGAAAATCAGTAGCCCTTTATTTTCCCTTTGATGTTGACTGGGTATAAAATATGCATCACAGGTGTAAACTTTAAAGCCTATCCACAATTGTTTGCTAGCTTTTTTTTTTATACAAGAAAAAGGTTGGGTTTTTTTCTTTCCTGTTAGAAGTGGTTTCACAGGGCTTTGCCAGTTAAGAAATCATCAGATAAAGTGAAAATGAGTTAATTATATCACTTTTGTTCTGAAAGAGTTAGCTTTCAGCCAATTTCAGATTGGTTCTCTGTATGCCCTCAAAAAAATCAAATAACCCTTCCAGTAAACACATATTCCATCAATCTTCAGCAACAGCACATTTCAAGGTCAAATTTTTCTTAATAGATAAAGGCACAGGATTTGAAATCTTGAAAATCTTATAAAAGCAGCTTTTGAAATCATTCTTACTGCTTATCTACAAGTCATGGCTATTTCCCCCAAAATAGAACTTTATTAGAGACAAGCAAATGGGTTTCATGTTGCTTACCACAGCATAGAATGTTTTGATTGATGCATGAATCATATGAGAGTTACAGATACTATTCCAAAGTCTGAGGGTGAGAATACATTAATCTTGTGCTTGCAGGAAAATGTTTATGTGTTATTGTGGATTGAATTGTGTCCCCCCAGGATTTACATGGTTGAAGCCCTAGCCCCCGGTAACCTCAGAAAGTAGAGTCATTGCAGACACAGTTAGTTGAGATGAGACCACACTAAAATGGAGTGGACCCCATATGTGTGGTGCATGGATAAAATGGGGAAATTTGGACACAGACACACACACAGGAAGAATGCCACGTGAGGAGGCGTTGGTATGTCAGGCCATGGTATACCCCAGTGAACTACCAAACACTAGGAGAGAGGTCTGGGGCAGATCCCCCCACTATTCCTTCAGAGGGAGAGTGGCCTTGTAAACATCTTGATCTGCAACTTCAAGACTTCTGAATTATGAGACAAAAAAATTTCTGTTGTTTTAAGCTACTTACTTTGGGCTATTTGTTACAGCATCCCCGGTAAACTAATACACATGTGATATGCAACTATGAGGTTAACTCTATGATTCCTAATATGCTTTACATGCTATTATATAGGCAAAAAAATTGCTAATGTCTGGATCCTGAAAGACTAACATCTTGTTTATCAAGCGGACTTGACTCTGAATGGTTGGTCAGCAGGCCAAGGCTTGTTAATCAACCTCTCAGCCCAAGCCCCAGCCTGTTCTTGACAGGAGGTGCACTTGGGTTACCCCTGATCTTCTGTAGTAGCCTCTGCTTAAAGCCTTTTGCCATGTTTTCTGTTTCTTTCAAGAGCTCTTGCTAGATTGCTTTTGTTCTTTGGGAAATATAACAGAATATTTTTAAAGAATAAAAGCAACAACTTTCACATTGTGTTTCCCTTAGATAAGGCCCTCAAATCCATTGTGACATTCTGACGTGATGTTAAGAAAAAGATATATCTACCACAAATCTATATAACCTAATTATTTTCCTTTTGTTTTCTTGTCAGAAAAAAACCCAAATATATATATGTATAAAATTATACATATTCACGGATAATTATCACACATCTGATAACACATTCTTTTTTTTTTGTACTGTCATAATAAAGTCTTGAAAAGTATTAGTTTTAATAAAAATTCTAATAGTGTCTCTGTCATCAGAGTAGCTACTGAATATAATGTGCCTATTTGAAGTGAGGTTTCCACATTTGAGGGATGTTTCAATGTGAATCTCCAACCACCACCATTCACAGGATCCTTCATTGTGAGCTACAGTTATGTACATCTGATGTCTTGTCACTCCACAATTTGAATGCTCATGACATAAAGCAGTAAATTGAGAAGTAAAAAAAAAAAAAAAAAAAAAAAAAAAAAAAAATTAAATTAAAAAAAAATCCTTTCTCTTCATGGGACTAACCATTACTGAGATCTGCTTCAGTCTCCAGAAAACATTTCACAGGAGAAATGGAAAACCAGGATATGAAGTAAACTTTAAATAACTGGTTCATTACTAGGTCAGACTCAATGAAGGGAAATTGCCTTACTTGTGGTTAAACTGCTACAGTGCTCTAGAAAAAGAGCAGAAAATATAAGTATCCACTATCTTTTTGTTTTCCTTTCTTTTTTTTTTTTTTAAATGCTGGGCTGTTTCCTTTCACCTAATTCTAGCTCTTTCCTTAATTACTGGAACAATTAGTCCTACACAGTGCATGGGTACTCAGGAAAACTTTCTAATAGCTATGACACACATGCTCTGGAATTTGTTGAGTAGACACTGTATTGAGATACTTCACTAGGGATTGTGAAGAAAACTAGAAGAGGTATTGAAGTTTGGAAAGTTAGGTCATCCAAAAATGCATGGGGGTAGGAGTGCAGGGTGATGTGTGGAAATGATTATGAAAAAGATATGATGACCCCTTAATGATCATTAAGGAACACATCAGGGTTGTTTTTTTTTTTTATTTTATTTTGGTTCTCATCTAATGACTGATGGATTCTACAAAACATAATTCCAGAAACTCCACCAATGGTTTCATGTATCTTAAATGTTAATCCCTTTCACATTTATAGTAGATACAATTGTACTATCTAATTAGATTCTTATCCAGTACATAAGTGAAAGAGCACCTGTACCTTGAACACTGTTATTGAGGCCAGCGCAACTATAATTATCTCTAGTTTTGGAGGGAAAAAGGGTAGTATTAATTCTAAAAATCCAGAAAAACAAAAAGATGGTCTTATTTTTTTAATTTAAAAACATTTTTAGCTCAAATATGACCTTTATTTTTAAAATTTATTTATTTTTATTTCTAGTATAATTAACATAGTGTTATATTAGTTTCAGGTGTACAGTTTAATAATTCAACAATTCTAAATATTACTCAGTGCTCATCATGATAAGTGTACTCTCAATCCCCTTCAACTATTTTCATCAATCCCCCCACTTGCCTCCCCTCTGATAACTACCAAATTGTTCTGTATATTTAGGAGTCTTTGTCTCTGTTTTCTTTTGTCTTGTTTCTTAAATTCCACATGTAAGTGAAGTCATATGATATCTGTCTTTCTCTGACTGACTTATTTCACTTAGCATTATACCTTTAGATCCATCAATATTGTTGCAAATAGTAAGATTTTATTTTGGGGGGGGTGAGTAATATTCCATCGTGTACATATCCTACTTCTTTACCCATTCGTCTGTTAAGGGGCACCTGGATTGCTTCTATATTGTGGCTTCTGTAAACAATGCTGCAATAAATGTAGGTCTACATATATCTTTCTGAATTAGTGTTGCCATATTTTTGGAGTAAATATCCAGTGGTGGAATTACTGAAGTATATGGTAATTCTATTTTTAGGTTTTTGAGGAATCTCCACAATGTTTTCCATAGTGGATGAACCAGTCTGCATTCCTACCAACAGTGCATGAAACACTACCACTTGTTGTTTCTTGTGTTCTTTATTTTAGTCATTCTGACAGTGTGAAGTGATGTCTCATTGTGGTTTTGGTTTGCATTTCCCTGATGGTAAGTGATGTTGGGCATCTTGTCAATGTGTCTGTTGGCCATCTGTATGTCTTCTTTGCAGAAATGTCTGTTCATATCTTCTGCCCACTTTTAATTGGATTTTTTGTTTTTTGGGTGTTGAGTTGTGTAAGCTCTTTGTGTATTTTCGATACTAACTCCTTATTGAATATATTATTTGCAAATATTTTCTACCATTCAGTAGGTTGTCTTTTTTGGATTGTTTCCTTTTCTGCACAGAAGCTTTTTAGAGTAGTTCCAATAGTGTATTTTTGGTTCTGTTTCCTTTGCCTTAGGAGCCACGTAGAAAGATGTTTTTATGGCTCGTGTCAAAGATCTTACTGCCTGTGCTCTCTTGTAGGATTTTTTATGGTATCGGGTGTCACATTTAGGTCTTTAATCCATTTTGAGTTTATTTTTGTATATGGTATAAGAAAGCGGTCCAGTTTCATTCTTTTGTATGTAGCTATCCAGTTTTTCCAACATCATTTGCTGAACAGACTGTCTTTGCCCCATTGTATATTTTTGCCTCCTGTGTCCTAGATTGACAATATAAGCATGGATTTATTTCTGAGCTCTCTATTCTGTTCTGTTGATCCGTGTGTCTATTTTAGTGCCATTACCATACTGTTTTGATTACTACAGCTTTGTAATATATCCTTAAATCCAGGGTACCTCCAATTCCAGTCTTCTTTTTCAAGACTGCTTTGGCTATTCAGGGTCTCTTATGGTTCTATAAAAAATTTTAGGATTATTCTATTTCTTTTTTTAAATTTTATTTATTTATTCATGAAAGACAGAGAGAGAGAGAGAGAGAGAGAGAGAGAGAGAGAGAGAGAGAGGCAAAGATGTAGGCAGAGGGAGGAGCAGGTTCCATGCAGGGAGCCTGATGTGGGACTTGATCCTGGGTCTCCAGGATCACACCCTGGACTGAAGGCGGTGCTAAACCACTGAGCCACGGGGGCTGCCTGGATTATTCTATTTCTATGAAAAATTATTTTATATTTAGATGGGGATTGAATTAAATCTGTAGTTTGCTTTGAGTAGTACAGACATTTTAACAATATTTGTTCTCGCAATTCACCTTTCCGGGAGATTCATGAGCATGACCTATTTTTTCCATTTGTGTTATCTTCAATTTCTTTCATCAATGTTTTTGTATTTTACAGAGTACAAGTTTTCACCTCATTGGTTAAGTCTATTCCAGGTATTTTATTCTTTTTGGTGTAATTGTAAGGGAGATTGTTTTCTTAATTTCTCATTTTACTGCTTCACTATTAGCGTATAGAAATACAATGGATTTCTCTATATTGACTTTGGGTCCTATGACTTTACCAAGTTCATTGATCAGTCCTAGCAATTTTTTTGGTGGAGTCAGTCTTCAGGGTTTTATATATAGAGTATCTGTCATCTGCAAATTTATACTTCTTCCTTACTGATTTGGATGCCTTTTATTTCTTTTTTCTGATTGCTGTTGATCAGAATTCCACGGCTATGTTGAATAAAATTGGTGAGAGATCATCCTTGTCTTGTTCCTGATCTTAGGGGAAAAACTATCACTTTTTCACCATTGAGTGTGATGTTAGCTGTGAGTTTTTCATTTATGGCCTTTATTATGATGAAGAGTGTTCCCTCTAAACTTACTTTGTTGAGAATTTTTTTAAAAGATTTTATTTATTTATGAGAGAGACAGAGAGACAGAGAGACAGGCAGAGGGAGAAGCAGGCTCCACGCAGGGAGCCCAATGTGGGTCTTGATGCTGGGTCTCCGTCCTGGGTCTCCAGGATCACACCCTGGGCTGCAGGTGGCGCTAAACCGCTGCACCACTGGGGCTGCCCCGAGGATTTTTTTTTATTATTATGAATAAATGCTGTACTTTGTCAAAAGCTTTTTTCTGCATTTATTGAAATGATCGTATGATTCTTATCCATTCTCCTATTGATATGATGTATCACATTGATTGATTTACTAATATTGAACCTTATTTGTATCCTAGAAATAAATCTCACTTGATTGTGGTGAATCAATATTTATTTATTATTTTTAGTTTTGTTTTGCTAATATTTTGTTGAATATTTTTGCATCTATATTTATCAGATATATTGGCCTATAGTTCTCTTTTTTTTTTGTAGTGTTTTTATCTGGTTTTGGTATCAGGGTAATGCTGGCCTCATAGAATGAATTTGGAGGCTTTCCTTCCTCTTCTATTTTTTGGAAAAAAATGAGAAAAATAGGCATTGACTCTTCTTTAAATATTTAGTAAAATTCACCTGTGAAGCTGTCTGGTCTTGGATTTTTGTTTGTTGGGGATTTTTTGATTACTGATTCACTTTTCATTGTTGGTAGTTAGTCTGTTCAAATATTCAATTTCTTCCTGATTCAGTTTTAGGTTATATGTTTTAAGGAATTTATCCATTTCTTCTGGGTGTCCAATTTGTTGGCATATGCTTTTTCATAATGTTTTCTTATAATCCTTTGTATTTTGGAAGTGTTATTTGTTATTTCTCCACAGTCATTTCTGATTCTGTTTATTTGAGTCCTTTCTCTTTTTCTGATAGGTCTTGCTAAAGATTTATCAGTTTTATCAATGTTTTCAAAGAACTAGTTCCTGATTTCATCAATATATCCTACTGCTTTTTTTTTTTTTAGGTTCTATATAATTTCTTCTCTAATCTTTATCATTTCCTTCCTTCTACTAGTTTTTGATTTTGTTCTGCTTTTAGGTGTAAGGTTAACTTGCATATTGGAGATTTTTCTTGCTTCTTGAGGTAGGCCTGCATTGTTATAAACTTTCCTCTTAGAATGGCTTTGCTGTATCCCAAAGATTTTGGACCATTGAGGTTTCATTTACATTTGTCTCCATGTATATTTTTAAATTTCCTCTTTGATTTCTTGATTGGCTCATTCATTGTTTAGTAGCATGTTAATTAACCTCCCATATACTTGTGTTCTTTCCAAAATTTTTTGTGGTTGATTTCTAGTTTCATAGCATTGTGGTTGGAAAAGATGCATGATATGACTTCAATCATTTTTAATTTGTTGATATTTGTTTTGTGGCCTAACATGTGATCCACTTTGGAGAATGTTCCACGTGTACTTGAAAAGAATTTGTGTTCCACTGCTTTAGGATGGAATATTCTGAATAGATCTGCTAGATCTACCTAGTCTAGTGTGCCATTCAAAGCCACTGTTTTTTGTTGATTTTCTGTTTGAATGATCTGTTCATTAATGTAAGTGGGGTTTTAAGTTCCCTTCTGCTATTGTATTACTATCTATTACTTTATGTTTGCTTGCATGTGCTTTATGTATTTGGGTGCTTCCATGTTGGGTGCATAAATATTTACAATTGTTTTATCTTTTTGTTAGATTGTTATGATTAACTGTCCTTCTTTGTCTCTTGTTTCCATTATTTTAAAGTCTATTTTTTTCAATATAAGTATGGCTGTTCTGGCTCTCTTTTCACTTCCATTTGAATGAAAAATGCTTTTTCCATCTCTTCACCTTCAATCTGCATGTACTTTAGGTCTGAAATGAGTCTCTTGGAGACAGAATATAGATGTGTCTTCCTTTTTTTTTTTTCTCTTCCATCACCCTACCTCTTTTGATTATAGTGTTTAGCTGAATTACATTCAAGGTAATTATTGACAAGCATATATTTATTACCATTTTGTTACTTGTTTTACGGTTGCTTTGTAGTTCTTCCCTGTTCCTCTCTTCTCTTTCTCTCTTCTCAGATGATTAGTGATATACTTCAATTCTTATCTGTTCTGCTTATTTTTTACATATCTAATACCAGTTTTTGATTTGTGGTTACCATTAGATTTACATATAAGATCTTATGCATATAGCAGTCTACAGTTAGTTGATGGTTGCTTAATTTTGAACCCATTCAGAAAGCACTAAACTTTTATTCCTTTACTCCCAATGTTTCAGGTATATAGTGTCATGCATTACATTATTTCATTAATCCCTTGACTGATTTGTCTAGATATACTTAATATTACTGCTTTTATGCTTCCTATTTTTCATACTCCTACTTATTGTCATACCTTTCCACTCAAAGAATTCCCTTTCACATTTCTTGTAAGATTCATATATAGTAGTGACGAATTCCCTTAACTTTTGTCTGGGAAACTCTTTATCTCTCTTTCTATTTTGAGTGATAGTTTTGCTAGGTAGAGTATTATCAGTTCAAGTTTTTTTTCTTTCAGCACTTTGAATTATCATGCCACTTTCTTCTGGCTAAAAAGTTTTTGCTGAAAAATTAGCTCTTAGCCTTATGGATTTCCCTTATACAAAATTGTTTTCTTTCCTCTTGCTACTTTTAAAATTCTCTCTTTATCACTGCTTTTTGCCATCTTAATTACTATGTGTCTTGGTGTAGACCTCCTTGGGTTGATTTTGTTGGGGCTTTTCTGTGCCTTCCGGATCTGGGAGTCTGTTTCATTCAGGAACTTGTCAGCTATTATTTCTTCAAATAAATTTTCTGCCCCCTTTTCTGGGAATTCCTGCAATACAAATATTGTTATAATTGATGATGTCACTTAATCTGTTCTCATTGTTCATTAGTCCTTTCTCTTCCTTTTGACTGCTTTCCATTAGTCTTTTCCTCCAGGTCACTGATTCATTCTTCAGCTTACTCTACTATTTATCCCATCTAGTGTATTTTTATTTTCAGTTATTGAGTTCTTCATTGCTGATTTTTTTTTAATGTTTTCTATCTCTGGTGAGGCTCTTACTGAGGTTCTACATTCTTTTCTCAGGTCCAGTAAATATCTGTATGACCATTACTTTAAGTCTCTATCAAACATGCTTATTTCCGTTTTACTTAACTCTCTTGATGTGATTTTTTTCTTGGTCTTTCATTTGGGACATATTTCTCTCTCTCCTCATTTTGTCTAATTCTCTATGTTTATTTCCATGTGTTAGCTATATCTCCTGCTCTTGCATATAGTGACCTTATGAAGAAGAGGTCCTGTGGTGCCCTGTAGGTCAATGTCTCATGTTCACCACAACCTGGCACTTCAGTGGTGTCTCCTAAGTGCTGTGTGTGCCCTGCTTTTGTGGCTGAGCTATGTTTGCCTTCATTTCAGGCCTCTACAGTGGCTCTCTTTGCCTCTTGTTAGCAGAGTTTGGCCTATGTGTTGCTAATGGGCCAATCTGGGGTGACTTGAGCTTGAGTTGGGTCTGACCAGGGATTTGCCAGAACTGTGATTGCACAGAACTGCAAGATTCTCTCCCTGTGTTCTACCCTGGGAAGTTTTCATTGGTGGATGAGGCCTGCAATCAGACCAGATGTCTATTCCAAGCCCACTGCTAGGGCCAGAGTTGAACTGGTTATCTTCCTATTCCCTGGGACAGGAGTCATTTTGAAGTAGTGCTGGCTCCTGTGGGCACTGCTTGCATAATTCCATATTTGTGGCACCACTTTGGATGAAGTCTTGCAGAGGGCCAGTCAGAGGAAGTGAGCTTACAGAAGAGTGTGGGGTGGTGTGTGCTATTAGCAAATTAGGTGGAGAATGTTCATGCTGCACTAGTTCTCACAGTCATCTCTGTATTTAGGCTGGGAAGAAGGGATGGTAATAACACACCAGCTCTCTAGTTCTTGGAGAAGTCCCCCAAGGATCCCTGCCCCTCCAGTGCACCCTTTTATGTTTAGTAAACAAATCTCCCTCCCTTATACCCCAAGTATTTTTCAAACTGCTCCTTTAATGTTGTATCTCATCAGGGCTGTTTGTTGTGCTGTCTCTTGAAGGGTAGAGACTCCGTTACCTGACACCCTTTGGCTCTGCCAGAACCAAACTCACTAGTTTTTAAAATTCCAAGTGTTAAGCCCCACTGATGGTAAGAATTTGAGAATTGGACCCCTTCTTGTTCTCAAAGCCAAATGCTATGGACATTGGTCTTCCCTGTGTGGGTCCCTTGTGCCTGGGGATCCTGGTATGGTCTGCTTATCTCTTCTCTGCCCCTCAAGAAATTCCTCCATCCTGCAGACTGTCCTGCTGGTCAGTTTGTCTCCCACACATTTCTCCACCCTTCTACCCTCTTCAACATGGCCTCTTCTCTACATTTAGATGTGGAGAGTCTCTTATGCCAGTCTTTGGGTCACTTTCTGGGTATTTACACTGATATGGGTATTATCCTAGTGTATCTGTGAGATGAGGTGAATTTAGGTTCTTCTGATTCTGCTACCTCCCCAGGACGTCTGCTTTCTCTGTCCATACTTCCTTCTGGTTCTGGATGAAGATGCAATTTTAATCCATGCTTTACCTCCATCTTCATTTTAGCCAGAACTGCTAAATAAAATGGAAGTGACTAATTTGCATTTCTATTCTAGTCTTCCTCTAAGTTTTGGAGAACATTCTGAGAAGTTCTAAAATGACTATATTATTGACAGAAAAATGGTTAACAATTTATGTTGAAGCATTTACAGGTTAATCAATTAATTTAGTCAACTCTTAGCAAAGATTGCTCTAACTAGATCTGGCAAGGTTTATACAAAATATTTTATTTACTTTCTCATCATTTTGTTAATTACTACAAAAATCTTAAAGGCTTGTTTATCTATGAAATGTATAATTATGTGTGGGATAACTGGGAGTTGGATATTGTAAAATAAAGTACTCATTACTGAATCATTCACATTTCAAAAATGTTTGTCTGAGGCAAGAGATAACAGTTCTTTACAAGCCTGGATTCTTCTTTTTTTGTCAGACCATTTTGTTTTTCCTTTCTGTATTGTCTCATCCTTATCTTTCGTGTCCCTTCTCTCCTCATGGTTTACCATGTTTATTTTCCTATTAAGTAGTAAGTGTTATGTAAATAGTCATAGAATGAAGCTTGTTTCTTCTGATGCCAGTTCACAGTCTGGGAAGCCTTTGAAAGTGCTCTCTTTCAAAGGAAATGATTTTTTCTTTAAAGGTAGTGAGAATTCTGAGGCAGAGATTTCCCTAAGGAGAGTGAAACATTTAAACATTTCTTTTAGCTTATAATTGTCCATCCATGCACAAGAATTGCTGTGCTCGTCTTTGACCCCCTTTCACAATGATTTTTGGAAGTAGTTGAACAGTCTAGCATTTAATTCTTACAATTTCTTCAAAGTGCAAGCTGTGCACAGCCTGTATGCAATTATTACTTTTTAGATGCTTAATGCAGTCTAAATCTGGAGAAACTTTTTTTTTTTTAAATAATAGTAATGAATACTTTTCTCAATTAAACTTAGATACAGGTTTCCCTCACTGTCTGAAAGTTTGTGTTACAACAGTTTGCTTTTACAAATGACTACATTAGTAGCTCTTTTCATTAATCAAAGGTAATCCAAGGAGGATTATCATTTTTTTGAAATTGTATTGCCTCTTTATGTGATTTCAGTGTATGACATGTTTCATAGAAACACTACTCTCAGATAGCTGGAAAAATCTATTTCAAATGATTCCACATACAATTGTTAAAGGTTATCATTCTAATATTGTTTTCATAGCTAAGAGATAAGCTTTTTGGACTTTTCTATCACTTTGATTCCTGTTTCTTTTTACACGGGATTTCAAAACACTGTTCTTTGTTTATAAAAAAGCAGACACATAATATGTTTTTCTATGTGTTCTTTTCAACGTACAGAACTCATATTACATTTCATTTAACAGCAATATTCTTAAAATTATAAATATAAATAGTGATCTGCTTCAAGATACTACAATGAATCTTTTATGTTTTATGATAGTTATTACAAATTAAAATGAATTATTTTCCTTTTACAGATGTGAATACATATTTAATATGACCAAGTTGAGTTGATGAATTAAGAATATTATACTCAATGAAAGATTCTCTATTCACAATTTAAAATGATCAAAATTAAAAAAAAAATAAAAAAAAATAAATAAAATGATCAAAATTTATCATTCTTTGAAATGCACATTTTATTTTTAGTAGGACATTTTTAAGAGAAACTTATTCATTATAAGCCAGTATGTTTTTTTTTCTTTAACATGGTGTTCATAAAGGGTTATGCAGTCTAATTGGCCAGACAAAAATACAGTATTTGTTAGAAATAGAATTATTTTTGAATTCCTAGCCATTTGCAATTCTATTCAAGAGTCACAGATCAGGGTATCTGGTTGGCTCAGTTGGTTACATGTCAGACTCTTGATTTTGGCTCAAGAGGTCATGGTCTCAGGGGCATGAGATAGAGCTTCACATTGGGCTCTGATAAGGGTGGAGCCTGCTTAAGATTATCTCACTCCCTCTCCCTCTGCCCCTCCCCAGTCTCTCTCTCTCAAAAAAAAAAAAAAAGAGTCACAGATCATATAATCTTAGAGTAAGAAAAGTGGCTCAGTCAGTTAAGCACCTGGCTTTGTCTGGTTTCATGATCTCTGGGTCCTGGGATCAAGTCCCACATTGGGCTTCCTGTTCATCCAGGAGTCTGCTTATCTCTTCCTCTCTCTCTGCCCCCTCCCCATTGCTCATTCTTTCTCTCAAATAAATAAATAAAATCTTAAAAAAAAAAAAAAGAAAGTAGAACAAAACTCTAAAAGCACCAGATTTAATCTCATTTTAGAGAGGGGATAAATCTAATGGATGTAATGATGAACAATTCATTTTTGTCACCTTTAGGCAGGTCTCCTTCACCTATGCCTAAACCATCTTTTCCTCCCAGGATTATGCAAAACCAAAAACCCACAATTTCTCAAATAAAAAAATTCAGTTTTAGTTCTTGCTCTACTCAAATCTCAATCTTAATACCAGCTTTTCTTTTTTTTTTTTTTAAAGATTTTATTTATTTATTCATAGAGATGCAGAAAGAGAGAGAGAGAGAGAGAGAGAGAGGCAGAGACACAGGCAGAGGGAGAAGCAGGCTCCATGCAGAGAGCCTGACGTGGGACTCGATCCCGGGACTCCAGGATCACGCCCTGGGCTGCAGGCGGCTCTAAACTGCTGTGCCACCAGGGCTGCCCAATAACAGCTTTTCTTTTATTTCTCCACCTTTTGTACCCTCATTTATTCCTCCCCAAATTATGGTAATAATTATTCTATTGTTTTATGAAGTTATGTTATAAAATAGTGATCACTTAATGTAACTTCAATAAAATGAGACTTTCTGCAAAAAAAACAAAACAAAACAAAACAAAATGGTTTCTATGAACCAGGACTATGTTAAGAACAAGGTAAGATAGACGAAGGATTCTATTTTTCTTTTAAATCATACTTGTATAGGTATAATTAGCATATAAAAAACTCCAAATATTTACAGTATGAAATTCGATAACTTGTGACATATTTGGTCATCCAGGAAAACATCACCATAATCAAGATAATGAATGAAACTATCTCTTCCAGAAGAATCTTTTTTTTTTTTTTTTTAAAGATTTTACTTATTCATGAGAGACACACAGAAAGAGAGAGGCAGAGACATAGGCAGAGGGAGAAGCAGGCTCTTTGGAGGAAGCCTGAAGTGGGACTCGATCCCAGGATCCTGGGATCAAAACCTGAACCAAAGGCAGACGCTCAACCACTGAGTCACCCGGCATCCCCCTTCCATAAGATTCTTTGTGCCCCTTCATAATTCTGCCACTCTCTACCTCCCAATCTTTCTTGAAACAGCTGATCAACTTTCTGTCACAATAGGTTAGTTTGCACTTTTAGAATTTTCTATGACTAGAATCACACATATGTATTCATTCTTTTGTTTGTCTTCTTTTACTCCACAAAATTATTTTTAGATTTATCAATTTTATTTCATTTATCAGTAGTACATTGTATTGTTGAGTAAATTTCATTATATGGATATATCATAATTTATCCACTCACCCACTGATGGACATATTTTTTTTTCTTAATCCAGATTTTGGGCCATTACAAATAAGTTGCTAAAATATTCATTTATAAGTCTTTGTATGAAAATATACTTTAATTTATCTTGGGTAAATGCCAATGAGTAAAATAGATGGGTTATACAGTGGCTGTATGATTTAATAGTTAAAAATATTGTCTATTTTTAAAAGTGGCTGTGCCATTTTACATTTTCACCACACCGTATAGAGTACTAGTTCCCCCATATCACTGGCAAAATGTTATAGTCAGCTTTTTAAATATTTATTCTTTTTTTTGTTTGTTTGTTTTGGGGGGCAGAAGGGCAGAGGGAGAGGAAGAGAGGGAATCATAAGCAGACTCCATGTCATGCTGAGCCTGACAGTGGCTCAATCTCACAACCCTGAGATCAGGAACTGAGCTGAAATCAAGAGTCAGATGCTTAACCAACTGAGCCACCCAGGTGACCTTAAATTTATTTACTCTAATAGTTGTATGATATTTTGGTTTTAATTCACATTTTCTTAATCATTAATCATGTTGACTATCTTTTCTATGTCTATCTATTATCACATCACATTTATTAGTGTCTAGAATATAAATATTTAGCTAAGGCATCAACTCTTATAATTAGCCTCCTAAGAGCACCCCTCCCTAAATCCTCCATCCACTGAATTGTGATAGGTACCATGTGCATATCTTTATATTTGCTAATTTAATTTCTTTTACAATGAAGGTCTCTTTCTGTCACTGGTTTAATCAATATATCCATAATAAATATGAGTGCTTATCTTTTAGTAAATATTTGCCTACTGAATAAACAAATGATAAATATATTTTTGTTTCCTTACCTAACTTTTTGGGCCTCATATCATTATGCATCTAACTAGGAAATGCCCTTGGAATGTATATCCAATATACATATTACCATGTAAATTCAACATAATGTATCCGTCAACTTATCATTAAACTCACTTTTTATTTTACTGTTGTGATTGTTTTTTAGACCACTCAGATTCCTTTAAAATTCTGATTTCTGATTATAACCAATATTCACCTTTATGTTATATATTACTGTATTCTTGATACTAATAAATGCATAACAGAACTTTGTGGCAAATGAATGCAAAAATGAACTCATAAACACATTATTAATAAATGATCAAAGTTAGGAGTAAAAACAAATTTTATTGTAGGTACTATTTGATATTTAAAAATTGATTTTACATAAAACCAGCACTTAATCAAGTTACTGTATCTGAAATTTATTAGTCAATAGAAAGTAAAGTAGCAAATTTAGAGAATCTTGAAAACACAGTAATATCTAGCTACTTATCAAACACAATTGTCTTAAGTAATATTTTCTCCAAAATTGAGTGAAGTTTGAATGAGCTTACCTACTTTTCAACACTTTGTAAAAGGTATTTCTATAGTAAATATTTTCTAAAAGAATTAAAGAGTGAAGTAATTTATAGTTCTACACTTGAATAGGCCCTTATCAGGTTTAACACTATTTAATGTCTTCTCTGCAGATTTTAATCTCTTATTCAGCTTTGGTATTGTGTGTCGTGAGGAAACTTTTTACATTTCACAGAAATGTGAGTTTTTGGCAGGATGTGGCCACACATTACTAAGTGGTCATTGAACATATTTTCTCTTTGGAATTCCTATTTTCTCAGGAAAAATTACAACCCCAAATAACTTCTTTGCCTTGGTCCAACGAGATTAAGAAACTACTTGTTCTGTAGGAGGGACTTAAATGGCATAAAAGGATTTAGGAAACTCTCAGACTGACTTGGATATAATAATTATGTTGTATAAAATTATAATAAATGTGAAATTTTGGTCTTTATAAAAATTGTTGGTTGCATCACAGTAGAGAGCAAACAAGTCAGATATTATTTTCTAGCTGAGAAAGACCAAAAGATTCCTGAGTGTCTGAAACAGGTTATGCATTTGCAATTCTTACCACACATAATATGTTTCACACACACACACAAAAATATGTTTCACAATAAATTATTTCCCTCCTAATTTTTTAATCATTACATGATTAGCTGATTTCAATGTTAGGGAAGAAAAAAAAAAAACAAGGTGAGTCTTGACTATCTTATGGTGCCCAAAGAAAGGAAGAAGTAAAAAAATAAATGATAGTAACATGACAAAATGATCCAGGAACCAGTTAGAAGTAGTGCCCAATGGCCACATATGAGATAAGCTAAAACACAGAGAATGAAATAAATATCCATCAATATATGTTATACATAAGTGACTAAAAAATAAATTACTAAAGAAAAAGAGAAAGTTCTTTATAGTAAAAGACCACTTAATGAGCGTAGAAAAATAAAGGAAAAAGAAAATCACCATTTGGCTAATACCGCGGTCATACCTGTTGTAGGAACAGACACTAAAGTAATAGGTAAAAGTATGAGGAGACACAAGATATTTACATAGTCTCAAAGTATATTTCTATAAGATCATTATTAATTACTATGGGAAAAATAGTACTTTTATAATGGAGATGAGGAAAAGAATAGGGCATAAGAAATAATTAGAGAAATAATGGTTGAAAACCCCCCATATTTTGTGAAATACAGAAATACACAAGTTTAAGAAGTTCAACACACCCAAAACAAGATAGAATTCAAATAAAATTACATATAGCATACAGCATAATAAAGTCACTGAATATCAGACATAAAGATAAAGTCTTTGAAGTAGTCAAAGAAAAAAATAACACATTACATATACAGAAATGATAATTTGAAAATCCACATATTTTTCATTAGAAACCACAAAAAAGATAATGACACATTTTACAGAGCTTGGAAAAATAAACTCTGCCAACAGAGTTCTATATATAGAAAATGTTATCTTAAAAAAAAAAAAAATGTTATCTTTAAGGAATAAAGTAAAAATTTTAAAAACATATTTAGGTAAATAAAAATGAAGAAAATTTGCTACCATAATGACCTCCTCTAAAATAAATGCTAAAAGAATGTCTTCAGAAGGACAGATCAATGACAGCTCAAGGATGCTTCCTTTCAAATATACTTTGAACATTGATCTGGAGATATTTGCCATTACGATAAGGCAAACAATGTATACAGATTGGAAAGGGAGAAGTAAAACTGAGAATAAATTCTAGATAATGTTTTACTTAGCAAATTCTAAAAATCTATTTTAAAAACCCTATAATATGTCGATATTTTTCATTTAATAATAAAAAACGAAAAATGAACTTATAACGCCAATTTCATCTTCAATGGCACCAAAAATTGTATAAGACCAAAAAGAAATTTAACAAAGGTTATCTAAGATTTCTACACTGAAAGTTGCAAAGCACCACTCAAAGAACTGAAAATGTAGAGAAATAGAGCAATTAATCATGTTCATGGATTGAAAGATTCTAATCATCCTCAATCCTCTATTAACCTACAGATATTAATAACATTCTAGCAGGCTTTTTTTTAAAAAAACAAGATTTTATTTATTTATTTGAGAGAAAGACAGTGTGGAGGAATGGAGGGGAGGAGCAGAAGGAGAGGGAGAAGCAGATTCCTCGCTAAGCGAAACCCTAGGCTCATAACCTGAGCCAAAGGCAGAAGCTTACCTGAATGAGCCACTCAGGTCCCCACTAGCAGACTTTTAATAGAAACTTTCAAGCTGATTTTTAAATTTATACAAAATAACAGAAACTTTGAGTACGGTGAGCAATTTTTAAAGTGTAGAACCATTAAGATCATTTGGAATTGCCAAAAAGATAAACATGTTCAGAACAGATCAATGGAACAGAATAGGGAGTCCAGAAATAGCTCCACACATATTTGGCCATTTAATTTTTCACAAAGTTGCCCATATCATTCAATTGGGAAAAAAAAAGTCTTTGCAACAAATGATATTGGAATAATTTGATATCTTTATGTATCTGGACACTGAAACTTACTTCAGACTAAATTTACCTAAAATGGATAGTAGTTGTAAATGGAAAAGCTCAAACTATAAACCTAGAAGGAAACGTAGGAAAATAATCTGTGACATTGAGGCATGAAAAGATTCCTTAAATTGCATTCAGAAAGCAAAAGCAGAACAGATTGGTAAATTATACTTTATCAGAATCAAAAACATTTGCTTTATAAAAGACAGTGGTACAAAAATGAAAAGACACCAGGGTGAGGAGGAAATTTTTGCAACAAGTATAATAGACAAGGGACCTGTGTCTGAGATATAGAAATAATTCTTACAACTTGGGGCGCCTGGGTGGCTCAGTCAGTTGGGTGCCTGCCATGGGCTCAGGTCATGACCCAGAGTCCTGGAATTGAGCCCTACATGGGACTCCCTGCTCAGCGTGGAGCCCGCTTCTACCTTTCCTCCTCTCTTGTTCTCTCTGTCGCTATCTCTCTCTAAAATAAATAAATAAATAAATAAATAAATAAATAAATAGATAGATAAAATCTTTAAAAAAAGAATTTTTACAACTTAATAAGAGAGTACAAACAAATTTTAAAAATGGACACATCAGAGAACAAAGTGATATATCTGCCAATAAACACATGAAAAATTGCTTAACATCTGTCTCTAGGGAAATGCAAAGGTAAGCCATAATTAGACATCACTATACACCCATCAGAAAGACTAACGTTAAAAAAAAAAAAAAAAGACTGAATTTAAGAGAACTGATAATACCAAGTTTGACGAGAATGTGTTAACATGATACTCAGTCGCTTAAAATACTTAACTGTCTCCTGAACACTGTTAGGATAAAATTCACATTTGCTAGTATGTGACACCAGTTTGCCCTGATTTTGTACTAGAGTGTCCTAATGTTCTGTGTGCACATTTCATTTTCATGTGAAGGCCTACCTCTCATCTCCACGCCCTGGTAATCTCTCAGCTAACATCTCCATTCTTATTTTTAAGAGTCCTCTGGAAATCCTATCCTGGCTCTTCCATGGAGAATTAAATATTCCCCTCTCTGGACTACTCTAGCTTTGTATACAATCTCTGTTTTTAAATGTTGTTATTAAGTCATCATTATTAAAGTTATTATTGAATTATCACACATTTCTATTATAATCAGTTTGTATGTCTGTCTTACCTATTAGAAACTATAAACCCTCTCATGAATGAATTCTGCTTAAATCCCATATATATGCTTAGAAAGAAGCACAGTGCCTGAGACATAGGCTTCTAAAATTGCTTATAGCAGAGCATATATTTGACATTTAAAAGTGCTTAATAAGTATAGAGTAATGGATGAGTTAATTATTTATTTACTTATTATTTATTACTTTCGAAGACCATAGGAGGGAAGAAAAAGATGCATAGAAGGAGAGGATTATAAATATTTTAAGAATATTCTTGTGATATCGTCTGGATTTTAAATATATGCATGTGCCTTGAGAAAGAGCAGAGATTCCAATATTTTCACTTTGCCTTAGGCTTATGTCAAACATTTATTAGATTAAGAGCTTCTGATTCAATACTTCTCTGTTTATGTTAGTATGATTCCTATGCACTTTTACATCAAGGTGGTTGATTTGAATTTCAAACTCTCCGAAACTAAGAGTTCAAACCTTGATGTCATTAATTAAGTGACAAAGTTGGATCGTATTTTATACTAAAGAAGAAATAAGAGTTGTCACTGTTTATACCTCATTAAAAAAATATCTAGGGATTTCAAAAAGCTAAAAGTATTATATATCGTTTATATTTATGTGTTTTTCATCCCAGAGAACTCTACTTAGGACAAAACTAAATTAAAGCAAACAGGACAACAAACTGACTTAATTAGCATCTCTCTTCATTGAATCTTTCTTACACCAGTTCTTATATAAATATAACTGTGTCGAGACATCAGCAAGATGGCAACATAGGAGGACCCTAACTTGCCCTCTTCCCAGGGATGCACAGCTATACACAGACCCATTCCTTTTTTGAGAGAAATCCAGAAACTAGCTGAGTGACTACTACACATTGGGTGGCTGAGAAAGTGCCTAAACCAAAATGGGTAGGAAAGGCTGAGATACACTCTCTCCACAAACCACACCCCAGCAGAATGTCTTATGATCATGAAGAACCTCCCAACTCCCAGATTTTCCCTGAGGGGTGAAGAGTTTGGACCACCTATGTAGCTCTCCAATTTTCAAGGCTGCCACTTGAGGGATGGGCCCCCCAAATACTGAGTTCTGAGAGCCAACAGGATTTAAATCACAAGTCCCACAGGACTATAGCTAACAAAGAAACAGTTGTTAAATAGGTTCACAAGCACTCCCTTTGTGCTTAGTGCAGAGAGAGCAGACAAAAATGTCCATCTCTCAGTTTTTTATTGGGGTGTGATGGCATACTTTCCCAGCGGCTGCCAGAGGGTCTGGCTACTAACAGCCTGAATCTATGTGCTGAGTAGGATCATTCCTAGAGCCCCAAAGAACTAGGCACTTTCTTTACTTTCTCCCTCTAGTTAGCTCCAACAAAAAAAATTAAGTTGCCAACATTTCCCTGGAAGGAGCAAGTCTATACATCTAAGTACCCCAACTTTTCAAGTAGCAGCTGTTATTTGAGCAATGAGCCCTCAAATCTCCTAGCTCTGATAGCCAACAAGGCTTGACGTTCACATCTCACAGAACCACATTAAACAATAAAATCAGTTTTCAAATAGGTATATGTGTACTTCTTGCAGCGCTCCTCCCCAGTCTCAGTGCTAAGGGAGCCAGCAAAAATGCCCATTCTTCAGTTTCTCCTTGGAAGGAATTTGTCTGTATACATTATCAGTGGCCGCTTAAGGTTTTAGCTTCTAGTCATCCTAAACATGAGGGCTGATTTGTGTCCTCCTGGGAGCTTGAAAGAGCTGGTGGCTGTGTCCCTTCTGTCTCTGCAGAATCATTCCAAGGATAAAATAAAGTTGCCAGCTTCTCCCCTTAAAGGAGCTTGTTCACTGATCCACACACCAACCATTATGTCTGGCTTCCAACCCACTTAGCTCTGGGAGGTGATGGGGCTTGTTTTTCATTAATCCCCTGGGAGCACAGAAAGCAAAGTCGTGTTTCTATTTGGGTACATAAGCCCTCCTAGTGACTATTCCCTCTGGTTCAGCACAGAATTAGGAGGCAAAACATCCAGTTCTGTTTCTCCCCAATAGGAGCAAGAGGGCATATATAACACACTGATATTCCTAGCTGCAGCTTGAGGGTTGGGCTTCCAATTAACCTGCATCAGGGAGCTAAAGATGCAGGTAATTAGTAGTCTTCTAGAAGCTTCAATAGGTATATTGGCATTTCCCATACCTTTGTGACATCGATTGGTCTTAGCATACCTCTTCTACTAGGAGCCACTGTAAACAAACATGGGGATTTGGACAATCACAAACGTTTGAGAGGCAATCAGGAGCTCAGGCCAGGCTGATTGATGAGGTTTACCTCATAGGCAAGTCTGTCAAGACTGGGAGAGGTGTGGTTGTTTTATCTAGAGCTAAAAAATTAAAACACAGTGGTGCCTGGGTGGCTCAGTTGGTTAGGTGTCTGCCTTCAGCTTGGGTTATTATCCCAGGGTCCTGGGATTGAGCCCTGCATCAGGCTCCCTGCTCAGTGGGGAAATAAATAAATAAAATCTTAAACAACAACAACAACAACAACAAAGAAAAAAACCCAGAGAGTCAAGGAAATGAAGAAACAGAGGAGTGTGTTCTGAACAAAAGTCAAGATAAATCAGAAACCAACCTCAATGAAACAGAGGTGAGTGATTTATTCAATAGAGAATTCGAAATAATGGTCAATGGAGAGCTCACTGAGGTCAGGAGAACAATGCATGATCAATGTGAGTATTTCAATGAAAAGATAAAAAAAATCAAACAGAAATTATAGAGCTGAAAAATACAGTAACTGAAATGAAAATTTCAATAGAGGGGTTCAATAGCAGACTAGACCAAATGAAAGTAAGGATTAGCAAATTCAAAGACAAGGCAATGGAAATAATCCAATCAGAGCAGAAAAAAATAAAAAAGGATAAAAAGAGTGAAGATAGCTTAAGGGGCTTATGGGACACCATTAACCTGATGAATATGCACATTATAAATGTCTCAAAATGAGAAGATAAAGGGGCAGAAAGTCTATTCAAAGAAATAATGACTTTCTACTTAACCTGGGAAAAGAAATAGACATCCAGATCCAGGAAGTCCAACTACCAAATAACATAAATCTAAAAACACCCACACTGATATGTTATAATTAAATTGTCAAAGATAAAGACAAAGAAAGGCTGTTAAAAGCAGCAAGAGAAAAGAAACTTGCTACATATCAGGGAACTCCCAAAATACTATCTGCAGATTTTTCAGCGGAAGCCTTTATAGACCAGAAGGGAGTGGCGTGATATATTCAGAGTGAGAAAACAACAACAACAAACTTCCAAATAAGAATTTAAAAAACCATAGAGTTCATCAGCACTAGATTTACCTTATAAAAAAAATGCTCAAAGGAGTTATTCAAGCTGAAACAAAAGGATACTGATTAGTAATATGAAATCATATGAAAGTATAAAACTCACAGTTAAAGCTGAAAAAAAAAACTTCATGAACATATTTCATTTGTATCTTTAGAGACAACTTCTGTGTTAAAGATTTAGAAGTTATGCCTTGTTACACTGATATCTCTGTTCAGATGTCACTTTATCAAAGATAATTTTATGACCGTTAATCTAAAATAACACTTCTCACCCTTTGACTTGTTGTTTTATGCTATTGTCTTAACTCATTATATATTATATATGTATTGGCTTTTTAAAAATTGCTTGTCACTCAACAAAATGTATGTTTCATGAAAGTAGGGACATTGTTGTTCACTGTGATATTCCTAGCATTGTAAATAGATAGTAGCTAATCTTGATAAAAATGTCCAACAAATTTTGTAAAATTTTAATATTGTTAGATTATATCATAACTTAATAGTCATAGAACCACATAATATACTACAAACTATAATATTAAGTAAAGTAAACTTTAAGAATTCTATGTCTTGCTTAGTTATTTAATTCCATTTAGGTCACTAGAATTTTTAAAAAATAAAGCTGCATTTTTAAGTTCCTCTCATCTGGTATAGGTAAATTAGAAGTTCAATGTCAATTTCTTGAAAATGGAAAACATAAAAACTATGTTAAACAATTTCCATGACAAATTGCCTTTGATCTAGTAAATGAATCCACCTTTGATTACATTATAATGAAAATGTAAAAAAAAAAAAAGAAAAAAGAGTGGCACATAGAGTTAAAGAAAAATTAAGTACTAGAAAACAAATTGTTCCTACACCAATCTTAGCTGAGAATGTATCTCTATTTTGTACATCTACTGTATACTATTGTAAATAAAAGAGAAAAAAAAAGTAATAGTGCCAAGAAACTCTTGGTCCTCCAATATAATTTCATTCCATTAAAATTTAGCTATTAAAATATTTTGGTAAATTATCATCTTTGCAGAAAAATTCAGATGTATTCTAATGTTAAAAAGATTTGTTTTATAACTAGGAATTATTTTCTGCTTCCATAAAGTATTGCTGATTTTCCTACCCAACTATTCACTATTTGGCCGGAATTGCTACTAGCTAAGGTTTAAAGATTACAGGATTAACCCATATAGTGCCTGGTTATAGCAAGTGCAAAGTTACAGTAACTATGTTTGATGTTCTGATCTGAATAACATGAAAGTGCTGGGGATTCAAATAAACTCTTTCCTTTCTCCTTGATTGTCTTTTCTACAGTAACAATGAGGAACCTATTTCCTAATTTTGCTACTTACGTTTGCAATAATATATCATATTTCCAAAAGAATAATTAAAAAGACATTCTTTTCAAGGAATTTCCATGCAAAGAATTGTTAAAAGTGTTTCCAGAAAAAATAAACTCTGAATCGTTGGTTTAAATTAAAATGTGTACAGTGCAAAATGGCAAGATGTATCCTTTATGAAAATAAATTTTATTCATAAACTGAAGCATTTAAAATTCCATTAGTTTTATCCATTTGTGTTGAAGTAGAGTGTGTATGTAATATGCAATCTATATTTTTTCATTTTTAACAGAAAGAAGAATTGCTTCAGAATAAGAGGCTATTTGTAAAAAAGTAGGGAATAAACATTCTCAGAAAAGTTATATTTTGGTTAGTTTTATACTTAAAATAATGAAAGAATGATATCAATGTATATTTTTGAATTTTTATTTTTAAGAAGTGTTTATTTAAAAATAAAAATAATTTTAAAGTATCAATATATGAAGAAGAAATGGCTATATTATATTAATCTTTGTAATTTCTTAATATGACAGAGCTGCTGAGGGTGTATTCAAGATGTTAAAGTGCTTCAAAATGCACAAAGTACTTCATATGGTGTCCAAAAGAATGAAAGAATATGCTTACTTGGCATTTTCAATTTTTTCAGCACTTCTAATTCTGTTCCTTAAAAAAAAAAGAATCTGGTTTTGGTTACCTTTTTCATCAGAGATAACATAAGTTGAAATGTCAGAGATCATTTGTGTACATTGTTTTAAGTAAATAATTTATAATTTATGGGTGTACTCCATCTGGAAAAGGACATCTCCATAACTTCAGGATGACTATTATGGTTATTTGCCCCAAATTCCTCTTATGAACACTGGGTTCTTGACATTCCAGAAAACATTCAGTGCTCTATGAAACTGCCATTCTGTGTCACTACTTAAAGAAATAAGGAAATTGCACAAGATTCTGCATTATTACCCATGTTTGAAAGAAATAAAAATGAATAAGACAATACAACACACTTTCTCTGAATGGGAAGGTAGTGATTTCCTGCACTTGAGTCCTTCCAATGAATAATGATATTGTCTGGAGATGTATCTCAAATTTATTATCTCCTCCCCAAGAACTATGATTAATGACCATCAGAAAGAAAACAGCCAACACAAGTAAGTAAAACTATTCCCTTGTCTTTGTAAACTTTCATTGGGTAAATTTACTATAGCAAATATAGTCTACCAACTAATAAATAGAATTCCAATGTCAACATTTGTGAGATTCAAAAAATTGTATGATTCAGATGTTTCTCTTCCTAATAGAAGAAAGTCCTGAGCATTTACTATAAACTGAATCTATTATTATGAAATTAACAGATAAACACAGTCAATTAAAGAAAACAACTGGAACTAAGATGGGAAACAGCCCCAGAATGCTTTTCTCTTCAATTTGGAATATACTGCAACCCAACAGTTGCAACTTCAGTATATAGAAGAAAGAAACTAGAGAAAAATATAAGTAGAAATTAAAAGTGAGTAATGAGGAACTAGAAATACTGGTGAAGATGATTATGAAAAAAAAATCCTATTTGGATTGAGGTCATCTTTTTGTAACACATTTTTAAAGCACCAGGATCACATCATGATCCCTTCAGGAGGTATTTACTAAGCGCACACAGTGCCTCCTCTGCACTGGGCACAGTGTTAATCACTGTGGCACAATGATAAACAAATCAGATGTGTTTCTTGCCCACATGCAACTCACACTTATCAAAGAACACTTACAAGAGAGGTATTGAATGAATTATTATGTTTTTTTATATAATACCTTAGGTGAAATTGTGTTCAATAAATGTTTCATTATATCGAGAATTATGAAGCTTCCATCAGTATAAAATGATACCAGAAGGAGTCAAATTTTGCATGGCATATATTGTCAAGTGTTAATGCTTCTCATCATACAGCATATTGGTAAGGACTCAATTGAGAAACAGCTTTTAGTGGTACTAGTGTAATCTGAGAATGAACGGATTCATAAAATTGCAAACTGTGTGCACATACTCTGTCACTTTCAAGTAGTTTATTCTGGAATAGCCTTCCCTAGATTGTCATGCTGTAGGTGGTGTGCCAGTCAGTTCTGTTGGGAAAAAGGAAGGACTTTTGAATTTGCCATGCCTTTGTCCATGTCACACGTGGGAAACAAATATAGTACAATGCCTTGGAAGGTCTAATAACTTTATTATAAAAATGCGTGAAGTGTCAGAGTTAAATGATAGTATTAATCAATAAATTCTTTCTCTGTTTTCTTTGCAATACTAAGAAAAGTTTTAAAAGGACTGGTGAGAAATCAGTGCTACATTTTTACAAATAATGATATTTTAGATTCTTAGAAGTTAGTAGACATGAAACCAGAAGAATAAGATAAATTTAATTGGTACGAAAACATGATAGTAAGACAGAACTCTGGGCAATTTCATAGTTTTTACTTAGTCCTTCGTGCAGAGATAGAGGTATGTATATATTCTTAATGATGATATTTAGAAAAAGATAAAAAGAAAGCAATTCCTATTTAGAGTTGGAAAAATTACACACATGTTCATAATCCTTTACTAAGATTGATACTGTCCTATTAGATCTCATGAATATAAATATAAATTTTAGACTGCCCAACTAGCTTTATCTGATTATTTTGTGATGTTATGTTAAACTAATATATACACAATAAAGAGTTTTCTAACTAGATTGCTTCACCATTATATGAGTTACCATGAATTGTCTATACTTTCTTCTGTTTGTCTCCAACAGTCCATTAAAATTTATCTGGTCACTATTGTAAAATCGGTGGTATGGGGGACACTATGATGTGCCTACTGCTCCCTAGGCTCAAACAATAATAAGCATATAACAATAGCTTGTGATTAAGTCATGGTAATTTTTTTATGGCGATTTAATTATAGGGTGACTCAAGCGCTCTGCTCTCACAAAGGATTATTCTTTTGTCATATAATATTTGGAAGAAATGCTCCCTTAGAATATATAACAATGCACCACAGAGACAAAAAATAATGAAATCATTACCGTCCATTATGTTCCTAGATATGCTTGCATGAAATAGGCATGGCGTAGAGCGGGTGTCTAAGTCCTACCAGTAGACTCTTTTCTTTACTTTGATAGATTTTCCATCATTGAAATGTGTTTCTATTTAGCTTAAGAGTGTCAGTGATTTTGCATTCATGATACTTAAAAACTTGAATAAGTTTTAATCACAACTGTTGAAGCATACTATCCATTCTTTTATTTAATGAGAAAAATATCCAATAGAAGAATTTGAGAACTTCGTTTCCATCTCTGATATAACAACTTCTTAAGATTTTTACAGATATTGTTAAAAGATAGATAATTAGCTCTGCCATGGACCAAAACAGGAATGAGATTAAAAAGGGACTTCTGAAAAAAGTAACATACAAAATTAAATTCAAGACATAAATGTACTTATGATGGAGGGATTGAATAAGATTGGATGCAGGCAGCTAGCTGAGCTCATTAATCAGCGAACTGAATTTATTTTATTTAGGATGAAGAGAAAATTAAATGTAGAATAGGATGAAGAACATGAAAATGCAAGCTCACTGAGATAATTATGCTGCTAGATTATTACCAGATTTCTTTGACAATTCCATTATAACTGCTACAAAAATCAAAATAACTGTAAAGTTAACTTTCTTGATTTTTGACGTGAAATTTTATAACATGAGATCATCTTTCCATTATACATCAGATACACATGCCATAAGAAAGTAATCAGGACCATAATATGATGTTTGAAAGAAGTGCCCCTGAAAGTGTACCCAGAGTTTGGCCATAAATAAATTAAAAACTAAGAAATTACCCATACATTAGGAATTTTACTAGACACAAATGTGCTATGTTTTAGAAAGATAACTTTGTATCAGTAATTAGTTTGGAAAATACATTCTTATGAAAATTCTAAGGCTAACTTTATATAATTTAATATTTCAATTTTTTTAGATTGTGAAATCCATTTTACCTTATCAGAAAATGAGTTTCATTGTGGAGTAAATCTCAATTTACACTCTATTTAATGTTTTACTTGATAGAGTGCTTGTTATGGACAAAGAGTTGTACCGAGGTCATACTGTTTATCAAAAAATTTTTTGCTATTTAAGGATGCAAACAATAAAGTTAGGTACTTTTAAAATATTATTTTTATGTTGTTTCAGCTGTATTATTATGATGATGTGCTAGGAGAAGACAATTATTTTATTGATACTAAAATTATTCAATGAAGGTCTCTTTTCATTATTAGAACACATTTAATCTGTATAAAACAAATATTATTTCATTTCTTAATGTGATTAGGTAAAATTCAAAATATCTTTTTAATTTTTCTTAGAAAGGGACAAAGTGGGGCAGGGGGAGAGGGAGAGAGACTCTGAAGCAGGTTCTACACTTAGCAGGGAGCCCCATGTGGGGCTCAATTTCACAAAGGCAAGATCCTGACCTGAGCCGAAACAAGAGTCAGATGCTTAACCAACTGAGCCACTCGGGCCCACCAGAACTGATAATGATTTTAAAAGAAATTTTTCTATTTTAGTATCTAAAGTTGAATGGAAAAACCTTTAATCATCAGCTAACTTTGCTAAAAAAAAAATCTAATGTAAGACTTCTGATTTCCAGTTCTGTACATAAGGCACTTGGAGGTTGCTGCTGCTCTAACAAGTAAGGAGCTGAATGGATTGACAGACCAGAAACTCTTCTAGAATTCTTAGGAGAGGGGAAGATACATGGCAAATCATTGCTCCCAAAACTGATAGGTGAATACAGAGAGTCATGGTTTATCAGAGCAGAGACTCACGAGGAGGAATCACTGTGGGAACCAGTGGCATGAATTGCTGGAGGCTCCATGTGGACTGCTTGAGAGTTAAAAACTCCAAGGGACCAGATCATCCTCCTTTCCTCTATAATTTTAAGATTTATTTCAAGGAGCTCCACTAGGTTAAGTGTCAGAGAAAAATCTCTGAGCTTTTGGCAAGGGGAGAAGAAACCATTTTGAAATACACCAAAGCACGCTGTACTTCATAAGACCTGCCTCCAGGGGATACTAATTAACCAAAATCTAGCCTCCTGGGGTAAAATCGGAGTCTAACTGACTTTCAGGAAAAGAAATACCTAAGTCCAGCCCCTCTAGCCATCTTGTGACACCTACCAAGGGAGAGAAAAATAAAGAAACACTTGGTGAAGTTCACAGTTTAGAGGCATTGGTTCATTAAAAGACTGAGCTCTATTCACAGGATTAGAGAATGCTTGCCCTCCTTCCTCACATCTCACCACCACAATACTAAAGGCTATTTACAGCAATCCTTTTTACTCAACACAAAATGTTAGGCTATCAAGAAAAAATTGTAAGGCATGCCAAAAGACAAAAACACAGCACAGGACTTAAGATAACCCATTTGGAGCACATACAGACCCAATTTCAGGATTTACTATAAGGCTACCATAATCAAGACAGGATAGTAATGGTGAAAGAATAAACAAATGAATAGAAAGGCCAGAAATAGACCCACACATATATAGTCCAAATACAGTTGACCCTTAGAGAGCATGGGGTTAGGGTTGTCGATCCTTCATTCAGTTGAAATCTGTGTATAGCTTGAGTCCCCTCAAAACTTCACTACTACAGCCTACTGTTGACTAGTGGCCTTACTGATGACATAAACAGTTGATGACATGTATTCTGTAGGTTACCTGTATTACATATTGTATTCTTACAATAAAGTAAGCTAGAGAAAACAGAATGATATTAAGAAAATCGTAAGGAGGAGAAAATACATTTACAGTCCTATACTATACTATAAAAAAAACCCATATATAAGTAAGTCCATGCATCCAAACCAGTATTGTTCAAGGATCAACTGAATATAGATTTTTGACAGAAAAGCAAAGGCAATTTAATTGTAAAAGAATAATCTCCCCACCAAATGGATGTCCATATACAAAAATGTATCTAGTGGAAATTGAAATTTCCATAAATAATAACTCAGAATGAATCATAAATCTATATGTTAAATGCAAAATTATAAAAACTATAAAACATCTAGAAAAAAGTAGAGGAGAAAACTAGGTGGTCTTGCATTTGGCACTGAATTTTTAGACACAGCGCAATAAAGCCCAGGAAGAAAAAAAAAAAGCTTTTATTAAAATTTGAAACTTCTGCTCCACAAAAGAGAATGAAAAGACAAGCCACAAAAAATATTTGCAGAATGCACATTTGATATGTATACTAAGAATTCTTAATATTCAACAAGAAAATAGATAATTTAAAAAATGGCAAAAGCTCTGAACAAAAACTTCGTCTAAGGAGATATATAGATGACAAGCATGAAAATATGCACAACATCTTGTCATCAGGGATTTGCAGATCTAAGCAACAATGAGATACTCCTCACCTATAAGAATGTCTATAATCAAACAAAACTGACAACAAATGCTGAAAAGAACTTGAAGGAATAGGAGTCTTTTTTTTTTTTTTTTTTTTTTTTTTTTTTTTTTTTTAGGAATCCTTTGTAATTGCTGGTGGGAAGGCATAATGGTATAGCTACTTTGGAATCCAGCTTAGCAATTTCTTATGACACAAAACATAGTCTTACCATAAAATTTATCAATTGCAGTCCTAGATAATTACCTGATTTGACAACGTACGGCTACACAAAAACCCAAAGTGTGTATTTTTTTTCGAAAGTGTGTATTTTTAATAGCTTTATTCATAATCATCAAAACCTGGAAACAGCAAGGATATATACTTCAGTATGTAAGTAGATAAACTATAATATCCATACAATGGAGTGTTCTTTAGCAATAAAGCAGAAAATGTATAGATGAGATTGAAATGTATATTGGTTAAGTGAAAGAAGTGAGTAAGGAATTTAGCGTGAGGTTTTATGTTTACCTGGCTAGGGGATAGGCTGTATTTATCATGTGCTGTCACCGTAGTTATTAGAGCCTAAAATTTCCTCTCGTGTCCTTGTTTTTTTTTTTTTTTTGTCTCTCCTGTTGGTTTTGGGGCTTCCCTAGAGACTATTAAACAAGAGTCTGAGTTTTGCAATTTCTTTCAGCTTTAATCCTCTGTTGGGATACAGGAACTTTCTAGATATGGTGGGTGGCATGGTTTATGGGATGGGGAATGTACCTACATTCCTAGATTATATCTCAGTCTTTAGTGGGCTAATACCCCAAAGCTGTGACCTTCTCAATTACTTCTCATTTTTTTCTCCCTTAGGTGAGATAAGAAAGCTACAGGGGGCTGGATTTGAGTATTTTCCTTCCCCTTAAGTAGGTTAGGCTCTGGTAAATCTCACATTGGTCAGGCTCTAGTAAAATAGTTCCCCTTCAGGGCAGGACTTTGTTATTGAGAACAGAACAGTCAGGGTGTCTTTGAAATGGTGATTTTAGCCTCCCTTACAGGTAATAGGAGGGGATTGTTTTTCCCATCTTCCCCTTGCGAACCTGGTCGGACACCTGGAGTTAAATAAAACTCAGAAGGTGACAGCCAGGAGTTCTCTCTCCAACAAATTCATACTCGGTCTCCAGCAATTAGTTGACTACCATTTAAGTGTTCACAGCAGGCTCCAATTGTGATTTCTGCTCCCAGGAAGTTCTGATTGTATTTCTCTCTCCAGTATTTCAGCCAGTGATTTACCCTGTGGCCTGAATTCTCCTATGTCTCCAAGAAGAGTCGTTGGCTTTCAGTTTGTTCAGCTTTTCTCTTTCTGAGGTTGGTAGTGGTGACTTCTAAGCTCTTTATATGTGTCAGACCACAACCATTTTATTGATTTTTAAAATATGGACGTGATGTACCAGAGAATAGTAGCTGAGTTAAATAGATGTTTAGTGTGCGATTTTAGTTACTCGGGCTAAGAGTTGGGCTGTGTTTAATGACTGGTAAAGCTAGAGGTGTCAGAGGCTGCAGTTTCTTTTAGGGTGCTTCTGTGTGTCTGTTCTGTTGTTTCCATTTTTCCTGGGATTTCTTCTTAAATAGAGTCTGTAGCTTGCAGTTCTTTCAGTTGCATCCCACTGTTGGTTTACTGATTCTATGGTGATGTGGTGGTGGGATGGGGGGGAGAGAAAGTATTTTATAATCCTATGATTGAGTTTTAGTCTTTCAGTGGGCCTGTATTCCTGGTTTTTGACCCTTACAACGACTTCCGAGACTCCCACCGGCCTCCCCAAGATGAGACACTGTGTCCAGGGAACTGCCCTTCCTGTAGGTCAAATAAATCTCAGTCTTTCCCCTTGAGTGTTGGCCTCTGTTAAGGAAAATGTTCTGCAAGCAGTTAAAATTAATTTTGTGTGTTTAAAAAAAATTTTTTTTTATTCTATCCTGGCCAGAAAACATGAAAATTTTTTCCTAGCTCTTCACTATGAGAACCTGGTGGATTTCCTGGATGCAAACCCCACAAACGTGGAGGGCGGCTAGACAGCGGCCCCCAGGAATTTCTCAATCATGCTACTCCACAATCAACCTCCCACAATTCATCACAGCATTATTAGAAGTTTATAGCTACAAGGTCATTTTCTCCAGGTAAGCTGATCTCAGCTATTCTGTTTCCACCTGTCTCTCCTGATTTCAGGGTGATGGTTTGTTCTGCGACCTTAATTTTCTGATGGGTCCAAGAAAAATCATTGATTTTTCAATACAGCTTTTTTTCTTGTAAGAGCAAGAGTGAAAACTTCCAAACTCTATATGTCTGAGCTAAAAGCTGAAGTCCTAAATCCCTCTTTTAATAGTGTATAAGAAAAGGCAAATGCCAGGGTTTTCATGGAATATTTTTGAAAAATAAGTCTCGTTTGTTAATAAGAAGGAGCTACATATTTAGAGCACATTTTAAAATACTTGGTAGTAGAAAAAAAGGCAAAGGAAGTAAAATGTCAAGCTCCTGTCTCTAAGGAGAAGACAGAAATTGTTGCAGTATCAACACTGAAGAGTAGAGAAGCATAAGACACGTAAATGTTGCCACAAGTGGAGATACACACATTAAGTATTCCTTTCAAATTATCACAGAAATAAAAGCGTCTCTAGGACTTCAGATAAGGTAGCCTATATAGCACATGTCTAATTTCTACTACAGCAAATTAGAGAAAACATGAACATGAAAAATGTAAATAAAAGAATAAACCCCAATGCAAGCAAGCACATAATTTCTATTATAGTAAAAACAGCTTTTAAAAAGTGGCAAGTTGGGGATCCCTGGGTGGCGCAGCGGTTTGACGCCTGCCTTTGGCCCAGGGCGCGATCCTGGGGACCAGGAATCGAATCCCACGTCGGGCTCCCGGTGCATGGAGCCTGCTTCTCCCTCTGCCTGTGTCTCTGCCTCTCTCTCTCTCTCTGTGTGTGTGTGACTATCATAAATAAATAAAAATTTAAAAAAAGTGGCAAGTTAACAGGAAAAATAAAGCATAAAAAAGGCAATACAAGAAAAACATATACTTGCACAAAACAAAACAGAATTCTAAAAATAATTTTCTCCTAGGATTGTAAGAACAATACATAGAAATGGAACATTGTAGATTTTAAACACCACTACTGTTCAAAGAAAAACTAGAGAGGATCCGAATTCTTTAATTATCAAAGTTGAGTTACTCATATTTAATTTTGAACCAAGTCATCAACGAATATCTCTTCTAAAACCTGTGTACAAAAATTGACTATATGTGTCCCCACAATAAACACCAGTAAGATCTAATAAAATCTGTAACTTCTTGAGCTTTTTGACCTATTAGGAAATAAAAGTAGAAATTGGGAACAAATTTCTGGAAGAAAACACCAAGTTAGGAATTTAGTAGGCTCTTTCCTTATATTGGATAAAGAACATAAACATATATACTTCTAAGTGATTTGTAAAATAATAAATATATATTTTATACAAAGCATTTGAAGTCAAAATGATTGGAAAAATACACAGTCCTAGATTATTGCATTTTTAGAAACCCTGAACTAAAATAAACATTCTGAACTTTATCTCAAGAAGTAAGGCAGATTTTGCTCATATTTTTCTCAGTAAAGATAATTTTTTTCCTTTTAAAAAAAAAACACACACATAATGTATCATGGAAGAAATCAACCAGATACTATTAGCAGAAACCTTTATTGGTAAATGCTGGGCTTGAGAAATCTTACAGGAGCATTCGAACCTGGGGGGTTAAAAGGCAGATTTTAAAAATAAGGTGCAACAGGGAGGTGTTAACGTGCCTGAAGTTGAAGTTAAATTCACGTGATCTCGAGAGAGAAGTTGCCCTTGTACATTAGCTGGCGTTGTTTTTGCAATTTGGATTTTATGTAAGAGTTGAGGAGCCTTTAAGGGCTGATGTTGTGCAAGGAAGGTGAGGAGTAAGGATTGTGGAGGACAAGAGGGTAAGAGGGCCACAGTGGAACGTTCTCCTATCTGTGGAATCTCTTCCATTGTCAATAAACTAGTTGGCCAGACTCTAGGTGCCCTGTGCCCCTTGACTCCTGCCTCCTGTTGTTTGTGCCTTTGTGTAATCTCCCTGTGGGTGTGGGTGTGACCCATGGCCTGCTTGGAATTAGTAGGATATGCCTAAGGTGATGGGTTTTTACTATTAGGATTCTCTTCTTTTATACAGAAGACCTCAACTTGATCACATAAATACGAAGATCTGCCTTACAAGTAAACTTACATTTATCAAAGAACAAACTGTATATATACATGTAAAAATTTGTGAGTGTGTGTGTATATGTATATAAAATTCATATGACCAGTGTATATTCAAATGTACAATAAAGGGAATGAACAATTCAACTTAAAAATGGCCAAAAGATCTCAAAAATTAATTCACAAAATGAACTTTAATTGGCATAAATACATAAACTAAGAAAATATAGAACTGAATTATAAAAGGCCATAATTTTCTACTTATCAAGTTAGAAAAAAATTAATTTTTCTGTTACTCTTAGGTTGGCACAGTTTTATAGGAGTGACTCTGTAATACGTATAATTAGCCTTCTATTCTACTGTAGCACATCCTCTAACATAGTAGGTTTCCCCTGGAATTTTAGGGGAATAATCAGGAATTATTCGCATATATATTTTACATTTTTTCATAATTATGAAAAAAATGCCTCACCCTTAGTAGAACTTTCATATTTTCAGGGGTATTTTCATAGAATTAAATCTTATGCCTTAGTTAGAGGAGGGTTTTAGAATCTATTAACAGAGTAAAAAGGAAAATTCACATCTATTTAGTAGAAACCTAATTTTACAAATGGATGAATACAGAATAGACTAGAAAAAATGCTAATTTTAACATTAGTTCAAAATGAGTTTTAACAATATTTTTCTTGTTTTTAGATATAAATGACCTATAACATTGTTTCAGCTATAGAACATGATACCATATTTGTATATATTGTGAAATAATCACAATAAATCTAGTTAACATCTGGCACCAAACGTAGACAGATACGAACAAACTTTTTTTTGTCTTGTGATGAATGTTTATTCTTTAGTAACTTTCAAATATGCAATTGAGTATTATTAACTATAGTCCCCATACTGTGTGTTACCTGCCCATGATTTACTTTTTTCTATCAGTGAAAGTTTGTATCTTTTGACTCCTTTCATCCATTTTACCTCACAGCCTCTGGCCATCACCAATCTGTCATTTGTATCAAAGAGTTCAGGTTTTTTTTATTTGGTTCTTTTTTAAGATTCCATATATGAGTAAGAGCATATGATATTTACTTCATTGTTTTCAAATACCCAGAAGCAGAATTGCTGGATCACATGACAGTTCTTTTTTAATTCTTTGAGGAAGCTCCCTACTGGTTTCCATAATGGCGGCACTAATCTACATTCCCACCAGCAATGCACATGGCTTCCCATCCACATCCTCACCAACACTTGTTATTTCTTGCTGTTTTTCCTTAATAGCCATTCTAACAGCTGTAAGATGATATCTCATTGTGGTTTTGGTTTGCATTTCTCTGATGATTAGCAATGTGGAGCACCTCTTTATTTATCTGTTGGCCAAATGTATATCTTCTTTGGAGAAAATGTCAAGATCCTCTGTCCATTTTTTTTTATTTGGGTTGTTTTTCTGTTACTGAGTTGTATATAAGGATTCTTTATTCTGGATATTAACCCCTTATCAGATATATGGTTTGTAAATATTTTCTTCCATTCAGTAGGTTGCCTTTTCATTTTGTTGCTCATTTTCTTTGCTCTGCAGATGGTTTTATTTTGATGTAGTCTCACTTGTTTGTTTTTGCTTTTGTTGCCTTTGTTCTTGGTATCAAATCTAAAAATTCATTGCCAAGACTGATGTCAAAGAGCTACCTGTTTTCTTCCAAAGATTTTATGGTTACGGGTCTTATGTTCAAATCTTTAATCCAATTTAGGTTAAGTTTTGTGGATGGTACATAAGATTGGTCCAGTTTTACTTTTTTGCATGTGGCTTATGATCTTGGATTTCTTATATTGGTATATGTGCATTTGAATAATGGGGCTACTGTTTCAGACTGTACAGGTTTTACTTTGGTCGGGGTGGTTTTTCACCAGTTAGCTCAGTTTGAGATTACTACTCAGTATTGTAGGTATAAATCTGGTCTGCTAAGATCCATTTCTGGTGGTTGCAAACCCTTCCTACCTTCTCCATCACCATCAGATTCCCAGAATGCCAGGGGTGGGGCTGGTTTCCCCCTTGTTCCCCCTATCTACCTCCCCACCAGGGTCTCTTTTCCCAGTGATGGAAATGAAGGCTCAGGGGAAACCAGTCTGCACCGTGCCATGCTGGCCTGGAGGATGGTCCATGCAGTTAATGAGTAACTGCTACTTTTACCCTTCTAATGTAGTCTGTTTTTTTTTTTTTTTTTTTTTTTTTTTTTCTCTGTGAGGGAGAAGTGTGCTTCACAGTGGCCCTAAAGTTCTGTGATTCTCTCAGCAATGTCTCGTTATTGAATAATTGTTTCTTGTGAACCGTAGTGAAGTTTGGAGCAGGCTTTGTCACCCTCTTTGTGATGTCACCCCTCTCAAATGCGACAGGTTCTTAGTGTAGTAAAATTTATCAATTCTCTCACTGATTTTGCTTTTTATGTCCTATTAAATAATCTTTGCCTGTTCTCAGTGTCTTGGTCTCTTTGGGCTACTATAACAAAATACCACAAATTGAGTAGCTCATAAGCAACAGAAATGTATTTTTCCCAGTTCCGTAGACTGAGTGGTATGATATCAGGGTGCCAGTGTGGTTGGTGAGAGCTCTCCGCCTGGTTTCAGACTTCTATTCTCCTCACATTATGGAAGGGGCAAGCGAGCTCTCTGGAGCCTTTTTTATAAGGGCATTAATCTCATTCCTGAGGGTTTCACCTTCAAGGTCTAATAACCTTTCACAGGCATCATCTTCCAATATTGTCATCCTGCGCATGAGGTTTATAACCTATGAATTTTTGGGAGAACACAAATCTTCAGACTATAGTTCTTGGTAAAGATATTCTCTTGTGTTTTCTTCTAAATGCTTTCTTAGCTTTCACACCTCTAGATGGCAATCCATCTAGAATTTATTTTTAAAGCTCCTGTTTGGTAGGGATCAAGGTTCATCCTCCCTCCAGTTCTTACCCATTAGAAATATCCAGTTGATCCAGCACCATGTATTAGGAAGACCAACCTTTCCATTTGAAACTCAGTGTTTTTTTTTTTGTTGTTGTAAAATGGGTGACCCCATATAAAATTTTTCTATTTTTTTCTTAGTTTTAATTGAAGTACAGTTGACATACAAGATTAGTTTCAGGTGAGCAACATAGTGATGCAACAATTAAAAACTCACTATATCTAATTGCCATCTGTCACCATACAAAGTTATTATAATAGTATTGACTATGTTCCCTATGCTGTACTTTTCATCCTGTGACTTATTTTATAACTGGAAGTCTGTACCTCTAAATTCTCTTCACCTATTTTGCACATACCCTCTGTCAACCAGTTTTTTCTCTGAATTTATCAGGCTGTTTGTTTATTGTCATTGTTCTGTTATTTTATTTAGATTCTACATATAAGTACAATCCTATGGTATTTGTCTTTCTCTGACTTATTTCACTGAATATAATAGCCACTAGGTCTACCCATGTCCCCTATAACAAAATTTTATTCATGTTATATATGAATATATATTTATTCATGTTATGCCTGAATAATACTCATGTTGTGTTTGTGTGTGTATACAAACCTACGACCTACCACCTCTTCTTTATCCATTTCTCTATCGATGGACGCTTACGTTGTTTCCGTATCTTGGCTATTGTAAATAATGCTGCAATAAACATAGGGGCATGTGTGTCTTTTACAATTAGTGTTTTCATTTCCTTTGGATAAATACCTAGAAGTAGAATTGCTGGATCATATGGTAGTTCTATTTTTTTTAATTTCTTGAGGAAACTCCATACGGTCTCCCATTGCGGCTATATCAATTTACATTCTCACCAATAGTGCAGGAGGGCTCCCTTTTTTCCACATCATTATTAATACATGTTGTCTGATACTGGCCCTTCTGACTGCTGTGAGGTGATACTCATTGTAGTTTTGGATCTGCATTTCCCTGGTGATTAGTGATGTTGATCCTTTCTGCATATGTCCATTGGCCATTTGGAAGTCTCTTTGGAAAAATGTTTATTCAGATGCTCTTCCCATTTTTTTAAATCAGATTTTTTGTGTGTGTGTGTGTGTGTGTGTGTGTGTGTGTGAGACTGTATGTGTTCTTTATATACTTTGGAAATTAACCCCTTATCGGATACATCATTTACAATATCCTCTCCCATTTAGTGAGTTGATTTTTTGTTTTGTTGCTTTGTGGAAAATCTTTCTTATTTTTATGATAGTCACAGAGAGAGAGAGAGAGAGAGGCAGAGTCATAGGCAGAGGGAGAAGCAGGCTCCATGCACCAGGAGCCCGACGTGGGATTCGATTCCGGGTCTCCAGGATCGCGCCCTGGGCCAAAGGCAGGTGCCAAACCGCTGCACCACCCAGGGATCCCTGTGGAAAATCTTTTTAGTTTGACATAGTCCCACTAGGTTATTTTTGCTTTTGTTTCCCTTGCTTGAGGAGAATGATCCAGAAAAATATTGCTAAAGCTGATATCCAAGAATTTACTGCCTGTTTTCTTCTAGGAGTTTTATGGTTTCAGGTCTCACATTTAGGTCTTTAATCTATTTTATTTTGTGTAGGGTGTAAGAAAATGGTTCAGTTGTACTTTTATAAATATACTTTTTATTAAGTAACCTATGCTCAAGGTGGGGCTCAAAACCAAAACCCTGAGATCAAGGGTCACATACTCTACCAAATGAGCCAGCTAAGGTGCCCAGTTTTCTGAATACCACTTATTGAAGAGACATTTTTCTATCATATATTTTTTGTCTCTTTTGTTGTGTTAATTGACCATATAAGCGTGGGTTTATTTCTGGGTTCTCTGTTGTGTTCCATTGATCTATGTATCTATTTTTGTGCTTGTACCATACTATTTTGATTACTACAGTTTTATAGTAAAGCTTGAAATCTGGGATTGTGATACTTCCAGGTTTGTTCTTTCTCAAAATTGCTTGGGCTATCCAGGATCTTTTGTGGTTCCATACAAAATTTAGGAATATTCGTTTGAATTCTGTGACTATCAAACTGGTAATTTGATAAGATTTGCATTGAATCTGTAGATTTCTTTGGGTAATATGAACATTTAACAATATTCTTCTAAAACCTGAGCATTATATATTTCCATTTATCTATGTTATCTTCCATTTATTTTATCAATCTTAGTTTTCAGAGTACAGGTCTTTCACCTCCTTAGTTAAATTTATCTCTGGGTATATGCTTTTTGATGTAATTGTACATGGGATTATTATTTTCTTTTTCTGCTAGTATATTAGTGTATAGAGCACAACTAATTTTGTATCCTGCAGCTTTACTGAATTCATGTATTGTAATAGTTTGGAGTCTTTAGAGTTTTCTATGTATAGAATCATGTCATCTTCAAATTGTGACAGTTTTACTCCTTTATTACCAATTTGAATACCTTTTATTTTTGGTCTGATTGCTATGGCTAGGACTTCCAGTTCAATGTTGAATACAAGTGATAAGAATGGATATCCTTATCTTGTTCCTGATTTTTACAAAAAGTGTTCAGTTTTTCACCATTGAGTATGATGACAGCTGTGTGTTTACCATGTATTGCTTTTTTAAAAAAAATATTAAGCTATGTTTTTTCTAAACCCATTTGTTGAGTTTTTATCATGAAAGGATGTTGATTTTTGTTAAATGCTTTTTCTGCATCTATTGAGGTAACCATATGGTTTTTATTCTTCATTTTGTTAATGTGGTATATCGAGAGAGAGAGACAGAGAGAGAGAGAGAGAGAGAGAGAACACACCATTCTTTCATCCCTGAGATAAATCTTTCTTGATCATAGTGAATGATTCTTTTAATGTATTACTGAATTTGGTTTGCTAATATTTTACTGAGGAGTTTTTGCATTTATATTCATCAGGAATATTGGTTGATACTTTTCTATCTTTTGTAATGTCTTTGCCTAGTTTTGGTGTTAAGATAATGCTCCCCTCATAGAATGAATTTGGAAGCATTCTTTTCTGGTTTTTGGAGTCGTTTGAGAAAGATTGGCATTGATTCTCCTTTAAAGGTTCACCTGTAAATTTACCTGTTCCAGGACATATGGTTTGGAGTAATCAGTTTGCTCAGATTTTCTATTTTTCCTGATTCAGTCTTGGAAGATTCTTTTTTTTTTTTTTTTAAAAGATATTTATTTATTCGAGACACAGAGAGGGAGAGGCAGAGACATAGGCAGAGGGAGAAGCAGGCTCCATGCAGGAGCCTGACGTGGGACTCGACCCCGGGTCTCCAGGATCAGGCCCTGGACTAAAGGCAGCGCTAAACCGCTGAGCCACTGGGGCTGCCCAGTCTTGGAAGATTCTATGTTGCTAGAAAGTTATCCATTTCTTCTAGGTCCAATTTGTGCCATATAGGCTTTTTAAAAATTTTTTTATTTTTTTTTAACAGTGGTCTCATAATCTCTGGTATTCTTGTCATGTTGGTTGTAACTTCTCCCATTTCATTAAAAATTTTAATTTTTCTTCTAATGCTTCTTAATAAGTCATGATAAATTCCCAGTCTGTCTTGTTCAAAATTGTCTTGGCTATTTTTATTTTTATTTCCATATAAGTTTTAGATTCAGTTAATTTATGGGTACATGTGTACACATACAGACTCTGATGGATAACGGATAGAGATTGCATTAAGTATTAAATCCCAACATGGTTTAATACTGACAGCTTTAGATGTTGAGTCCTGTTACATCACTATTGTTTATTCCCTTCATCTGCTTAGATCTTCAGTATTTTTTGTACTATTTCTCATTTTTTCTATTTTCTATTTTTTTTAAAAGATTTACTCATTTATTTTAGAGACTGTGTGAACTGGGGGAGGAGGAGGTAGGTGAGGAGACCGAGGGACCGAGACTTAAGCAGACTCTGCTCTGAGCATGAAGCCTGACTTGGGGCTTGATGCCACTGAGATCACAACCCTAGCATCATGACCTCAGCCAAAACCAAGAGTGAAGACGCTTAACCTACTGCACCACAAAATGTGCCACTTTCTATTTTCTATTTTTAAGGTCTTGTTTAACTTTCAATAGATATTTGACTATTAATATCACTAATTATTTTTCAATTAGTTTGATAATATACAAAAACAAATTATATTACCCTTTAAGTTAAAACCTGGATAAATTCACCCAACATCCTAACTTTGCAGTTAAATTCTTTGAATTTTCTATATACATAACCACTTCAGCTGTGAAGGAACATTGTAATCCTTTTATATTTTATTGTCTTATTTTTATGCCTTATGACCTCTATATAGTACTGCATCATATATCTTTTCCACTCTTTTAATATGAGAATATAGATAAATTAAGAGCTTCTTGGAAGCAGAATATAAGTGTTTGTGTTTTATTTTCTGTGAAGTCTGATCTTCAGTTGGAATCTTGATATTTAGTTATGGATATAGTTCATCCGTCTGTATTTTCATTTATTCCATTTATTTTGTGTTCCCCTTTTTCACTTTTTGGGGGAGGTCTTTTGGATTAAGAATATTTTATTTAATTTTCCCTATTTTCCATTGTTGTACTTTAAAATTTTTCCTAGAGATTATAACCTATATTCTTGGATTTTAGTAGATCTTAATTTTGCCACTTAGATAATGATAAAAAAATAGAATACTTTATTGACTTCCATCACTTTTGTTATTGTTGTCATGTATTTAAACTCTACACATACTTAAACAAACAGTAATACTTTTGCTTGTTTTATGGCTGCCTTTTCTTCATTTCTTTGTTTTTGATCAACTTTCTTTTGCCCAAACAAGGCCTTTTAATTTGTTTAGTGCAGGCAGATTGATGAACATTTTTGTTTTTGACTAAAAATATATTTCATCTTTACCATTTAGGAAAAAACTTTAGTTTTCAGTTAAATAAAATCATCTAAATTAAATAGATTAATACAGTAATTTACAACAAATACCTGTGTGACATTATTCAAGTCAAGAAACAGAATTTTGCCACCCAGAAGACACACCCTTATCTGTATTCCATTCCAATTAGCTTTTCTCCTCTTTCTAGAGAAAAGGATTGTTCTGACATGATAGACTCATCTCCTTAGATTTTTGTATAGTTTTATCATTTTCATATGCATTCCTATATCACGGTTTAAAATGTGCTCTCTTTATCAAGTTCTTTTTTAATCTATAATTTCCCCCATTATTTAAAATTTTTAAAAAGATTTTATTTATTCATGAGAGATGCAGAGAGGGAGGCAGAGACATAGGCAGAGGTAGAAGCAGGCTCTATGCAGGGAGCCCAATGCGGGACTCGATCCCAGAACACCAGGATCACGCCCTGAGCCCAAAGCAGATACTCAACCACTGAGCCACTCAGGCATCCCTCTTCATTATTTTTTAATATACTTTTCTGTTGAAAAGCTTTGGCCATTTGATCTGTAGAGATTCCCATAGTCTGTATATTACTGATTGAATACTTAACATGTCCATTTATCTTCTGCACTTCCCATACCTTCGAGTTGAATACATAGGACTTATAAGGCTCCTGTTTCATTATTTGTCAAGTCTATAAATGGTGTTTGGGATGACCAGAGGAGGCATATATAGAAGGCAAAAAACTATAGGACAATGATTTGTATGGTTGTTGCTCTTCTGTGTGATCTTAACAGCCATTGATACTTAACCCTATGTCTATTTATTCGCTGATAATTGCAAGATGTTGATATTCTAGTTTCATTAAAAAAATTTAGAATACGATTATAAAAGTAAACTATCTGGGGCATCTGGTGGTTTAGTCTATTAAGTGACTGTCACTTGGTGTTGGCTCAGGTCATGATTTCAGGGGCTGAAGATCAAGCCCTGTGTTGGGCTCTCCTGAATGCGGGGTCTGCTTGAGATTATTTCCCACCTCTCTCCCCCTCCCTATGCTCATGCCTGCACATGCATGTGCACTCTTTGTTTCTCTCATAAATAAATATAAATAAATATTATACACTTCCCTTCATCTACTAGATGATAACCAAATACTGTAGGAAAGGCAAGATAAATGTTTTATTCCTTTGCTTACAGGTTTTTAATGTAATAAGTTGGTTTCCTATCTTTCAAGGTGGCTAATTTTTGAAGTCATAATTTTGTGAAGGTATGCCTGTATTTTCATTATTATCATTAGTAAATCTTAACTTGTTCCATTGGACATTGAGATGCCCTACAGTACAGTAGATGCCCTACAGTACATTTCTTTTTTTTTTTTAAGATTTTATTTATTTATTCATGAGAGAGAGAGGGAGATAGGCAGAGACACAGGCAGAGGGAGAAGCAGGCTCCAGGCAGGGAGCCTGACGTGGGACTCGATCCTGGGACTCCAGGATCATACCCTGGGCCAAAGGCAGGCGCCAAACTGCTTGCCACCCAGGCATCCCCCTAATAGTAGTCTTTGATAGTTTTCTTCCTATCTGAAAAAAATTTTATATATATATGTATATACATAAAATTCTTCGCTCACTTTTTCAGTGTGTACATATATGTATACACATATTATATATGTATAATGCATTTTTTGGAGATTGTTCTCAAGGACATAGACATTGGAAATAGACTAGAAATAGAATGCTTCATAATTACTCCAGTTTTATTACTTATTTTATAATTAGTCTGGAGTGACAATACTACTGTCATCACTAAGGATTATAGAACACACTGAAATATTTTCATATGCTTTTTCCAGTCCCCTCATTTTAAAAACTTATACTATATCTACATTGTTAGAACATATATTCATTACATATCATACATGCTCTTTCAAACCTCATTTAATCTTGAAGGATTGTCCAAGTAATAATTAATGCTTTCCAACTGTGCTTATGGTGTTGTCCTTCTAATTATTCTGTTTTTTTTTTTTTTTTTTTTTTTTTTTTTTTGAGATTTGCTCTTAGGTAACACCTGATTAAGTTTCCAAGCAAACAGAATTCCTTGGTTTCTTGCATGTTGAAAAGTTCCATTTATACTTGATTAGTTTTGTTGGGTTTAAAATTCTTCACACTTTTTTTTTTTTCAGTATTTAAATATTCAACCTTGTTCTCAAAGCATCTGATGATAGTCTATATTCTTACCCATATATGCAGTGTTCCTCTTTTTTTTTTCTCCTCCTGGATGCTCAAAAAATTCTTTTTGAAAATACTCAATTTTTATCAAAATATACTTTGTTACTTTGTTATCTGAATATTATCTGTTATATATGAATATACATTCAGATTTATATTCTTAGTATGCCATGGCTATGTCAAGATTCAGTTCCAAATTTCATTTGATAAAAATTTTTGTCAGTTATTTTTTGTATTCTTAGATTTGGTTTTCTTCTTAAAGGACTCAAATATTCATGTGTTCTAATTCTTAGCCAATCTTGAAATTCTTTAGTTTTCCCAGAATTTTTTTCATCTTTTTTCATAATTTATTTTGTATTTAAGGTCTCTACTTCTTGGTATTGCATTTTATTCAACATGTTTTTCTGCTGTGTTCATTTGCTTTTGTGGGGTTGCTTCCATTATTTGCATTGATATGGATTCTATATAGTCTCAATTTTGAGATAAAAGAATATAAGCATTGAATTGGATAGGTGAGTATATGTAGAAACAGTATTTGTAGATAACTGAAAAATTGGTACATTTGCTTAAGATCTAATAATGCTAGAAATAATTGTGTAGCGAAGAATTTATTTAATATTCACTACAACCCCATGAGGCAGATGATGATATCCCAATTTTACCAATCAGAAAACTGAGGCAGAAAAAGCTAAGAAATATTTAGGTGAGATAAGGGGGAAATGGTAGAGAGGTATGTTCTGTATGTATTAGAGCTAAGATGGAATGGTTTATTTTTAAAACTTTTATTTTAGTTAACACACAACACAATATTGGTTTCAGGAGTAGAATTCAGTGATTCATCACACACAACACCAAGTTCTCATTGTAACAAATGCCCTCCTTAATGCCTATCCCTCAGCTACTTCCCTCTATCACCACTTAGTTTATTTTCTATCACTAAGAGTCTCTTGTGGTTTTCCTCTTTCTTTCACCCCTCCTTCCATATGTTCAGCTGTTTTGTATCTTATATTCCACATATGAGCATGGTCATATGGTATTTTGTCCTTTTCTGACTTATTTTGCTTAGCATAATATACTTTAGTTCCATCCATGTCATTGCAAATGATAAAATTTCATTCTTTTTGATGGCTGAGTAGAATTCCTGTATACATATGTATATATGTGTGTGCATATATACACATATACACACATATATACATGTACCTACATGTACCTAAATATGTATATATACCTATGTATTTGTATGTATATACCACCTCTCCTTTATCCATTCATCAGTTGATGGACATTTATGCTCTTTCCATAGTTTGGCAATTGTTGATAATGTTGCTACAAACATTCAGGTGCATGTACCCCTTCAAATCTATATTTTTGTAATGTTTGGGTAAATACCTAGTAGTACAATTACTAGATTAGAAGGTAGTCCTATTTTTAACTTTTTGAGGAACAGCTGTATGGTGTTTCAGAAGAGTTGTTACCAGTTTGCTTTCCTACCAACAATGCAAGATGGTTCCCCTTTCTCTGCATCCAATACCTGTTGTTTCTTGTATTGTTAATTTTAGCCATTCTGATCAGTGTGAGGTGGTATCTCATTGTGGTTTTGATTTGTATTTCCCTGAGGATGAGTGATATTAAGCATCTTTTCATGTATCTGTTAGCTAGCTGGATATACTCTTTGGAAAAGTATTCATGTTGTCATGTCTTAACTGGATTATTATTTGTTTATTTTTTTAAATTTTAGTTAACATACAGTACAATATTGGTTTCAGGAAAGAACTCCATGATTCATCACTTACATACAACATCCATTGCTCATCCTAACATCTGTGGACATAAAAGAAAACCTAGACAGATTGAATAGGTGCTTGGAATGAAAAACAGCAGACCATCTTTTTTGGCTATCGAAGTAACAAGAATAGTAACAGGATTCTCAAGACTAATCATATTTCTTAAATTCATGCTTTATAGATTTCATGCTTTTACATTAATGCTGCATATTATTCAATAAACAAACCTGATATCAAACAAGCCTTTATAATGTCAATGTCCATTGTGGAAAATTTCAAAACTTGCTCAAAGATTGAGGAAGTAAAAGATGGTGTATAGCCTCACAGATATCCATTGCAGTATGTTTTAGTTTTCGCTCCTCATATATCTTTTTAAAATTTCTTCAGAAATTCCTATGAAAGTATTAATTTTTCAAATATTATAATTGTATATTTTCTAATTTAAGGTCTTTTATCTGCACAATATTATAAAAGCAGTTGGATTTTGGTTTCTGGAGGTAGGGAAAGGATAGGTAGAGATCTTGAAGTTATTGGCATACAGTTGACATTTGAAACCATAACCCTAGATCAGGATTTCTTAGGGATAATATGCAGAGAGATCAAAGTCCTCCTGGGGAGATAATGGCTTATGAGAGGGTAGCAGAAGGGGAAAAAGTTCTCATGACCACTGAGTTAAAGGGATTGGGAATGTGAGAAAGATCCAGACATGGTTGCCAGAGATGGGAGAGGTAAGTAATTTAATGACAAAGGATCAACAGTACCAGTGCTTGCAGAGAGACCGACTAACATAGGAACTATAAAGTATTAACTGAACTTAGTAACTAGGTACTTTTTACTAATCAAGAAAATTTTTGATGGAGTAGGTCTTTTATAGAAACTAAATGACTGGGAGATGAGAAAATGGATAAAGCAAAGGGACCTGATGGGGAATAGAGAGCAGGGCTTAGAGACAGCAGGAAAATACTTGTGACACAGCTATTGGTGTATCAATCAATATTTTTAGCCTGTCTATTATGAATTCCAGAAATTCTATGTATATAACCACCATCCCAATTATATTTATAGAAGACCAAAGATAAGAACAGAGTTGTTTTATAAGAATCTTTTATTTTTCTACAAATCTATTACATATTTAAATTTCAACTAACACAAAGTCTGAATATTTTCTAATTAGGAAATTTCAATTATTATTATGCTAAATGTCTGATACCCGATATTTTATTTAGAACCATAACTAACAAAACACGTATTTATTTTTTTTATATTTAATAGAATCTCCTCTGAATAGAGGAAAACATTCTTTATCCTGTTAGAATTGCTCTATAATTCTCTACTCTAGCTTTTGGCAATAACAAAGAAAAGCTTGTTGAAAGCCTATGATTATCAGAGTTTTATAAGGACAAATCATGGCTGATAATTTAAGGCTATTAGGCCCTTTTCATCTTGATAATTAGCAGGTATTTAATGCCTTGTGAACATTTCCAAATTAATCATTAATTAGTATTTTTTGCAAGTCGGGTCAATCCTATTATATATTTTGTGAGGGGAAAAATAACATGCAAAAGCAAGATGAGAAGCCTTTCTTAGACCTCCTAAGCAGCGATAACTTTTTGGGAATATTCAACACTTAAGAATAAAATAGTACTAAATGCTGTGAAAAAAGTTGAATACACTTTCCCCTTGATGCAGTTTGAGACTGTTTTGATGAGTTTGCAGAATGTTTCCAAATCAGCTTTGAATGTTGTGAGTCAAAGATTTTTCTGTCTTTATAAAAAATATGAACTTCAGTTGTACATGGGGGGGGGGTGCTCAGTCAGTTAAGTGTCTAATTCTTGATTTTAGCTCAGGTCTTGATCTCAGGGTCATGAGTTCAAGCACCACATTGCACTCCACATTGTGTGTGGAGCCTACCTAAAACAAAACCAAAAACAAAGAAAACCCCTGCATATTGAAAACATTTTTGTGAGAGGCTGTAATAGGTAACAGAGGTTTGTGCTGTATAAATAGGTTTTTAGAGAGCTGAGGAAGGATAATTCATTTCATTATTACAAAGACAATGCCAAGGCAATGAATATAGTACACAATGCGTGGAAAGGGGGTAAAAACCGTTTAGAGTTCCTTGAGTATTGATAGAGTTGAAGCATATTAATTTACATCACTTAAAAAAAAACACCTTAAAGTGGTTGCAAAACATGTGGTTATTTCATTTATTGCTTTTCTAATCCCTGTACATCCAAACCTTTAGGTACCAAGAGCAACACACCCCCTTCCAAGGCACCTACACTGTCAACACAATGTTAATTGCTCTGTGCTTCAGTTCCTTCCTTAATTTTGGAGCACAAATTTGCCTTCTTATGAGCTTGATTCCATCCATAATAAAATTGAGGAAGTGTGTTTTTCATCTAGAATTTTTAGGTGTCCTGAGGAGAAATTTTTCGGGCTTTGTTTGCCATATTGATGTAGCCAGAAGTCACTGAATAATTACCAAAGATACTTAAGGGATTATAAAAAATACCTATATATTATCTGTGCTCTATTCTATCTTTAGCCTAGTTGTCTCAATTCATTACTTTTGAAAATTTAGAATGTTTCTAATTTTTGCTATTGTGAAAAAGCCCATGATAAACTACAAAAAAATATTTCCCATATGGAATCCTATACTGCTTAGTAACTGACCTGAAAAGATACTTTTCTTGTCACAAAAATAGGTGCAATTAGCATAGTGTTACCATTGTTCTTATAGAAAGTATGCCAAGATCTCTGTGGCATTTTCAAGTAAGAGGCTACATAATTGCAACGAGGGATGAGAATTTACAAAGAGACTGTGTGTGGCTCATGAATGCTCTTTGCTTGATTCTTCTATGTGTTTGCTATTTTATTTATAGAAAAAATAAGACTTTGTATTTTCCCAAATAAGTATTTATTTTTCAAGTTTAGCTCAAAAGTCATCAGTTTTGTTTATTCTCTGAGGGTTGGGAGGAAGAAGAAAAAGAAAGCTTCCCCATTCATATCACTGGGGACTGATATATGGTCATCCCTATAATTGGGTACCATCAGGCCTTAACAGTCCTGCTTACTAATTGCCAGCATTACCATTGGTAAATTAGCTTCTTCTTTATCCAGAGTCTGCAAGCTCTAACTGTGGGCCAATTTCAAATTATTTTTGTACAGCTCCTGAGTTAACAATCACCACTACATTTTTAGGTGTTTAAAAAGTCAAGAAAAAATACTTCATAGGAGAGAAATTTTGTAAAATTCAAATTTCATTGCCTTTAAACAAAGTGCTATTGGAACAAAGACATACTCATTGGTTTATGTATTGTCTATGGCTCCTTTTGTGCCACCACACCAAGGTTGAGTAGTTGCCACAAGTACTTTACGGTCTGGAAAGCTGAATATTTACTATCAGGCCATTTACTCCAAAGTGTACTGACCACACTTTAATAGTTCCATAACAACTGTGGATCCTGGTAATGTTCATGTATGTCCTTCTAGATTTCCACTCCGTGAAAGTGGCAGGATAGGGAGGTTAATATTTTGCATGATAACTATCAGGAAAGAAAAGTGAAGCCCCTTAGTCTTAGTCTCTCCCTGTAGTCATGTGGGTTTCATTTTGTCGTGATCACAAGAATTAAAATATGATACAGCATTGAAAAGAAGGCAAAGTGACATATCCTAAAAAAACAAAAACAAAAAAAAAAACCTTAGAGCTTATCCAAGAATTTCCTTGTTTTTTGCAAGCTAGCTAATTGTATGCATGCATCGATATTGATACTTATTGTCCTACCATAATGTGTCACGATTGTGCCAATTTTCACATGCAATTGGAAAGTTTAAAAGGAACTATTTTCCCATACTTGTGTCTAAATATATGTGAGTGTGTATATTCATTCTAATTTTAAAGTTCAAAAACTATTATATTGCTTAATTCCACTCCTAATTTATGTTCATCTACATTGCTTCTATTAGTGTTTCTCCAATTTATGCATCAATTTTAATCAGTTTAATCAATATTTTTACAATTGGAAAACTTAAAAAATGGGAAATGTTTTATATCTGTGATGGTATGGGAATGCTTAATCTTTGGCTTAAATTCTGCAGTGGGACCTTATTCTCTGGTAGTTGACAAATTCAGTCCTAATTCAGATTCAATATTAAGTTTAATGGGTTGTGTCTTGCGTATTTTAATGACGTATTTTAATGACTGAATATATCCACACACACATATATATGTATTCACTCCTCCAGTGAATCTTTGAAGCACTAATTTTTTTTTTCCTCTTAGGGTTGCCTTTTGTTTTCTCAATTGGTAATTAAACAATAGATAAGAGGCATGTTATAATAAACATCTGACACAAATGAAGTTCTAACTTAGCCTAGTGATTGAGATTTGACCTTAGTGTGTAGGTGAAATAGATGGCTATTTTGCAAAGTTTACTCTTAATTTTCCTCAAACTGTGTTCCCTCTGATTTAGTGGGAAGCAACCATATTTTACTTTTAAATTTATAAATGTCATTCTTTTGGAAGATAGAAAATGTGTTCATTGGAATCGGTCCTAGCACCATCTACCTTAGCAGGAGCATACCATTCCTCTTCATATTTCGAGGCATATTTAGTTCAATCACCTGTCTTCCCATTTCTGGGTCAGAATGAGTGCATTGAAATCACCATGGCAATCACAACTTCCCAGACACAAATATGACTATCAGGAGTTGGTTAAGACCTTTGGAGATGCTTTCCTATGTGGTATTAAAGGTTGTACAGCAGACTCTCTCTGTGGGACTTCCTGTTTCTGGTTTTTAAAATTTTCTTGTTGTAAGAAAATACTTTGTTAAAATTTTGAGAAAACTGCTAAGCTAATACCACACCAAGGTAAGGATTAAACCCTTCATATCTTTCCATACTTTTTGATATTTACACAAATATACATTTTTTATTGCATGTGTTTCATAGAACTTATTTCCTATTAATATATTTCATAAAGAATGTATTTTCTAAATTGATATCTGTATTTTTAAGATTTTTATTTTTTAATGGAATTTTTATAATTTAAATTCAATTAATGTATATTAGTTTCAGAGGTAGAGGTCAGTGATTCATCAACTTATATAATACCCAGTGCTCATTACCTCACGTGCCCTCCTTAATGTCCATCACCCAGTTACCCCATCCCCCTACCTCCTTCCCTCCAGGAACCTGTTTGTTTCCTATGATTAAGAGTCTCTTATGGTTTGTCTCCCTCTCTAGTTTCATCTTGTTTTATTTTTGCCTCTCGTTCCCTATGATTCTATTTTGTTTCTTAAATTCTACGTATGAGGGAGAGCCTATGATAATTTTCTTTCTCTAATTGACTTATTTCACTTAGCATAATACCTTCTAGTTTATCCACGTTGCTACAAACAGCAAGATTTCAATTTTTTTGATGGCTAAGTAGTAGTCCATATATATATAATCTCACATCTTCTTTATCCATTCATAAATTTTCATTTTTAAGTCCTCTCTATACCCAATGTAGGTCTCAAACTCTTAACCCTGAGATTAAGAATCATACATTCCACTGACTGAGCCAGCCAGGTGCCCCTAACACTGATATTTTATTTTATTTTATTTTATTTTATTTTATTTTATTTTATTTTATTTTATTTTATTTTATTTTATTTATTTATTTTTTTTTAACACTGATATTTTAAAAAAATGTTTCTGTTTATATGAACTTTAAATAAAAATTATCATCACTAAATAAAAATATCATGATGTCTCCTTAAGACATTTTCATTTAGTATAAGTATGTCAATCAATTTTTAGTTAGCACATAATTTTTATGGGGTGAATTAATTTTCATTATATTGATGTACCTTGATATATATATATATTATATATATATAATATATATATTTTTAGTTGTTTATATCTCATTTAGTATGTCAATCAATTTTTAGTTAGCACATAATTTTTACGGGGTGAATTAATTTTCATTATATTGATGTACCTTGATATATATATATATATATATATAATATATATATATATTTTTAGTTGTTTATATCTCAACTGATAATCAAGGGTGCCTGGGTGGCTCAGTCAGTTAAGCAACTACCTTTGGCTCCTGGGATCCAGCCCTGCATTGGGCTTCCTTTTCAGTGAGGAGCCTGCTTCTCCCTCTCTCACTCCCCCTACTTGTGCTCTCTCTCTCTCTGTCAAATAAATAAAATAAAATAAAAATTCAGATTGTTTCCACTGCTTCACTGTCGTAAAAATTGCTTTGATACACATCCATTTTCTATAGGCTCACAAATATTATCCTAAGGTATTTTTCTTAGAGTGGAATCATCGGGTTAAAAGTTATGCAAATATTTTATGGTTTTAAGTTATACTTTATCAAATTCAGAATGTTTGTACCAATTTGCACTCTTACCAGCAATGAATCATATTTTAAGGTAGGCTTGAATTCCCAATAAAAAAGGATAACTATACCATAAATATGCTTAAATACTTAAGGGAAAATGATTTTTGGTATTTTATAGAAAGATTAGTTGGATAAAAAACTACTCTGATAAATACAGAATGACCTTTAAAAATTTATAGTATTTGAATGGAATTTTTTTTTTTTTTTGCTGTTTTGTTACCTGCAATACAGTACAAAGACTTATTTTTAATGTCAGCATTATTCCTGAGAAATATAAATAATTGGGGGAATGCATAATCGTGTGTGTGTGTGTGTGTGTGTATATATATATATATATTAGAAAAATATACCATTCCAAAAAGCAATTCCTTTCTGCCACTTAATTACCTTTCTTTTTAAAATAGTCTGAGGTGTGAAAACTCTTATAAATTTAGAGTTGTGCTTTTTAAAATTCAAGTTGGTAAACTATATCGCTGTTGTTAGAATACTTTGGTTAACTTGTTACTAATTAGACAAGGTACTAAGGAAATACTGTGATGGGGGGAAAAAAGGTATTTGTATAGGTTTTGGCCTAAATATGTGGAAAACATCATAGATAGGCTATCCTTAGAATTGTAATGCTAATTAAGTTTCTTACCTAGGTACCACTGTGCCAGAATTTTCATCAATAAAGGGTAATCACTTCTTGTTAACCGTTGCTTACTTTAATATTGTTCTTTAAGCCAGTAACATTAAATCAGTAATACTATTGCAGCTAGTTTCATTTTTGCCTAGTTTATTGAGTTTGGGTCATAGTGAATATATAAAGGACATTTGTTAAAACTTAACAAATATGTATTAACCATCAGCAAATATAAATAATCTTTCTTTACATGTAAAAATCCCTTTTTACAATAATTTAAATATTTTTATTTTTAAGTATAAAATATTTCAAACATAAACTACCGTCATTTACATTCAGCACTTACAAGGCTATTCTTTTTTTTCCCCTCTCATCAGGGGTATGATCTAGAATAAAATTGCCCTATTGATTTGAGAGAGAGAACTAAGATGTGAATATGTTCTCCCCACTCTAATAGGTTGCGATTTGAAAAGCAAGAGGAGAGTCTTCAATTTAAGACAACATGATTAACCACATTTTCTACCTCATTAAGATAGTGACAAGGGTCAATCTATATGCATTTTGTGTTGTATATCATATATAATATTTTGAAAGCATGAATATCAGGATTCCTATCTTGGCAGAGATTAAATAAGAATTCCATGGAATGGATTCTGTTTTGTTTTGTTTTATTCTGTTTTTTAACTAAGTCTGGAGGATCTCAACTGTAATCACTGGCCAGGGGGAGTGGATCTACTTGTTTAGCGTTGTTGCTTGAATGGCCTCTCTTAATTATGCAAAAGAAAGATGAAAAATATTTATTTTAGATAAGAGCATAATAATATAGGTATGTGTGTCTGTGTGTGTGCTTATCTTTTAGTTGCCTGGTATAGGCTTTCTCATCTCTTGATATGATCGCAGGGGAGGAATGTGTGAAAATGTGAGCAAGGGGGCCAATTCTCTCCCCTCTTCTATATGAGTGAGCTGCTGAGGAGATCAGAGTGGAAGAGAGTTGACGATGATCCCCTGGAAATAAGACCAAAGACTCGGAAAAGGGCTAAGTACCCGAGGTCAAAGGGGATGGTATATTGGTAGTGGACTGCTTTTTTTGTGTCATGTGACTGATGGACTTCAGCAGAGTCTGTTCTTTGGTGTAAAGTGATTTGCCTTTGTAGATGAATAGCTGAAAGAGTGATAAACCAGAGCACAAGTGTAAGGCATCTGTCAGATTTCTGAGGATGAGCCTTCAGGAGGATCTCCATGGGATAGTCATTGTTAATATTTGACTGAACTTGTGCTGCACTCAGATGAGAATGGAGCCCCTCAGATCTGGGTTCTTGAAGGTGGAAAAACCTTAAGAATGAGATTATAGCTTTCCTGATATCAGGGCCTGTAGATGCTCATGACTGTATTTGAATAGTTGATCACACTGGTTATAGAGGGGAAAAAATGAAGAATATTATAATTAGTAAGTGATGGATTAATAATAGCTAAATAAAGGTTGCCATATGAATAACATGGGAAATAATGAGAGATCTGGCATTTAGGGTCTGTCAGCAAATCTGACAAATCTCTTTTCATCACGTCCTTGCCACAGAAAGTGAATCTCACATGTGCTTTGGTGTTAAACAAATTCACTTCTTGAAATAGTTTCTTACGAGCCTAGACATATTCATCATTGCTTATGGGTCTCATGTCACTGAGCCAGTCAATAAGGTCATTTCAAAGAACCTACATTCTTTTTGGTTTTGTTGGACATCTTACAGTGGCACTCTTTATCTTTTTCTCTCATTAATTGTGGGAAAACCGAAGATATACTTGAGTCTTTAAGTAGTATAAGGTGGATAAACTCATCTGCCGGGGGAAAAAAAAAGAGGAATGTATTCTAACTTGTCCTTATAATTCTAGGTTTAATTTGAACATTCCTATGCAGTTCTCTAGGTCCAAAGGCAAATGGTGTAGGTTACCATTTAAAAGAAAAGATGGACAAAGTATGTAGAGTCAAAGTAATTCTTTAGTATTAGTTTGGGATTTCATAGAAAAATCTGAGCAAAAGATAGAGGTTACCTTTCCTTAATTCTTCTTGTAAATGTGAACTAAAAGAACTTACATGATATAATCAGATAAGGCATAAAAATACAGTGATTAAATGGTCTGCATACAATGATGTCTTAACATTAAGAAATACATCCGTGTATTTCATAGTATCAATAAATTCAAGAAGTGAAAATCAAGATTATCAGGTGCCTTCTTGGCATTGAGATAAATAGAACATCCATATTTAATATTCTATATTAAAACACAAACTTAAGTAAAATAGAAAAAGTCACTTCTTTAATATCATTAAATCTATTTATTTCAAACCAATACCTAGGAAGACCACCCCAAACTATGCCTCTTTGGTTTATGGATTATTTTGAGTAAAAGACCATTGAGAACAAGCAGGAAAAGCCCTGAAAAGAGAGCATAAGGTTTCTTTTTATAAAGGAAGTCTGTATTTAAAAGGAAATTTATATTTGTCAAAGGTGTCTCCCTTTCCAGTACCAGCAAAAAGAGGTTTGTCTCCATTTGAACAACTATTACAAATGGAGAGGGCACAGACTTAAAGTTGCATAACAAGCCCTATAAAACATTTATATATATTTTCAAGTTCTAACCATGCTTTTGAGCTTCTCACCTCTTGGTACTCCTATGTATGATGGTGAAGCATCTACTAATAAACTTCTTTGTTCTTCTCTTGTTAATGTCTTAGTCTAATTTACAGAGCCCTTGAAGACCTAAAATGGTTTGAGGAAGAGATTTTTTTCTTCCCTAGAATCTCAATTACTAGTGAAGCACTAAGAATATCACCATTAAACTTGGGAATACCATAAGGCTGTTTACATTTTGCACAGTAATTACTTTGGATGCATTTTCTAATGTAACATACAAGGTATGTATCTCTCTCTCTCTCTCTCTCTCTCTCTCTGTGTGTGTGTGTGTGTGTGTGTGTGTGTGTGTGTGTAAGGAAATAAAAATTTATTTAAACTTAATGTGTTTTAAAATAAAGAATCACTCATAAACAGTAGGGCTACTAAAGATATTAGTTAAAATGAAAAACATAAAGAACTCAGTAGCTTCCTCTAACACTACCTTACACAATTTAGAAGATGTAATGGGAAGATGAGACTGCATATATCTTAATAAGAAATGCTTAGCATGTATGTAGACCTAAACATTGGACTGACTGGCGTAAGTGACTTGGTATATTTCCACATTTATTTATATTTCTCAAAGGGAAGATCCAAGAAGTCTAAGAAATCAACTTTTATCTAGCTTATATTTAATGCAAGTACAATAAAAAATAGTTATTTTAAAATAAAAAAATAGCTATATCATAAACCTGTTCCTCTAAATATCAAAATCAATACAATATTGAAAATATGAAATGATTATTTTTGGCACAGAAAAGCTGGGACAGTAGGGAGTCTAGAAAACAACTGCGAGACATATGAGAACTTTAGTTTATTGAAAATCATCATTTTAAATCGGTGCAGGAAACAATGCCCTGGTTAATAAGTGTTATGACAAGTACTTGGAAACAAGTTTAGAACCTCATCTCACACCATGTACCAGCACAATCTTTAGATTTAGAAATACTTGTTACAAATTAAGTTTTAAAAACAGAAATAGGCTTAAATGATCTAATCTCAGAGTAGATAAAGCCTTTTAAATAATACAAACTTTAAAAAACAAAGATTATGGAAGAACCTAGATGCTGCTATCATTTATCAAATAGCAGCATGAATGAAAGTGGGAAAATAAATACCAATGAAAACGATTAGAATATATATGAGAGAGAAAAAGTCAACTCTCCTTAACACCAAACATATAAAAAAACAAATCGTCAAGGGACCCTAATGGCAATTCATTTTCAAAAGAAAAATACAACTTTCCGTGAATTGTTCCATAAAATATTTGAAAAAAGATATTCATCCTTTGTAGAAATCTGAGAAATTTATGTAATATAGCAATGTTAAGTCCTTGTTTTACTTGATTGTTCTGTTGCTTTATTTTATTATTATTATTTTTTGGCATGGAGATCCAAATGTGAGCTTGAAATTGTTTTCCCCTAAGTATTTATAGCTCTTTCCTCTGCATTACAGAAAGAAAGTACTGGATGGTATGAAGTTTATCTTCAAGGATGCCAATACTTTCACCAATCCCTAAGTTCCGTTTAATGATTACATGAAACTCTTAAAGCATTCCACACTCATGTGGTTCATGTTTTACTATTTTACCAAGAAGCAAATGATATTTTTCTTTTTCTTTTTGTTTTTTCTTTTTTTGCAAATGATATTTTTCAATGAATGATTGTTTTGTCAGAATAAAAATTAGGTAGAACACTATTTTTATTAACAAACAAAAACCCTTAACATTTCTGCACTCTAGTTAAAATGGAAGCTTTTTGTCACAGAGCATGTGGAGATTTCAGTGTCTTATTTGGCTCTTTCTGGTTATACTTAGTAATGATACACGGACACTTTAGTGTTGTAAAACAGTAAATTGAAGTGTATTGTAGGGAAAGCTCAGGGTGGCTGGGAGGATATCCTCAGTACTGTATGTGGTAAGTATCATTTACTGCTACTCGCAGATCAGTACTCCTCCACTCATATAAGAGTGAAAAACTTATTTACGTTAATGCCCACACTTGCCCCTTCTTCATCCTCGAAATCCTAGAATGATTTCTTACTTATAACCATTGATAACTTTGGCACCAGACTGCCCACTTCATCATCCTTGTCTCTCAATATGTGTATCACTTGTTTAACTCCCTGATCTTTGAGTTTTATAATGTTTTTTATGTTCAATGACCTCCTTTTTACTGAGGTCTCTCCTGACAATATTCTGGGTCTAGATATCATCAGCATTACTTCATCTCTGAAATGAGATTTCTTATATCAGGAAAACCTATTTGCCTGCTCTGTATTGAAATTATTCTACTTCATCTGTCTAGACGCTTTTCCTCTCTCTCTCTCTCTCTCTCTCTGTCCATCTCAATTTCCTTCCATATCGGACTTCAGTTCTGTTCTCATTGTCTTTTTGGTGTCCCTAATCCTACATTAACCCAAGATCAACATAGCATTCTTCATATGCATGCTTGAGCTAAATAAAATGATGAGCTATACATACTGGTGTTTGTATCAGTTGGGTTCTTTGGAAATCTTAGGGACCAATCCTGACTGGTTTAAATACTAAAGGATATTGAGTGATGACCTAATCTCCAGGAGAACCTGACTTCTTGGCCATAAAATTTGCTTAAACTATCCTGTTAGATTCTATGAAGACACAAATGTTACTCCAGTCAGCTGAGACAAGGTCACATGGACCACCAACACTGGGTATGATGAACACTTAACCATGCTCTTAAAAGCCTTGTCACTACTATCTTTCAAAAGTAAGTTTAGTAATGGATTTTTTGAAGAATGTAGGGCTAGAAATTCTGAATAATCCAGAAGATGTTGATTAAATAATAATAAAACATATTTTTGTAAGCGTCTATGCATTTAAGAAGGAAGGGATTACCCTCACGCTCCACCTGTCTCCCAAGAAAAACAAAAAGATTTATCTGAAATAGAGAGAAGTCAGGGAAGGGGGAAAAATGGTACGGCTTTAGAGTCCAATTCAGATTAATCTGAAGCTTTGGGGTGAAAAATTGTTCCCACATGGTTTCTTTTTTTTTTTTAATTTTATGTTTTTTTTTTAAAATTTTTATTTATTTATGATAGTCACAGAGAGAGAGAGAGAGAGAGAGAGGCAGAGACACAGGCAGAGGGAGAAGCAGGCTCCATGCACCGGGAGCCCGACGTGGGATTCGATCCCGGGTCTCCAGGATCGCGCCCTGGGCCAAAGGCAAGCGCCAAACCACTGCGCCACCCAGGGATCCCCCCACATGGTTTCTGTAGGGCGACAAAGGGGAGCTGAATCTCAGTATCATGCATAAAGTGATCTTATATAATTTTTTACTTTATGTGTTTGTAGGCCATTAGAAATAATAAACGACTCATGTTCCCACTATTCATTTTAAGAAATGTAGCAATGTAGTATCCAAAATTTTGAAGCCCCTGTGTGACCCTCTGCAATCTTATCTTCTCCCAAGCATCAAGCCTATTGATTTTTCTCTTCCAAATGTATCCCAAGTCTAACTTTATTTCTTCGTCCACTACTCCTGTTCCAGTTTTCAATCATTTTCTGTATCAGTAGCTGAAAACCTGTTTTTTCTTTATCCACCATGGCCCTACTCCAAACCATTTTCAATGCTGCTGAGTAGCCTTTTACAAAAACTGAAATATGTTTGCTGTTTTCCTGTTAAAAACCCAGAGTAGTTCTCTATTGCCTTTTTAATAAAGTTAAAACTCCATACTATTGCTTCTAGGCTTATAAAGCTCTTCCTTTATTCCCTAACACCATCTACCTGTCCAATATTATCTCTCTATGGTTCTCCGTTTAGATGTAATTTCCCCTGGGAGCCTCGTCTGGGTGTTCATTGTTTATTGGCTTCTCCACATCCATTTTACTCATGCTTGGTAAGACTGAAATGTTCATCCTATTTAGTTCATGTGCTATTTTTAGAGTGGAGCCCATGACTCAGCCCTAGGTCACCCAGAAGATTTTACTACTCTAGTCCTTGTGATTTATTGAGGCCAGATGAGTATATGTCCATGCTTTCCTGGGGCCGTCTAAAGAGACTCCTTGACTTTTGCTGGGCTTGATGTTGGGATGCAGGAAGCCCAAAGATACCAGGGCCATTATGTGTAATTGAGTCCAAAATCAACCATAATTGAATCCTGCCTTTTCTGTGGATATTTCATTTACATGAGCTAATGTACGTCCTTTTGTTTTAATATGTTGGACTGTGTCCTCTGTGACTTGAAATGAAAAGATTGACCGAGTCCTGCCCTGATTTTGCTAGACTACATCACAGGACACTGTTTTCTGTTCCAAAGATTCTCCACTGTGCCCATGCCAAAATAGTTGCCATATTCTCTGACCTTATCTCTGACTCTCCTTGTTTGCTCTGTTCTAATCACAGGAGCCTCCTTGCTATTTCTCCAACATGAGAGGCTGTGGTACCTCTAGGCCTTTTGATTCTTTTCCTTTGCCTGAGAAACTCCTAAATACACATAGTTCATTCTCTCCCTCCCATAGGCTATTTCTCAATGTAACATTCTCAGTGAGGCCTTTTGTGAGGCTTTTGTTGAGAACTATTCCTGAACTCCTGTTAAGCTCCTTTTCTTTTTTTTTCTGACACTTGAAACCATTTAACATACTATCAATACTTGTCATTTTTTTCCCCCTAACACACACGTATGTGAAGATGGTCACTTTCCCCTTTTGGTTCACTGGTACTATGATACCTACAACAGTACATTACAGTGCATTATAGGCACCCAATACACATTTGAACAAATAAGTACAATTTTTTTGAACATCAACTGTGTCAGGCACTGTTTTAGATTCTAGAGATAAAGAAGTAAACATCACTGGCATTGGGTCTTTTGTGGACAGAATTTATAGCCTAAAAGTAGAAATAGTAAGCACGTTTAATTTAAGGTGTATAAACTCAAGAGTGTGTTTTTTCTTTCTTTTTTCTTTCTTTTGTTTTATTATTTGAGAGAAAGAGAGCATGAGTAGGGGGACAGAGAGAAAGGGAGAAGCAGATGTCTGTTGAGCCGGGAGCCTGATGCAGGGCTTGATACCAGGACCTTAAGTTCATGACCTGAGTCAAAAATAGCCACTTAACAAACTGAGCCACCCAGGTGCCCCAGACATGGCCTTTTTTGTCATTGTATTCCCTGCACCCAGCATACATCACGAGTTAGATATAGGTTTTTCAAATGGTTGAAAAAAATTAATATTTTTCCTGTCAAGATACCTGTCTCACCTGGGTGACTATTTGGGTAATTTGAACAAGCTATACTAATTGTAATTGCATTTCTAAAATTGCAACCTTACCAGTTGTCTTCCTTACTAGAAAAATATCAGGCCAAGACCATGAGACCACGCATATTAAAATACTTCGGAAGTTGTGAAATGGTATAGAAATAAAAATATCATTACTATTTGTTAAATAAGTTTCTCTTAGAATTTATTACAGCTATTTGAGGTAATACAGGCTTTGAATTGAGAAAATAACATGAAAATAGACATGATATTTTTAAAAATGAGATTATTATGTAATTTTAACTTTTGTTAATTATCTTGATCATAATTGTTAATGTTTAATACCTTTCAAAAGCATTGCTCGGCTATATAGCAAACTCATTAGCTCTCTTTAGCTCCTCTAAACTTTTGAAAACCCACAGACTTGAATTACATGCAATCAGTAGCCTACCAGTATTTTTCAAAAACTGTTGACAAGATTGTTACTTCATGTTTTCTTGCTTTGTACCCTAAATTACATTTAACTTTAACTAGCTTGAGAAAAGCTTGTCTGTAATTTATAAACAAGATTTTTTCCCGTCTCCTATGTTTTACATTAATGCTTGTTGTCATCCACACCCTGGATATTGTAAATATCTTCCTCAATGAGAATATTTAAGTAATTTTTGATCACATTGTCATTTTGAGAATGTTTTATCATTATCTCTTTTGTGGAAAGAATAATGACTGAATCATATATATTATTTGACTTATTTTATTTTTATTTGGTAACCTTACCTCATCCCATTTCCTCCTTAGTTGACTCATTAAACTGAATTAGTAATTGATTTAATCTGGGGGGGTGGAGTCTGTCCTCAGTTATCCTTATACTTGGTTTTTCTTCATACTTGACACCCTAATAACTCTTTTCTGTGTTACAGTTTTCAAAGCAAAGCAGTGCCCAATATGCAATCTTCGCACTGCTTTAAATTTTACAAAGTTTGATTTGCTTTATGTTAGCAAATATCTTTTGAGAGGGGTTGGCAATGACGGTGAGTTACTTGTAAATGGATTCATTTAATCAGATTGGTTTCCTAGCTAAGAAACATCATGTATGGAAGGGTTTGATTCATGTTAAAGAAGTAATGAGATGATGGACTGCATGAAAAAAGGTGTGGGGAATACTTGGGTGCCTAAGGTAGTGAGAGGGATGCAGGTGGAAAAGGCATTTCTATATTCTATTGTAGAATCTGCTCTAGTAAATTGTGTTTGTTGGCGCAATTCTTATTATGTAAGCTAGTAAATGACTGGGGCAGGGTGTAGTACCTAATGCAACTAATATTTTGTTGAATAAAATTCATCATCCCTGCTCTGATAGGTTAGCATCCTGGAATGTCTTCGTTGTGCCAGTTGCAGGACTGAATATATTCAAGTGTGTGTGGTGTGTGTGTGTGTGTGTGTGTGTGTGTGTGTGTGTGTTGTGAAGATATTTTATATACATGAACAGTGTAGCTGGAACCATATTTTTAGGCTGTTCGTCATTATTTTGTTCCTATTGAAAATAAGCGAAGCAACAAATTTGGAGGCCAAATGAGATGCATTAGACTCTGCATTGAAAGAAAACTCCTAAAGATAAACTTCCTGACGAACCTAAAATAAGTACAAAATAATTTGCTGAGGGATCTTGAAAACTTGCAACATCAGGACAGGGGTTTCTAGGTTCCTACCTGCCAATGCACAAGCACCTGGAACAGTCATTCCAGGGAGGGGCAGTTCTATAATCAAGTAAAAGCACACGGGACTAAAGAAACATTCCTGTACCTACTAAATGTGACTATAATGGAGCAATTAATTCAATAGTTGTTCTTGTGTGATTCAACTTTGAAGAATCAATGTCCTTTTCTAAAAAACAAAAAAACAAAAAACAAAAAACAAGCTTAAATGATTTTGACAGTATCAAATAAGCTAGGTGGAGAAAAACCTTATAGAGTTCTTTTTGTCCCCCCTTGGTTTAGTTTTTTGGGGGTTTTGTTTGGTTTCTGGTGTTAGTGAAGGGACTCCAACAGATACTGTAAGTGACTTTGGAATTATTGTGAGGTATGATTAGAATTTCATTTTTGCTTACATTACAGAATGTGTGCATACATTTTCTAATTTGTTCAAATGCTTTGCTCAGACTGGAGCCCACGAAATAGTCTCCTTTGTTTTTTTGGAAATACTTAGTAATTTTTCTTACTGTAACGCAGAACTCCAAAATCCTCTGTCCTCCTCTGACACGCTGTTGTGACTAATGCATTATGCAAACTGCTGACAATTCCAACCTCAAAACTGTATTGGTCTGTGCCAGCCACTGATGTATCTTCATTTTCCAGTATCCTTAGCAGTCGCTCCTGAGTCATCACCTTAGTCATATTTAATGGAAAGCTCTTGTCATAAGATAACTTAGGCAAGTCTTTAAATTCCTTACAGAATCTGGGTGGGTTTATGTCATTAGGTCTTAGGTGTTCTCCTCTATGGAATGCAAAGACTCCATCATTTCTCTTTCATGTTCATATTTGGATCTCTCATAATATCCCAAGTTAGTATGCCAGACCTATGTAGATTCTTACCACTAACTAATTTCAATTGTCATTATGATATATTTTTAAGAGCAGAAATAAAATAAAACCTTTAATATTTATTTACTGTTATTTACCCTTATTTCACAGATTTCTTCAAGGCCTTGTAAGTTATACTTTGCAATTTTCTTGAAAATACACCTACCCTTTTGAAGAGAAAATTGAATATTATTATAGGGTGCTTAAACACCTTTTCATATTATGAATTCCAATTGTATTTTGTTTTCCTGGACAGCTGCTTATTTTCTATAAATGTCCCAAATATGAGGATTTGCTGTAGCATTTGATTAAACCTTTTTGTTTTGCAACATTTGCTAGCTTCGTGATCTCGAGAGGTTACTTGACCTATCTGTACCTCAGTTTTCTTATCAAGAGAATAGGGTAATAATAATACCTACTGTCTTACTTCTTTCTGGCTGCTATCACAAAAATATCACAGACATTTTTCCTTATAGTTCTGGAGGCTGGGAAGTCCAAGATCAAGGCTCCAGCATGGTCATATTATGGTCAGGGCCTTCTTCCTGGTTCACAGGCACCAGTTTTTCTCTGTGCCCTCACTGGGTGGAAGTGTTGAGGGATCTCTATGGAATTTCTTTTATAAGAACACTAATTTCATTCATGAGCAATCAATATTCCAAAGGCCCAAACTCCTGATATCACATTGGACATTAGGACTTAAAATTATGAATTTGGGGGAGACACAAATATTCAGACCATATGCCCTACTTCATAGGACTTATAGATAAAAGCATTTTTAATGTGTAAGGTGCTAATAATACCAAGGACTTAACTTATTTTTACCACCATTGCTATTGCTGTATCCTGACCTTGCTGAGAGTTCAAAGTATACTTTGGAAATTGTTTTTATCATTAACTTATGAATACAATAAGAGATTGAGAATTTTTAACATTTCTCTGGGATTGTGGCTTCTACTTGAGTCATGATTTCTGGTCTAGAAACACTTGTAAATCAAGCAGATTAATTATAATCAGAGAATCCTCAAATGGTAGTACCTACCATTTACTGCAAATGTAGATAATGCTCAATTTCATGAATATTAGCATTTTTTAATATGACAAAACAAGGAAGAAATGGAAAGGGAGGGGAGAGATTTTCATGCCGTCTTCAGATCTATTAAATCATAGACTTTCATTTGTCCTGACTGGTGCACCAAATGGGGGGAAGAAAGCATGGAAATGAAGCCTCACTGCAGGCTTTCCCTAGAGCCATCCTAAAGCATCTCCTGCCCAGGGAAGTAATGGGTAATAGGATAGTTATTGTATAGCAGTATCAAGCATGGAAGAGGCAGATGATGGAAGAGATAGTTCTAGAAAGGGAGATGTGCAATCCACTGATAATACGGATAGAGAAACCTAATTATAATAAAAATAAAACTTGAATTCAGAGTGTTTCAGATTTGGGCACATTTTTCATAGAAGGGAACTATGGGAATTATACAAATAAGATATTGATTACCAAAGTTTGACTTTTTAACATACACTTCCTGTGCACAGGACAGGTGCTACTCAACTATTTCAGTTTAACAGAGTATTAAATCCCTTTTCCCCATGTGCAGGGTACAGAGAGATGCATGTGGACAGTTGGAACGCTGCTAGGCATGTAGTAAAAAACTCTGAAACCTAGACCGATTTGTGGTTTCCCTGACACTTTAGAAAACACATCGTACCTATAGAAAGAAGGACTCAGTCACACATCTGGTTAAGGTGACTGTTAAAACACTTCTGGAGTGATAGGGCCAAGATTGGTGGACATTAAGAAAAAAACAAAACCCTTTTAAATAAAATGTGACAATTTTAATACAGAAAAGTTTACAATTCATTAGGGTACAGCATGATGAATGACCATAAAGTTAAATGTGTTTATCTTGAAACCAAATCAAGAAATTGAGCATTACCTGGAAGTCCCCTCCTGAGTCCTTTTAGTCATTTCACCTTCAATGACAACTGTTATCCTGACTTTTAACACCATATACTAGTTTTGCCTAGTTTTGAACTTTATATACATAAGTTCATACAGAGTATACTCTTTGGGTCTGGCTTCTTTTACTTTGTGTTCTATTTGTGGAATTCATCGTTGTTGTATACATTAGTACCTGTTTATTCTCATTGCTGTGTAGTACTATACTGATGGGAATTTGAGTTGTACCCAGTTTAGGGCTAGTATTAGCAATAGTTCTATTGTGGACCTTATCCCACATGTCTTTTGGTGAGAATACATTTCTGTCGGGCATAGAAATACGGGGTTGGAATTACTGGCCATAGATCATCTTTCAGCTTTCCATAGGTACCATGAGCTTTCCAAAGTCCTTTTCTCAATTTACATATTAAATAGCGTGTTCTAGCTGTTTCACCTCCTTGATAAAATTTATTATTACCCATCTTCTATGTTTGCTTTTCCAGTGAGTTATATACTAGTTATCACATTATCACTTTATTTTTGTCGCTGATAACTGGCAAAGATGAGCACCTTTTCATATCTTTTGTGGTATTTGAAAATGCTTTCCTGTGATATGCCTCTTCAAACACCCTTTTATCCATTGGATTGTCTTTTTTGGTTTTATATACACTCATATTCTGGATATAGTCATTTGTTGGAAATAAGAATTGCAAATAATTTTTTGTAAGTCCACCATCTGCTTTTAGACTTCATTAACAATGTCTTTTTAAGGAACATCTAATTAATATTAAACGTTTTTAACTGTAGTCCATTTTATCAAATTTTTCTTTTATGGTTAGTGCATTTTACAAAATCTTTGCCGGCTCCAAGTTTGGGAAGGTATTCCAAACTTTCTTCTAAGAGCTTTATTGTTATACATTTCTCATGTACATCTGCAATTCATCTGGAATTGATATTTCTGTATAGTGTGTTAGGAGTCAAGATTATTTTTTAAAAAAATCTGAATGGATTCACTTTTTAAAAATATTATGGAATATAATTTACTGAAAAGGCCATCATTTACTCACTGCATTAGACTTAACAAATATCTCTCTTATACTCTGAGGTCATTACATTTCTCAACTGTTGTTTTATATTCCCAATACTCATGTTTTTTAATTCATTCAAAAATTATTGAGTGCTATCTAGGTGCTAGGAATAAAATATTGAATATCAGGTAACAATCCCTGATTTCAGTTTCATGAATAAAAGCAGAGAAAAAGGAAACTGTAATGTTATATAGTAATAGGTAGTAATAGTTGGTAATAGTTGCTATGCAGAAAAAAAATGAGAGAGGGTTCTCATCTGTTGGTGGATTGGGGGGGGGTGCGCAATATTGCAATTCTAAATAAAACGCTCTGGGACATTTTCCCAGGGAAGGTAAAATGAGAGCAAAGACCTATGAAAGGCGAGAGAATGAGTTATATTGAGACAAAGTGCCCCAGGGAGAGGGAGCAAAATAAGTGATGTCCCCTGTGAGGTGAAAGCATGTATTGGGTTAGCCGGTGACCCAGGTGAGGTATGTCCATGTCTTATTCCTGAGAAACTGTGAATATGCCTTTATTTGGAAAATGTACTTTGTAGATGTGATTAAGTTAATAATCTTGAGCTGAGATAATCCTAAATTATCCAGTGGGGCCTAGGTCTAATGACCATGTCCTTAACAGAGGAAGGCCAGGCCGTAATTTGACACAGAGACAGAGGAGAAGGTCATATGAAAATGGAGGCAGAGAATGGACTTTTACGTCTACAAACCAAGGAATACCTGGAACCACGTGACTCTGGAAGGAGTAAGAAAGGGGTCTCCCCTAGAATGTTTGGAAGAGCACCACCCTGGGATTGCATAGTTCTGGTCTCCAGAACTGTGAGAAAATCTATTTCTGTGTTTTCAGCCACCAAGTTTGTGGTAATTTGTCACAGCTGCCCTAGTACATGTACACATGCAGGGGATTTGTATAAGATCATACAGGTTATACGCCTTCATGGGTGAAGCCTACAGGGGAGATGGTAGAGATGTGGCTGGAAAAAGAAGGAGCCAGACATATGGAGGCTAATGGATTTGGGATTTTTTCACAAGTGAGTTAGAAAGTCAATTGGTGTGCATTTTTTAAACATTTTGAACACTATAATTGAGGTGTAATTAATATGCAAGAATTGCACATATGTGTACAATGAGTTTGGACAAATGTACACACCTTTGATACCATGACCACAATCAAAGCAATGGATGAAACCAACTTTATGCTCCTTTTTCTTTTTTTGTTGTTTTGTGGTAAGAACACTTAACATGAGTTCTCCCCTCTTAATAAGCTTTGAAGTGCACAGTACTCTATTAATTATAAACCCCATGTTGTACAGCAGTTCTCTAGAAATTATCCAGAATAACAAACATTATACCTACTGAACAACAATACCACATGTTCTCAACCCCAAGCCTCCAGCAACTACTACTGTAATCTCACTTCAATGAGTCTGACTACTTTAGATATGTCATGTCGTGAAATCACGGAGTAATTGTCCTATGACTGGCTTACCTCACCTAGGACAGTGTTCTCCAGATTCATCCATGTTGTCACAAAAGGCAGAATCTTTCCTTCTTTAAAGTTGAATAATATTCCATTGTATGTATGTATGTGTGTGCATGTGTGGGTGTGTATATTAGCACCTTTTCTCTATTTGTCTATGGACACTTGAGTTGTTATCTTGGCTATTGTGAATATTTCTGCAATAGACATGGAAATGCAAATGTTTCTTTGTGATTCTGATTTCAATGATTTATTTTAGATGTATACCAGAAGTGGGGTTGCTGGATCCTATGTTCTATTTTTTAATTTTTTGAGGAAACTTTACTCTGTTTTCCATAACTGCTGCATTATTTTACATTCCCATCAATAGTAAATAAGGGTTCTGGTTTCTACACATCCTTTCTAATATTCGTTTTTGTGTATGTGTGAAAGCTATATTAACAAAATGAGGTGATATCTCATTGTAGTTTTGATTTACATTTCCCTGATAAATGAAAAGATGTTCAACAACATTGTCTGTTGGCCATTTGTATGTCTTCAGAGAAATGTCTATTTTAGTCCTTTACCCATCTTTTAATCAGGTTATTTTTTAAATTTATTTTTTGCTAATGAGATGCAAGAGTTCCTTATGTTTTAGAAAATAATCCTTTATCAGATATATGGCTTGCAAATATCTTTCATTCCATAAGTTTGCTTTTCAATCTGTTGATTCTTTTGCTGTGCAGAAGCTTTTTAGTCAGATGTCATTCCACTTAACTATTCTTCTTTTTTGCTTGTATTTTTGTTTTTTCACTTATTTTTAGCCTATAAGTCTCCTAGGCTTTCTTCACTTTTTTTTTTTTCATTTTGCTTTAGTTCATGGAATCTCTTTTTTTGTTTGACCAAGTCTTTTGTTGAAGCCCTCTATTGAATTTTTTAGTTCAGTTATTGTATCCTCCGGAATTTTTGTTTCTTTTTTACAGATTCTATCTCTGTTGATATTCTCATTTTGTTCCTGTATCTTTTCTTCAAATTTTATTTATCTTGAGAGAGAGCGCACATGCACATGGGTGATAGGGAGAGGGAGAGAGAGAGCATTTTAAGCAGGCTCTGTGCCCTATGCAGAGCACAATACTGGGCTGGATCTCATGACCCAGATCTCATGACCTGAGGTGAAATCAAGACTTAGATGCTGGGGATCCCTGGGTGGTGCAGCGGTTTAGCACCTGCCTTTGGCCCAGGGCGGGATCCTGGAGACCCGGGATCCAGTCCCACGTTGGGCTCCCGGTGCATGGAGCCTGCTTCTCCCTCTGCCTGTGTTTCTGCCTCTCTCTCTCTCTCTCTCTCTCTCTCACTGTGTGCCTATCATAAATTAAAAAAAAAAAAAAAAAAAAAGACTTAGATGCTTAACCAACTGAGCCACCCAGGAGCTCACCCATGTATCCTTTGTTGATTTTGTTGATTGTCTATCTCTTCTAGTGTTCTCTTATAGTTTACGGAGTTCTTTGAAATAATTATTGTGAATTCTTTATCAGGCAATTCATAGATATCCATTTCTTTAGAGTTGTGTACTGAAGATTTGTTTTGTTGTTTTGGTAGTATCTTAGTTCTTGGATTATTTGTGCTCCTCATAGTTTTGCATTGGTTGGCACATTTCAAGAAGCAGCCAACTCTTCAAGTCTTTATGAACTGTTTTTGGCAGGGAAAGAACTTCCCAACAACCCAGTTAGACATTCTGGGGGCCTCTCAAATGTTTTCTGTGGATGTGTACACCGTCTCCTGGCTGAGAGAAAAGTTTTAAGGTTGTATTCTTTCTCCCAATCTTGCAGAGCTATGGAGGCTACCTTAAGGCACCTGCCCTTTTTCTCTAGAGAAGTGCACATAAATACGGGACATTGGGAACAAGTTCTACTTCTTTCCTTTCCTCTTGAAGGAGAAGATTTTATGTTTGTGCCTTCTCTCTACTCCAGAGCTGTGTCAGCTGCTGAGAGCCACCTGCCCCTTTTCCCTGGGAGAATGTATTAAAATGCCAGGACATTGAGGACAAGCTCTACTTCTCTTCTTCCTTCCTGGGAGAGGTCTCAGGATTGTGTGGTTCGTTTGTATTTTGGAATACCCTTGTATCAAAATGCTTGAAGGAGTCTGGCCCATTTCCTTTTACGAATCAAACCTACTGCACATTTTTTTTTCCTGCTTATTCATTGCCCATTTCTAGAGTCTAGGGATCTACCAAATCCTGTTAAGGATTTGCCACCCATTCATTCAAGTTGCATTTTTCTTACCTCTGAAACTTTTGTGCTTAGGCTATCATATCTAGGCTCTAGACTTCTGGCTCCATGCTTCCTTGTCCTGGATGAAGTTTGAATTATCAACAACACAGAGATAGTAATATATCCCACTTTAGCCTCAGAAGTTTTCTGAAACATCTCATAAATTTTTGGATTTTTGTATTATAAGTAAACTAAATTGCAGTAGCATCTCTGAACTTTAGTGCTGTTTCACAGTCTATAATAAGATCAACTCATTCTAATTTGAAATATAACACTAGATCCATGGTTTCCTAACAGCAAGATGGCACCATCTGGCACGCTATTAGTGCAAGACACTAAGGTTTTATGTGACATGAATATCATTGGGATATATACAAGTTTTTATCCAAAAGCTGACATTTTACTATGATTAGTTTGTCAACTTACTACAACTCATTATAATAATAGAAAAATATTATGGCTTTGCAAAAATGCAAATAATATGAGTGTCATTTTCTTGATGAGAATTAGTTACACCACATGCAGACCTCACTGATCTTCCCTGGGGGACCTCTGAAAAAAATCAAGAGCAATGAGGAGACTATTGTCTATTAAATTAGTATCACAGTCATATTGTCTAGCAGAAAGGTCAGGAAAACAGGGTAAGTTTTCTGTTGTTTCAAAGTTTTAAGAATTGCCCTCAAAACCATGAAATGGGTGTGACATACTTTCAAATTCAAAATTATAATAGGTTTATTAACTTCCCAATTTCCTCATGTCTTCTGTGCTTATCTTACTCAGCTGTGGCTGAGCTGTGGCTATTTGGCAGTTGTTTTGCCTCAGACATTAGATCTTCAGTGCTTGATATTTTTTCCTTAGAGGCCTGAAATAAGTATGACTTAATGAAGTTTCTGGTTTCATCTTGATTTATTTAATTTCAAATATGAAGTTTGGAAAATGCAAAAAAACAAGAGAAAATATATTAGAAGGAGAAAAGCCTAAAAATTTCTAGTAAGTAGTTTTATTAAGGTAAAATATTTTTTGAATTTATTTGAGGAAAGAGAGCATTATTCTTCTGTATCTGTACATAATTACCTGAAAAATAGGATTACTGAAATAACCCATAGACTTTTTTTTTTTTTCTAAAATGCTATGAAGATAGCCAGAGGTGAAGGCTGGTATTTCCACTTGTCTCTGTTATTTTTTTTCCCATATAACTCTAAGAGATAGGAGGAAAATATTGATAATTTTGTTAGAGTAGCAGATAAACTTAATTTATAAATCTGTAATCTCCCCCCCCCCCATACTGGTATCTAGAAGTAGGAAGAATTTGAATGTAAAAAAATGTTTATGGTAAAATTTTAGTTGGTGCTGATTTCTGAAAAGTACATTTTATTCAAATTGTGTATTTAAATGTTCTATTTAGCTATCAGGATGATACAGTAACAAAAAGTATTAGATTCATTTTTGAGATAACATCATCTATTGACTGTGTTTTCCCATACTCCAGTGAGTTTATTTATTGGTCATTTTCCTCTCTCTAAGGATTTGCTCTAAGAGGCAGGTTTACAGAACAAAATTCTATTAAAGAGAACTGAATGCTTTTATGAACAGAGAAAAGCTATAATGTATTCCTGACTCTTTAGACATCAGTATGTCGTGAACCTTCAGTTTGGCATCCTTTTTCTGCTACATAAGATGAACATATTGGGCCAAACTTTCACTGGGGAGAACACAAAAGTATCACACATTAAATTTCCTCAGATGACTTGTTTTCTTTCTTCATTAAATTTTTTTTTTCATGTAAGAAGGGGGAATAATGAAGATGAAACAAAAATTAACCATTGACCTGTGACATCTGAAAATTAAGAAGAAAGATATGCAGTGGTAATTGATATTTATAAATATGTACATATCATGAATATCACATTATTAAACACATTTAGAGTTAAGTCACAGAAAAATGCTATTGCATAAATTTCAATACTATAGAATGAAAAACATGAGTATTTTCAATGTAACCCGAATTATGACCCAAGACCTTAGGGAAGAGAAAGAGCCAAAGTAGATGTAATATGGATCATCTCAGGAGAGAAGATGGAACAGTTCTTTTGATTTTTCTCTTAAAACACCATAGTTTTACTTGATAAATTTTGTTGGTACTTTCTGTCTCAGCTAGAGTGAGGAACATGCCCTTTTCCCAAAAAGTTCACAGCTTTGTAATACCTCTCCTTTGAAGTAAACATTAAAGTCCTTGAGGAAACTACAATCCTTGTATCTCCTTTCATTGTCTCCAATTTAGCAAACATTTCTAGAGTTGAATAGAGCTAAATATTTTCCTGCTCAATTTGCTGCCCATAAGATGGCTTAGTCCAACCTTCGGGAGATTCTTCTGATAAGATCAAATTGAATGCAAACTTTTTGGAACAGGTATTTGGTCTATCAAAGGCCCGTCAAAGTGACCTATAGTGGTCATTGAGTAAGTGCTCATTAAAGAGATACCTTGCTGGATCAGCCATTGGGAAGCTGAATTGTAAGAAATGTTTGTTTTTCAGGATCATATACTGGATTGACAGTTTTCATAATTAGTGCTATCTAGGTCCCTTTCTTTTAAGTTATCTCTCATCCTTCATTTCTTTTAAAAGGATTTCCAAGTGATGTGCTTTCATTCCTGCTCACCAGTTGAATTTCTGTAGGTAGTTTTCAAAATCCCATGACTCTGAACAGGTTCTACAGAATATTTTGCCATCTTTGAGTGGTCCTCAGTGTTCTACTCACAGAAGATGAGAGGAAATATATAATCTCCTAGTGACAAGAGTGATTACATAGTCATATAAACTCAATTATCTTAAAGTGATCTGTAATAGACCACTATAACCAAAACAAAGCTCACATGTCTGTACCAGTCCTTAAGGAGTAAACCCAATGAAGCAATTCCAGGAATTATAGTTAGTGATGGAGGAAATTAGTCAAAGATTATTTCAAGGGATAGCTGCTGATGTTGGCAAATCGTGGTTTTGTTGCCTCCATTATGCAAACAGGGAATATTATCCATTATCCAAATAGAAAATTAATGGTAATATCTCCATCATCATATTCTTAGAGGATTCTTTCTTCCCTTCCCATATCCTACTTTCAGCTCTGAAAGCCAGAACTTACTATCGTTCCTCATTTGGCAATAAGACATTTCATTTAATGTTTAACAAAACATTGACGCTATGCTACTGTGGAGGGAGGTGGGATTAAGGAGGACACTTGTGATGAGCACTGGGTGTGGTATGCACGTGATGAATCACTGAATTCTACTCCTGAAACCAATGTTGCACTGTATGTTAACTAACTAAAAAAACAACAAAAAACCCATGATGCTACTGACAATATTAACAAATAGCATCAATGACTATAGGTGAAATTTATTAAGTGATCGTATGTTCTAAGCACTGCTCTAACTTCTGTTAGATGTAGTTTATCAGTATACAAATACAAAAGTCCTATTTGTGAAGTATAAATTATTATATACCCATTTTATATTTTACAGGTGAGAAACTGAAGCATATTAATTACATTCACTTTCATATTTGCTTATTTAATGAGCAAACTATTTATTAATTATACAAATATAATTGGATTCTGGGGAATACAGCTCTAAAACTCATGATATACCCAATACAGCACAATTAATTCCAAGTACCAAAAATCATTGAGACTCCCAAAGTTTAGAAGTAGGCATCAAATCAGATTTGTATTGCCACATAATTCCTGTGATAGTCCATGCATTCTTAGAATTCTGTACATGTTTTATAATAAGAATGACAATTTTCCAAATGTGCTTTGATCCATTACCATTTTCCATCTAGATTAGCTTCCTACTGGCTTCTCTCTTTACTAATGTTCCAGATTTTATGGCTTTAACTTCACCTTCACTCTCATTTACATGATTAAATCACCACTTGGTTCTTGAGTCTTTACATTATGCCTGGCCAGTGACTCTCTCATTTCTTTCTCTTAGAGGTTATTAAAACTACTGTTTCCTCAATAGTTCTTACCCTATCCCAATTCTCCTCCCAAAAGATAAACATATGCACTTCACAAATATTGCCAAAGTTCTCAGGTATGAGGGCTCTTGACTCCTCCTCCCATCTGCTCTCCAATAAATTTTTCATATTTTCTCATATTTTCTCTCTAACCTTCTAGTAGGTGAAAATCTTCTTCCTTAACCAAAACTAAGGGTCACCCTATCCCCTTGAACCTATTTATTTCCTCAGGATTTTAATTTTTTCTATTTCCCTCTCTCGAGTCATATTCAAAATCTCCCTCCGTGCTAGCTTTCTCCTTTCTGCCAATATGCATGTTAAATTATATAGAAGAAAACTCCCACTCCATCCCACATCACCACAGACTCTGTTCTCTTCTTGCCTTCATAGCCAAGCATCTTGAAATTGTAGACTACTTCTTTTCTCTTTCCACTCCTTTGCCTCCCATAAACCTTTCATACATGTAGAATTTGACTTCTAAATTTACCACCTTGTGAGAACTGCTCTTACAAAGATTGATATTTTCTAATTGTTAAAGCCACTGGTTGCTTTTTAGCTTTTTTCCACTTGACATCTCTTCTGCATTTGACAATTGAGAAATCTTTGTTCTTGGGGATCCCTGGGTGGCGCAGCGGTTTGGCGCCTGCCTTTGGCCCAGGGCGCGATCCTGGAGACCCGGGATCGAATCCCACATCAGGCTCCTGGTGCATGGAGCCTGCTTCTCCCTCCGCCTGTGTCTCTGCCTCTCTCTCTCTCTCTGTGACTATCATAAATAAATAAAAAATTCAAAAAAAAAAAAAAAAAAGAAACTTCTTTAAAAAAAAAAAAAAGAAATCTTTGTTCTTTAAATACTTTTTAAAATTTTCTTGGTCAACACAAAGTATAATACTTAGTTTTGAAACCTCTCATTAGATTATATCACTAGCTTTTCTTTCTCCCTGTCTTAAGATGTAATATTTCTTTGGTTCTGTTCTTAACTCCCTTCTTACTCAAACTGTGTCCTTGGATGAGTCCATATACATTCATGATATCCTGTAAATACGTGTGCTGATTACTCCCTGATATTTTTTGTGAGAAAAATTCATCTATCCAATCTACTTTAGATATCTGACCTGGATATACCAATGACTTTAAATGTTTATAATATCTTTGTATTATTTTCTTAAATATCGTACTAGTTTACTTTCCACATAAAACAACGATGACAAAAAACTCTACCTTACGCTGTACTTGATGCACTAAGAAAGTATTACCTGAGAGTTGTTTTACCTATTACACCTATAATAGCATCTGTGTCTCATGTTTGTCTGATGGTAATACCTACAGTTCCACATGAAAAAGCATCCCTTTTAAGCTGTTTTACCTTGCTCTTTCATGGTAGATTTTTATTCAGGGCCTTTAAGAATATGCTTAACTTTCTTTTGTTTAATGGCACTGTATTAGTTTTCTATTACTGCCATAATAAATTACCACAAATTTAGTGGCTTAAGTAACATAAATTTATCATCCAACAATCTAGTAGGTCAGAAATGCAACACCAGTCTCACTGGGCTGACACTAAGGTGTTGGTAGCTGTATTTCTTTCTGGATATTCTAGAGAAGACCTACTTTTTTGCTCATTCGAGTTGTTGGTAGAATTAATTTCCATGTGGAAGTGAGCTCTTTTTTTCTGAGAGAGGCTTGTTGCTCCCAGAGACCTCTTCCCAGTCTGCGCACATTGTTTCTCACCTCTGCAACAGCAACAGGGGCTTTGAATCATATTATCATCTCTTTGACTCAGCCCAGAATGAATCTTTCTTTTTTAAAGACTCATGATTAGATTGGGTCACCCCTGATAACCAAGGAAAATCTCCTGATTTCAGGGTCCTATGCATAATCATACTTGGAAGATTTCTTTTCCTGTGTGTGATACTGAATTCATAGATGCCAGGAATTAGGGTAAGAACATCTTTGGAAGACCATTATTTTGCCTGCCATAGTCTGCTTTCTGATCCCCAACACTTTGCAACTACCATAAAGATTTCTCATTCAAAAGTCATGTAAGGTCTCAACCCATTATTACATCATTAACTCAAGGTCCAAAAATTTCTAAATCTTATCAGCTCAAAAGTTCCAAATTTCATCCTCTATATCCCATAATATAGATATAAAAGAGGCTCTGCTTATGTCATTATAATTGGGATATAATCTCTACTTGTGCCCCTGTGAAACTAGAGAAATAAATGATCTATTCCCAAATGATGAGAGGCATAGAATGACATTCATAGATATCCCAGCTCTAAAAGAGAGAAAATGGAAAGAATAAGGGAGTTACAGTCCCAACCAATTCCAAAATATGTTTAAGATAACTCCATTGGGTATCAAGGCCTGGGAATAACTTTCTATGGCTTCAGGCTTTACTGGGTTCACAGCTCCACCCTCTGAGCTGTCAAGAGGCTGGTCCACAGACCTTTGGCTTTTTCTGAGATTGTTGAGAGACAATGCCTTTAAGCTTTCTAGATATTATCTGTTTGATTGACAAGATCTGAGTCACACCCTCGATCTGTTCAAAGAGTCTTTCCTATTATTGAAAACTCTCTTCTTTTGATCTTTCTGAAGCACTAGAAGATGATTATTTAGCCAAACTCAACTTTTTCTTTAAGGCATGGTTTCTGGATAGTGAATATCTTAGAGTTTTCTGCCTTCTGGTTGGCCTAAAAATTTCCCAAATTATTAAGTCTTGGTTTTGTTTGTTTGTTTTTATTTGATAGTTATTGCTTCAATTTATCTTTCTCTTTTCACATTTTATTTTAGACATTAAGAATAAACAAGGCCACATCTTTAATACTTTGCTTGGAAATTTCCTCCCCTCTTAGCACTTATATTTCATTTTTATTTGTACATTAACATCTACCATTAGACTGTAGGCTCCCTGTGAATAGGCAATGGGTCTTGGGAATTCCTGGCACCAATCATTGCTTAATAAACACTTTTAATAGAACATTGCTTAACAAAAAGTTTATTGAATAAATACAAATAATAGCCCTTCTCTGCTTCCATTCTTCCATTGGCTATGATAATCAATTATTTCAACTGAGAATAGTTTAAGGGTAATCTCTCGAATTTGAGAGGTTATTATAAACATGCCAAATTTGAAATTACAATCCAAAGAATCTATATAATTCTTAGTCATTAATTAATGATTAATCATTAATTCTTAATCATTTATTCAACTGATATAAATGTGTGTGAAAACTAAAGTTTCTTTTTTTTAAAAATGCTGTATACTCACTATAAGAAACTTTTAGTTCAATACAACTTTATTGGGTAGTATAAACACACAAATCCAGTAAAGGCTGGATTTCTAAATAGATTTATTTATTTTTTTCTTAACGCCATTTTAGGATGGATTTTAATATTCAAAAGAGAATAGCAAAAGTATACAATTGAGCAGCCTTTGTCAGTTGAATCCTTTTATTCACTATAAAATAAAACTTTATAATTCCCTGAGACTTTCTCAATCCTCAAATGATAAATTCTATACTAAATGTAGAATGGAGGTCATCTTGTGCTTTCAAGATGTGTAAAAGAGTGTAACACATGCCTGCCCAAAAGCCAATAATGCAATCAGATTTTTATTCAGTTTTTTATTTAATTTTATTTTTTAAGATTATATTTATTTGAGAGAGAGAGTGCATGTCAGAGAGAATGAGCTGGGGGAGAGGCAGGTGGAGAGAGAGAGAGGCAGACTCCCCGCTGAGCAGGACACCTCTGTGTGGGCTCCATCCCAGGACCCCGGGATCATGACCTGAGCCAAAGACAGTTGCTTAAACTGGCTGAGCCACCCAGGTGCCCTAGTGGTTTATTCTGTCTAAAGTTTTTCCCTCCTATTTACTCATTTTATAAATACAACTATTAGATATGGAGTTATAGAACATAGTTTTTTTTTTTTTTTAATTTATTTATTTATTTATGATAGTCACAGAGAGAGAGAGAGAGAGAGAGGCACAGACACAGGCAGAGGGAGAAGCAGGCTCCATGCACCGGGAGCACGACGTGGGATTCGATCCCGGGTCTCCAGGATCGCGCCCTGGGCCAAAGGCAGGCGCTAAACCGCTGTGCCACCCAGGGATCCCTAGAACATAGTTTTTATTTAAAATAAATTTTCTTTGGGGTGCCTGGGTGGCTCAGTTGGTTAAGCCTCTGCCTTTGGCTCAGGTCATGCTTTTGGAGTCCTGGGATGGAGACTGGAGTCCTGCTTCCTGCTCAGTGGAGACTCTGTTTCTCCTTCTTCTTCTGCTCATTCCCTCTCTTCTCCCCTCCGCCCCTGCATTCCTGTTCTTTCTCTCTAATAAATAAATAAAAATTTAAAAAACAAATTTTCTTTACCCCAAGTAGAAGGAAGTTTCTTAAACTAAACTTCTATGGTAGTTTATTTTTCAGTAACAAAATATCTTTGAAATACATTAACACTAATTTCATGTGCCATTCAGAATTATTTTATATTTACCAGTAAGAGTATATTTACTTATTTGAAAATTTTATATATATATGTTCACATTAAAGAATGGTATATTAGATATAACAGACTTAGAGATTTTAGATATATAAAAACATTTTTTGATATATAAAAACATTTTAAATAAAAGTAATTTTTAAATTATTTATGAAAATCAGAATATAACTTTATTCACTTGGTTTATTCCATGTAAAATATATGGTGTATTCTTTATATCACAATCTTTCTGCTAATCAACTAAGTTGATGTTTGTCAATTGTATAGCATTAAGGTGTGACTACTGGTGATTATTAACTTAAGTGGCTATAATATCTGAATCCAGCAGAATGAAATAAATAAAATGAAACCAATAACAAAAAAATTTACGGAGGACAAAAGGATTTAACCTTTCCTTAGAAACCGTTAAATGTGGAGAATTAAAAAAGAATATCTACATTAAAAAGGACGTCTTTCCTGCTACTGAATATGTTTCTCAGTTCAGAGGGGGTGGCATTCCATCCTACATCCTAGCTCTACGGCAATCTGTTGCTGACAGGACCATCCATCTGTTTAGCCTGAACAACCCTGCAGTTGCTTATGTGCTTATTCACAGATGTAAGTAGGAGGTTGACTACAGGTTTTCTGACTTATACTTGAATCCAAGCTAATGTGACACATTTGCAAGCATAGCTGCACATGTTCTGGTTTAATTGGGAAATCTCTCCTTTGACTTTCAGAATAGCACAGAAGCAGAGACTGAGTCTAAACAGACCTACATTCTGAACAGATCTGATGCTGCTTGAAGAATACTGGAGGTGTGGTAAGGAAACAAGGGCTGTCAGGAAGCAGGGATGGCTCTGGAAGGGGGTGAGCAGCTGGTCTCCTTTGTACGTTCTCTGTTCAGCATTCATGGGAGGGTGGGAATCTTGGGAAGAGTCTGTTGATTTAATATGGACTTTAAATGATCCAAAATGTCCTAAAGGTACAAAGTAATTAGGGCCCACTTTGTTCCCATAGCTGTGAGAGACTTCTAAAATTCCTGTGATACTCTAGCCACTTTCATTTGATATTTTTGGATCCTAGAATTATTTACACAGTTGGAATAGCATTTTTTAGTTGGAAAATTTAAATGTCTGATGCATAAATCAGCGGACTTCATTCACATTTCTCCTGTAGATTTTAATGAAGACCTCCTATAAGCAATGTTGGACATCACATAATGTTTACAAGTGCAAAATGTACCGAACATGTGTCAAGCATTAAAAAAAAAAAAAATCTGCAACTGTGGAGCAGCACTTCAGTGTGATTTATAATAATGCATTCTGCCTCTAAAATGTTTTGACTACTGGTGGGAATTGCTTTACAAGTGAAAGCTAGCCTTCTTAGTTCTCAGAATACTTGTAATCCAAGCATATCATACCTTCACATCTTTGCTCATACTCCTTTCTCTGTAACTTTTATCTTCTTAGGGTATTTAAATAGTTTAAGTCCCAGCTCAAATGTCATCTACTCCATGAAGCCTTCCTTGATCCTGTCAGTCAATATTAATCACTTACCACCTCTGCACTCTGCTAGCGCTTTGTTTTTATCTGTCATATCAGACATCATCACAGGCTAAATTGGGTCATTGTTGTAACTTGTTTACATTTTCTGGTAGACTCTGAGATCTTATTTCTGTTTGTGTAACTCTGTTGCTTAGTAAAGAATCTCAAAGTATGTTCTCTATAAATACTGATTAAGTTGAATTTTAGATATTCATAAAATGAAATTCCAGTAAAGCTTTTGTGCAATTGTGTCTGGATAGTTCAGTTTTACAAGCAAGTAGAATTCTTATAATTCTTACGATACTTAAATTTGCTTACCCTTTTATGTTTTAAAACTACTTCTATAATAAATATGTATAGGCAAATGTAAGAGTCCATTTAAAAAATAAAAGTAAAACAAAGTCGTTACT